>NC_089847.1:27211431-27891431 GCF_035609145.1 Eleutherodactylus coqui | reverse complement strand
TGTTGTAATAATCCCTACTGCTTCAGTGATTTTCTGTGCAGCCAGTCCAATCATGGAACACCCATATACCCAAATCAACGTAAAACAGTGTTACATTTGTGGCAAGGCGCGTTGGAAGTATGGCTTACCATTCCCAGCATATTGCCACATTTTCGGCAGCACATTATTGTCTAGAAGGTCAAGGTTCACCTCCATGTTCATGGTTCTTGTCGCTACAACCAATGGACTAAGACCATGTCATGTAAAACATCCCCAGACCATAACGCAACCTCTGCCGTACTTAGCGGTTGGCACAACAAACTCAGACAAAAGATGTTCCCCAGACATCCTTCACACCCAGGTAGGTCCATGTGATTCATCATTACAAAGCATGTTCTTTTATTGCTCAACTGTCCAATGATGATGCTCTTTGCGCCATAGTAGATGGGTTGATGTATCACACTTCATGATGGATGGCTTGTGTGCAGCAGTATAACCCGTATATCCAATAGTTGCCGGCACAAACTATGGGTGACACCTCCAAGGGTCTGCATCTAATGTAGCATAGTTCAGGATACGTAACATGCTGATAAGACACAATCCATTCTACTGATAGGCGTGTCCAAATACTTTTGGTAGGATAGTGTAGTTTTACATATCCTACAGTCTATCCAGAAGAGAGCAAAAACAAAACGTCAATTGATAATTACTAGAGATGAGCGAACGTGTTCGTCCGAGCTTGATATTCGTGCGAATATTAGGGTGTTCGGGATGTTCGTTATTCGTGACGAACACCATGCGGTGTTCTGGTTACTTTCACTTCCTTCCCTGAGACGTTTGCGCGCTTTTCTGGCCAATTGAAAGACAGGGAAGGCATTACAACTTCCCCCTGCAACGTTTAAGCCCTATACCACCCCCCTGCTGTGAGTGGCTGGCGAGATCAGGTGTTCGCCTAATATAAAAGTCGGCCCCTCCCGCGGCTCGCCTCAGATGCGGTGTGAGTTAGATAAGGGACAGTGCTGTTTATACCGGAGCTGCTGTAGGGAAAGAATTGGTAGTTAGTGTAGGCTTCAAGACCCCCCAAAGGTCCTTATTAGGGCCACTGATAGCTGTGTGTTGGCTGCTGTTAGCAGTGGCATTTTTTTTTTTCTCAAAATCGGCTCTGCAGAGCGTTGCACCTGGCATTAGGGACAGAAGTGCTGCATAGGCAGGGAGAGTGTTAGGAGTGAGTGTAGCCTTCAAGAACCTCAACGGTCCTTTCTAGGGCCATATTTATCCGTGTGCAGTACTGTCCAGGCTGCTGTTAGCTGTGCTGCATTTTTTTTGGGCTTCTCAAAATCGCCTCTGCAGAGCATTCCACCCTCCATTGATACTGCAGGGAAAGAATTGTATAGGCAGGGCCACAACACAGTTATTATTCATAGAATATACGCAGTGCTGCCTTTTGGTGGAAAAACAAGTGGAAACAAATCTATTTGTCCAGCCTGTGTCCGTCCTTACGGGCGGTGGACACGTGTGAGCTGCGTGAAAAACATTGCTAAATCATACGCACCCAGCTACGCTTTACTGCTGGCTTCGCCATTTGCTTTCCTTAATTGGGAAAAAAAATACCTGCTCTGCCAGAGTTATAATAACTCTGCTACCCTCACGTTCTGTGACACATAAGCAGGGACACAGCACAGTTATTAAACTTCTCATGTTCATTGAATATACGCAGTGCTGCCTTTTGGTGGGAAAAAACTGAAAACAAATCTATTTGTCCAGCCTCTGTCCGTCCTAACGCCTGTGGACACGTGTGAGCTGCGTGAAAAACATTGCTAAATCAGACGCACCCAGCTACGCTTTACTGCTGGCTTCGCCATTTGCTTTCCTTAATTGGGGAAAAAAAAATACCTGCTCTGCCAGAGTTATAATAACTCTGCTACCCTCACGTTCTGTGACACATAAGCAGGGACACAGCACAGTTATTAAACTTCTCATGTTCATTGAATATACGCAGTGCTGCCTTTTGGTGGGAAAAAACTGAAAACAAATCTATTTGTCCAGCCTCTGTCCGTCCTAACGCCTGTGGAGACGTGTGAGCTGCGTGAAAAACATTGCTAAATCATACGCACCCAGCTACGCTTTACTGCTGGCTTCGCCATTTGCTTTCCTTAATTGGGAAAAAAAATACCTGCTCTGCCAGAGTTATAATAACTCTGCTACCCTCACGTTCTGTGACACATAAGCAGGGACACAGCACAGTTATTAAACTTAGATTATTCATTCACTAGAGGCAGTGGGGCCTTTTGTTTTCCAAAAAGGGAAAAAATTATATTTGGCCTGCAGTCTTGCGCCAATTTATTTCCTGCCTGTTAAATCAAATCACTGGTAATACAGCATGCTGAGGGGTAGGGGTAGGCCTAGAGGACGTGGACGCGTCCGAGGACGCGGAGGGCCAAGTCAGGGTGTGGGCACAGGCCGAGCTCCTGATCCCAGTGTGTCGCAGCCGACTGCTGCGCGATTAGGAGAGAGGCACGTTTCTGGCGTCCCCACATTCATCGCCCAATTAATGGGTCCACGCGGGAGACGGTTATAAGAAAATGAGCAGTGTGAGCAGGTCCTGTCCTGGATGGCAGAAAGTGCTTCGAGCAACCTATCGTCTACCCGCAGTTCTGCGCCGTCCACTGCTGCAAATCCGAATCCTCTGTCTGCTGCTCCTCCTTCCTCCCAGCCTCCTCACTCCACTACAATGACAACTGCTCAGGAGCGGGAACACTCCCAGGAACTGTTCTCGGGCCCCTGCTCAGATTGGGCAGCAGCGGTTCCTCTCCCACCAGAGGAGTTTATAGTCACTGATGCCCAACCATTCGAAAGTTCCCGGGGTCCGGGGGATGAGGCTGGGGACTTCCGCCAACTGTCTCAACAACTTTCTGTGGGTGAGGAGGACGATGACGATCATACACAGTTGTCTTGCAGTGAGGTAGTAGTAAGGGCAGTAAGTCCGAGGGAGCAGCGCACAGAGGATTCGGAGGAAGAGCAGCAGGACGATGAGGTGACTGACCCCACCTGGTGTGCAACGCTTACTCAGGAGGACAGGTCTTCAGAGGGGGAGTCAAGGGCATCAGCAGGGCAGGTTGCAAGAGGCAGTGCGGTGGCCAGGGCCAGGGGTAGAGGCAGGGCCAGACCGAATAATCCACCAAGTGTTTCCCAAAGCGCCCCCTCGCGCCATGCCACCCTGCAGAGGCCGAGGTGCTCTAAGGTCTGGCAGTTTTTCACAGAGACGCCTGACGACCGACGAACAGTGGTGTGCAACCTTTGTTGCGCAAAGCTCAGCCGGGGAGCCAACACCAACAGCCTCACCACCACCACCATGCGCAGGCATATGATGGCCAAGCACCCCACAAGGTGGGATGAAGGCCGTTCACCGCCTCCGGTTTGCACCCCTGCCTCTCCCCCTGTGCCCCAACCTGCCACTGAGATGCAACCCCCCTCTCAGGACACAGGCACGACCGTCTCATGGCCTGCACCCACACCCTCACCTCCGCTGTCCTCGGCCCCATCCACCAATGTCTCGCACCGCACAGTCCAGCCGTCGCTAGCGCAACTGTTGGAGCGCAAGCGCAAGTACGCCGCCACGCACCCGAACGCTCAAACGTTAACCGTCCGCATCGCAAAATTCATCAGCCTTGAGATGCTGCCGTATAGGGTTGTGGAAACGGAGTCCTTCAAAAGTATCATGGAGGCGGCGGCCCCGCGCTACTCAGTTCCCAGTCGCCACTACTTTTCCCGATGTGCCGTCCCAGCCCTGCACGACCACGTCTCCCGCAACATTGTACGCGCCCTCACCAACGCGGTTACTGCCACGGTCCACTTAACTACGGACACGTGGACAAGCACAGGCGGGCAGGGCCACTACATCTCCCTGACGGCACATTGGGTGAATTTAGTGGAGGCTGGGACAGAGTCAGAGCCTGGGACCGCTCACGTCCTACCCACCCCCAGAATTGCGGGCCCCAGCTCGGTGCTGGTATCTGCGGAGGTGTATGCTTCCTCCACTAAAGCACCCTCCTCCTCCTCCTCCTCCTCTGTCTCGCAATCAAGATGTGTTAGCAGCAGCATGTCGCCAGCAGTCGGTGTCGCGCGGTGTGGCAGCACAGCGGTGGGCAAGCGTCAGCAGGCCGTGCTGAAACTACTCAGCTTAGGCGATAAGAGGCACACGGCCCACGAACTGCTGCAGGGTCTGACAGAGCAGACCGACCGCTGGCTTGCGCCGCTGAGCCTCCAACCGGGCATGGTCGTGTGTGACAACGGGCGTAACCTGGTGGCGGCTCTGCAGCTTGGCAGCCTCACGCACGTGCCATGCCTGGCCCACGTCTTTAATTTGGTGGTTCAGCGCTTTCTGAAAAGCTACCCACGCTTGTCAGACCTGCTCGTAAAGGCGCGCCGGCTCTGCGCACATTTCCGCAAGTCCCACACGGACGCTGCCACCCTGCGCACCCTGCAACATCACTTTAAGCTGCCAGTGCACCGACTGCTGTGCGACGTGCCCACACGGTGGAACTCTACGCTCCACATGTTGGCCAGGCTCTATGAACAACGTAGAGCTATAGTCGAATACCAACTCCAACATGGGCGGCGCAGTGGGAGTCAGCCTCCTCAATTCCTTTCAGAAGAGTGGGCCTGGTTGGCAGACATCTGCCATGTCCTTGGTAATTTTGAGGAGTCTACCCAGGTGGTGAGCAGCGATGCTACAATCATTAGCGTCACCATTCCTCTGCTATGCATCTTGAGAAATTCCCTGCAAACCATAAAGGCAGCTGCTTTGCGCTCGGAAACGGGGGCGGGGGAAGACAGTATGCCGCTGGATAGTCAGGGCACCCTCCTGTCTATTTCTCAGCGCGTACAGGAGGAGGAGGAGGAGCATGAGGAGGATGAGGGGGAAGAGACAGCTTGGGCCGCTGCTGACGGTACACCGGCTGATTGCCTGTCATCCTTTCAGCGTGTATGGCCTGAGGAGGAGGAGGAGGAGGAGGATCCTGAAAGTGATCTTCCTAGTGAGGACAGCCATGTGTTGCGTACTGGTACCCTGGCACACATGGCTGACTTCATGTTAGGATGCCTTTCTCGTGACCCTCGCGTTGCACGCATTCTGGCCACGACGGATTACTGGGTGTACACACTGCTCGATCCACGGTATAAGGAGAACCTGCCCACTCTGATTCCCGAAGAGGAAAGGGGTTCGAGAGTGTTGCTATACCACAGGACCCTTGCGGACAAGCTGATGGTAAAATTCCCAGCCGACAGCGCTAGTGGCAGAAGGCGCAGTTCCGAGGGCCATGTTGCAGGGGATGTGCGTAGATCGAGCAGCATGTACATCCCAGGCAGTGCAACAGTCTTTAAGGGCCTGGCCAGCTTTATGGCTCCCCACCAAGACTGTGTCACCGCTCCCCAGTCACGGCTGAGTCGGCGGGAGCACTGTAAAAGGATGGTGAGGGAGTACGTAGCGGATCACACGACCATCCTTGGTGACGCCTCTGCCCCCTACAACTACTGGGTGTCGAAGCTGGACACGTGGCCTGAACTAGCCCTGTATGCCCTTGAGGTGCTTGCTTGTCCTGCGGCTAGCGTCTTGTCGGAAAGGGTGTTTAGTGCGGCTGGGGGAATCATCACAGATAAGCGTAGCCGCTTGTCAACCGACAGTGCCGACAGGCTAACACTCATCAAGATGAACAAAGGCTGGATTTCCCCAGACTTCTGTTCTCCACCAGCGGACAGCAGCGATACCTAAGCAATACGTAGGCTGCACCCGCGGATGGAAGCTACGTTCTCTCTCACCATCCAAAACGGGGACATTTCTGCTTCATCAATCTGTGTCTAATATTCCTCCTCCTCCTCCTCCTGCTCCTCCTCCTGAAACCTCACGTAATCACGCTGAACGGGCAATTTTTCTTAGGGCCACAAGGCTCACTCAAATAATTTTTCAGAACAATTTTTATAAGTTTCAATTAGCTTAAAAGCGTTGGAACTTTAACTTGAACCAATTTTTCGTTACACTGGGCTGCCTCCAGGCCTAGTTACCACTTAAGCCACATTAACCAAAGCGATTCACCTGCCATCTTGGTTGGGCATGGCCAATTTTTACTGAGGTACATTAGTACTGTTGGTACACCAATTTTTTGGGGCCCTCACCTACAGTGTAATCATAGTAATTTCTATGTTCTTCGCCTGCACTCATGGTACAGAAAGGTGTGTGGGGTTGGCCTACACTTTAGCTACATAAATGTCACTTGTGCCTTGGCTATACTAAGGCTACTGAAATGGAACTAAGACTGCGCTCCCGCTATACTGCTGCTTCAGAATTGTTACTGGGGCCTGTCTTGAGTGCTACTATTGCTTACATGGAACGAAGACTGCGCTCCCGCTATACTGCTGCTTCAGAATTGTTACTGGGGCCTGTCTTGAGTGCTACTATTGCTTACATGGAACGAAGTCTGCGCTCCCGCTATACTGCTGCTTCAGAATTGTTACTGGGGCCTGTCTTGAGTGCTACTATTGCTTACATGGAACGAAGACTGCGCTCCCGCTATACTGCTGCTTCAGAATTGTTACTGGGGCCTGTCTTGAGTGCTACTATTGCTTACATGGAACGAAGACTGCGCTCCCGCTATACTGCTGCTTCAGAATTGTTACTGGGGCCTGTCTTGAGTGCTACTATTGCTTACATGGAACGAAGACTGCGCTCCCGCTATACTGCTGCTTCAGAATTGTTACTGGGGCCTGTCTTGAGTGCTACTATTGCTTACATGGAACGAAGACTGCGCTCCCGCTATACTGCTGCTTCAGAATTGTTACTGGGGCCTGTCTTGAGTGCTACTATTGCTTACATGGAACGGACACGTGGAGAGGACACGTAGTGCCTCAAAAACATCCCCCTCCTCCTCCAACAGGGAAAACATTGTTGGCAAATGCCTTTGCATTGGTTCGTCTGGTGGCAGTCCAAGAATTTCACCTTTACCGACACTACAAGAGAGCCCCCCCACCATCCCCCCGCCACGGCCCACTTAATCCTGGCCACATTCCGAAAACCAACAAAATACAACCGTGGTACTAGGTCCGCAGTCACCACCACATTACCACCAACGCGGTTACTGTTAAGGTGCATATAACCAGTCTGACTGGGGCATGCAGACACCTTGACAGAATGAATAGTGTGTGGCACATAGGTTCCCCATTGCTATGCCCACGTTTGCAGCTCCTGATGGCGGTGGCACAGGATTATATTTCTCATTGCTTCTGTACAGCATTGTGGGCTATCGCCCCGCCCCTATTAAAGAGGGTCGCTACCTAGCTGTGCCAACCCTGTGCAGTGTGTGCCTGCGGTCCCTCGTCGTGGCAGACGCACTTCTAAATAGACATGAGGGTGGTGTGGCATGAGGGCAGCTGAAGGCTGCGCAGGGACAGTTTGGTGTGCGCTGTGGGGGGAGGGGGGGCGGTTGGGCAGCATGTAACACAGGAGAAGTGGCAGTGGAGTGTCATGCAGGCGGTGATTGTGCTTTGTTGGAGGTAGTGTGGTGCTTAGCAAAGGTATGCCATGCTAATGAGGGCTTTTCAGAAGTAAAAGTTGTTGGGGGGGGGGGGGGCCCACTCTTGCCGCTATTGTGGCTTAATAGTGGGACCTGTGAACTTGAGATGCAGCCCAACATGTAGCCCCTCGCCTGCCCTATCCGTTGCTGTGTCATTCCCATCACTTTCCTGAATTGCCCAGATTTTCACACATGAAAACCTTAGCGAGCATCGGCGAAATACAAAAATGTTCTGGTCGCCCATTGACTTCAATGGGGTTCGTTGTTCGAAACGAACCCTCGAGCATCACGGGAAGGTCGTTCCGAATAACGAACACCCGAACATTTTGGTGTTCGCTCATCTCTAATAATTACTAATCATCTGCTGAATACGAGTTTAAGAAACACTTGACTCAAGTTGGTTCCCAGAAATCGAGTCAATGGATAGCTTCCTTCTATGGCATGATGATGCTCTACAACAACTTTAATGTTAAAGGGGATGTCCTGAGAGCTAGAATCCTTATGCAGACTGCGGTATCAAAATCTCCACTTTTGGCCTGGTTCTGATACTGGGTCACATGATGTTAATTCTCTCTGTGCCTCTCATGTCATCGAAGAGAGCTGGCTGTTTGGCTCATTTTGGCTGATCTTAATTACTAAGTCAGCCCACTTCTCTATCATAGCTAATGCAGAAATAGAGAGGGGCATAGAGGGAATGCATACCATGTGACCTGATATTAGACCAGGACTAGAAGTGGAGGGTTATCTGAAATCTTTTGGCCCAAATTTTGCAATACCCCATTGTGTGACTTTTAAAGGAGTTTTCCAACATATAGAATTTATGGCAATTCCATAGCATACGCCTTGCACTGCAAATGTGTGTGCAATAGGGTTTGACTATTCAACCCAAATCTATCAGAGGAACTAAGGAACTATGGTGCTGAGTGAAGTCCTGTCAGCACTTTACATTGAAGTTGAGCCTAACCCGCTGAGTGGCAATGTCAGAAATAGGTCGCGGATGAAGATAGGTCTGTGTCTGGTAAAACTGTGAAATGGCTGCGTCACTCCTCCAACTATGGCGACTCTTTTATTCATGTGATCGGTTGTTGGGGCACCTAGCGGTCATACGCCCACAATCATGTATTGATGGCAAATGCTCAGAAAAGTTCTTTAAAGTAGTGATCATCCAAAAAGAAGTCATCATATAATGCTATAGTTGTATTCACCATATTAAATATATATATGTGCCACTGTTTTCATCGGCTAATGTGACATCGGTAATGGCATCAATCTCACACCGCATCGCATCTTTGAGAGCGTGAATTGTTTGTGGCTTATTGCTGTATACACAGCCTTTCAATAAACTCCATAATTAATCGGTTACCAAAAAACTCAATTTCCCTCAAGGTCGCATTAGATTTACCACACATTGCACTATCTTGTTGAAAGTAACCTTCGGTTAATTTACCATCTATTATGGGGGTTATCCAGATGTAAAATATTAATGCCTAGACAGATCACTAATAGTAGACCCATAGGAGTCTGTCGCCTGGGGTCCCTGCCGATCAGCTGTTCATTGGGTTGGTGCTCTCATGCACTAAATTGATTTCCACAGGAAGCAGACAGCTCCCTTTTTACTGCACTGGCCAGGCTTGGTATTGCAGGCCACATTCCCATTCATTTCAAGGGGAACTTGGCCTGCAATACCAAGCCTGGCCACTGCATTAAAAACAAAGCTGTCTGCTTCCTGCAGAAATCAGCTCAGTCCACAAATACACTGGTCAAGGGAGCAGCTGATTGGCAACAGTCCTGGCTGATGGATCCTTGCCGATCTTCAAATGATAACCTATCCTGAGGATAGGTTATCAATAGTTTACAGTTCGACAACCCCTTTAACTGATTCTTCACCCATGTGTTAATACAGGATTTTGTTGGCCACTTCCTTCACCATGCTTTTTCCTGAAATGCTCTTTGAGATTGTTTAATCAAATATGCTTACTAGTATTTACAAACAATAAACACATGCTGTTCAACCGAGTAAATAAATAAAAATAAATCATGTTATTTGTATAGCGCCAACTTATTCCGCAGTAATTTATTTATTACCCCCTACCAAGCTGGATACTCATTTTACCGACCTCGGAAGGATGAGTCAACCTTGAGCCAGCTATCTGAACCATGCAGGGATTGAACCCGCAACCTTCAGGTCATAGAGCTTAGGACTGCATTTCGTCTGCACCACACAAGTACATGTTTGTGACACACTGATGTCTGTTTAGCGGTCGTGTCCTACCATCACCGATACAGTCCAATTCGTTGAGAGGTGTGATGGTTCAATAGACATAGTGGGAGATTTGTGAAACTTGTCTAAAACAAAAACTGTCTTAGTTTTCCATAGCAACCAATCACAGAACAGCTTTCATTCCTTATAGTGCTATTGAAAAATGAAAAAGTGCCCTATGATTAGTTGCTATTGGCAACAAAGACAATTTCTGTTAGACATTTTTCATAAACCTACTCCTTAGTCTGTATCCAGGCCAATTCTCATAGGGAACCAGATAAAAATTAAACATTATTGAGGAACATCTGGGTTTCCTAGTGAGATAAGAAATATGTAAAGATTTCCATACAATCCTATGGATTCTAATTTTTGTGAGGTTTTCAATTATTATGGACTTTTCGGTAACACAATCGTCAACTACGATCTTACAGTCCATCAACTTTTTGGATGAATTTTTAGTTAGAAATCTTAGTAAAATGAGTTAGCGTTTATTTCAGGAAGTGTCATCACTAGTTTATAACAGTCCATTTGGCAGGTGAACGTCATTACTCATCCAAGAGATAATTCTCCCAAGGGCAAGGTGAGTTCATGTAGAATGGAGAGACAGTGAGAGCCATCTCCCTCGGGGCTACACGGTCCCCTGTGTAACTAAACTTGCTGATCTCATTTGTTATATCTTATAGACAAATAGAATATCTCAGATAGTTCAACATTGGCCACATATTGAGGGGTAAAATGTTGAATTTATGAATAATACAGACCGGATTATTGTGCTGCAAGATTTTTCATTAGATAAAAGGCAATTTTTTTGAGTATGTGCAAAGATCTGGGTAAAAACTAGAGATGAGCGACCACCAAAATGCTCGGGTGCTCGTTACTCGGGACGAAATTATCGCGATGCTCGAGGGTTCGTTTCGAGTAACGAACCCCATTGAAGTCAATGGGCGACCAGAGCATTTTTGTATTTCGCCAATGCTCGCTAAGGTTTTCATTTGTGAAAATCTGGGCAATTCAAGAAAGTGATGGGAATGACACAGCAACGGATAGGGCAGGCGAGGGGCTACATGTTGGGCTGCATCTCAAGTTCCCAGGTCCCACTATTAAGCCACAATAGCGGCAAGAGTTGGCCCTCCCCCTCCCAACAACTTTTACTTCTGAAAAGCCCTCATTAGCAATGCATACCTTAGCTAAGCACCACACTACCTCCAACAAAGCACAATCACTGCCTGCATGACACTCCGCTGCCACTTCTCCTGGGTTACATGCTGCCTAACCCCCCCGCACGACCCAGTGTCCACAGCGCACACCAAAGTGTCCCTGCGCAGCCTTCAGCTGCACTCATGCCACACCACCCTCATGTCTATTTATAAGTGCGTCTGCCACGAGGAGGAACCGCAGGCACACACTGCAGAGGGTTGGCATGGCTAGGCAGCGACCCTCTTTAAAAGGGGCGGGGCGATAGCCCACAATGCTGTACAGAAGCAATGAGAAATCCAATCCTGTGCCACCTCCATCAGGAGCTGCACACGTGGGCATAGCAATGGGGAACCTATGTGCCACACACTATTCATTCTGTCAAGGTGTCGGCATGCCCCAGTCAGACCGCGGTTTTTTATAAATAGTCACAGGCAGGTACAACTCCGCAATGGGAATTCCGTGTGCACCCACAGCATGGGTGGCTCCCTGGAACCCACCGGCTGTACATAAATGTATCCCATTGCAGTGCCCATCACAGCTGAGGTAACGTCCGATTAAATGCAGGTGGGCTTCGGCCCACACTGCATGCTCCAGTCAGACTGGGGTTCTTTAGAAGTAGACACATGCAATTACAACTCCCTGTGGACCCATGGCATGGGTGGCTCCCTGGAACCCACCGGCGGTACATAAATATATCCCATTGCAGTGCCCAACACAGCTGATGTAACATCAGCTTTAATGCAGGTGGGCAAAAAATTAATTGGATTACACTGTAGGCGATGGCCCCAAAAAATTGGTGTACCAACAGTACTAATGTACGTCAGAAAAATTGCCCATGCCCAACCAAGAGGGCAGGTGAAACCCATTAATCGCTTTGGTTAATGTGGCTTAATTTGTAACTAGGCCTGGAGGCAGCCCAGTTACAATAAAAATTGGTTCAGGTGAAAGTTTCAACGCTTTAATGAGCATTGAAACGTATAAAAATTGTTTACAAAAATTATATGACTGAGCCTTGTGGGCCTAAGAAAAATTGCCCGTTCGGCGTGATTATGTGAGGTTTCAGGAGGAGGAGGAGGAATATTATACACAGATTGATGAAGCAAAAAGGTCCCCGTTTTTGATGGTAATAGAGAACGATGCTTCCATCCGCGGGTGCAGCCTACGTATTGTTTAGGTATCGCTGCTGTCCGCTGGTGGAGAAGAGAAGTCTGGGGAAATCTAGGCTTTGTTCATTTTGATGAGTGTAAGCCTGTCGGCACTGTCGGTTGACAGGCGGGTACGCTTATGCGTGATGATTCCCCCAGCCGCACTAAACACCCTCTCTGACAAGACGCTAGCCGCAGGACAAGCAAGCACCTCCAGGGCATACATCGAGTTCAGGCCACGTGTCCAGCTTTGACACCCAGTAGTTGTAGGGGGCAGAGGCGTCACGGAGGACGGTCGTGCGATCGGCTACGTACTCCCTCACCATCCTTTTACAGTGCTCCCGCCGACTCAGCCTTGACTGGGGAGCGGTGACACAGTCTTGCTGGGAAGCCAGAAAGCTGTCAAAGACCTTAGAGAGTGTTCCCCTGCCTGTGCTGTACATGCTGCCTGATCTCTGCGCCTCCCCTGCTACCTGGCCCTCGGAACTGTGGCCCTTGGCCACTAGCGCTGTCGGATGGGAATTTTACCATCAGTTTGTCCGCCAGGGTCCTGTGGTATAGCATCACTCTCGAACCCCTTTCCTCTTCGGGTATGAGAGTGGAAAGGTTCTCCTTATACCGTGGGTCGAGCAGTGTGTACACCCAGTAATCCGTAGTGGCCAGAATGCGTGTAACGCGAGGGTCACGAGAAAGGCATCCTAACATGAAGTCAGCCATGTGTGCCAGGGTACCTGTACGCAACACATGGCTGTCCTCACTAGGAAGATCACTTTCAGGATCCTCCTCCTCCTCCTCCTCCTCCTCCTCCTCCTCCTCAGGCCATACACGCTGAAAGGATGACAGGCAAGCAGCATGTGTACCCTCACCAGTGGGCCAAGCTGTGTCTTCCCCCTCCTCCTCCTCCTCAACGCGCTGAGATATAGACAGGAGGGTGCTCTGACTATCCAGCGACATACTGTCTTCCCCCGCATCTGTTTCCGAGCGCAAAGCGTCTGCCTTTATGCTTTGCAGGGAACATCTCAAGAGGCATAGCAGAGGAATGGTGACGCTAATGATTGCAGCATCGCCGCTCACCATCTGGGTAGACTCCTCAAAGTTTCCAAGGACCTGGCAGATGTCTGCCAACCAGGCCCACTCTTCTGTAAAGAATTGAGGAGGCTGACTCCCACTGCGCCGCCCATGTTGGAGTTGGTATTCCACTATAGCTCTACGCTGCTCATAGAGCCTGGCCAACATGTGGAGCGTAGAGTTCCACCGTGTGGGCATGTCGCACAGCAGTCGGTGCACTGGCAGATGAAACCGATGTTGCAGGGTGCGCAGGGTGGCAGCGTCCGTGTGGGACTTGCGGAAATGTGCGCAGAGCTTCTTGAAGCCTAAAATACTCCTAACACTCTCCCTATAGCAACTCCAGCAAGACAGCACTTTCCCTGATCTCTGTCAGAACGCATCTGTGGCGAGCCGCGGGAGGGGCCGATTTATATACTCGGGTGACACCTGATCTCGCCAGCCACTCACTGCAGGGGGGTGGTATAGGGCTTGAACGTCGCAGGGGGGAGTTGTAATGCCTTCCCTGTCTTTCTATTGGCCAGAAAAGCGCGCTAACGTCTCAGAGATGAAAGTGAAAGTAACTTGAACATCGCGTGGTACTCGTGTCGAGTAACGAGCATCTCGAACACGCTAAGGCCTCCTTCCCACGAACGGATTTCCGCCGCGTAATTCGCGGCGAAAATCCGCTGCGTTGCCCGCAGCTATTAGGTTCTATTGAACCTAATAGCACAATGCTCACGATGCGTAATTCCACCGCGGAATTACGCACCGCGATTTCTCCCGTCCTCACCCGCAGCATGCTCTATTTTCTGCGGGTGAGGACGGGCTGTACGCACTGACGACTTCCATTGCAGTCAATGGAAGCCGTCCATTCACGCTATCTCCCGCTGTAACCAGCGGGAGATAGCGTGAAAAAACGCTTTCCCCGCCCACCGCCGAGCGTCATATGACGCCAAATGACGCGGTCCGGCCGCGTCACGTGACACGGCCGGCCGTGCACGTGACACGGCTGGTGACGCGAGGGCGGTGGGCGGTGACGGGCGGTGACGGGCGGCGGTGGGCGGGGAAGCGATTTCACGCTATCTCCCGCAGGTAAGTATAGGGGCTCTGGGGGGCGCCGTGACGGGCTTCCCATCGGAATATTACGCTGCGGAGCCCGTCACGCTCGTGGGAAGGAGGCCTAATACTCGAATGAGTATCAAGCTCGGACGAGTACGTTCACTCATCTCTAGTAAAAACATACAAATCATATTCCATTGCTATGATATTATCAATCGTTATCATCAAGTTCCAACTGTCCTATTGGAAGGTGAACTTCATGGTTCATCCAAGAGATAATTCCTACAAGGGCGGGTGGGCGCATGTAGCATGTAAAAGAGATCTCCTTTTGGCAATGTAGCCCCTTGTACTACTAAACTATGACAGATAACTTCTTGCAGACATCATTTTGTACATTCGGTAGACACATTGAAGGCCTCAGAGATGTCCTCACTTAATCTTCTGTTTTACCATTATTTAACTCAGTGGTGTTCATGTTTGACTTGACGAGAGCTACATAGATGACATAGAGATGTATGCTCCCACTGTAGATCTTGGTAAGAAGGAAATAAAACCTTGCAACAGTATCTATGGATGTAGCTTAAAAATTACTTGGAAGTCTACCAGTGGCAAGCAGGTCAAGAGTTACCTCTAGATAATTTGACTGATGATTAGCAATTGGCGATAATACGGCAAAAAGAAAATTGCTCTAACTTATTTGGTGTTGGGCAGTCCCACTTTTAATGCACTTCACCAACTGGAAATTTGACAGCAATGGTGTTACATAATCTATTTACAACACCGCTTCATCAAGAAGAAGGAATTGGGTTCGAGGTTGGCTGTTTGGAAGAAACCCATGTTGTTGACCAAAGTAAAAAAAAAAACAATTAAGACCATTTAGTTATAGATTTGCCATGGAATCAGGCCAGCCGACATTTCCAAAACATATTAGAAAAACATCAGCTACAATCAGCTTATGTTGGTGGAACCGGCTAGCGCTATTATGCAATATTCGGCCGCCGGGGAGCGGGGGACAGCTGTCAGGTCTCCGCGATAAGCTTATCTGCTGCGTTTTGATTCCAGCAAGTGGAGAATCACTATGATTCTCCGCTCGTGGACATCGGGGCTGCACTTTCCATAATAAGTCTATGGAAAGTGTTGACTGCATTACCCGCTGCCAGATTATTGCCGCGGATAACTCAATGAACTATTGCCCATGGACAAGCAGCCTTGGGCCTCGGTCAGACGACCGTTTTTTGCCGCGATTTGCGGATGCGCATGCGATCTGCGCATATATAGAACCATTGCTTTGCAATGGGATCGGTCACATGTCCGCTTTTTATGCGGATATGCGATAAATTATAGGACACAACGAATTGCAGATCGCGCCTATCTGCGTTCTGCGATTCCTTGTGTTCTATATATGCGCTCAATGGGGCCGCTGGCAGCAGCGTCGACCCCATTGAGAACATATAAAGATCATTCTCCTCTGCCACAGTTGTAACAGCTGTGGCAGAGAAGAACGATGTTCGCCCATTGAATTCAATGGAGCCGGCAATGCAGCCGGCTCCATTGAAAGCAATGGGCTGCTGGCAAGCGCGGCACGAATTTTCGGAAGGGCTTAAAAATATAAGCCCTTGCCTGAAAACCATCCAAAAATGTGTAAAAATAAAAAAATATATATACTCACCTTGTCCCTGCAGCCGGAGTTCAGCCGCGGCCGGCCCGCAGTTCTCCTGAACTGCTTTGTGTAGTATTCAGCAGCCGGGGATTTAAAATCCCCGCCTGCTGAATGGGCTGCCTCTGATTGGTCACAGCCCTCACCAATCAGAGGCAGCTCTCACTCACCCATTCATGAATTCATGAATGGGTAAGTGCTGCCTCTGATTGGCTCAGCGCAAGGACCAAACAGGGGCAGCTCTCAGCTATTGAATGACAGCTGAGAGCTGCCCCTAATTGGTCCCTGCGCTGAGCCAATCAGAGGCAGCACTCACTGACCCATTCATGAATTCATGAATGGGTAAGTGAGAGCTGCCTCTGATTGGTGAGGGCTGTGACCAATCAGAGGCAGCCCATTCAGCAGGTGGGGATTTTAAATCCCCGGCTGCTGAATACTACACAGAGCAGTTCAGGAGAACTGCGGGCCGGCCGTGGCTGAACTCCGTCTGCAGGGACAAGGTGAGTATATATATATATATTTTTTTTTACACATTTTTGGATGGTTTTCAGGGAAGGGCTTATATGTTTAAGCCCTTCCCGAAAATTCATCCTGCGCACGCCGGCAGCCCATTGCTTTCAATGGAGCCGGCTGTATTGCCGGCTCCATTGAATTTCAATGGGCGGACAGCGCTCCTTTGATCGGGCCCGTTTCGCCGAAAACGCTGCTAGCTGCAGATTTTTTTGCGAATCGTCGGCCCCGGTCACGCGATTTGCGGATGCACATCCGTCATGCGATCCGCAAATTGCGGCAAAAAACGGTCGTCTGACCGAGGCCTTAGGAGGATTTAAGGAGACTATTTATTACATAGTTGCCCCTTCATTTGAATGAACGCCATCTAGTGCTACATTTCTCTTGTAGTGACAACGTTAGGGTAAATGTGCAACTGTAACGAGGTTCTGAGGAGCCGCTGTCATCTGATGGACATTTTATTTTGCTCCAGAGTATATTCACTGTGAATTTGTGATTTAAGTAGTTTTGGACCAATTTTCACTTAACTTTACCGGGACCCCCATTTGTATAGGCAGTGTATCTATCCACCATATAGGTTTTGTTACCTGATGAGGAAATGTTACATTTTTCTTGTAACTGTCTCTTTAAATTTTTGCGCCTCCAGGTGCTAGGCTGAGTAGCGCGATGTGCAGGGGGGCGGGAGCTAGGGAGGAGGGGCCTCCTGTTACTAGGCAACTACTAACCTAATAAAGTTCCACAGGGCAGTGAAAGTTTAGTGATGCAGCAGATATTGGTCCACGCAGAAGGGAACAAGGGTTGCTGACCTGGGCGGTGTAACTGAGTGCTACAAAACTAAGTAGGGCAACTGAGTAAGATGGACACCACCTACTATCAAGAGCTCTGCACCATCCCAAAATCCTCGAGGTCTCCCCCACTGTAAGGAAGGGGTCTCACATGAATGGATTCTAATTGCAGAGTCCGCAATCAACATCTGCATGGACTTTTTGTAGCAAAACACAGGCATTGAAGGGCATGAAATTTCGATTTTTTCCTTCACACTCGCGAATACGAATTGCGTATTCCGTGAGCGGAAGAAAAATAGAAGCGTGCTTTATTTTGCCACGGACTCCGCATAGACGGCCTCTATTGAAGTTAATGGAGGTGTCTGACCTGCAGCTCATACAAAATTAACATTGCGTATGGCCTGCCACTAAGTGACAGTGCAGGAAATACAAAGAAAAAAAACCTGTACTACGAATAATCACCTGCGAGCCGCCGCGGTCATTCACAATATATTCACAGATATACAAGATATGCAAGGTCATCTGCCGAGCTCACAGCGGAATTCGACCCGTTCAGGGGTGTAACTATAGAGGATGCAGGGGATGCAGTTGCACCCGGGCCCAGGAGCCTTAGGGGGGCCATAAGACCTCTCTTCTCCATATAGGGAGCCCAGTACTATGAGTAAAGCATTATATTTGGGGGCCCTGTTACAGGTTTTGCATTGGGGCCCAGAAGCTTCAAGTTACGTCTCTGGACCCGTTCATATGACCTTAGCCTAAGTCTACAAAGGTCCCTATATGAGGCCGCCCCTTTCACAATGACCCTCATCTAGCTCAATGACTACCCATTGAATAAGTACAAGATGCCAATGAAAAAAGAAAATTGGTATATAAAACAATCTCATGCAGAAGTTTATACAAGAGGATTCATGTCCTTATGGGAGGTAGAGAGGCATCTGCAGAAACTCCATGAATTAATAAGCTTCCTCACTCATTGGCAATTAGTTCATTGTTCTCAGCGCTGTATTTTCAAGAAGCCTCTAATTGCTCCAAGCTATGAAATATGGTGCAGTGCCTATTCATGTGTTTAGACATATAGGATTGCAGCCACATGTGCTCTTTAGAGAACAGAAGACGGCAAGCTGAGCAACGCAACGTTGTTCTCGAGGCGCATCTGTAAGGCCCGTACTACGGAGCTTCACTTGTCGGGATAAAAGATGGAAATCTCCATGTGACTGCAAACACAGCTCCACATATATATATATTTTATTAGCAATTTAGCCCGGAGGATATAATGAGCATTGTATTATAAAAGTAATGAGGATGATGAGGTTATTGTCCTTGATTATGCTGTGAAAAGAGATATTTAGAGATGGTGATTAAACGGTGCTTGGAACAACTTTATGCAAATGCATAGTCACACGAGTGCTACTTCTCTTCTATGGAAATTATTTATAGAATGTTCCGTATTGTTTTAGTCATTAGTTATTTTTGGTTTCTTCATATGGAAGGAAAATATATGTACTAAACATTAGAGATGAGCGAGTATACTCGCTAAAGGCAATTGCTCGAGCGAGCATTGCCTTTAGCGAGTACCTGCCCGCTCGAGACAAAAGGTTGGGGTGCCGGTGGCGGGCAGGGAGCTGCCGGGGAGAGCGGGGTGGAACGGAGGGGAGATCTCTCTCTTCCTCTCTCCCCCCCGCTCCCTCCTGCTGACTGCCGCTACTCACCGCTCCCCCGCGCCGGCACCTGAACCTTTCGTCTCGAGCAGGCAGGTACTCGCTAAAGGCAATGCTCGCTCGAGCAATTGCCTTTAGCGAGTATACTCGCTCATCTCTACTAAACATGTCATTACTACATGAATATAATTACACTGATTTTCCTGCAATTTTCTATCGATGACCTTTAGGATAGGTCGATAGATGATCAATGGGGGTCTGCTATTTGGGATCCAGACTGATTCTCGGCGCCACTGCCAGTATGGGCAGTGCAGGAAGCAGATCACACTGTCCATAGAGCAGACGCCTAGATTGGTATTGCAGACACATCTCCCGTTGAATTCAATAGGAGCTGTGCCTACAGAACCCAACCAGGCCACTGATGTGTTGGCATTCCTATCTACTTACAGAGCTGACTACATTGACAGCTGTGCGTTGAATCAGCTGATTGGTGTCAGACCCCGGCCGATCATCTATTGATGATCTATCCTGAGGATAGGTCATCAGTAGAAAAGTGCCCAAAGTCCCGGAGAACCCCTTTAAAGTCAGTAAGCAATTGAAAAATTGGGTATAGGCGTAACTGTTAGGTTGTGCTGCTGGCACCTGTAGTACTATGGTTTCTAGGAGCACATTTCCACTGGTGTGGCATGATTGTGCTGGCTGGGTGTGGGGATCTCCTGCTAGCCAATCCGCCAGGTCTTTGCTCATATATATACCCAGCTCCTGTCAGTTTGGTGTCCAGGGTGAGCAATCATGTTTCCTTCTGTGTTGCAGCTTGCTATGTGACTTGTGTCATGTTGTCTGTTCTGTGCAGCTTGCTGTGTGACTTGTGTTCTGATATTTCTGTGTTGCAGCTTGCTGTGTGACTGGTGTCCTGTTGTCTGTGCTGTTGCTGCTTGCTGTGTGAACCGTGTCTGGTGCTGTGTCTTGTTAGAGTAGGGACCACAAGACATGAGGACCCTTGATCGTCGGGCTCGCGGGTTAAGTTCATTGGCCAATGCACAAACTAATCCCTTGTATTTTTATAACAGCAATTCCATCTGCTTTAACGTGCGGGGATGTTTGGTGAGTGTGTTGGCAGTTTGTGCCATGCTATGGCTGTCGGTGAGTCTAGTCCGCAGTATGCAGTTATATGTCCAGTTGGTGTTTCCATCAGCATGTCCTATCTGAATTCCATTTTAGGTTCCCTTGTTTGTGTTATCCTCATGCTTTTTGGGCATGTTCGTCTGGGCCTTGTGCCTATTTACCCACAGGAATGTAACAGTAACCTTATTAAGAGAAGCATGAACACATAAGGATATTAGCTCAATTTCTCTCGTTTATTGTAATCCAGCATAAATATAGACATATTTTGGGGTTAGGGCATACCCTGCTTCAGTATTTCCTGGGGACATACAGTGCTTTAATGCCTTGGTTTGAGATTAGTCGTCATAACCTGTAAATAATCTCCAAGATGGAACGGTGCTGAAAAAGCAAGTGCAGCACCTCTGTCGGCTACAAGGCTGAGACACGGTGCCTGGGGCATGCCGGGGACTTCTCACCACATCAAGGACCGACAAACGCACTCCACTTCTGGTCCTTGAGTGGGCCAATTTTTCTTAGCTTAAAGGGGTCTTACAGTTATAAACTATCGATGGCCTATCCTCAGGAAAAGTTATCAATAGTAGATTGACAGGATTCTGTCACCAGAAACCACCGTTGATTAGCTGCTCTCTGGGCTGAGGTGCTTTTGCACCAAGCTGATTTCTGCAGGAAGTAGACGGCTTGGTTCTCACTGTAGTGGCCAAACTTGGTATTACAGGTCAATGTTTCATTGAAAAGAATGGGAACTTTGTGACTAATACCAAGCCTGGCCACTGCAGTGAGAACTGAGCGGTCTGCTTCTTGCAGAAATTAGATCAGTACACAAGCATATCGGCCCAGAGAACTGAATGACAGGGGTCCAGGCAACAGACTCCTGCTGATCTACTATTGATGACTTATCCTGAGGATAGGCCATCAATAGTTTATAACTCGATACTCTGTTTAACTTGGGTTTGAAGAGGATGTCCATTCATTGCATCTGCAGTGGTCCAGAACACCTTCCTGGTTCCCTCCATAAATGTCGTACATGTTTGTCTTATGTAGATGCACTGTGCAAACCATGTCCTGTCATTTCCAGTGTATGTATTGCACAGCTACGGTGTTTGAGAGGTTAACTTTAATAAAATCATTGCATGCCTGTAAATGTATCAGTTTCTCTTCTCATGTGGTACAAGTGAGATTATAAATGGGAGGGATCGAGAGCTGGAAAGGTTGTTGATGATCATCCATTTGCCCATGCTGCTGGAGAACCCACAGTGTTACAGGGAAGCACCTTTAGCTTCCTTGTGTAGAAAAGGGAGAAGAAGGAGGGGCTCCCTTTGGAGGAGTTGAGGATTATCCATCTTCCCCCATGTGTTGGAGAATCTGCAGGGACACAGGGAGACATCTTTGGTTTCCTTATGTTTAATATGGAGGAGAAGGAGAGACGCCCATAACGCATGTGAATCTCATGAGTGAGTGAGGGTTTAAAACCCCCAGAGTGAGAGTAACCCAAATAATTCTGTATACAGGAACCTACCGTACCAGGAACCCGTTCACACCACAGGCTTTTCCTGTGCTGTTGCCTGTAATTTGGATCACCACACAGAGGTACTTCATTGAGGCACCCACACATCTGCCATGTGGGGTATTTATTGGCTAAGCCTACTTTAATAATTGTTTTGCTAGAGTGTCTGCGGAGTGACCCATATCCCCCTTCCTCTTCTGGAGTGCTCCCAATCCAGGACCGATGAAATACAGATAATGTAGACTGTAAGGTCGTATTTATCCTGTGTATCCTCCATACCTTATAGCCTATATTGTTGAAAGTGAATTGTACCTGCATTACCTGTTATATAAGTTCATTCTAAAGTAAAATTTATACCGGGCCCTAACTGTTCCTAGTGACCAGAGGTACTACACTAAAGTCTCCGTGTTCATTTCTCCGCCACATAGAATATCGGTGTGTGAGAACTGTAGCGTCATGAGTGATAAGTACTACAACTCTCCCCATCCCGTTTATTGGCATTCCCTATCATAGCGGTGTCGAAGCTGGCCTGCGATCCTGCTCTGGCCTTGGCTATGTGACATCCTTTAGGGACCAGAGCCTGGTAAGTGCCACCGTGACAAGACAGCACTTATCCCTCCCAGTTCATCCCGTTAGCCAGGTGCCCAAGGTCACCCCTCTGGGGTGTTGCACATCAGTATGTGAGAATCCGGCTATATAAAAAAAGGATGTATGAAACTTATATGAGCGGACCTAAAGGTAAATCAGTCCTGTTGGGATGTATAAATCAATTAATATAAGTGTGAGCAAACTCTAAGTCTTGTGTGGCGCAAAGTCTTAAGGCCACAGAAACGCAGTCCTAAGCTCTTGCTCACGAACTGAAGTTTGTAAGTTCAATCCCCACATGGTTTAGGTAGCCGGATCAAGGTTGACTCAGCCTTCCATCCTTTCGAGGTCAGTAAAATGAGTACCCAGCTTGGTGGGGGTAATAAATAAAAATTACTTGAAAACACTGTGGAATAAGTTAGTGCTATACAAATAACAAGATTTATTTATTTATGTGTCAGCTATGGACCACAAACCTTCTCCTCTAAACACTACATGATCACTTCATATCTTGTGGACTCTTGACTGTAGACCATCAGGTCAATGTTTTGCCAACATGGTATTTCCTTGAATACAACATACATACATGAACAAGTCAAATGCACCACAGAACCAGAAATAATACTGTATATTGCATTGGCAAGATATGCAAATAAACAGCTGTTATGGGCGCAGTGAAGATATCACAACCTATAGGGCAATTTTTCTTACCATAGCGCCACATCTCCCAATCTTCCTGTGCTCATTGCTTATAAGGGCAACCTCATTTCTTCAGTATTCTCTCTGGATTTTTCACTTTATAATGGAACTCCATGTACTGCTGTGCTTTTTATATTTATGCACTTTGGATTGCTACCATCCTATTGTGTTCGACACCTTGTTCTTTGCCAGAAAACCCTGTCCCCCTGCTGTACTGTCTATTCATGAATCCCACTTAATGGCTACAGTACTTGTAAATTCTTCCACATTACTTTCCTCATATTCATTCTACTTCAAATGGGTGACTCATATCCTCTAATTTTTGAGACTGTAGAATGAGTGACCTTCAGGTGACTTATGTTAGGCTTCTTTCTCAAAGTACCTTTTATATTCTTGATGGCAGGTTGCCGACTAATAAAAAAATCTGTATATAAAGTGAATTTTTAAGGATTGCACTTTGGTGGCACAATGTATCATTTCCCATAGGGTCTTTGTGTGAGGGTGAACTCGGTACCTTGCTTTTCGATGACTTCTGTTTAGTCATTTCACCTTTTTGACTGATCAGTTTTTGTCTTCGCTTTATGTTGTTCTACACTGCTTGACTTCCTATGTGTAATTGAATTACAGAAGTATGAATACAGTCGAGAAGGATGTTTGTATTTATACTCCAGGAAAATGTGATCAAGCTCACATCACTAGTAACCTTTTCTTGCTCGGATTATACTGACGTGCTTTTAATTCAGTTGGAGATTTCTCAGATGATGCCATGCTTGTCTTCTTCGGATGCCTGTTGTGAAGCAATGCTAAATAGAACCTTGGTTATTTTTCGTGAAAGGCAGTAAAATGTAAGGAAAAGGACTGGATAGGCAGTAAGAATTTTAACATGGTAGTACAAAGGTGACTATTGTTTTCTTATACCAATGTTGTCATGACTAGTGATGAGAGAACTTTTGAAAAGTTCGGTTTGGCCGGTTTGGAAATAGTTTGAACCGGACTGGAAGTTTACAAAAACTTGTAAAACTCAGAAGTGTTATACAGGGCTTTTATGGCTCTTAGATAGTGTCATACACCAATGTTACAAACTAGTGTTAAGCTAATCAATCCTGTAGAACCCTATTTCGGGTAGAACTTTGCTAAAAGTTCGATTCAACTCTATATACCAGTATTTAGGAATAGTTTTAAGCTAACCTTACCAGCAGAGTCCTGTTTTGAGTAGAACTTTGCTAACAGCTTGGTTCCGTTCTGTGTCGAATCGAACTTCAACCCAAAACACAGTCCTCCTGGTTTGGTTTGCTCACCACTAGATCCAAGTTTAAATACCACCTGGTCAATCTATATTCTATTGGGAGGTCCCTTAAGGCACTAGGGTGACCAACATGGGTTTAGTAAACTCTAGGAAAATAGCTATAGTGGTTGAAGATGGTCCCTGATGCTGGAAGGTGCCTAAAAACCCACTTGCCATAATGTAGAGTATTATAAATAGCACATTGTAGGGGGTGATCTCCTTACAGATTACGCATTAAGACCAAGGAACTATGAGTTGCACCTTTGTTGGAACCACTAGAAGGAATAATTCTCAGGGCCTGTAGGTTATTTGTAAATTAGCCCAAGAAATAAATACTAGAGGCAAATGATTGGCTCCAAAGTCCAAATAGGATTGCCTTTCGCTGGAACTTGTGTGTCAGAGCAATAGCTGAAGGATCTTCAAGTACTCTGGTAGGCCAATATGACCTTGACATGTCCTTCAATAATTCAAAAATATCATAATGTTAACTGGCTTCCTTATGGGCTTGCAAGTCTTCTACATGACCAATGGAAGGACAGCTGGATAGACATTTTCTATAGATCTAACTAATCTGTTTTTGGGACCCCCAGCTGATTGTCATAGTTAAGTACATAGACATTCAGTAAAGGGGAATTGAATGAAAGATATTAAATAGGTTTTCTGGGTCTTCCTAATGGCAGGGAATGGGGTAAAGTAATAGACTATCCAGTGCTCATTACCCCCTTTCCGACATGCTCTGTACATGTTGGGTGTCTGTGTTTGGAACAGGTTTGGTAGCTGAGCCTGCTCCATACATGGCAGGTGTCGTCCATCTTTGACAGTTGATACCTGAAAGCAACAGCTGTGATCAGAGATAACACCAATTACAGCCGTTAATCCTTTAAACACTGATGCTAATTTTGACAGTTGTATTTAAATGCCCGATTGGCATTCAGGGGTTCTGAATCCCCACCTGGCATTATGAAATTGTAGGATGCCATCAGGGTGTCATGGTTGTCTGAGGCTTTCTGAAGGTCCCCAAGGCTGCCATGAGTGAAGGCCTATTAAGATGAGCCTGTAGTCAGAATACAGTAGAACGCAATACTATAGCATTGCGTTATACTGTACAAACAATCAGATTTTTAACATTTCAGGCATGCTAAGGGGACTAACATAGAAGGGAACACATTTTCTTTATTACTAGAAAAAATAGAAAGTAGTAAAAGTTGGAAAAAAACATTTCCGAGATCTCATCAAAAAATGAAAATGGATGAAAGAATGAATACGCAAATAGAAAAATTGGCATTTCTGTATCTGTAAAAGTCAAATTATTAAAATATCACATTGTCAATCCTGCATGGTGAGCGCCATTAGAAAAAACAATACACAATGCCAGAATTGCACATTTTTGGTCACCTCGGCTTCAAGAAAAAAACGTATCTTCCCTAAAATGGCATGAATAAAAACTACAGGCCATCCCAGGAGAAAATGAGCCCCCACATAACCCCGTCGACAGAAAACTGAAAAAGTTATTACTACATAAAAGTAGTACAAAATAAAAAACTACATAAAATTGATATTGCCGTCACAGTACTGACCCGCAGAATAAAGAGAAGATGCAATAGTTACTGCACTGTGAACATCATAAAAGTAACAATCTTTCAAAAATGTGTTACTTTCTGTTTCTTCCCACTCAGACATTTTTTAACGTTTTCCAGTATATTATATGGTATGTTAAATGGTTCCACTGAAAAACTCAACTTGTCCCACAAAACGCAAGCCCTCATGTATCGATAGAAGTAAATATATGGTTAGTAGAGATGAGCGAGCGTACTCGTCCGAGCTTGATGCTCGTTCGAGTATTAGGGTACTCAAGATGCTCGTTACTCGAGACGAGCACCATGCGATGTTCGAGTTACTTTCACTTTCATCTCTGAGACGTTAGCGCGCTTTTCTGGCCAATAGAAACACAGGGAAGGCATTACAACTTCCTCCTGTGAAGTTCTAGCCCTATCCCACCCCCCTTCAGTGAGTGGCTGGGGAGATCAGGTGACACCCGAGTATATAAACTGGGGCCGGCCGCGGCTCGCCACAGATGCACGCTGAGAGACATTAGGGAAAGTGCCGTCCTGCTGTAGCTGCTATAGGGAGAGTGTTAGGCTGTTATCTTCGTCTTCAAGAACCCCAATGGTCCTGCTTAGGGCCACATCTGACCGTGTGCAGTACTGTTGAGGCTGCTTTTAGCAGTTTAGCACATTTTTTTTTTTTTTTGTATATCGGGCGTGCAGACCATAGCGTCCTCAGTCTGCAGTCATTGTACAGAGTATAGTGGCAGTACTGCTGAGGCAGGGACAGTGGTACAGGGAAAGAGATATACTGGCTATATAGGCAGTGGGCTTTTTCAAAAAAATTGGAAAAAAAAATCTTTGGGCTGCCTGTGACCGTGTTCAGTTTACTGCGTGTCTGCTGGGGGTAGTAGTCGCTCACTATTACCCAGCTAAGCGTTACAGCAGGCTTGCGCATAATTGTTTCCTGGCTCTGCTGTGTCCGTTACATGATCGCCATCATCCCGCCAGAGGGAAAGAGTATACATATATACGCTGCATACGATGTCTGTCTGGTGTTTCACCTCACCATTTTAAAAAATTGAAGCAAAATACTTAAGGCCTACCACTGGCCTTTGGCCACTTGACTGGTTCTGTCCTGTGAATTCCAGTAGCTCAGTCATACGCACCTATAATAATAATAATAATAATAATAAACTTTATTTGTATAGCGCCAACATATTCCGCAGCGCTTACATAGACAGGGGGAATACAGAAAGACAAAATACAAACATTACAGAACCACGGTTGCAATCGTAATCAGTTGATGGAAACAATAGGGGTGAGGGTCCTGCTCCAACGAGCTTACATTCTACGAATGGTGGGGTGATACAGAAGGTAAAGGGGCTGGAGATGTGCATGGTATGGCGAGGTGGAGAGTGAGCCATGTTATACACATAGACAATGGTCAGGCATTTAGCCGTGTGACAGCCGAAACGGTGTGACTGCAGGAGCGGTTTATGATGGCTAGCAGGGATTGCAGTCAGTAGGTCAGGGAGCATGTTATCAGGCGGAGTACAAAGGGGTTTGTTTAGGGAATGCGGTATGCCTCCCTGAAGAGGTGCGTTTTTAGAGCACGCCTGAAGTTCTGCGAGTCCTGGATTGCTCGGGTAGCCTTTGGTAGTGCGTTCCAGAGGACCAGTGCTGCTATGGAGAAGTCTTGGAGGCGGGAATGAGAAGTTCGAATTAAAGGGGCGCTCAATCTGGTTTCGTTAGCAGAGCGGAGAGCCCGGGCTGGTTGATGGATTGAGATGAGGGAGGCGATGTAGGGGGGCGCTGCACTGTGGAGGGCTTTGTGGATGAAGGTGGCGAGTTTAAATTGAATTCTGTATTTAACAGGCAGCCAGTGCAGTGACTGGCACAGGGCAGAGGCGTCCGAGTAGCGGCTGGACAGGAAGATGAGCCTGGCTGCCGCATTCAGGATGGATTGGAGAGGGTAGAGTCTGGTGCAGGGGAGGCCGATCAGCAACGAGTTGCAATAATCGAGCCGGGAGTGGATGAGGGAGACAGTAAGCGTTTTTAACGTGTCCACGGTGAGAAAAGAGCGGATTCTTGCGATGTTCTTGAGGTGCAGCTGACATGTTCGGGCCAGAGATTGGATGTAGGGGGCAAAAGAGAGATCAGAGTCAAATATGACTCCAAGGCAGCGGGCATGTTGTCTAGGAGTTATGGTGGTGCAACACACTGAGATGGAGATATCAGGATGAGGTCGGTTAGTGGAGGGCGGAAATACCAGTAAGTCAGTTTTAGAGAGGTTTAGTTTTAGGTAGAGAGAGGACATAGTGTTAGAGACAGCAGACAGACAGTCGGTGATGTTTTGGAGGAAAGGTGCAGAGATGTCAACTAGGTCTGACTACTGGCTTGCGCATAATTGTTTCCTGGCTCTGCTATGTCCGTTACATGATCCCCTTATACTGTGCTCCCCCTATACTGCTGCTAGTGATATGTTACTGGGGACTGTCTAGACTGCTACTACTACTGAAATAGAACTAATACTGTGGTCCCCCTATACTGCTGCTTCGGAATTGTTACCGGGGCCTGTCTTGACTGCTACTATTACTGAAATGGGCGGTTGGGCAGCATGTTACCCAGGAGAAGTGGCAGCGGAGTTTCATGCAGGCAGTGATTGTGCTTTGTTGGAAGCAGTGTGGTGCTTAGCTAAGGTATGCCTTGCTAATGAGGGTTTTTCAGAAGTAAAAATTGTTGGGGGGGGGCCACTCTTGCCGCTATTGTGGCTTAATAGTGGGACCTGGGAACTTGAGATGCAGCCCAACATGTAGCCCCTCGCCTGCCCTATCCGTTTCTGTGTCGTTCCCATCACTTTCTTGAATTTCCTAGATTTTCACAAATGAAAACCTTAGCAGAGCATAGGTCCCATACAAAAATGCTCAGGTCGCCCATTGACTTCAATGGAGTTCATTACTCGAAACGAACCCTTGAGCATCACGGGAAGTTCGACTCGAGTAACGAGCACCCCAGCATTTTGGTGCTCGCTCATCTCTAATGCTTAGCCCTTCAAACCATAGTAGATGAGTGGATTGTAAAAGGATGTGCCTGATGGGGATCGCCTGTCGGGTCATAGGTGTCCACACCGTTGGTCCAAGTTGGCCTTGTATGTATTTAAATATCCGAAGCACCAAATCCCCGTAGATGTCTTCAACACCCTGGGAGAGTGCCGTAAGGGGAATCCCAGGGTATAGGAAACACCGCATTGGTAGGAAACAGAACAGAAGGGAATAAAATGAATAGGCTGTCATCTCGCTGGGATTAATTAATTGCAATTCGTGCATATCTAATATGCGGACATGACCCCCAGCGAGATGATGTCCTATTTATATTGGCATTTCCCCTTGATTGTACCACCTCGAGGAGGTATCCTGTGGGGTATAGGGCGTACCGCAAATTAGCATACCTGACAGGAAAATCCCCATTTTGCTTTCAAAATGTACTATAAAAGAACCTACTCTGTTTATACTCCCCCAAAGCTTGATAAAGGACCTCCGAAACGCGTTGTCTACACCACTTACTGTGACTGTCCCCAGTCCAGTTTGATTTCCTATTCTATTTTTTGTTTTGTTTTTTCTCTGACTTGGAATAATAAAGAAAAAACTGGATTTCTGCACCATCTACTTGGATTTACTACAGACCATTCTGGATTTTAGTCCTGTCCCACAGTGGACTCCTCTACAAAGTGAGTTAACCTTATTTTTTCATTGATCAACCATTCGCTTGGAGCACAGGGATTTTATTTCCTTCTCTTCCATCTCATGTATCGATGTCACTGGAAAAACAATAGAGCTATGATTTTTTGAAAGTGAGGAAGAAAAAATGAAAGCAAGAAAACTAAAAAGGGCTAGAGTGGGAAGGGGGTCATACTGTCATACTGCTGTAGTAGAGTCGCTCTGGTCCTCACTACTGCATGCCCATGCTGTTCATCATTAACATGACTGCTACAGCCGATCTCTGATACTCCTATCTATGGCAGGTGCCCGGTGAGGCTGGTGATTGACGACAGCGATCAGATGAATGGTGAATGGGAGGGGACTTCTGCCGAAGCTTCCAGAACTGGACTAGTAGGGACTAGTGTGACTGTGCTGCTTTAACCCTTCCCAATCATAGCCCTTTTTAGTTTTCTCATTTTTTTTCCTCCCCACTTTTAAAAAGCACAGCTCCTTTATTTTTTGGATGACATAGCTACATGAGGCTTGTTTTTTGCGGGAGGAGATTCTGTAACTGGAGCAGCAGAGATATTTAATAAGTGAATTCAATGAATGGCTGAGTGCTGCCTCTGATTGGCTGAGCGCTGTGACCAATCACAGTCAGTGCTGTGCTGTCATTTAATGAATGGCTGAGCTTTGCCTGTGATTAGTCACAGCTCTCAGCCAATCAGACCCAGCGCTTTCAGGTATTTTTAAATTCCGGGCCAGGAGAAAATGTTTCAGAAGAGTGCTGGGGAGCCAGGGAGAAGATTCACCGGAGCTAGACAGCGCCTGAGAGGTGATGTATATATGTTTTTTATTTTTTCTAGCAGCTAGGAGTTATTTTCAGGGAAGGGCTTATATTTCAAGCCCTTCCCCGAAAATCTATGCGAGGGTTGCCTTCATCCCATTTCCTTCAATGGGGCTGCAGCAGCAATGGCCCCATTAAAAGCAATGGAATAGTATCGTGATAGTATCGTGGTCCTCTGCCACTGCACGGAGCTTCGGTCACGCGCATTTGGCAGGTCCATAAAGCGCATTTTTTTTGCACTCGTAGACACGCAAAAAGAAAAAAAAAAACGTTTGTCTAACTGAGCCCATAGTCAGTTTTTAATGAATCTCTGAAAACCTCTTTAGGCGAGTGATAGTGAGTTCTTGAAGTTTTTTTCTACCAAAAATCTATAAATGGAGCTCCAATTTAAAGCATGCCTAATGCTCTCACTTTCTGATATGCTGCAAAGTGATTTACGGGTTGTTTATTTCCAAACGTCTTGTCTATACAGATGTGATAGATCTATATGTATATATCCCATGTGTAAAGACAGTTGCATGTGCCCCCCCTCTGAGTACCAGACCACCTTCGGCGCCCCCTATAGCCCAAGTCTTACATTACACCAGGCCAGCATAAAATTCAAATAATTGTCTAAAATATGTTTTGAGCTTCAGGTTTTCTCGACCAAGACCTGAATGCCACCAGATGACGGAAAATTGTAAATGCTCACCTGCAATATTATGGGTCTGTGCTCTAATTAAAGCTACCAATCGAAAGTTGGATAATAAAGAACGCGCATAATTAGCAGCTCGGTAATAAATTCATATTTATCATTACGGCCGTGACACCTGAATATATCCTATCATGATAATCATTTGCACATGAGCAAGCGTGACATATTTATTAATGGAATCAATTGGATTTTTAATGAAATGTACTCACATGTGATGCGCTAATCATTTCCATCTTGGTGGCTCTAACCGGCAGCGGGATAAAAGAGACGTATAGTCAGATTACACAGTTTGTCCTTCGTTAGGATGTTCTACGGATGGAGAGGGATGGATTGCTTCAAATGGCATCATTTCAGTGATCTGCAACAAGCAGCGCTAATGAAAATTAATGTACAGGAAACCTAATCCGGCAGGAAAGTAAACAATGCCATTGCCACATATTGTTTTATTGCATGCTACGGGGAAGATTGATTGGAACGTTCTTCTCAGAATGGATACAGCGTAATATTCTTATAATTGAACATGTCCGTCTATACCTGCCGCACTCGTCCGCTGCACCACATGTATTTACAGAGGAAATAGATTCAGCCAGCGCTGGAGGCTTTATCACAAGATGAATGGAATGCCTAAATTGCATGGGCCATAGCACAAGCAGATGTAGCAGGGCTGAATTTGTTATTGAGTTCTTTGGGGTTGCAACAAATTGAAAGATCTGTAATATGCCCATAGCCTAGTATAGACCCATAGTGGGGTGTCAGGGTTTTTATTTTGCATTAATTTATATGTAATGTGTGAGAAAAATATATTGTGGCATATTCACCGTCATGCGCAAGTATTCTTCCCTAGAAGCATTGGCAGCATATGCAGTGTCAGTGTACAAGGTTAAAGGGGGGTTAACTTTGCAGACAGCTTCTGCTTATTTAATTGTGTGTTAATCTCATTTCTGTAATATAGTTACATTAAAAATGTTGATGCTTTACCAGTGTAATTCACTTTTGAAGTGGGTTTCATTAGTAGTCCTTTTCCAGCTTCTCTGCAGTCCACTGCCTGTCGTTAGGTACAGAGCTTCTGTAGTAACAAGGACGCAGGGCGTTTCTTAGCAATAGAGGGAGGGGCTATTTTCACAGGGGTTCTTCCATGCACTCAGAGACTGCAGGCTGACAGATTCGCTAAGGGCAATTACTCGAGCGAGTGTTGCCCTTAGCGAGTACCTGCCAGCTCGGAAGAAAAGATTTGGCTGCCGGCGCAGGGTAGCAGTGAGTTGCGTTAGTGAGCAGGGGGCAGCGGGGGGAAGAGAGGGAGAGAGAGAGATCTCCCCTCCGTTCCCCCCCCCACTCTCCCCCGCCGCTCCCCGCCCCCCGCTGGCACCCAAATCTTTTTCTTCCGAGCGGGCAGGTACTCGTTAAGGGCAATGCTCACTCGAGTAATTGCCCTTAGCGAGTATGCGCGCTCATCTCTAGTATGCACACATTATATTGGGTTTGCTCACCTTTTGGCCAGAATGTCTGTATTGTCCTGGGAGAGCTCCCATCCTCTGCTAATTGGATCATAAACAATGCAATGCAGCACAGGACGTCAGGACAAGAAAGTGAAGAACAGTAAACTACTGGCAGAATGCTAGGCTTGTTACATGCCCTCCTCCATAAAAGTAGATTGAAAACAGCAGTGCAACAGAAAAAAGAAGAACACCTGAAAGTCAGAACTTACAGACATAAACAGTGCAATGCAGCACGAGAAGTCAGGGCAAGAAAGTGGAGAACAGTGAACTACTGGCAGAATGCAAGGCTTGCTACATACGCTCCTCCATAAAAATAGATTGTAAACAGCAGGGCAACAAAAAAAAGAAGTACACCTAAAAATCAGTACTTACAAACAGAATGCAAACAGCAGCAAATGAGTGAGTAAAGCCTCGGTCACATAGGCGTTTTTTCCCGCGATTTGCGGATCGCATAACGGATGCGCATCCGCAAATCGCGTGACTGGGGCCGACGATTCGCTGAAAAAGCTGCACCTAGCAGCATTTTCAGTGAAACCGCCCCGCACTGCCCGCTATCCTCTGCCACAGCTGTGGCACAGCTGTGGCATAGGAGAACGATGTTCGCCCATTGAATTCAATGGAGCCGGCAATACAGCCGGCTCCATTGAAAGCAATGGGATGCCGGTGAGCGCGGGATGAATTTTCAGGAAGGGCTTAAAAATATATGCCCTTCCGTGAAAACCATCCTAAAATGTGTGAAAATAAAAAAAAAGGATACTCACCTTTTCCCTGCAGCCGGAGTTCAGCCGCGGCCGGCCGGCAGTTCTCCTGAACTGCTCTGTGTAGTATTCAGCAGGCGGGGATTTAAAATCCGGGCCTGCTGAATGGGCTGCCTCTGACTGGTCACAGCCCTCACCAATCAGAGGCAGCTCTCACTCACCTATTCATGCATTCATGAATGGGTGAGTGAGTGCTGCCTCTGATTAGCTGAGCGCAGGGACCAATCAGAGGCAGCTCTAAGCTGTCATTCAATGGGTAGGACGGTAGCCTGCACACAAATACCAGGAGCAGAACCAAGCAGCTGCAGAGAGGGGAGTATACTTTTTTTTTTTTTACACATTTTTGGATTGATTTTCAGGTAAGGGCTTATATTTTAAGCTCTTCCCCCAAAAATCACTGCAGCGCTTGCCAGCAGCCCATTGCTTTCAATGGAGTCGGCTGTATTGCCGGCTCCATTGAATTCAATGGGAGAACACTTAAGAAATCCTCTGCCACAGCTGTCACAGCTGTGGCAGTGGATCGCGATGTTCTCTGTATGTCAATGGGGCCGCCGCAGCTGCTGCCGGCCCCATTGACCACAGGTGAAACCCCTGGATGTGACAGCATCCAGGGGTTTCACATCCAAGGAATCCCCTGCTGCAGCTGTCACAGCCGCAGCAGGGGATAGCAGGCAGTGCTCTTTTTGAGTGGATAAATGCTGCTATCAGCGTTTTTTCCACCAGACGCCCACTTCCGTCACGCAAATTTTTGAACGCATAACTGATGTGTCAAAATGCCCGTGTGACTGAGGCCTAAAAGGTGGCTGAAAAAATGTAATAAAAATCCTGCAACACATTATATGTACTCTGGAGTGCTGCCACTAAAATATACAACTCAAAAAAACATCTATGCCATTATGGAGTCGGGAAAGAATTTTTCCTCCCAAAATGGGCTAAATTGGCTTCTGTCTCATTGAGGGTTTTTTGCCTTCCTCTGGATCAACACGGGGGGGGGGTGAAAACAGGCTGAACTAGATGGACATTGTCTTCATTCAGCCTACGATACTATGTTACTGTGTAATGAGTTATGGCTCTTGCAATGCAACTGTGAAATTTGCTTGGTCCTTGAGGACACAAAATAGGCCTGTCACTAAGGGGTGAATATTCTCATTCTTATTATTACATAAGGAGTACAACACAAGTGCAAGATCACAGCTTAGAAGTTTGTCTTCATAACGCATCGAGAACCACCTAGGAACGTAGGATGACGCTTTGTATAGGTGTAAGATGTGTGCAACAGCCAACAGTGCCGCCTGTAATAACTCATAGATGTTAATTTTGTTGATATTCAGTTGTCAAGGTCTTTAGGCATGGCACCCTGTGTGCTGATTACCACTGGGTCCCCCGCTTGACCCAGAGATTCTGTATTTCAGGTTTGGAATCTTGAAATTTTCCATTTCCTTTTGTTTCTCATCAACGCTGCCAACACCAGGTATAGCAAGGTTGACAAGTCACACCCTTTTCAAAGATGATCATATTGGGGCCATTATGGACCAAGGCTTTGCCTGTTTGTAAATGGAAATCCCACATCATTTTTACTGCTTCATTTGTAACCATTCTTACCTTTTTGTACTTAAAGGGGTTTTCCAGGCATAAATACTACTAATGACCTATCATCAGGATAGGTTTCCGCTCCGACCTGTGTATTTGGAGTAGAAGTCTCCGCACCAACCTCCCATGCAATGACTGGCACTTGTATCTGATTTCAATGAGAGCTTTGTCTGCACTTACAAGCGCCGGCCACTACATGGAGGTTGGCGCGGAGGCTTCCGCTCCAACCTCTGTTATTGCGGCGCTCACAGCGTGCGCCCACTCAGCTGATCGGTTGGGTTCTGAGCGGCGGACCCCGGCCGATCAAGTATTCATGACCTAGCCTGATGATAGGTCATCAATAGTATTTATGCCTGGAAACCCCCTTTAAGGCTCCAACAGATCTTCATTATGGGCAAATAATATTATTTGCAGAGGTTGCAATGAATCATCTTTGTCACTGAATTGTGTCTTTGCTTGTACTCAACCTATGCAATTTTTTTGCGAGAGCTGATCAATTGCTTCATCAGCTTCCTTAAAGAGTTGGCATTTTTGCATCTATTATATATTTCTTCCATATGTTTCTTAGTTAATAATATGCTCCATTGACATTATGATGCTATGCATTACATGCCAGCTGCATGCCTCTAGTCCATGGTTTAAAAAATAAGAAAAGACAAAACCGGTAAAGATGCCACACCAGACGGCTTTTTGTATGATTTCCTTATAGATTTACATTCCGATCACTAGTACAGTCAGCAGCCAGTGTGCTGTATTTGTTCTGTTGTAAAATATGTCAAAAGCTCTCAAGGAGCCTTCCCTTTTAGAGAAGTCTCTTGTTTGACTAATTTGCATGGGTGGGATTCCAACTGCTGGGAATAATTGAATTTCCTTTATCCAGGATTGTAGAGGTACAGTTTCTGCTTATGGACACCACTTACAAAGACTGTGCAATGCTCCTCTGGAAATTTGGAAGCCATTACAATGGCTTGGCAGTTCCACCTATTAGAAGGTAGCTTTCCTACAAGTCAATGTCCAACATTTTATTCGGGGCAAAATCCAGTTTCCTGCCCATGGCATGCTTCTAAATACTCTTCAGAGATTTCTTGGTGTTCCCTTATACCTAGCACTCGGGTCATAGAACCCAACAGGTAATTCAATGGATCTTGAGAACAGAAATTCCAGGTAGCATGCATTACATCCTCTCCATTCCAAATGGAAAACATGAAACATGGAATGTATTGCGCAGCCTTTGGACCAAAGACCCATAATTTGCTAGATTGACCACTACTAATGTAGATTATAACGTGAAAATTGCTTTTCTAACTTCTATTTTTAAAGTCCTGTGTTCTTAATTTCCTTGGTCCAATGGTTACTCTATAGAATGGGATCATATCATTAAATTTAGATATAAGATCATTTCCTTGAAACAATTTAGCCGGACCGTAATTCCCCTGCTGGCCATGTGACTTTCTGTAAGCATCGGTAACACTAGTAGAATATTTTGAGTCTTTACGCTGATGGATAAAGTCCACTGCGGTGGGCCGTGTGTTTAATGTACTTGCAAATACCATTGAAGTCAAATAGGTAATAACATTAAACTCTTGTTAGGATAAATGTGTGTTCCAAGCAAGTCATTTGGTAAAATGGACCTTGGAAAAGAAATGTAAGACAATTAATTCTCTTCAACCATGTCTAGACTGTGCATTAAGAACGCAAGTGGACTCTGGATTTGGTGTTTAAAGATGTAGAGTTAAGTATGTTTCTGTGGCAATTTCAATTTATGTCTGAAAGGCTTCCCATAATATTGACGTTGTACTCTACAGAGTAATCAACAGCGAAGTGCGGCGCAACTCCAGCTCTACGTGTAGACAAATAATTACAACAATAGGAAATATAAGGAACCAATTAAGGAGACAAACATGTCAAGTTTCTTCTATGTACGCCATAGAGAAAAAGTACTTTGAAAAGTTCTTCAAAGTTCTATATGCAAATAAGCCCAGTAGGACGAGTGTCAAGGTCTACAGGCATTATGCTAATGAACCAGTCGAAAACCTTTGTAACACAGCAGCAAATTGTCTGACTGAGCTTATGAAGAAGTCATCTGCATGATTTTGAAGAATTATTCTTCATGTTCTGTTTAGCAAATATTTTAAATTGTTCTTTTCGTGTTCGGTGTGACATTCAATTTTAATTACATCTTTTAATAGACTAATCTCAAATTCACTTATTTTTGGAATTCAGACTCAAGTAGATCTGCAATTTTTAAAATAAATAGGTAAGTAGGTTATTCTGGAAGAGTCGTTAGACTTTAGGAAGAGCTTCGTAGGATTGTGCCGAGTATCTTATTTCATTGGAGGCTTTTGGCTGTTGTAGACATTGAACAAAAGATAACCTTTTGAAAGGTGAAAAGGAACAGAATATATGAAGCAGTTATGGGGTTTACATTCTGCAGAAACCTAAATCAAGCTTTGGTTAGAAGTGTGATATAGATTGGATAATGGGAAAGTGTGATGGACTTCATATTCGGTGTCAGTAGCTGCTACAGACATTGTAATGTTAAGTGTTAGCATATGTTTCTAGGGTTAGATTCTCATTCCGATTGACTTGCCTATCCAATATTCAATCAACCCCAGCAAATTAGTTCATCTGTTTATTTTGTGCTAATATAAGTTTTTCATTCATTGTTCTGGTATACTGTGTAAGGAGATAAGACATGACGTTTCTAGAGCAGGATGGGTTAACTTTATCCAGGGTGGACAGAGAAGAAAAAATCTGCTCTCGCCTTTAATCTATTTAACTATTTTTTGTTAAACTTTGGCTAGTGTTCAGTATACACATTAGATATGTTTTCACTGAAACCATAAATTTTGGCAAGTTTGACTATCTAATGTGTGTTATATGGAGGCCTCGCAACGCTTCTTTAATGACAGATGTCAGGGGAGATAAGGATCAGGCAACTATACTTCAATGTCCATGATTAGAGATGAGCGAGCATACTCGTCCGAGCTTGATGCTCGTTCGAGTATTAGGGTGCTCGAGATGCTCGTTACTCAAGACGAGCACCATGCGGTACTCGTCTCGATTAAACGAGCACTGACCATTGAATTCAATGGAGCCGGCAATACAGCCGGCTCCATTGAAAGCAATGGGCTGCCGGCGAGCGCAGGATAAATTGTCAGGAAGGGCTTAAATATATAAGCCCTTCCCTGCAATTCATCCAGAAATGTGTAAAAAAAAAAATATATATATATACTCACCTGGTCCCGGCAGACGGAGTTCAGCGCGGCCAGCGGCAGTGCTCCTGAACTGCTCTGAACAGCTGTGAGTAGTATTCAGCAGCCGGGGATTTAAAATCCCCGCCTGCTGAATGAGCTGCCTCTAATTGGTCACAGCCTGACCAATCTGAGGCAGATTCCACTCACACACCCATTCATGAATTTATGAATGGGTGTGTGACTGCTGCCTCTGATTGGCTCAGCGGGACCAATCAGATGAGAGGCAGCAGTCACTCACCCATTCATAAATTCATGAATGGGTGTGTGAGTGGAATCTGCCTCTGATTGGTCAGGCTGTGACCAATTAGAGGCAGCTCATTCAACAGGCGGGGATTTTAAATCCCCGGCTATTGAATACTACTCACAGCTGTTCAGAGCAGTTCAGGAGGACTGCCGCTGGCCGCGCTGAACTCCGTCTGCCGGAACCAGGTGAGTATATATATATTTTTTATTTTTACACATTTCTGGATGAATTGCAGGGAAGGGGTTATATATTTAACCCCTTCCCGACAATTTATCCCGCGATCGCCGGCAGCCCATTGCTTTCAATGGAGCCAGCTGTATTGCCGGCTCCATTAAATTCAATGGGCTAACATCGTTCTTCTCTGCCACAGCTGTTACAGTTGTGGCAGAGGAGAACGATCTTTATGCTGACAGTGCGGGGGGGGGGGGGGGGTCTCACTCTTGCCACTATTGTGGCTTAATAGTGGGACCTGGGAACTTGAGATGCAGCCCAACATGTAGCCCCTCGCCTGCCCTATCCGTTTCTGTGTCGTTCCCATCACTTTCTTGAATTTCCCAGGTTTTCACAAATGAAAACCTTAGCGAGCATCGGCGATATACAAAAATGCTCGAGTCGCCCATTGACATCAATGGGGTTGTTACTCGAAACAAACTCTCGAGCATCACTGAAAGTTCGACTCGAGTAACGAGCACCCGAGCATTTTGGTGCTCGCTCATCTCTATCCATGATCCTTTCGTTTTTGGATGAGGAAAGTCTCTGTCAGAGGTTAGACACCTTAGGGCCTTTTTACATGGGACAACCTGTCAGTTGTAGATGCGCAACAGGTCATTGCAGCGATAATCATTTCTGTGCTTTTATACAGGCATGAGCATCGCTAGTGAATGGAGATGGAGCGGGCCGGGGATTGTCCAGCCCACCCTCTTCCATATACAGTTAGCAGTCAGTCGTTCATAAATGAACAACTGCCTGTTTACACTGGCCTATCTATCGTTAAGAATTCTCGTTTGTCGTTCAGTCAGGCCATCCATGTACACTGAACAACAATCATTCAGATTGATGCTGGAAGCGGAAATCTGAATGATCAGTTGGCCCTTACACCCCTTTGCCCATCCAAAACAGATGCACACTTGAGTCAGCTATGTATTGAGAGATAGTTGGGAGAGACCATTGCCTTGCTTCTCATGCACTCCTTCAATCTTTGGTTCCATTTCCCTCTCACAAATTGTTCTTCTGCTCACAAGCATAAGGCCTATGGATATCATAGGAGGTCTCCTATAAAAAATGTGGCTCCTGCTCTGGAGGACTTGACTTGAATTGGGATTATATCGTCACCCATTCATTTGAATTATAATACTTCATATGCCTTGAAGTAAATTTGTGGATGCTCACAGGCTTTTGCAACTAGTCTTAGGACAGCTGCTTTCTGAAATTGGGCTGTTCATCTACGACAACCACCTTTAAACTATTTTACTTTTCATGGTCTGCAGACTCACACTCTGCATTTGCCAACACCCTGTTTTCAGCCACCAATGTGGCACAAATAATGTATAAGAATACATTTAAACTGAATGGTGGTTTTTCCACAGGTGACACCAGTACTCCAATCTGAACTCTAGTACTCAATGGTGAAATAATTTGAGATGAGTCCAGTTAGCTTTTTGTAGTAAACTGGGAGCACACAGCTTTACTTAAGCTTTGCAATAAACAAGATTCCCTTTCCACAATAATGCAGCAATATAAGAGATATAGCAGGGTAGACAATGATGCTTTTGATGACCACGTTGAAAGTGGTAGACTTGAAATAATATACTCTTTTTTCAACGCTCTCTCTCTCTATGTTCTTAGAGGGTACTCAGTAATGAATCCCCCACAGTACTTGTGAGCTAATGGGCTTACTGGAAGTGAAAGATGCAGGTGTTGGACTTTAAGATGGCCTCTTAACTAATCCAGGCTTTGATTTCACCGGGTAGTTTAATTCACTGTTTTAGTAGACAGATGACCTCAGAGTCTCTTCTCCTCACTGTTGGTTAAGCCTGGGAGTGGAAAGGACCTCGCTTCCCTAAAGGCTTGGTGAATCACTGAATGCTTTGCTGCACTCCTGACACATGACCTCCTCCGACAACGACTCACTGCAGACTCTCCCCACTCTCTGCTAACTCCTCCTCCATTTCCTCTCTCTTCCCGCACTTTTCTGTCTCTCCTACCCCTCTGTATACTGGCTCTCTGAAGTGTTTCCTGCTTGGGGCTCTTCCACCAATCAGTGGGGATATGACATCTAGCCAATAGGCAACCAGCTATTGCCTGTTTTAGGCTTCTAGCTTAGGAAAAAGTGGGAGACAAGGTTTCTCCAACATATGGCACCTTTTTTGCCTCCTGGAAGCACATAGACAGGCACGACAGGACAAATGAGTATGACTATTCTGAAGGACCCTCCGGGTCACTACATATTGTTTGACTATGATTCTTAACCATGACTTTGGTACCACAAGTGTGTCCAGAATCTTGGGACACTTGGTAAATGTTGAATGTAAAGCTAACAATACACAAGATGTCTTCCTTCAATCAATGAAAAAATGGGAAACTCAAGAAGAACCCCACAATACTGTACAGTGACAGCTGAGAGGACCTACTATCAATCGGTTTTAGGCTGTAGAAGTCTATTTATCAGTTTCTCATTCAAATGGCAAATTGCATGGAACAGAAGCGTCTGCCGAGTAAAGAGCCGTGTTTACTAAAATGCATAAATAACTGTTTCCTCCATATCTGCTTGCCGTATTTTCCTCAAAATTCGCAACACAAAAACTAAATAGATGTCAAGGAAAATGTGACTATGCACAGAGAAAGACATTTCAAGTAGTACACGCGTTTCAGTGGTATAGAAATTCATGGGATGCATATATTCTTTTATGTATCAAATCGCAGATTTCATTTGTATTGTGACTAGCGGATGATTCATGGCCTACAACTGCAGTACTGGGAAACTCAGAAGACTACTGGAACGAATGGTAAATATATACAGTGTTATAAAGAACACCGTATATCCTGCAACTAGCGAAGATAAAAGGGCTGGTTTCGGATATCTCTTACAGCAAGGTAATTCCCCAAACTATTATGCCCCAGCTGTGGGACAACATAGATATAAGAGGAAGTAGGGTGATACGTTCAAGTGATACGTACTTATGGGTATCTTTAAGTATGTTTGCTTTGGCTCTAGAACTAATATATGACCTCTTAGGGAAGAACACGAGCATCCATAATAAGAAATTATACAAAGTGCAAAAGATCATAGACACATGCGAAAATAGGATGAACTGTGAATAACTGCTCACCCAATTATCAATTTATTGCGCACTCATATAATGTACTAGCTGATATACCCGGCTTCGCCCGAGTTAATTTGGTACTGGTGTTTAGCTGGTGTTCACACGGAAAATCTTATGAAGTCGTGGTTACTTTAGAGATACTGAGGAAAATAAAATGACATCAGGAAGTGAGAGAATTAGATTCTGTACGTAAAATTTGGATGCTAGTTCTTTTGCGATAGAATTGAATAATCGAGTTGGGACCCATTAGCTTTTCCTATTTATGACATAATCAATGCTCGTGCCAAATTTCACGTTTCTATGACACTGGAAAGTGAGAAAATTACATTCCATACGTAAAATTTGGACGCTAATTATTTTGCGCATAGAATTGAATAATCGAGTTGGGACCCAATAACTTTTCCTATTTATGACATAATCAATGCTCGTGCCAAATTTCACGTTTCTATGACACCGGAAAGTGAGAAAATTACATTCTGTACGTAAAATTTGGACGCTAATTCTTTTGCGCATAGAATTGAATAATCGAGTTGGGACCTATTATCTTTTCCTATTTATGACATATTCAATGCCCGTTCCAAATTTTAAGTTTCTATGACATTGGAAAGTGAGAGATTTAGATTATGTACGTTAAATTTCGACGCTAATTCTTTTGCGCTTAGAATTGAATAATCGAGTTGGGACCCAATTACTTTTCCTATTTTGGAGATAATCTATGCTCGTGCCAAAATTCATGTTTCTACGACATCGGGAAGTTGGAGAACTTTTGGCGAGTCAGTGAGTCAGTGAGTCAGTCAGTGAGTCAGTCAGTCAGTGAGTGAGTGAGTGAGTGAGTCAGTCAGTCAGTCAGTCAGTCAGTGAGTCAGTGAGGGCTTTCGTCTTTATATATATATAGATATAATACATTTGAAAAAGCTCTTATGTATGACATTGACTAGATAAATGAGCATCATTCCCATGCTGAAGATGATCTCATCATAAAGTATGCCTCAACTCTGTGGACATTAAGTGGCAAGTGTTCAATTTCCCTGCAGTGCCCCCAAAGGGGAAATGAATCACTACACAGTTCTCAATTAAATGACTTGATGATCTGTTTAATGCACTGAATTGTCAGGTCCTCCGGAGTGAGAGATACTATTTTTAGATGCTTTCAGCTCTCGGTAATAGATGAGGATCCTCAAAATAGACAAAGGGGTTGTACCAAGGTACACTTTCATCACCTATCTATAGATGATAAGAGTCTGATTGGTTGGGCGCTCACTACTGAGAACCCCAGCAATCCCGAGAATGGGGAAACCATATTCCCCTATTCTTGTTGCTACGGCGATGCTCCTCCCAACTGTATTGACACCAGAATGAATGGAGAGGTGGCCACTCAAGTGTGGATAAGGCTCCATTCATTTCAATTAGGGTTTTAGGAATAGCCAATCACTTGTACTTAGCTATCTTGGTCAGTCCCATTGAAAATGAATGGAGCAGCACTGTGCATGTATGGCCATTACTCCATTTAATCTCTCTCCTCACTGCAAGGTGTCAACAATGAATCAGTAAGCGTTAGTTTGCCCTTCCTAGGGTGGCATTCTGGCATGGTGGCTCAATGGTTAGCACTGTTGTCTTGCAGTCCTGAGGTCCTGGGTTCACATACATAATAACAAGCAAAATTAGGTTAAAAAAGGCACAATGTTAAGGATTACAATCTGTCCGCAGAATATGTATGTGCCATATAAACGAGGGAAATAGATACATTTTATGGACGGGGTCTGAGATCACTGTCAACATTACGAATTACAAAAAGTCTATATAGCAAATATTGGAAAATTCTCTTCTTGTTCTACACCTCTGGAGCCTTTGACCTGTATATTTATAAGGTCTCAGTGCTGTTGGGTCTACAGTGATGTATTGTCATATAGCTGGGTCATTGCTGCCATTGCACATTATGTCACTGTCAATGCAAGGTCACTGTGCTCTGCGAAGATTGCTTAATATTACATCACTATGGAGGCAATTTCCATGACAGATCAGGACAGACAGGTGAATTTTAACAGTAAGTATATAAAAAGTATTTCAATTTCCTATTTTGCACATTCTCTGACAATTCTCAGACAATCCCTTTAAGACATCTATAAAATGGTCAACCTTTTATAGAAGATCTGTCACTTTTCCTAACTCGTCTGTTTCAGTAAATACTTTTATTCCCCCCAAAATAACTCTCAAGCATCCATTCTTAGAACTGTCCGTTGTGCGGTTCCTCTGTTATTCCTCCTAGAAATGCATGAAGAAATTGACAACTGGGAGTGACTAGTTGGGGATGTGTCCTTACATAGTCTGACATTGTCCAACCAGTATTGTCAGGCTGTGTAGAGACCTCCTCTCTGACAAAGGGAATGGTAACACACAGTTGTCAATTTACTAACACATTGCCAGGTATAACAGCAATGGCATACTAGAGAGTTCTAAAAAAATGCTCCAAATTTGTTCTTTCATGGTGAATTCAAGCATTTACTAAAACAGATGTGTTAGGAAGGGTGACGGGTTTTTAATTTAAAGGGGTATTTCCAACTGGGACTATTTAAAGAGTGGCTAACCGATCAAGATCTGCTCTCTTACCATGGCTGAGCTGAGCAGCAATGTGGTCAGCTGACCCACTCTAATATCTATCTATCTATCTGGTAGTTGAGACAATGTAAACAGCCACATGGTCTTCACTACACTATTTCTGTAACTCTCATAGAAGTCGATAGAAGTAATGCAAACAGCACAGAAAGCTACAGTGGTTGTGTAACTCCCATTGACTTTTGTGGGAGTTATGGAAGCAGCGCAGCTAGGCTCAGCTGTGTCTTTCTTCCTGACCACCTCATTTGTAGCGTTGTTCCAAACATGGTTATATTTCGCCAAGATAGGAACACCCCTTTAACCACTTCAGGGCTGCCCAAAGACTATAAGGTCTCTTTCACATGGGCGACATGGCATTGCTGTGAGAAAATCGCAGTGATATCACATCGCTGGTCCGTGCAATATCACTGTGTCTTCTTGTGGCAATACCATGATTTTGTAGCTGTACAAAGTCGCATATGGTACTACAAAGTCATGCAACTTTGTAGCATCACATGTGGGGATTTTTTTGTGGGGGGGTGGGGGTGCTTGAAATATAAGCCATATCCTGAAAATAAGCCCTAACTACAGAAAAAAAAGTATACTATTCACAGAAATTGTGCGGGAAAATTGTTCGGAGAGCCAAATAATCAGGGTGTTGTATGTGTGTAACCAGGGGCATAATTATAGGGGATGCGGGGCATGTGGTTTCTCCCGGGCCCAGGATCCTTAAGGGGCCCATAACGTCTATCTTCTGCATAAAGGGAGCCTAGTAGTATGATTAAAGAATTATAATTAGGGGGCCCTGTTACAGGTTTTGCATTGGGGCCCCAAATTTTTAAATTACGCCTCTGTAACTGATGATGTCACCGTCATGTGATCAGTCACTTGTGTCGGAGGAGTCTAGGGGTCAGATGACCAGGGGGTAATCGATGTGTGCTGGGCATGATCTGCTGTGCTGGTTTTGATCCCTGTTGTATAGAATGAAGAATGTATGTAGCAGAGCTGTATGTGATGTACATGTAGCAGAGCTATGTATATATGACATGCGTTTAGCAGAGCTGTGTGTATCTGTGTTGTGCATGCAGAAGAGCTGTGTGTCTGTGTTGTGCATGTAGCAGAGCTGTGTGTGTGGCATGCATGTAGCAGAACTGTGTGTGTGTGACATGCATTTAGCAGAACTGTGTGTGTCTGTGACAAGCATGTAGCAGAGCTGTGTGTGTATGACATGCATGTAGCAGAGCTCTGTGTGTGACATGCATGTAGGCAAGCTGTGTGTATTACATGCACGTGGCAGAGCTGTGTGTGTGGCATGCACGTAGCAGAGCTGTGTGTGAGACATGCATGTAGCAGAGCTGTGTGTGTGACGTGCATGTAGCAAAGCTGTGTGCATGTGACATGCATGCATCAGAGCTGTGTGTGTAACATGAATGCAGCAGAGCTGTGTGTGTGGCGTGCATGTAGTAGAGCTGTGTGTGTGTGACGTGCATGTAGCAGAGCTGTGTGTGCGCCATGCTACAGATTTTGTATTAGAGTTCCCTATATTTAGCCTCTGCCTAATCTCTTAAAATTTTAATGATGTTCCTGGCTGCTACTATTGCATTAATGAAATCCTAAGAGACCCAACGATACAGAGGAAAGTTGTGGGAGATCCCCATACTGAACTCTTGCATCCGTGTCTCTGAGCCTTTAGCTACGCCTCTGATTGTCCCTATCTGGAGATCTAATATTCTATATACCAACAATGTTGCCACACAAAGTAAATAATGTAGCCTACTTGAGCCTGGTTATCAGTAGTTACCCAACGCAACCTCTTGTACATTGTATCTAAATGTTACTCTCAGTAAATAGACTTCTTAAATACACTTAAACCCATTACAGCCTCGTGGGAGATTAGCTTACACGCCTGACATTTCCTGGATAAGTTGATATGTCATTTTTATTCAGGACTATATCACTGACATCCTCCTCCATCCCCGGCTTCATAATATTCAAATGAAATGCCAAATGTGCTACTCCCGAAATACTGATAACAAAGCTGGCACTGCTGCCTATATCTAAAACAGTGATAAAAAAAAAGCGTGGGACGGGATCAGCACGACACAGGTTAATAGCGAGGCACTCGGGCTCCATGAATTGTGTCATCTAGGGGAGATTGGTTAAAATTCATTTTCAGGCAAAATAGTTATTTTGCATTCATATCAAGGAACAGTGCAGGATTAGTGTTTAGCAATGTAATCTTGCACAGTTCTGTCTCTTTCAATCAGCGAACCTTAGCTTCTGTGCCGAGTCTATTCCAATGTAAAAAAAGATAGTCCAATTGGAATTATCATTGCTACTTGAAAGAATCGGAATTGGTTTTTACATGGAAATGAGACTGCAGCGGCGAGATTTGCAGGCAGCTCTGAGAATACGTTTTATAGAAATAAAGGGAAATATTAAGGAATAAAAGCTTTATTCCGCAGCCGGATGAAAACTGTGGGTGCCTCCGTCATTACCCCAGGGCCCCCCACTCAGTATTCACAGAAGATGACTAATCCATGCTTTAAAAGATATTAATCCCATTCATTTCAATGGAATTGAACTCCACTCCATCACCGAGGGGAGATTTTCACAGCCGCAGAAGAGAAAATAGCAGTTACTGGCTAAATATCCACTTGTGGGTCTTCATGGTGGGATGTTGGGACATTAAAGTCGGAAGGGGAGATCTAGTTATGCACTGTAGTTCAACTGCATAAAGGCTTATTCAGATGGGCGTAAATTGTTTTTTTTTTTTTTACACCCGGCCGATATTCACTGCCCCTCTCTGCAAGGGGAGAAGGCGGGACGAGAGGGGAGCTAGTGCACTGAGCTTCTGCTCCCTTTGCGCCCTCTCTCAGCTCCTCACCACTGTTTGCAATAGGAGGGGGCGGGACAGGGGCGGAACTTAGCTCAGCCACGTACCACCCCTCCAATTGCAAACAGTGACGAGGGGCGGATGGGGGGTAGGAGCTCAGTGTACTAGCTCCTGTCCCATCCTGCCTCCTCCCCTTGCAGAGAAGGGCAGCATATATTGGTCGGGCGTGAAAACCTGACCGATTAACAGCTGTCTGAATAAGCCCTAAGGATGTTGTTCTTTTTTTTTCTGATTTTTTTAGTTTCTCTTCCTCGCTTTCAAAAAAATCATAACTTTTTATTTTTCTGTCGATGTAGCTGCCTGGGGATGTTTTTTTTGTGGTACACAAAGTTTTTTTCAGTGGTACTATGCAACGTATCATGTAATGTACTGAAAAACTTTTCAAGATTTCTAAGTGGAGTTAAATGGAAAAAGAACAAAACGCAATTTCGCCATTTTGAGGGGAAATTGTTTTTACGGCGTACAATGCCATGATAACTTTATTCTTGTGAGTCAGTAGAATCCCAAGAATATCATAATTATTTGTTTTTTCTGTAGTACTTTAAATAATAAAATATCTTTAAAAAATATGTATATATAAAATATATAACATTATATATATATTTTTTTTTATGTCGCCATCTTCTGACCACCATAACTATTTTATTTTTCCATGCATGCTACTGTGTGAAGCCTCGTTTATTGCAAGATAAACAGTTTCTACTCGTAACATTTTGGAGTTCATACACGTTTAGGTTGGATTCACACGAACGTATATCGGCTCGGTTTTCACGCCGGCCGATATACGTCGTCTTCATCTGCAGGGGGGGAGGATAGAAGAGCCAGGAGCAGGAACTGAGCTCTCCTTCACCCCCTCTCCGCCCCTCTAAACTATTTGCAATGAATGGAGGCGGGACGGAGGCAGGGCTAAGTTCTGCGAATTAGCCACGCCCCCGTCCCGCCTCTCCCCATTGCAAATAGTGCAGAGGGGCGGAGAGGAGGCAGAGAGGGGGCAGGAGCTCAGAGCACTGCTCCTGGCTCTTCCAGCCTCCCCCTGCAGAGAGAGACGACATATATCGGCTGGGCGTGAAAACCGAGCTGATATACGTTCGTGTGAATCCAGCCTTATAATCACTATTTAGATATTTTTTTTATTAGAGACTGGGTGACCAAAAAAAGCATCATTTTGGCAATGTGTATTGATTTTTTTATGACAGTCACCATTCAGGATAAATAACACATTTTTTTGATAGATCAGGTTTTTATGGGTACGGCAATACCAAATGTTTTTTTTTTCAATTTGTTTTTTTTTTAAATAAGGGAAAAGAAGGGTTTCAACCTTTAATATACTTTTTTTTTTTTTTTTTTTTTTTAAATACTGAAAATAACACAAAAACATTCTTTTTTTCACCTATTTTACTACTCCCCTAAGGGGCAATGCTTCTTGGCAGGACAACTGAACAACATTCCTAAACGGCGATCAGGACATTTAAATGCGGCTGTCAACATTTAAAGGGTTACCTTCGCTGATCAGTGTGAATGTTGATCCTGCTGGTGTGGGTGTGTGTCAGCTGTCATAGGCAGCCAACATCCCCTGTGTATGGAGCAGCTTAGTCTCCCTATCCCACTTCATTTGTACACTCTTTATGCTTAAAGGGTTAGTCCTTGCATAGAAATGGGTAGCAAGAGGTTTTTTTATGTTTTTTTTTTAGAATTAATGTGACCAGATAGTTGTCAGATTATCAAAAGTTGTGAATTGTCAGACGGTCATATAAAAGAATCTTAGACACATATCTGTGTTGGAGGCTCCATTTGCAGATCTGAGACAGAACCCCTGATGAAGTAATGCAGCATGCTGCACCATTTTGTCTGGCCAAATGCTAGATGACACCCAGCTGGGTGATCAGAATACACGGACTGGCATCATGACAAAATAACATCTTCCCCACCTGACTCCGTGGGTAGCACCCCACTAGGGTATCACCATCTTACCCTGCCCAACTCCGCGACCAGCACACAATAAGAACTGCCAATTTTGCCACTGTAGTAGCACCACGTCAAGACCTCATTTGCACCTTACAGGAGGAGCAGTAGAGCCATGGTGATTACCATCTTATTTTTCCCCACTGCTTACCCCTCCAAGCTCTGGGTCGCTGCATATCTATGAATGACTGCCTGTTTACTGTGAATGGAGGCGGGCTGGAACGATTCCCACCCGCACCGCCTCCATTCACTAGCAATGATTGTCCCTGTGTAAAAGCACTAGAACAATCATCACTGGGACTACTTGTCAAGCTATTGCGCCCTACAGGTCATCCTGTGTAAAAGCACCCTAAGTTTGGCTCAGTTATACCCAGTAAATGCCTCTCTAAGCATCTCTAAATATGGATACTTTAATTATGATCACTCTGTATTTTCACTATACCTGTTTTTTCATAGAATTCCCTATTATTTCTGGTACATAATAGTATATCATTCTCCAGCCAAGCGCCATATTATGAACATGAAACCATTATTATTACCATCACTTTATTAAGCAAGCTAACCAAGAAGGTCACCTATGAATTAACTCTATAATGGAGGTATCTGGAACAGGTCACATTGCTCCGTTAGATGCTAAATTGCACCAGGATGTAATCCAGTAACATATGGTGGTTTTCTGTTAAATCTTGTCCTTCCCCTCCGCCACCCCCCACCCCCCCTCCAAAAGAGAAAGGATCATGAATAGATGCATCAAGGTTCTAAAAAAGGCATCATCGAAAAAGATAAAAAATTATCTTCAGCAATTATTTAGAGTAAATTATAGTTTTAGTTTTTTAACTTTTTGTATGTTTTTGGGTTTTTGTGTATATAGCATCTTGCTACAGAATAGGAGGAAAATGATTATGGCTACAGTAGCGAGAAAGGAAACACAAAACAGGGAGGAAACACAGAGCAAAGTCAGATCAGAGAGCCATATGGCAACTATTTTAGAGCCGGCTGGTTCAAGGGTAAATTGGGTTCTGTGGATTGAATGCTATCCACTAGCACAGCGGAGGTGTAGCTATAAGGGTGGGTTCACACATGATGGATGAGCTGTGGAATGTCATGCTGGAATTCTGCAGCAATGTATAGTACAATGTAAGGGAATGGAGTTTTGACAATACCCATTCACTTTTACCGGAAAAAAATCTGGCGCTAAGGGTGCATTCAGAAGACTGTATATCGGCTGGGTTTTCACGCCCAGACGATATACGGCATCTCTCTCTGCAGAGGTTGGAAGAGTCAGGAGCAGTGCTCTGAGCTCCCCCTCTCTGACTCTTCTCCACCCCCTCTCCGCCCCTCTGCACTTTTTGCAATGAAAGGAGGCGGAACGGGGCGGGGATAAGTTTTGAGAATTAGCTCCGCCCCTTCCCGCCTCTCCTCATTGAAAATAGTCCAGGGGGTGGAGAGGAGGCAGAGAGGGGGGCGGGAGCTCAGGGCACTGCTCCCAGCTCTTCCAGCCTCCTCCCCCTGCAGAGAGAGATGCTGTATATCGGCTGGACGTGAAAACCCAGCTGATATACGGTCATCTGAATGCACCCTAAGGGCTTATTCAGACGGCTGTATTCACGCAGATATTTCGCCACATTAAAAAAAATTGCTGAAAAAACACGACCGTGTGGTGCGTTGGAGTTCAATTATTTTATTCAGATGAATGCTTTTTTCTCGCGTAAAATAATCGCGTTGGGAAAAATAACACATATATGACTGTTTTCGGTCGCCGGTTTTATATGCCTTGTGAAAAGATAGCTCTTATGGCCCCTGCACTCTTGCATTTTTCTTGCGCCTTTTTTTCACGCGATATCACTGCATTTTTTTTCACGCGATTGTCAATAGGACTTGCAAAGCACCAACTTGTGATGCGTTTTTAACATTAGAAAGTCCCATTGACAATCGCATAAAAAAGCAGCGATATCGCAGTGTTAAAAAAATACAATTGGGTGTGAGCCCCTATGCTATCTTTTGACGTGATATGCAGCAAGCTCCCATAGACTTCTATGGAGACTGGGAAAAAGGGAGGGGGTTGGGAGACAGCCTGCCCTAATTAAGCATTATTGGTCACTCCGAGTATTTCTGCTGATCCCTGGTTTTCAACACTTCTGCGTATTTTTTTTCAGAACCCTTGTGAATAGCATTTAAGGGAGATGGAGTAATACCTCTGCAATGCTACCTATTGGAAGGTAGCATTCCCTCAAGCCAAAATTCAGACTGTGTATACAAGACTTGTAACAATGACTGTGAATTAAAAGCAAAGCCAGACTTTCAGGATATTTGCCCTTCATTAGTGTACAGTAGGAGTTTGGCTTTGCTAGTGAGAGGCCTGGGATGGGGGGTGAGAAACGCTATCTTTTCTCCTTAGGGAGAGCACCTAGACCGTGAGTGAGGAGACTCAAAAGGCCATGCACGCTCCTCTGGGTAATATGCAAATAAGGGAGATGGAATAATACTTCGGCAATGCCACCTATTGCAAGGCAGCATTCCTTCAAGCCAAAATTCAGACTTTTTATACAAGCCTTGTAACAATGACTGGGAATTAAAAGCAAGGTTGTAGGTGCTCTCCCTAAGGAGAAAAGATAGCATTTCTGACACCCATCCCAGGCCTCTCACTAGGAAAGCCAGACTCCTACTGTACACTAATGAAGGGCAAACACCCTGAAACAGCTGTCTGTACATCAAGTCTGGCTTTGCTTTTAATTCTCAGTCGTTGTTACAAGGCTTGTATAAAGAGTTTGAATTTTGGCTTGAAGGAATTCTGCCTTCCAATAGGTGACATTGCGGAGGTATTATTCCATCTCCCTTATTTGCATATTACCCAGAGGAGCGTGCATGGCCATTTGAGACTTCTCACTCACCGTCTAGGTGCTCTCCCTAAGGAGAAAAGATAGCATTTGTGAATGGCATGAAATAGGCAAATCTAATCAGAATTTGATTGTGGCATATCTTCATTCATGCGATTACACAACGGGTGAACGTTAAAACATGTATGGTCGTGTGAAGGAGGCCTAAATGGAATGACCATAGAGAACCATTGTTGTGTGTGCTATTGATTATCAACACGCCTGATCCTTTGTTTTGTTTAGGGAGATAAGCCACCACGAGAGATGTCTGGCAGTGACTTTAAGGTGCATTTAGATGGAACAATTATCGTTGAAACCAATGAAAGTGAACCATAATCGTTCAGTCCAAATGCGAGCCAACGACTGGAGGAGATCGTTCAGTTACTGTAGGACTGAAAATCATCATGGGCTCGTTCACTTTATCAATCAGCTTAAACACATCATTGAAGGAGTCTAGATGACTCTGCCTATCTAAAGAAGCTCAATCGCTCGTGCAAACGATTCTCGCTCAATGTAAAAGCAGCAATAATAGCATAGTAATAACACTAATAGCTAGAGGAGCACCAATTCCCTGATCCCTGTTGAGGACACATGCATGCTCAGCATGCACAGCCAAGCTTATATGTGTTGAAGGGAGTGGATGGAAGAGCTGTCGGTTGGCAGTTATTAAAATCACACTTAGAGGAAAAGGAGAAAAATACTGATATTTAGCGCAACCTTCTGGAAATGAAAATAGGCTCAAAAAGACAAGAATTTTAGTCTCGCTTCTCTTTTTATTGATAAAACCAACAACAAGACGTGTTTCAAGGGAAAAGACTCTTCCTCAGTAATACTGGTGGATACACTTGACTATTGGAGGTATTGAAGACTCAAGTGCTCACCGATCTTGTTCTGTCTTTGCCTCTGGATCACCTTATCCCTGCAGTCACATCTAAACATTCTCAGGGGTGCTCCACCCTTTTCTTTTCTGCACCAAGGTGTATGCATACAGAATCTTCTTTGTGTCTATAGTATTGCAATCCTGAATTATCTAGGCTTCCAACAGTTCAATGAAGCTATTAGATCACCCAACTTCTAATAATAATTAGTTGTCTCTGCTCCTCCTGTCCCAGTCTATACAGCAAAGCTGACAAGCTATAAAAACTGGAAATGTCAGTCTGTTGTAACTCTACTTTGCGAAAACTGCAATATTTCAATACTAGGTGGATAGTAACAAGAAATTAAAAAAGAGCACTAAAAGTAAAAAAAATATATTTATAATAGAACCTGATAGAATGATAACATTAACCCTTTCCAATCCACTGTCTGACCTGTGAAGACATTATGATTTAAGACTGTACAGCTTCGATGTTGGTAGACATCCGTTGGGGTTCTCTTCCTGTATATTGCCAGCCTCTCTGCTGTCGGAGCCCATCCAACGTGTCACCTCATGCAATACTGGCTTTAGCCAGCATATAGCGCTGTTGTATAACGGCAGAAAAAGAGTAAGCCCCCCAGGAAAACAGAATACAAATTGGTCTGGAAAGGGTTAAGGTTGTGCTATTTTAGTAAGTATTACTCTTTCATATTGGCCTTTCACGGGACGTTCTCATGCATATTACTAGCAGGGCTACTTTATCATAGGGCAAATGGTGCATCTTGACATACTCATTGGACACAGAGGTTGGACACAGAGGTGAGTGAAGATCATTGGAAGCTGCACCGAAAAGTGTAACTTGCTTAGTTAGATGAATATATGTTTTTATTTTTTTTTAGACCCAACAACATTTTCGGGATGAAGGGGATAGAGCAATGCTGCAGAGGGGTTGATATGAAGGGACAGAGCAGGGTGATTGTGCAGGGGAGGGTCCTATGCACTGAGCCCACTAGGGTCTTATAATAGCACTGCCTGTTGGTGTATAGGTGGCCATGGTCTAATGCTTCCTCACTTATACATATATACAGTAGAAGAATATATCAATATTGGAAAACTAATGCTTCTTGCACGTTCATTCCCAGTAGGACTCATCCTCCATTACTTCGTATACTCCAGTCTGCAGCTATTGTAATACTAATGAATTATTATTACATAATCCAAAAAAAAGGCCAAGGGACAGAGAAGAACGTGTTTCATTGTGTAGAGATAATAATTCCCTTTCATATTTCTATGAGTTCTTGACTCATACATGGTTTTTAATCATACAGATGCAATTACCGCTTCAGCTCGAAACACAGAAATGTGTAAATAAACTGACATCTCGGCTGCATATATTTATTTATATATGTAAACAATTTGGCTGCATTATGAGCTGTTTGCTTTAAAATGGGAATAATTTTCTTACACTAAGAATAGGCAGAATGCTGAAAGCGCTCTTTACATGACATGATATTAAGATATGGGTCATGGATTCGTGCCAGTCATCCAGGTATTCACGCTAGTCATTTAGCACTGGCTGCTTATATACAGACTATTGCCCCAAAAGTATTTTTCATCAGCAAATATATTTAACCGCACAGGGCTCGGTTAGACGAGTGTGTTTTACACGCTGCTGCTGCAGCCTGTAAAACCACGCTTCTATAGCAACAACGCATGAAACCGTGAAGTGGTTAGTGGGCTCATGTATCTTGGCCAACATCCAGCCAATGCCTTGCATTTATTATCTATCATTCACATGCAGTGTGGCATTAAGACTCCAGGGGAAGCCCAGGGTGGCAGTACCAATGTGGTTCACTGTTGGAAACGCAGGGCAAACTGGTGAATTATCATGGCGTCATTAATAGGTTGCTGGTCTGCATGGTGAACTACATATATCAGAATGGTCTGGCACCCTGTATCCACTATGTGTGGGAGTATACACCAAGCATCCACACCCCTCATTATCAGGAGGCAGTGTGAGTGGGTGTCTTATCGGTGTCTTGCACAGGTGTTATTGGCTCCTCCATTTGGTAGTCAGCTACCTGCATGGTGAGAGGAGGATACATCTATATGCACTCCTCAATCAGTAAGTAACGGACATTTTCTGTGATTGTTTTTAATTTTTTATTTCCCCTTCTGTGATGCACATATAGCAACCAATAGGTTGCAATAGAAGCGCTCACACGGACTCTTTCTAGAAGCACAGAATCTGCTCCGTGGTGCACACTGTCCAGGGTGCTTACTATAGGCTCCTGCAAGGGCAGCCCGTTCAAGCGCAGAATTCCCTGCATGTCAGCAGCGTGGTTTACACTTTGCTTAGCAGCGTGTAAACCACACTCATCTGACTGAGCCCTTAAGGACATGGCCCTTTTTTTTTTTCATTTTCACATTATCCTGTCCTCTTTTAAAAAATCGTAACTTCTTTATTTATCCATCGACGTCACTGTATGGGGGCTTGTTGTTTTTTGCGGGACGAGTTGTGTTTTTCAATGGTGCTATTTAATGTACCATATAATGTACTGAAAAACTTTTTCAAAATTCTAAGCGGAGTAAAATGAAAAAAAAAATGAGAATTTGCCATCTTTCGGTGCGCCTCATTTCTATGGCACACAAACTGCAACAAAAATGACAAGAAAACTTTATTCTATGATTCAGTATGATTACTACGATACCAAACATGTTGCTTTTGTTTTTGCTTTACTACTACTGTACTACTTTTTTTCAAAGATATTTGATTTTTTAAAATAATTTTCTGTCGCTATCTTCTGAACACAATAACTTTTTTATTTTCCCGTAGACAGAGTTGTGCGAGGGCTCATTTTTTGCGGGACATCAAGTAATTTTGTGTTAATACCATCTTGGAATACATCTTGGAATTCGATCGCTTTTTCTTGCATTTTCTTCTTGAAGACAGAGTGACCCAAAAAGCGCATTTCCAGCGTTCTTTATTTTTTTCGGACGACATTCATCGTGCGAGGTAAATAATGCATTACTTTGATAGATCAGAGTTTTACGGAGGCAGTGATACCAAATATGTATTTTGGTTTTATTATTTAGATTATTTTATTATAAATATTTCAAAAGGGTTTTTTTAAAACTTTTATTACTTTTTAAAAAAAAATTAATCATTAGTAAAACTTTATGGATCTTATTTTAACTTTTTTTGAAGTATGATGTAATGTCATAGCATTATACCATACTACGATTAGGCAGGTAGTCTATCAAGCCACCCCACAGGCATGGCTTGATAGGCATTATGCCAAGACAGCCCAGGGGCCTTACAGAAGGCCCCTGGCTGCCATGATCCCCACACGGCTCCCTGCAATCTCATTGTGGGGGTGCCGTATGGGACCCCGGAACATCGTTTGGGTGATTTAAATGCCACTGTCAGAAATGACAGCAGCATTTAAAGGGTTAACAGCTCCGATGAGCTGCGCAGCTTATCAGAGCTGTTGCCATCAGGTGTCGGTTGTAAGAAACAGCTGGCAGCCATGATGTATGGAGGAAAATCACCCCGTGATCTACCTTCATACATGTCCTGCAGCTGCAGGACATAAAACCACGGCTGATCGGTCACTAAGGGGCTAACCAAGTTTTTATTGTATACAAATTTTTTATCTTTTGTAAGTGACCATGTAAGTGAAAATCCTGAAATATTGTAGTTTTCAAACTCATCAATGAAGCAAACACAATAAACTAGCACTTCCTTTTTCTGCAGCTTACTTTTTGGCTTTGCTGTATAGACTGGGTGGGGTCTTGGGAACTAGGACAAGGATTTATTAGTAGATTACAGCTTAAGGCCTCATGTCCACGGGGAAAATCAGGCCCGCTACGGATTCTACATGGAGAATCTGCAGTGGGTCCCTCCTGCCCCGCGGACATGAGCGCTGAAAATAGGAATTTAAAAGAATTTACTCATCCGGAGCGGACCGGGAAGGTCTTCTCTTCCTCACGGCCGGATCTTCTTTTTCGGCCGGCGGATGAACTCGTCACGCCGGTGGCACGTCGCCGGCACGTCCCCGACGTGCCGCGCGCATGCGCCGGGCACATCTGCCGAGCCGAAGCAAGAAAAAGATACGGCCGTGAGGAAGAGAAGACCTTCCCCGCCCGCTCCGGATGAGTACATTCTTTTAAATTCCTATTTTAGGTCTCCCGCGGATCCGGACGGCTTCCATAGGCTTCAATAGAAGCCCGCGGGAGCCGTCCCCGCGGGAGACCCGCACGAAAATGGAGCATGGTCCTGATTTTTTCATGCTCCATTTTTTAAAAAATCACTTTTATTGACCATCCGCGGGTATTTATCTACCCCGCGGGTGGTCAATGCATCCCTATGGGGTGCGGATCCGCGGGCAGGAGAAGAGTTAAAATCTGCTGCGGATTTTAATTCTTCTTTTGCCCGTGGACATGAGGCCTCATTGTACTGATGGAGACCTATGTAAGACAGAAAAGTAAGACTACATTTTCCACACAGACATATCGGTAGCTCAGCATTCAGCTCCCTTGCCACTCCTTGGTCTCTGCTGGAGGAGCTGTACTCTTCTTGGAGATTGTATTAAATTGGCCATACACTTTAGATAGCTTTCTGCTGACAGCTATTCATCCCAGCGTGCACATGTTCTGAATGTCAGACACCTCTGGAAGCAAATAATCAGGCATATTGAAATACAACAGTCTAATTCTTATTTCCCCAATATTTTCCTTTGGATAAGGACTTACATAGAACTCAGGAGGCCCCATCACAGAACTCAAAATTACTCACCCCCCAAAAAAGAAAAATATATATATATTGCAGTTGCTATGTAATAACCAGACAGCAGCTCTACCAAATGATAGAGATTACAGTGCAGTTACCTCCAGTGATTTCAGGTGATGATGTCTCTTGTGATGACCGCTTTCCTTTTTCTTTTCTATTCAGGTCCAGACTTCATGGAGACTTCTTCCAGCCACAGCTGGTCTCTGCATACTCTTGCCATCCTGCCACTACCTTCTTAATGCCTATTCCCCCTCTACATAGTAACAATGACCTCTGTAAGGTCCACACTTAGTAATACTGCTCCTCCATGGCCCCATTTAGTGATAGCCTCCCCTTTTTTGGCCCCACTTAGTAATGGTGACATCATCCCACCTGTTGAACCTCTAGTCACTAGTAAGAATCTTCATACTCACCCACCTCACTGCTGAACCTGACAATGGTCAGGTACTTTGACCATCCTCTATCGGCTCTAGCAGTCTCCGGCAAACTGTACTCAGACAACAGTAAAATGAGGAATTGGATGATACACAGAGCACTACAGCGTGCCTCAGGCTCAGCAGTGTGACTATGTGAGATTAATATTAAGTTGAGGGAGTGGGGGAACTAAAGGATCAGCAGGTGGGACAGAGATGGGGTCATTCAGCTGCTGGCCTCCCTGCCCTGGAGCCCCGATAGCAATTGCATGGTCTGCCTGTATTGGCAGCGTGCCACTGGCATTGGGAGAAAGTTGGAAAACCACAATGTACATTAGATGGTTGGCCAGTCCAATCAAAATCGATGGATTCAGCTCACAGTAATCTAAGGTGAATGGCCACCTTTAGTCTATTGCAAGCCTACCAACTATCCTGTACCCTGTATAAATGTGCAACAGAATGGACCTTGGTGGAGCCCATAGAAATCTAAGTAAACTTTCTTTTTTCAAGCTCAGGCTGTGTTAGACAGAAGTTTGAATGTGGCTATCTGCCACAAGGACCCACAAGCACCTGAATGTAGTTTTGTCTCTATGTCATGATGGGGTTTGTCCAGACTAAGGAACTCTATGTCTGTGTATTTGGATGAGGCATAGAGTGCTCTCATTTAAATTAGGCACTATAGTGTGACTGTGTGAGTATGAAGAATACTACAGGCAGTTGTGGAGCAGGAGACTAAGGCTCAGTAGGTGGGACACGTGAGCCATTGGCAGAGAGTTGGAAAATTCCAATGTATGTTAAATGGTTGGCCAATTTAGTTGAAATGAGTGGGTTCAGCTGACATTAATCTAATGTGTATGGCCAGATTTAGTCTATAGCAAGCCTCCCAATGATCCTATACCCTATGTGAATGTACCACAGAATGAACCTTGGTGGAGCCCATAGCAATCTGAGTAAAGATGCTCTTTTCAAGCCCAGGCTGGGTTAGACACAAAGTTGAATGTGGCTATCTCTCTCAAGGGCCCACAAGCACCTAATGAAGCTCTTCCTCTTTGCTATGATGGGAATTGCTTAGACTATGGACCCCCATATCTTTTCTTCAATCTCTCTAGGAGTTATGGTTATTGCCTCATAGGAGTCCATATGTTGTAGCTTCCCCAATAGTCTCTGATTGTTAATGGATGACATGGGACACAAGAATACAGGCAGTAGATGGACCAAAGATGTAGTCAAATACGTAGCTGGAGAAATACCATGAATCAGTATGGCCCTAAACTTCAATGAGCAGATTCATGATATAGAAAACAAAGCTAGTACAAAAAGACATGCAGAAGCCACAACCAAAACCCAAATCTGAGCTGGAAAAAATGAACCAGGGGAGATACCAAGAATACAAGTGATGTCATAGATAGATTGACCCCAATTATAATGTCCAGAGGTGTAATTTGAATTTCTTTGGTCTCACACCCAAATACCATGTGATACATTGTTTATAATACTAGAGTCTTGTCACATGGTAGATGTACTTTTGGACCCTCTGAGGCACCGGAGCTCAGTCACATCTGCTGCCTCTACATCATCTATAGCTATGAACCTGGCCTATGTAAGAAAATGAGAACCATAGAAATTCCTGGAAGTACTGCGACATCCTTTATGTTATGGATCCATCATGGATGGGCTGTTTAGAGAGTGTTGTCCATCAGGTTAGTAATATTTAGGAATATAACAGATGTTCTTACATAAAGAAGTCTCTTTAATAGCATTTAGTGGTGATAATAATTTTATCACCACAGATCCTACACTTAAGTATTGTTCTGGAATAGCTTCATAGCTGCTGTTAAGAGTTTTGTCTGGAAATTTATACCCAACTTTAAAACTAAATGTCAAATTCTATTTCTACTTGCTTTGGTATTCTCTAATTTTTTCATTACATGTCTAGTGGAATATATATGATTGATAACCTCAATTGTGTGCACACATATAGAGTGGCGGCTCCAATTCTTCCCGCTGGGGGATGGTATGAAATAAATAACACCCACCAGTCATTTCCATGCTGTTCTGGCTTAGAATGTTTTAAACCTATCTATTGAGCTTGTTCCTGATATTCTGTGATGTGACAATCACCTATATTTTATTGTTTCCTAGCAACTGTAACATCTGTTTTGATGGAAGATTAAATTACAGTTGGTGTTTTTAGTCATCTATATTATTATGGACTTGTGTCAGGTTTCCTCTACAGATCCCTAGAATTCCCTCCAAAAATTCATATTCATAGTGAGAAGCAAAAACTTTCCTACTCCCAGACCATTAACCACAACTTTATATATATATAAATATATATATTAGCAAGGGGGGGTACTCTTGCCTCGGGATCGCTGACCTCTCATGCCAGAAATGGCGCCCCACACGGGTAAACACGGCTCAAGACTAGCGTATCTCTTTGTCTGGCTCCTGCCAGCATTTATTCCACAGCACAGCACATCACATCATGTCCATAAGCACCCCAACTTGTGTGGGAGTCCAGGGGCGTCCCCTGTTGAACGCTTGCCTTTTCAGGCCACCAGCCTGCAACACCTTCCTGTGCTGCGCTGGTCCTCTCTCAGGTGTTGAGGTTAGGGGCGTCACCCTGACAGCCTCTGGCCTGCTTGGTTTGCACCAGACCCTGGGCTTGCAGCCCTCCCACCTCCACTGAGCTGTCTCTCTCTCTCTTGTCTTTGGCAGGAACCAGCTTTTATCTGGTTCCTGCTCCACCCCTTGGTTAACCCTCGCACCAGGAGTCCTGTCTCTGGCCCTCTACAGGCCCCCCTGTGCACTGCACTGCTACTATATATATATATATATATATATATATATATATATATATATATATTTGGATAGCTAACCACACTGCTGCTCAGCCCAGCCTTGTTTAAAGAGGAGTTTCTGATTGTATAGTCTCTCTTTAAATATTCCTCTTTTTTGCAGAGTGTTGCTGGCTATAGCGTAAGCTATGTGTTTTTTTTTATCCCACTAATCTTAGTCTAGTTTTGTTTCTTGTCAGTGTAGTCTTATTCCTTTGGGCATTTCTAGTCCAATCCTTGCTTCTAGATTTGTATTTGGTTGCTTACTTTTTCCTGGTTTCTATCTGTCTTTGTCTTGCTTCTTAGTTCAGCTTTGCTCTAGTGTGATTTTCTTGTCTCTGGGTTGTAGTGCTTTCTCTTTGTTTATCATGGTCAGTGCTTCAGATACAGTTTCCATTAAGGATATATTTAGGGTTACTCAAGAACAGTGGTGTCTGGTGTTAGGGTCAGCATCGGAGATAAATTATGGAAAAACTAAAGCGCCTTTTACACAGTTCAACTGTTGGGCAAGAATGTTAGTCTGAACATTGTTTTCCCAATCATTGGGTTGTGTAAAAGGGCAAATGCACAAACATAAAAATACTCACATGTTGGCGGCTCATCTTTCCTTGTAAATGGGGAGATAAGTTTGACTAATTTCTGCTCTATAGGCATGGACAATCATATGAATGATTGTTCATTCCCTAATATAGACTGAATCAGCCTGCGCAAAGGCCCGAAACCCAAACATCGATCTTATTGATTGTCGCATTTCTAAAGAAAATCTTCTGTATTATATGACTAGCATTATCTGTTTGTGCCATCATCTGATTACCATCACCATTATCTTTCTGTTATCTATTGATGAGTTACTTAGTAACATAGTATGTAAAGGCCCTTTTACACGGGACGAGTGACGGGCAAATGATGCCTGATACTCGTCCACGTGTACACTCCCTCCCATGCTGTCACACAGGAGTGAGTATCGCTGACAGCGTGGCAGGGCAGCTGAAGGAGATTTCTCTCCCTGCTCTCCACCTGCCCGTCTCCATTCACTGTAAGCAGCGGACGTTCAGTACTGAACGGCTGCTGTTTACACTGAACGATGGTCATTCGAGATTTTAAGCTGCTTAAAACTGAATGACTGGACAATTCTCATCCAGTCATTCAATTTCTGCATGCTTTTACAAAAAACAATTATCGTTCAAAGCCTCGCAGGAGCGTGGGCTTTTGAACGATAATTATCCCAAGTAAAAAGGCCTTAAGGCTGAAAAAGACATACAAACATCTAGTTCAGCCTATTATTCTGCAATATTGATCCATTGGAAGGCAAAAATCCCATTAGGTAGAACCCTAGTAGGTGGGCAATTTTCCTCATTTTAGGGAAATAAATTCTTTCCTGGCTCTAATCTGGTAATCAGAATAATCTCCTTCCAAAGTAATCAGTGATATAGCATGTAATATCGTAACTCTCAAGAAAGGCATCAAGGCTCCTCCTGTACTTTGTTAGTGAGTTCGCCATCACCATGTCCTCAGGCAAAGAGTTCCATAGCCTCACTGCTTTTACAGTAAAGAACCCCCTTCTATGTCAGTGTAGACCTTCTTTCCTCCTAGAAAGATGTAGAGGGCGCAGCCTTGTTATTTTCACAGTCCTGGCTGTACCTTGATTATTGGAGAGATCTCTGTACTGCTCCCTGATATATTCATACATGGTTATTTGGTTGCCCTTCAGACATCTTTTTTTCTAAACTAAATAACCCCAATTTTTGATAACATCTCTGGTTATTGTAGTCCACTCACCTTATTTGATACTAGAGTTGCCCGCCTACAAGTGTTGTTCCATGTTTCATATTGCTCATACAACTATTCATTTTGTTACATAGTTTGCCCTATTGTAAATCTTGGGGGTATCTGAGTACTGGGAGACACTATTAGAACTCAGGAAGAGTCCATTGAAGTAAAGGGAGGTAAGTATAAAAAAACAGGATAAAGTCATTGGGGTCACAGCCGCAGAACATTGCCTCATGTCAGGTACTCTTTAAAACATATCTTATATGGCCTATATACTTGCCTTAATTTGCAGTTATTGTTTTCCTCGATCTACTGCCTTGCCTTTGTGTCAGTCTTTACTGTAAGTTATACATTCTATGCATGAAGTATGAAAATCAACAGCAAGCATGGCTTCAATCAAAAAAGTTCAGTTTGGGCAGTTTGCCAATTTTTTTACAAAAAGTTTGGTTCGGTTAGAATTAGTTCAAACCCAACTGGAAGTTCACCAAAACCCTAAAACTGGTGCACAGCACTCTCTAAGAGCCATAGAAGCCCTGTATAACACTTGCCACAGAATGCTTTTATGGATTTTAGCCAGTGTCATACACCAGTGTTTAGAACTTGTGTTGAAGGAACCAAACTAGTAGAATCTGTTTCAGGTTGAACTTTGCTAAGAGTGCTGCTGCAAACTTTTAGCAAAGTTTGACTTGAAATTGGGTTCTACTGTTACTATTTGCTCAATCTGTGAGATCCTCCTGAAATACATATCCAAGTGCAGCCCTTTACCAGCCCGCAGACATTCCTTTCTTGTAATTATATTATGGCACATTTGTAGGAGAAGAACAAAAATGCTGCATCATGACGATGGCTCCCAAGGAAAACATTCAGTGTGGACCTAAGCCTGAAGAATGCGGTGAGTCCTCCGTCCCGGCCAATATTTAAAGTTCAAGTTGAACGGCCAAATCCTTATTATGTTAAGTAAAAATAAGTTTACATTCATTTTCTAAAAGAGGATTTTCTTGAGTACAAACAAAATTTCACTATTCTCATGATCAAGATTAACTGTTAGATAAAGCCCAATTTTGGATTTTCTATTTAAGGAGCAGCATCTGGACCGGTGCCCACATTACAATCATTTCCCCCTAATTGCTCTTTCTCACAGACGAGTTAGCTAGAAGAGATGATTTAACCTGCTACCTGCTGAACAGTTATGTCCCCAGATGTAAAACACGCAGGATACACTTTTTAATGATTTTCTGCCTTTTATATACAATAAAGTGACATAAATCAGAAAAATGCCTTACAGCACTGTAGTAAATACTCTACACACAAACGATCTCTTCTCTCCCTTAAAAGGGAACATACTGCACATTTTTTTACTAAGTAAAACCAGATAGTGGAACATTTTCCATTTTTCCAATCTGTTTTATATTTTCTGATTGTAATTTTTTTTTATTCTCTTGTCCGTGTATGACTATGAGGGCAGCCAACTTGTTTGAGCTGCAGAGTTATGGCTCCTTTTAGAGATATGCAGCCTCATAGACCGTTCACACAATGAACAAGAGGGGAGCCATTGAATTTCACATGAGATTCTTCTGTGACCCGTGCAGAGGTCATTGTACAGGGAGGGGAGGAGGTGAGCTGTGGCCATCTCCTATTGTGAATGGTAGATTCAATATTATGTATATATGTGTCACCTGTTATAGTAAGCCTGCCTCTAGTGATAATGAGATGACTGCTGAAAAGTTTTTGTTATACAAACAGGAAGTGTCAAAAAATTTGTAGACTTAGAGGTCAGTGTGTAAAATGCAGAATTTTAGGATTTCTTTTAAAATGTAGACTGTAACATTGAACATTTAAAAAAATCAACAAAGATTATGAAAAAATATGGTTGTCATACAAACCTCATTCGTACAATAAGTTATTTTCAGATGACATTTTCCCTTTTCTGACCCCCATATACTGAGGCTGAACTCGAAGTTCACCAACTTTTACAGGGAGCCACTTCATTATATTACTAGTAATTATTAGGAAAATATAGTACCAGTGTTTCTGGTGGCACACTGCACCACATAGCTTTTCTACATGCACGTCACACACACAGCTGTGGTACATGCCATGCGCCTGACAGACACAGCTCTGCTACATGACATGACCATCACAGACACAGCTTTGGTACATGCCATGCGCCTGACAGACATGACATGCACATGGTACAAACACAGCTCTGCTACATTATATGCACGTGACAGACACAGCTGGGCCACAGTACATGTGCATGTTACAAACTCAGCCCTGCTACATGACATGTGCATCACAAACACAGCTTTGCTACACGACATACATCCATGCTGACTATACACATGGCATGCACAGCACATTAGAAAAACAGCCACTCGCAGCTCTCCTATATTTAAGGCTCATGTCCATGGGCGGGTTTGAATTTTGGGATCCGCGTGGGACTTCAAGCCGCCCATAGACAATCATGGGCACCTGCAGCTTAATTAAAGCATGTGGGTTTCTTTTCCAGACCTTCCAGGTCCGAAAAGTAAATCACAGCGTGCTCTGTTTTCCCGTGGATCCTGTGGGGAAGGCTTCCATTGAAGTCAATGGAAGCCATCTGACCTGCAGGCACAACCTGAAATGTGACTCTGGGTGCACTGTGGGTCTGGCGGGAAAGCAGGAGATTTAAAAAAAAATGTTTACTGAGCATGTGTGGTGGGCATGTCGGCTGGCGGACATACCAGTGCGTCCGCCCACATGCACAGAGGAGATGACGGATGACCCACCTACATCCGTCACACGGGTGATCACATGACGGTGACATCATCACAGGTCCTGGTACTTTCTATCAGCTTATCCAGTATACAGTAATACCAAACTCCAGAATGCTCCTCCCACAGCAGTGATGTCACCATAGATCCTTCAGCGGTGACGGTAGGCCAGTGTCTCCTGTCAGGACCGCTGAGTTGTGTCTGACATAATAACGGCTTAGTTGTATTCTCAGTGTGATAGGACCTGCCATAACAGTGGCATGGACCATGAGGGCGGGATATGACATCAATAGGGGCGGGGCTATGGCATTTCCAGGGAGTAGGAGCATGAGAATCCCTTACTCACATACTTACAGACTTGTGGTTGATAATAGTTTGATTTGACCCTAGCTACCTTCTGTATCCTGTTTGCATATACTTCTCGCTCTCGTCTCTTATACAGCTTTCGGCCTACTATATTGGGTCCCAGTGCCATCCAATATCAGGATGTAGTGTATGGAGGTACTATCAAGATCCTGATGCTGGATGACATCTGGACTCAGAAAGTCATTGCCGAATCTGAATAAGAGTTGGGAGTGAGGGAGGTTATTATATAGTCTGGTCTGCAGGCTGAATATTAAAGGGGTATTCCCATCTAGTGGCTTTTCTCAGGACAACTAGTGGCTGAAAAATTGCTCATATTATTGATTTCCAATTTTAGTTGTCCCGTGTAAACATGTGTCCTGCTAGGGTACTGAGCAAGAAATGACTCAGTAGTTGCTAGTCACTTCGGTTTAGCTCACTAAAACTAAACAACTAGAACAACTTCTTGCTCAGTTCAACTTTCACAGTGAATGTAGGTGGTTAGGCGAAAAAGATCTATGGCACACTTTGCCTCTACTCACTAAATAAAAACTAAACACCTTAATGGGGAGAGGGGTGGGGTGGCATTTCATCTTTACTATGAGCTGCCTTCTCTTCCCTGCACGACACTGACCATGAATGTCCGTTGTTGGAATCCTTTGAGGAGAGCTATAACTTACTAAATAAGGGGCTATGGGTCTCCAGTGTTCTTGGATCAGAGGTATAAGCTAAAACTCTTAGCCCTGATGCCAAATCCATAACAAGGTACCTGCCATTTGCCATCTACACTATCCTACCGAAAGTAATTGGACACCTGAACAAGAATCAAAAGTAGTTTTTATTTCTATATGTTAATACTTAGCCAGGGCTCTTTTGGCCCTAATGACATTGTATACTCTCGGATACTTTTTATTAACGTCTGATACCAGAGGTGTAACTTGAACCTGCTGGGCCCCAATGCAAAACCTGTAACAGGGCCCCCAACTATAATCCTTTATTTAGAGTAGTGTGCTCCCAATATGGAAAAGAGTAGTCTTACGGTCGCCCTAAGGCTTCTGGGCCTGGGTGCAACCTCATCCCCTGCATCCTTTAAAGTTACTCCACTGTCTGATACAGTTAAGCTGGTATTTACCTCCATTCATCCTGAAAACGTCTAGCAAGTTCTCTCAAAGAAGATGTACATATTTCCTGATCTGATCAGTTTGTCCCAAAGATGTTCAGTAGGTTCAGGTTGAGACTCTGTGCAGCCAGTCCAATCGTGGAACATCCGTATGCTCAAACCAACATAAACCAGTATTGGATTTGTGACAAGGTGCGTTGTCTTGTTGGAAGTATTGCCAACCATTCCCAAAGTATTACCACATTGTCGGCAGAACATTATTTTCCAGAATGTCAAAGTACACCTCCGTGTTCATGGTGCTTGCCACTACAACTAACTGACCAAAACAATGCCACGTAAAACATCCCCAGACCAAAACAAAACCTCCACTGGAATTAACTCTTGGTATAACACACTCAGGCAAAAGACGTTCCCCAGGTTCCTCCACACCCATCTGATTTGACGATGAAGTAGCGTGATTTGTCACTCCATAGAAGGTCCTTGTGTTACTCAACTATCCACTCTTCTTTGAGAGACCTCACCAGACATTTACAGGATGACTATATAAGACATGAGTAGAAAGTATAGCCCAAAGTACATCCAATGTCATTAGTGCTAAAGGAACCCCCACTAAATATTAACACATGGCAATGAATACTACTTTTGATTCTTGCTTAGGTGTCCAACTACTTTTGGTAGAAGAGTCTATAATACTGATTCCATTTATGTGGTGGAGGGGCCTTTGAGCCAGGTGCAACTGCTACATAACAAGGCCCCTGCCTCGGTCACTCCCCAATGCCCGAATGGTCAGTCCGCACCTTGTTTGCAGTGAAATGCCTGGTGGCTGAGTTCTATGCTTCTTCCTGGCTCTGATTTATCTCTTTTATTTGCCGTAATTATTATGCACCATAAAAATAGCTTCCCGGTCGGTTATGAGTGACAAAGAGGAGAAGAGATTTAGAGACAGATAAAGAGAATGTGTGTTTACTGCGTCGGATATAAAGTTTTATGCAATTAAAGTAACCCAGCTTCTTGTGCCTTAATGGATCTCATCACCTGCAGGGAGATTAACAGTCACTTCAGACATCATCAGCGATACTTAAGCAGCATTACAAATATAACGGGGTTGTAGGTGTCAGTCAATCAATTGGATTCTGTGTCCTCGTAAAAATAGCAAGCGCTAGAACCCGGAGTTATGAGAGCCGCTGCCTTTATGGAAAATGTCTGTCTGAAGTCATCCATATTCATAATTGATCAAGTATATTTGGATTAGCAGCGAAAGCCACAGACATAATGAAATAACAAACTTCTATATTTGTTCGACGGCAGGAACTGTGGTTCGTAATAAAGACATTTTTTATTACAGATTAGGAAACCCATTTACAAGAGGATAATCTTCTGTTTTCTTATCCTGCTATCAGGGGAGTACGAGTGCATAGACAACAGGAATAAAAGAACTAAGATGAGGTGTGCCATATTGGGGCCTCGATATTTTGGGAGGAGGCTCCATGATTGGCACAGCATTGGAATGGGGGAAAAGGGGTCTGAGATATTAGATTTAAGGGGTTGTCCAGTCGGAAACTATTGATGGTCTATCTTCAGGATAGGTCATAAATAGAGATGAGCGAGTATACTCGCTTAGGCACATTACTCGAGCGAGTAGTGCCTTAGCCGAGTATCTCCCCGCTCGTCTCTAAAGATTTGGGGGCCAGTGACAGGTGAGTTGCGGCGGGGAGCGGGGGGGTGAGAGGGAGAGAGAGATCTCCCCTCCGTTCCTCCCCGCTCTCCCCCACCACTCCCCGGCCCCCGAATCTTTAGAGACGAGCGGGAAGATGCTCGGCTAAGGCACTACTCGCTCGAGTAATGTGCCTTAGCGAGTATACTCGCTCATCTCTAGTCATTAATAGTAGATTTATTGAGGGTCTCTCATCTGGGACCCATGCCATACAGCTGTTTTCTGGGCCATCGTGCTTGTGCACTGAGCTGATTTCTGCAGGAAGTAGACTGTGCTGTTCCCACTGGCTTGGTATTGCAGGCCAAGCTCCAATTGCAATGAATGGGAACTTGTTGATCCAGAAGAAGGGGAAAAAAAACAATGAGGTAAAAGCCAAAGAAAAAAATTCTTTCCCGACATCAAGTGTGACAGTTGGAATAATCCCTAGCTTAACAACCCTTTTGAAGTAATTAGTGACATAATATGTATTATTATAACATTTAAGAAAGACATCCAGGCTCCTTTTAAACTCTTACCAAATTTGCCATCACCATGTCCTCAGGCAGAGAGTTTCATAGCCTTATAGCTCTTATAGTAGTAAGACTATGGAACCCCCTTATTATGTGTTGAATTTTTTTTTTGCTCCAGACATAGAGGATGTCCCCTTGTTACAGTCACAGTCCTGGGTAAAAATAGATCATGCGTAACTTGACATGCAATACCAAACCTAGCCACTGTAGGGAGAATGGAGCTGTCTGTGGAAATCAACTTAGTGCATGAGCACACTTACCCAGCAAGCTTATTAGCGAGGGTCCGTGGCGACGGACAGTGGCTGATCTACTATTCATGACCTATGCTGAGAATAAGCCATAAATAATTTACAATTGGACAACCCCTTTTAATGGTGAGGGTCCACCCATTGGCAGTTCTAGCCTTATGTTAGATGATGCCCTGTGTTGCAGGTGTAGAGGAAGTCTACAAGGCCCACTTGCTCTTGAGAGCATTCCGGGATGTAATGTACCCTGATGATAACATAACGTCCACCTTATGTTTTTCTGTTTGTTTTCATTTTAATGTAACATTGACTTTAAATTTATGTTTGAGTAACTGTGTTTGGCCTTTTAGGTGGACGAGGAGTGCAGAGGTGAACTCTCATAAGAAGAGGCAAGAGCAGAAGACTACGAATATATCCGATCCTGTGAGGCTTGTTTTGCAATTTTGGTAGTCGTTGATACAGCCTAGATGTATCAATGGGAAAGAACGAAGCGTGGAAAACAAGCTGTGAATCGAAAGCAGAGACTCCTGACTGCCTGATCAGGTCATGGAGCTACATGTAGATGAGTTCTCCAAGAGAGAGCGCTGAAACTTCTCAATTGGGCTGCTATTCCAGTAATATTACCAGACCATATATCCATTTGTGAGAGTGAATGTGTGCATTCCGCATCCACAGTCAAGACAGACTGGGCATCTGCTCTGGTTGTTGATAAGAAATTAAAGTTTTCTTCAATGCAATGGTCTTGGGATTTACCTACCAAGCTAAGAGAACTATGACCAGACCCATTTTGCCGAATGAAGATCAAGCCAGCATCGGTACAATGGGTAGCCAAGGCAGTTGCAGCACTTGAACTTCCACATGAAGCTTGCCACTTCCTTTGGCGACTCCCCCATGATAATCCCGAACCTTCTAGACTTCTTCCCTGACATCCAAAGGCATCTAAAACATGAGTATACACTGTATAAATAACCATACCTTGCAATGCCTAATTAAAAGTGCCACGGTGCCCAAAAACATTTTCATATGTTGGCCAAGTAATACTTCCATTCAGTTGCCTAAATAAAAATCTTCTACAATGTCACCATTATATGCAGTGCCATGCAATGTAAATACCGTATCATAAAGTACACAAATAATAGCAACATGCACTAATCAAATAACACCTCCCTGCCTAAAGTAATCTAATAACTATGCTATGCAATGTGCAAATAATATCGATATACAGTAGAGATGAGCGAGCACCAAAATGCTCGGGTGCTCGTTACTCTGGACGAACTTTTCGCGATGCTCGAGGGTTCGTTTCGAGTAACGAACCCCATTTTTGTATTTCGCCGATGCTCGCTAAGGTTTCCTTGTGTGAAAATCTGGGCAATTCAAGAAAGTGATGGGAACGACACAGCAACGGATAGGGCAGGCGAGGGGCTACATGTTGGGCTGCATCTCAAGTTCACAGGTCCCACCATTAAGCCACAATAGCGGCAAGAGTGCCCCCCCCCCTCCCAAAAACTTTTACTTCTGAAAAGCCCTCATTAGCATGGCATACCTTTGCTAAGCACCACACTACCTCCAACAAAGCACAATCACTGCCTGCATGACACTCCACTGCCACTTCTCCTGGGTTACATGCTGCCCAACCGCCCCCCTCCCCCCCACAGCGCACACCAAAGTGTCCCTGCGCAGCCTTCAGCTGCCCTCATGCCACACCACCCTCATGTCTATTTAGAAGTGCGTCTGCCATGAGGAGGAACCGCAGGCACACACTGCAGAGGGTTGGCACGGCTAGGCAGCAACCCTCTTTAAAAGGGGCGGGGCGATAGCCCACAATGCTGTACAGAAGCAATGAGAAATAGAATCCTGTGCCACCGCCATCAGGAGCTGCACACGTGGGCATAGCAATGGGGAACCTATGTGCCACACACTATTCATTCTGTCAAGGTGTCTCTGCATGCCCAGTCAGACCGGGCTTTTTAATTCATAGACACAGGCATGTCCAACTCCCTATTGTGAAGTCCCTGTTGACCGACAGCATGGGTGGCTCCCTGGAACCCACCGGCGATACACAAAAATATCCCATTGCATTGCCCAACACAGCTGAGGTAGTAATGTCGTGCTTAATGCAGGTGGGCTTCGGGCCACACTGCATGCCCCAGTCAGACTGGGGTTCTTTACAAGTGGAAACAGATGCATTTATAATTCCCTGTGGACCCATAGCATGGGTGGGTGCCAGGAAGCCACCGGCGGTACATAGAAATATCCCATTGCATTGCCCAACACAGCTGAGGTAGTAATGGCGTGCTTAATGCAGGTGGGCTTCGGCCCACACTGCATGCCCCAGTCAGACTGGGGTTCTTTACAAGTGGACACATGTAGGTTAAACTCCGTGTGCACCTACAGCATGGGTGGCTCCCTGGAACCCACCGGCGATACACAAAAATATCCCATTGCATTGCCCAACACAGCTGAGGTAGTAATATCGTGCTTAATGCAGGTGGGCTTCGGCCCACACTGCATGCCCCAGTCAGACTGGGGTTCTTTACAAGTGGAAACAGATGCATTTATAATTCCCTGTGGACCCACAGCATGGGTGGGTGCCAGGAAGGCACCGGCGGTACATAGAAATATCCCATTGCATTGCCCAACACAGTTGAGGTAGTAATGTCATGCTTAATGCAGGTGGGCTCCGGCCAACACTGCATGCCCCAGTCAGACTGGTAATATGTACCTTAACAGTAACCGCGTTGGTGGTAATGTGGTGGTGACTGCGGACCTAGTAGCACGGTTTTATTTTGTTGGTTTTCGGAATGTGGCCAGGATTAAGTGGGCCGTGGCGGGGGATGTTTTGGAGGCACTACGTGTCCTCTCCACGTGTCCGTGGTTATATGCACCTTAACAGTAACAGCGTTGGTGGGAAATGGCCACGCCGCCATCATGTCTTTGGGAAGCCTCTGTTTCCACACCCCAGAGACATACCATTAGCAGCGGTATAGGCAGAGCCCAGAATTAGTAACATTTCAGCCGTAGCATTAGCGACAGGCCCCACTAACATATCACTAGCAGCATTATAGGGGGAGCACAGTCTTAGTTCCATTTCAGTAATAGTAGCAGCCTACACAGGCCCCAGGAACAATTCCGAAGCAGCAGTATAGTGGGAGCGCAGTCTTAGTTCCATTTCAGTAGCTGCAGTATAGCCAAGGCCCAAGTTACATTTATGTAGCTAAAGTGTAGGCCGACCACACACAAACTTCTGTACCATGAGTGCAGGCGAAGAACATACAAATTGCTATGATTACACTGTAGGTGAGGGCCCCAAAACATTGGTGTACCAACAGTACTAATGTACCTCAGTAAAAATTGGCCATGCCCAACCAAGATGGCAGGTGAAACCCATTAATCGCTTTGGTTAATGTGGCTTAAGTGGTAACTAGGCCTGGAGGCAGCCCAGTGTAACGAAAAATTGGCTCAAGTTAAAGTTTCAACGCTTTTAAGAGCATTGAAACATATAAAAATTGTTTAGAAAAATTATATGAGTGAGCCTTGTGGCCCTAAGAAAAATTGCCCGTTCAGCGTGATTACGTGAGGTTTCAGGAGGAGGAGCAGGAGGAGGAGGAGGAATATTAGACACAGAATGATGAAGCAGAAATGTCCCCGTTTTGGATGGTGAGAGAGAACGTAGCTTCCATCCGCGGGTGCAGCCTACGTATTGCTTAGGTATCGCTGCTGTCCGCTGGTGGAGAAGAGAAGTCTGGGGAAATCCAGGCTTTGTTCATCTTGATGAGTGTTAGCCTGTCGGCACTGTCGGTTGACAGGCGGGTACGCTTATCTGTGATGATTCCCCCAGCCGCACTACACACCCTTTCCGACAAGACGCTAGCCGCAGGACAAGCAAGCACCTCCAGGGCATACAGCGCTAGTTCAGGCCACGTGTCCAGCTTCGACACCCAGTAGTTGTAGGTGGCAGAGGCGTCACGGAGGACGGTCGTGCGATCGGCTACGTACTCCCTCACCATCCTTTTACAGTGCTCCCGCCGACTCAGCCTTGACTGGGGAGCGGTGACACAGTCTTGGTGGGGAGCCATAAAGCTGGCCAGGCCCTTAAAGACTGTTGCACTGCCTGGGCTGTACATGCTGCTCGATCTCCGCACCTCCCCTGCTACCTTGCACTCGGAACTGCGCCTTCTGCCACTAGCGCTGTCGGATGGGAATTTTACCATCAGCTTGTCCGCCAGGGTCCTGTGGTATAGCAACACTCTCGAACCCCTTTCCTCTTCGGGAATGAGAGTGGGAAGGTTCTCCTTATAGCGTGGGTCGAGCAGTGTGTACACCCAGTAATCCGTAGTGGCCAGAATGCGTGTAACGCGAGGGTCACGAGAAAGGCATCCTAACACGAAGTCAGCCATGTGTGCCAGGGTACCTGTACGCAACACATGGCTGTCCGCACTAGGAAGATCACTTTCAGGATCCTCCTCCTCCTCCTCCTCAGGCCATACACGCTGAAATGATGACAGGCAAGCAGCATGGGTACCGTCAGCAGTGGGCCAAGCTGTCTCTTCCCCCTCCTCCTCATCCTCCTCATGCTCCTCCTCCTCCTGAACGCGCTGAGATATAGACAGGAGGGTGCTCTGACTATCCAGCGACATACTGTCTTCCCCCGGCTCTGTTTCCGAGCGCAAAGCGGCTGCCTTTATGGTTTGCAGGGAACTTCTCAAGATGCATAGCAGAGGAATGGTGACGCTAATGATTGCAGCATCGCCGCTCACCACCTGGGTAGACTGCTCAAAGTTTCGAAGGACCTGGCAGATGTCTGCCAACCAGGCCCACTCTTCTAAAAAGAATTGAGGAGGCTGACTCCCACTGCGCCGCCCATGTTGGAGTTGGTATTCCACTATAGCTCTACGCTGCTCATAGAGCCTAGCCAACATGTGGAGCATAGAGTTCCACCGTGTGGGCACGTCGCACAGCAGTCGGTGCACTGGCAGATTAAACCGATGTTGCAGGGTGAGCAGGGTGGCAGCGTCCGTGTGGGACTTGCGGAAATGTGCGCAGAGCCAGCGCACCTTTACGAGCAGGTCTGACAAGCGTGGGTAGCTTTTCAGAAAGCGCTGAACCACCAAATTGAAGACGTGGGCCAGGCATGGCACGTGCGTGAGGCTGCCGAGCTGCAGAGCCGCCACCAGGTTACGGCCGTTGTCACACACGACCATGCCCGGTTGGAGGCTCAGCGGCGCAAGCCAACGGTCGGTCTGCTCTGTCAGACCCTGCAGCAGTTCGTGGGCCGTGTGCCTCCTATCTCCTAAGCTGAGTAGTTTTAGCACGGCCTGCTGACGCTTGCCCACCGCTGTGCTGCCACGCCGCGCGACACCGACTGCTGGCGACGTCCTGCTGCTGCTGACACATCTAGATTGCGAGACAGAGGTTGAGGAGGAGGAGGAGGAGGAGGGTGCTTTAGTGGAGGAAGCATACACCGCCGAACATACCAGCACCGAGCTGGGGCCCGCAATTCTGGGGGTGGGTAGGACGTGAGCGGTCCCAGGCTCTGACTCTGTCCCAGCCTCCACTAAATTCACCCAATGTGCCGTCAGAGAGATGTAGTGGCCCTGCCCGCCTGTGCTTGTCCACGTGTCCGTAGTTAAGTGGACCTTGCCACTAACCGCATTGGTGAGGGCGCGTACAATGTTGCGGGAGACGTGGTCGTGCAGGGCTGGGACGGCACATCGGGAAAAGTAGTGGCGACTGGGAACTGAGTAGCGCAGGGCCGCCGCCGCCATCATAGCTTTGAAAGCCTCCGTTTCCACAAGCCTATACGGCAGCATCTCAAGGCTGATAAATTTGGCTATGTGGACGGTTAACGATTGAGCGTGCGGGTGCGTGGCGGCGTACTTGCGCTTGCGCTCCAACACTTGCGCTAGCGACGGCTGGAGTGTGCGGTGCGAGACATTGGTGGATGGGGCCGAGGACAGCGGAGGTGAGGGTGTGGGTGCAGGCCAGGAGACGGTAGTGCCTGTGTCCTGAGAGGGGGGTTGGATCTCAGTGGCAGGTTGGGGCACAGGGGGAGAGGCAGCGGTGCAAACCGGAGGCGGTGAACGGCCTTCGTCCCACCTTGTGGGGTGCTTGGCCATCATATGTCTGCGCATGCTGGTGGTGGTGAGGCTGTTGGTGGTGGCTCCCCGGCTGATCTTGGCACGACAAAGGTTGCACACCACTGTTCGTCGGTCGTCAGGCGTCTCTGTGAAAAACTGCCAGACCTTAGAGCACCTCGGCCTCTGCAGGGTGGCATGGCGCGAGGGGGCGCTTTGGGAAACAGTTGGTGGATTATTTGGTCTGGCCCTGCCTCCACCCCTGGCCACCGCACTGCCTCTTGCAACCTGCCCTGCTGCTGCCCTTGCCTGCCCCTCTGAAGACCTGTCCTGAGTAGGCGTTGCACACCAGGTGGGGTCAGTCACCTCATCGTCCTGCTGCTCTTCCTCCGAATCCTCTGTGCGCTCCTCCCTCGCACTTACTGCCCTTACTACTACCTCACTGCAAGACAACTGTGTCTCATCGTCATCGTCCTCCTCACCCACTGAAAGGTCTTGAGACAGTTGCCGGAAGTCCCCAGCCTCATCCCCCGGACCCCGGGAACTTTCCAATGGTTGTGCATCAGTGACGATAAACTCCTCTGGTGGGAGAGGAACCACTGCTGCCCAATCTGAGCAGGGGCCCGAGAACAGTTCCTGGGAGTCTTCCCGCTCCTGAGCATGTGTCATTGTAGTGGAGTGAGGAGGCTGGGAGGAAGGAGGAGCAGCAGACAGAGGATTCGGATTTGCAGCACTGGACGGCGCAGAACTCTGGGTGGATGATAGCTTGCTCGAAGCACTTTCTGCCATCCACGACAGGACCTGCTCACACTGCTCATTTTCTAATAAAGGTCTCCCGCGTGGACCCATTAATTGGGCGATGAATGTGGGGACGCCAGAAACGTGCCTCTCTCCTAATCGCGCAGCAGTCGGCTGCGACACACCTGGATCAGGAGCTCGGCCTGTGCTCACACCCTCACTTGGGCCTACGCGTCCTCGGCCGCGTCCACGTCCTCTAGGCCTACCCCTACCCCTCATTATGCTGTATTACCAGTGATTTCCAAGCCAGGAAAGAAATTGGCGCAAGCCTGCAGCCAAAATAGAATTTTTTACCTTGTTTTTCAAAGGACAAGCCACACTGCGTGTATTCAATGAATACTACTAAGTTTAATAACTGTGTTGTGGCCCTGCAAATGTGTCAGAGAACTGCAGTGATGCAAAGTTATTCGCTACAGCAGATCAGGGATTTCCCATGCAGGAAAAAAATTGGCGCAAGCCTGCAGTAAAACGTAGCTGGCTGCGTCTGATTTTTTTTAACGTTCTGCACGCAGCACACACGTACCCAGAGCCCTGAGGACTGTCAGAGGCAGGCGAAATAGAATTCTTTCCCTTGTTTTTCAAAGGACAAGCCACACTGCGTGTATTCAATGAATACTACTAAGTTTAATAACTGTGTTGTGGCCCTGCAAATGTGTCAGAGAACTGCAGTGATGCAAAGTTATTCGCTCCAGCAGATCAGGGATTTCTCACGCAGGAAAGAAATTGGCGCAAGCCTGCAGCCAAAATAGAATTTTTTCCCTTGTTTTTCAAAGGACAAGCCACACTGCGTCTATTCAATGAATACTACTAAGTTTAATAACTGTGTTGTGGCCCTGCAAATGTGTCAGAGAACTGCAGTGATGCAAAGTTATTCGCTACAGCAGATCAGGGATTTCCCATGCAGGAAAAAAATTGCCGCAAGCCTGCAGTAAAACGTAGCTGGCTGCGTCTGATTTTTTTTAACGTTCTGCACGCAGCACACACGTACCCAGAGCCCTGAGGACTGTCAGAGGCAGGCGAAATAGAATTTTTTCCCTTGTTTTTCAAAGGAAAAGCCACACTGCGTCTATTCAATGAATAATAAATGTCTTCTGGCCCTGCCTACACAATTCTATCCCTGTAGTATTAATGCCGGGTGCAATGGTCTGCACAGCCGGTTTTGAGAAAAAAAAAAAAAATATGCAACACTGCTAACAGCAGCCTGGACAGTACTGCACACGGATAGATGTGGCCCTAGAAAGGACCGTTGGGGTTCTTGAAGCCTACACTCACTGCTAACACTCTCCCTGCCTAACCACCACTTTTGTCCCTATTGCAGGGCGCAATGCTCTGCAGATCCAATTTTGAAAAAAAAAAAAAATACAGTGCTAACACAGTACTGCACACTATTAGATGTGGCCCTGAGAAGGACCGTTGGGGTTCTTGAAGCCTACACTAACTCCTAACGCTCTCCCTACAGCAGGTCCAGCACGATACCACTGTCCCTCAGCTAACTCACAAGGCATGTGTGGCGAGCCGCGGGAGGGGCCGATTTTTATACTCGGGTGACATCAGATCTCCCCAGCCACTCACAGCAGGGGGGTGGTATAGGGCTTGAACGTCACAGGGGGAAGTTGTAATGCCTTCCCTGTCTTTCAATTGGCCAGAAAAGCGCGCTAACGTCTCAGAGAGGAAACTGAAAGTAACCGGAACACCGCGTGGTACTCGTTACGAGTAACGAGCATTCCGAACACCCTAATATTCGCACGAATATCAAGCTCGGACGAGTACGTTCGCTCATCTCTAATATACAGTTAAAATTAATATTTGTGGTAATCACAATCCTCAGGAACAAGTGCCATCTTCAACAGTGGAAGTTGGTGTGCCTTGGGCGACCACAAAAGGTTGGGTTGAATATCAATCTGGCCAACTCTAACCCTGTGTCCACCATCAATCAGCTAAACAAGCCCGCCTTCGCTGCAATACGGATATGCAGATAAGCTCTCATCCATGAGGAAGGTTCTGGGGCACCTATTGGATAGCAACTCTATAAGTCAATGTCAACACTTTTACAATCGTACACGTATGTCAGATATGTACGTGGTTTGTATGGAGCAGGCTCGGGAGTCAAGCTTGCTCCTTAGAGATGAATGGGAATGCACTTCTTCTGAAAAGAGTCAAGCTTGCTGTGCATGCTGAATGTGCCTGGAGCACACCGCAGCTTGACTCTTTTCAGACAGCTGTGCTTGCTGTGTGCATGCTGACTTTACTGGGGGACACAGCAGGGGGAATCGGGTGAGTAAGAAAAGAGGCTTTCCAAACTCCACATCATCTAAACTATAAGCGCCATACTATGTATATCTGTTACAGTTGAGCGAACATTCTCTGCCGAGCTTGATGCTCATTCGAGTATTAGCGTACTCGATGGTGCTCATTACTCGAATGAGCATCGAGCCGTGTTCGACCCCGCCCCAGTTTTGGGCTTCTCCGTGCTGTGATGTGCCTGTTTTGGCCCCTCCCGTAGCGTGCGTCATTGGCAAATTTTTTGTCTGGCAGGCAGGGGAGAGAGAGACCGAGAGAGAGAGAAACCGAGAGAGAGAGACCGAGAGAGAGAGAGAGAGAGAGAGAGAGAGAGAGAGACCAAGAGAGACCGAAAGAGAGAGAGACCAAGAAAAAAAAAAAGCTCGGGACCCAGCCTCCCACATACAAAAATGCTCGAGTCTCCCATTGTAGTCAATGGGGTTCGTTACTCGAGTAGAGCTCCCGGATTTTACGAAAAGCTCGACTCGAATAACGCGGACCCGATCATTTGGGTGCTCGCTCATCTCTAATAACTATGTATAATCTGAACCATTTGTAGCAAGGACTGTGCCTGCAACAAGTAGGCGCCCTCTACCTCTAGAGGACAGAAGGTTTTTACACCAATATAGAAGAGGGTTCTTTACTGTAAGAGCAGTGAGACTATGGAACTCTCTTCCTGAGGACATGGTGATGGTGAACTCACTAAAAGAGGGGCCTGAATGCCTTTTTTAAGTGTTACAATATTACATGTTATAGTCACTGATTACTTTAGAAGGGTTTGGGATGCAGGGATTATTCTGATTGCCAATTGGAGTCGGGAAGGATTCCCCCCCCCCCCCCCCCATCGTCCACCCCAAAATGAGGAAATCGGCTTCTATCTCATGTTTTTTTGTTTTCTCTAGATCAACACTGGAGGGGATGGGGGGATAGGCTGAACTGAATGGACATGTCTTTTTTTCAGTCTTAAACACTATGTTGCTGTGTTATACTGTAACTCATTTTTTTGTTCTTATGTTGTAGTTGATGAAAGGTTCCTTTTAAATCTGCTTCTTTTTCTGTCAGTGTTAATGCTTTCACATATAGAAAATCACTTGAGAAAGCTAAATATATGGTGCTAAATAGTTATAAATAAGGTGCAAAGTAAAGAAAAGAAAAAACCATGCGGATAACAATAAGGGAAGTGGTAATTATTTACACAGAGATGTCTCAGGCTGCTTTTCATGTTTGTTGACTCTGTCTCTGTTCATTACACATCTGAAAGATGTTTTCCAACCTTCTGATACTCAATTACTATGGAATGTTTTGTATTGTTATTCACTTTTGCTAACTATGTGTTGTCCTTATATAACACAGAATTGCTACTGCAGTCACTAAATCAAGTATATCTATATTCAACAGCAGAAGGTGCTAGAGTCCAGTCAAGACAGCCGGAGAAGGAGAATTGACTCGGGCAGGAAGAATAAGTACAGACCGATGGCAGTGACCAGAGTAGTCAGAGTCAGAACTTAGTTAATAACTCAAACAAGGTGCTCCACCTGAAAAGTTACAATCTTGTGGCCATGATTGAGGATACCGGCAGTAGAGTGTAAGACTGGCTGAATACTGGAACCACCGGTTAAAAGCAAAGAATAAGAGAGATCGGGGACAAACTATTTGCAGCAGCACCTATTGTGAGACAGAGGCAAACCACCTCCTCACAGCAGACATCTGCAGAAAAGGGCACTTTGGTATATTAAACTAATAGAGCATAGCTGAACATGTGTCAACAGTGTGATGCTACAGCAAAAAAGGCAAACGCTATTCTAGAATGTTTTAAGAGAAGTATAGAGTCTAGATCCCATGAGGTAATTTCCTCCCTCTACTCTTTCTTGGTCAGACTTCATCTGGATTTATCTACTATTCTTTGATTCTTCTATGATTCTATGTATGCAAAATTATAAAGGACACAAGATAAAAAAAGGACTGTTCCTATTGTTGCGCAAAAGCAGAGAGACTGACCCAGTGATATATTTGCATTTATAGGTTTCCATCAGAACCTATTCCTATTGGCACAGTTTGAGTAATATGCCAAAGTTACTCCAGTAAAGCAAAAGTAGATGCCATCCCCAGTCTGAATCTGTCTGTCAACGTTCATCTGACCCTACACTCATGATAGCACAAATCTATTTTATCTGAATGAAATTGGCTTGTTATGCCAATTTCTGTGCAAATGTTCTATTAGTACATGTGGATGTCACACAAGGGGATCCATGGTCACCATGTATGGTAATACTATGTTTCAAATGATCAGTCGGCAGGAGGCTGATCTACAAATATATGGCATGTTTCATTAAAACTGGCCCTATAGTTTAGAGAGAAAAGTTTGACCCAACACAGGGTTTTACTGTTTCAGTTTGCTTAACGTTACTCCTGGGAATTGTTCTTTCAGCCACAGACACATGACTAAAGCATAATATAGCAGGGTAGTATCTTATTGGAAGAACGGTGGCAGTAACCCATCTTCATTGAGGACATTCGACATTGCCATGTCCTGCAATTGGTCACCATTGAGGGTGCCATTGATGAAGATGGGGCCAAAGTGTTTGGTGCTCTAGATGCCACATCATGGCTTTGTTATGATTCTGGGATAAGATGGGCACTCCAGTACTGCATGTTGTGCAAAACACAATAGACACCTGGATGGAGACTTTTGACTTATCCTGTAAAATGCTTCATTCATAGTATTGGTTTCCTTATGTGGGAAGAGAGACTTTATGGTCCCTCTAAGGCTTCAGGCCTGAATGCAATCTCATCTTTTGCATCCATTATAATGTAGCTATGGCACCGCCAACAGCTTTCTCGTATAAACCACCAAAATGATGGAAGAATGTAAGACATCTGGAAACCCAAGAGACCTAACCACCAATTCTAGACAATGAAGAACTCCAGATTTTCCCAAGCTGCTCATTGATCTACAGGAACCTTTGGCCACCAATCTTAGCTACTCCACACTCAACAGCCAGCTATTAATTGGGGGTCTCAGAATTAGACGAATCAGATGACTGGAGAAGTTTGCAGAAACTTTGAAAAAATGTTGTAATGTTCTAAAAGCCTGTATGACTTCAAACGGAGCCCTTTAATAATTCAGTAGTCTGTAACTTGGAAGTTCGGAACATAAAAGTTTATGGTTTTGTTTTGCCTCCTCTCATTTCCTTCCATTATACATATTGACAAATGTTATTATTAGTGATGAGCAAACTTTTGAAAAGTTTGGTTTGGCCAGTTCTCCAAATTTTCACAAGGTCGGTTCAGTCTGAATTTCACCAAAACCCCAAAAAATGTATAGCACTACCTGGCTCTTAGTCAATGTTGTACACCAGTAATCAGGGCTAGTATTGGGTGAACTGAATCAGTAGAACCTTGTTTCAGGTAGAAGTTTGCTAAAAGCTTGGTTCAGCTTCATGCCAAACCAAACTTTTAGTAAGTTTCGACCCAAAATAGGGCACTATTTGTTTGGTTCTCTCAACAGTAATTATCCACCTGCACCTTACCTTTGTCTACAGGTGGAGCCTACTGCAAAAAAAAGCACCATAGCGCTTGATATACCACTTCCCTGGTGGTTACAACCATAGCCGTAGCCAACTTCATCCATTAAGAAACAAAGAGGGTCTACCCAGTGGACCGTACCATTGACTCTACACAATCTGGCCATGTTATAATGATCAAAGGTTTCTACAATTTGCTTCAACTTGCTTTCAGAGATGTAAAAAGTGTTTTAAGGTTTCTTTTCATCTGCCGTCTAACTATCCCCATTACTTATGCTTGTGGATTTTCAAATGTAGTTTTACATAATCTGCTGCTCCTTTATGCTTTTCATGAATAGATATTACGAAGCATACATTGCTATTTGTGTAACTTGAACATGAAAGGTGATATTACGGTGACATCTGTCCTTTTATGTTTCGAAGGTATAAAGTTTATTAAACCAAAAAGAAACAAAAGGAATACAATCATCAATGTGCATGCATGTTTACAGTAGTGGATCAGGCATCTCCAACCATGATTGAAGCAAGACTAAAATGGCAGAATAACATAGCAGTGAATATACACTTAAATTAAATTAATTTGAGAGATAACTTCTGGAAACTGAAGGGTAGGGGTTCGCCAATTTGATGCAATATGGATCTGGACGGCCAGCAAAATACATTTACCTAGACAAAATGCTGAATTATGCATATTAATGGCTTTATCTGTAAATAAGCATATAGAAGGTAGTTTAGGGCAAAAAGCGTTGGTTCTGCTCTCTATGAACACAGCTACCTCTGACCAAAAATTGGCTACCACCGGACATGACCACCATGTATGGTGTACAGTACCCAGATGTTGGTATCCACAAACATAAAATAGGGATACAGATGGGTAGATTGCATTAAGCCATACTGGCCCACAGTAGGACCTGTGGAGAATTTTTAATGTGGTCTCAGTCAGTCCGTAGTCTTACCTATTGGACAGCAACCCTATAAGACAAAAGCACTTAACTGCAGAAAGCTGTTTTGGGGTTAGAGTCAAATTATGCATGCTCCATGGTGCCTATAAAAAGTAAAGGCTTTAGGTTAGGTTGACTATATTCTATCTTCCAATGGATGTTGAAACTTTTAGCAATGCCCCTCCACAGTCAATGCAGCGTTAGCAAATATGGAGGAAGAACCAGCCATAGGCTCGTGATGTCTCCCTATTGCCCAATGGCCTATTCTGGGGTTGTGTGGTAATGTGTATCAAAAGCAAAGTTGGGTCTCATGAAGACTTTTTCCATGAGGCCTTCTCTGTTCTTTGTATTACAATGACTTAAGGGGAAAAATAAATTGATGTTTGGTCCCATATTGGTAGCACAACATGCCTCAATTGCAAATATAATACTTTTTAAGATCTCTTCACTGTGACAGATCTGTTGTCTATCTAGTAAGACTTACTTATTATGGAACCTATTGGTGTTCCAAAACTTTTAACAGCAAATATTGTCATCAAAAGTGTGGAACTTCCAACATCATCCTTCCACGAGGACTCTGAACATCACTATGAACAGATCCTTGGGCAGTACAGTATGGGTCTGAGGACAGATTCTTTGGGCTAGCTATGGAATGAAACAGAATATTAATTACTAATACTAAATCTATGTTAGGCAAGCACGGTTTATGCAATTTTCCAATCTATTGCCTCCAGTCAGAGCTACTATAGCCATAGGGAAAATGGTGTATCAGCACCAGAGCCCACCGACAGCAACTGCTGTGTATCTAAACAAATATCCTATAGCAACACAGAGTGAAGTTGGCACTCACACTTCTTTCCTTGTCTGCTGATGACAACATCTAGCCCATTGCACTGGACAGAGGGCCGGACAATCAGCTGATGTACGGGGCTCCCGAGTCCATCGAACCACTGTCCATCAACTACTGATTACCTATCCAGAGGGTGGGTCATTAGTTGAAATAAGCCAAGGCAACCCCTTTAAAAGCCATGTTATCTATCCCTAAACATTCTAGAGACATGCATACAATGGCACATTTGGGGCCTCATCCAAGATGCACAGCTTAGCTAGACCGTCAAAGTCAAAACTCATCTACACTACCATTTAATCTATCCCCTGAATGGCAGCGATTACAGCGACAATCTTAGAATATCTCAGCTGTCACTTTTAGACCAACAAAAGAGCTTGCGGAGCAGCCATAAAACCACAACTACCCCACAGAGGGAATCTAACTTTCCGAAAAGTCCCTTAGTTAATTTATCTGCCACTTATCTCTGGCAGACGTCTATTCTCAATAAAAGACCTGATTTTTTTTTCTCCCATTTCCAGCAAAAAGCTGTTCTCTGCTGTCATTCTGGTCAATCTATTGCTTTGGCTTCGTGGTGAACCCAATTTATTGTGTTTGAAGAAATTTCCCACTACAACAATAAAACATATGATCATACTTCTCAAAGTATGTGAACATAACACCTCACCGGCTGCGCTCGCCTACAATAACCTGAGCCATTCAGAGGTGCAACAGAAACACACAAAAGGGGAAAAACAGAGGAAATATACATCATGGAACTGCAATATGTTTTCTTAAAGGGTGTGTATACTTTTGCAACCAATTTTTGTAGGACTCTAAAATACATTTCAAATGAGAAATGAAGCAAAAGTAGCAAATAGTCTTGATTAGCTATCTCTTACCACATGTGCGCACAGCCCCTATGCTGACTAAGGACCCCTTCCTACTGGTGTATTCTTGGGGTGTATCCTATCCGTGTGGCCCCATAATAAAGGCTATTCACACGACTGATTTTTCACATGGGCTGATGGTCCGCTGAAAAAGATTGCTATTTACAAAATAGGACATGCAATGTACAGGGTCTGTAAAGATCAGACAGTGCATAGACAGCAGTCTGTGTGCTAGCTGGTGCAAGTTGCAGCTGAGTTTCTCCATTCTTGCACTTATGTTAAATATTACTGAACAGTGAGAACACATAATGTATATAGAGATAGCATTATACATGTGAAATTTCTATGCAATTGATAGGGCTTTGACATGACTTGGCTTCTCTTTGCAGCTTCTTCTCTATTGCCTCGCTGATGATCTCAACAGCACTAATTTAAAATACTGTGTGTAGATACTGAAGAGGGCAGTGGGAACCTTAGCTTGAGTCACAGTGGTTGCTACCCTACCTTCAGTGATGGCTCATCCGACAGACGGATTACAGGACAAAGAACGTTTGAGCATTTGTCACGTGACGCCAGTACCTCTGAGAATAACATTGTCAGATAATAAGTCCTATCCAAATCAATCTTTGCAAAATCAGAGGCACACAACTAAAGCTTGCAAGCTGTAGAAATTACCATCCACAAAACAGTTTCTTCAAATGATAGAATTTCCAACAGTATTTTACACAGATATTTAACAACAGTCCTTGTTGCTGAAATTCTCTCTCTCAAACAGTCTATTTCTACTCCTCCTTGATGGATAGCTGAAATGGCCAGTATAAGCTATCAGAACCTTACTCTAAGCAATGACTGGTAGAGGAAACTGACACGACTTGTTGGAGGAACAATGACTTCTCCCTAACAGGGTTGTAAATCACCCTGTTGCGCGGGGTCTGTCCTTACTCAGACGCCATCTGGTAGGGTGGAAAATGACTCTCCTGTGGCTGGTTCCACTACTTATTGTCTGCCCAAGCGCTAACACCCAGGAACCACTGAACCATTCTTGGGGGGTCGACTACCACACACAAACACAATCAGAGCTATACCAACACCAGACAAAGACTTGTTAATGATACACACAGATAACCTATATAAGACAAGACACATAGACTTATAAATACAAACCATAAAAAAATAGTCACGTAAGTGCTGTGGGAGCCCCACTACTTTGGGCCACTACACTATGTACAACATGTGATCACTTTATATGCTCTCACTTATTAACCAAATTTAGTATTCATACACAGCAGACTAGTTTGGTCCTGCTTTACGAGATATATTACATAATAGCTTCAATGGCAATTCCATGATACAAGTTGGGCCGCGAAAAAGTAGCCCGTCTCTGACAATACCGCAACAGAAATATATGAGCAAATATATTTTTTCCTAAGCTTTATCAATTTACTCACGTTTCAACAAGTGCTAGAAGTGGTCCACGATACTTTCTACTTTACATTTCCCCACAGATAATAATCGTATGTGGACAAGTCTGTGGAACGTGGTGGCTATAACCCCTGGCTCACAGTTCATTCTTCCATAAACAGATCATGAACCCGTGTCAATGAGTTGCGAGAGGTGTGCCATGTTGCTCCATCTTGTTGGAAAAAGCAGTACATTCTTTTTTCTATACCAACTTGCTGGGATAGTCTGAAAGTTGATTTTCGAGGGCTATTTGCAACCCACTACGGAATTTTGGTGTATCTACATATTTTTGATTACTTTTTAGTCAGTTTCTATGAGAGGCGGAATAACCAAAAGAAGAGGCAATTCTAAAATGCTGTACTTTTTTCAGTGTTTACCCTGCTGATAAATAGTGAAATATTTGAATACTTTGGACTTTTACAAACTCAGCGATAACTAATATGTTTGTTTGTTTGCTTTAATTGTTTGGATTTTTTACATGTGAAAACTAAGAAAAGACTTTTTTTTTGTTTTTTTTCTACTGTTTTAAAAATTGTATTAAATGTTCTTCTACATTTTTATTTAGTCTCATAGGAAACTTGAACCTGCAATAACGTGATTACTTGTACTTTATAGTGCAATACTTCAGTATTGCAGTATATTGTGCTATTCAATGTCGCTTATTAAGTCCTGTCATGGGCCTAACAGGAGTCTCTGCACTGCAGTACTTTACTAGGCTCTGGCCTGCCAAGCTAGCCAATTGGCACCTCGTGAGTGCTTCCTGGGGAATTGATGGGTCATTGTGTTGACGCCCTACCTGCTGACTGTTTTAGACGTGTGGTCAGCTTTGATTGTGGCATCTAAATATTTAACAGTCATACTTTGAGCTGATTCTGATTGTGGATGTTGCTAACAGCTGTCCAACGTAGCTGATAGGCACCAGATATGGAGTGGACTTGTTTCTCGATCCATCTCCATACACCCTTTGCAATCACATGACATATGATGTGATCAGGAAGGAGTTAAACTAAACCTCCTTTAAAGGGGATGTGCCATCATATAATGTTATAGCATATTGCTAAACTGGGCCATAGCATTCTGATTGATGGGTGTCCAACCTCTGAGATCTCCACTAATCCGGAGAACCAAGTGACATTCTGGACCACCTACTAAGCAGGGAACTGCAACACATCTCCATACATGTAAAGTGGTTGGCCTGGTAATATTCAAATTCTCTCCATGTAAATGTAGTAAAAAGGGTTAAAACATAGAAATGACATAGCAGGATTTAATGTCATCTAAGCTCATGTCCATATTCCATAAGTAGTAAAACTTTTGCGCACGGTTATATTTTCCGATGTTCTATAATTTCCCAAGCCCAGATCTGTAGTTCAGCAGAACTTCATTAGCGGCAGCAGAAGAATATAAATGACTGTATGTGGTACAAAAGCCGTCCATAATTTCATGTTTGCATTGTGCCATAAGCCTTTTAGCAATGTATTGATCTGCCATATATCCTGGTGACACGCACTAGACTGCGCTCACCACAAGTCCAATTCATAAGGCTCATTCATTGTACGGATATCTTGATCTGTGAATGATATAGACGGGCTTTTTATTCTCTTCGCTTGGGAAAAAAGGAGTGGAAATAGTTTGAATAGAAGCACAGCGGCGGGGATTGTCTGTTCTCTCTCTTTCCGTCTCTTAAGAGTTCCCTTTAATCCAGCTGTCGTGGGTTGTCAAATATTCTGGATTATTGTTGGATGAAAGAAAAATATTAAAACTTATCCTAAAAGTATATAATGGCCAGAAAGATAACTCAGGATTTACTGATGTGAAATTAAGGCTCTATTCAGATTGTGTCTGAGCCCTCCATCAGAGGTGAAGGAGTTACATCAATAGCATTCCTCATCTGCAACTCTGACGGAATATATAATATAATGTAATTATGTGCTGTTATATATTGATCATCGCTCTACACTTTCACATCAGGTAGTGTAGTCTACCATGGTATTTCAAATGGTGTAAAATGTATACTGACATCGGTAGATATGATATAGAAAGGAGCTATATAGATTAGATAGATATGATATAGGGACTTGTTATTTGTATAGCGCCAACTTATTCCGCAGCGCTTTCAGGTAATTTTTTAAAATTTATTTATTACCCCCAAGCAAGCTGGGTACTCATTTTACCAACCTCGGATGGATGAGTCAACCTTGAGCCAACTACCTGAACCAAGTGGGGATTGAACCTGCAACTTTCAGGTCATGAGTGAGAGCTTAGGACTGCATACTGCTGCGTTAACACTCTGCCCCTAGATAGATAGATAGATAGATAGATAGATAGATAGATAGATAGATAGATAGATAGATAGATAGATAGATAGATAGATAGATATGAGATATTAGATAGATAGATAGATAGATAGATAGATAGATAGATAGATAGATAGATAGATAGATAGATAGATATGAGATATTAGATAGATAGATGATTCCGCTCTTCAGGTCTTGGCTTACACATGTAGTTTTTGCAGATCCAGGTGATGTTCTCCTGGGTTCTTCTAGCATGTTTTTCCTACAACACACCACATTCAGCCTTTGGGCCTTCTATTTGTCACAGTCATATCTGGTGGGTGAAGGAGCTGCTTCCAATCCCAGCAGCTTCCTTCTGTAATGTCTAGTGGGAGAAGGAGCCACTTTCTCTCTCATTGCTAATATTGTTGCCACCACGTTATAGATGAGATGTTCAGATGATTACATAGCAAGTAAGGCTGAAATACATTTCTCAATCCCAACCTATAATTACTTGCTATGTTGCCACAGAGGGAGATGAGAAACCCATGAGGATTAAATGTTGATTTGTCGTTATATCAGGAGACAAATCCCTCTTTGACCCCAAATATTCGCCAAATTTGGGGTCAAAGAGGATTTTTTTCTCCTCATATGAGGACAAACCAACATTTAATCCTCATGGGTTTCTTGTCTCTCTCTGGGGTAACATAGCAAGTAATCCCTGCACAAATTCCCGGGTTGTTGGAGCTCAAATCTACGTGGAAGTTGAGTGGTGTCGATTGGTAGGTTTATCACAGTCCAGTAAATAGGAAAGTCCAGCTACATGAATCCACTGAATCAGCAGCCTATAATGTCCAGTGGTGGAAGCGCCGTACACAAGGTTTGCCAGTCCGGTAAAGAAAGGTACATTCTTGGATCTTACTGGAATGGGGCTGATTTGTATCAGCCAAATACTGCTGTGAATAGATAATATTACATGTCCAGATCCGGTTCTTGTGGAAGAAATACAATATAGTGCGTGCTACAGAGCAGTAATAGCACTATAGATGGACATCTCATGGTATAAAACTTAGAAAGACACTTTGGAGTAGTGGTTTGGCTATGCCGGCCTCCACACCATCCCAGTCTATTGAGTGGAAGAACGGGTTGGATCTGATGGAAGATATTATTGGCAGCTGGCCACATGGAGTTTTATAGAGAAGCTGGAAAATAAGAGAGATCATTAGCGATTATATTATATATTACTAACGATAGATACCAACAAAACAGGTTATATAGTACAACATCTATGAGCTGTTCACATTTTACATCCTCTCCATCATCTTTCTTTATCTGACGCTACTCATCCAGTCTATGATATGGAAGGCACTAGAGATGAGCGAGTATACTCGCTAAGGCACATTACTCGAGCGAGTAGTGCCTTAGCCGAGTATCTCCCCGCTCGTCTCTAAAGATTCGGGGGCCGGCGGGGGTGACAGGTGAGTTGTGGAGGGGAGCAGGGGGGAGCAGGGGGGAAAGAGGGAGAGAGAGATCTCCCCTCCGTTCCTCCCCGCTCTCCCCCGCCGCTCCCCACCCCCCGCCTGCCCCCGAATCTTTACAGACGAGCGGGGAGATACTCGGCTAAGGCACTACTCGCTCGAATAATGTGCCTTAGCGAGTATACTCGCTCATCTCTGGAAGGCACCAAGGCACATTCCATGAAGGTAAATAGGGTCATCCTCCTTGGTGACTCATAGTAATTCTTCCATGTGCCTTTGCAATAGAATGGTAGTACACCTGTGATCATCATATATAAGATCACGCCAAAAGAAAACAAGTCCATCAGATGGTTGTAGGGTTCACCATTCATCACCTGTTAAAACATCATTAAGGAGATTAGCCTAAAATACTAGTCAGAGGACTTACACACAGAGGCTATGAGGAGGGGTCCGTTATTACATATAAGCAGGGTAGACAGGGTTCTTATGAGTCATGTACGAAGTTATAGACTGGAGGTCATAAGTATCAGATTATTAATCATACTATGTGCGTCAATCAGACAGTAATGATCTTTACTCTCGGGGCAGCAAAACTTTTAGTGCCTTCACGGTCTCTCACTGTGTCCTCATTGCTACTAAGCCAAAGTCTGCAATATTTATGTGTCCAAAGTGATCTAGGAGGACATCATGAAGCTTCAGGTCACTGCAGTCACGTATTTTGATGTCTAATTCGTGACAAGAGCCATATACAATAGATACGGAAGAATAAACTAAAGGGGTTAACGTTATATGTCTATGTTAGAAGATCTAACCAATTACTGATGTATGATGTTATGCTCATGAAAGCAGAGGCGTAACTTGAAGCTCCCGGGCCCCAATGCAAAACCTGTAACAAGGCCCCCAACTATAATGCTTTACTCATAGTACTGGGTTCCCTATATGGAGAAGAGAGGCCTTATGGGCCCCCTAAGGCTCCTGGGCCCGGGTGCAACCACATCCCCTGCATCCTCTATAGTTACGCCCCTGCATGAAAGTATTGAATGGAGTCTGGCATAACCAAAATCTGCTACTGGTGTGACCATTATTTGGGAGGATAGATTAACGCTTCCATCTGTTGGGTTGAAACAAGAATCATTATTAAATATAAGTATAAATTCTACATTTTGAAGTTACATTCAAGTTACTAAAGAAGAAATGTATATAATTTCACCCTCATTTATCAAAACTGTCTAATAGAAATAATTGTCCTTGTTGCCCACAGCAACCAATCACAGCTCCAATTCTATTTCTGAATATTCCCTGGAATTGGATTCCCCATAGAAGATGCATTGTGATTGGTTGATATAGGCAACAAGAACAATCTTTGCATTTACTTCATTTGAAAAAATCACATATAGTTCCAGTAGTTGAAATGGAAAGAAACGCATTGCAAGTCGCACGACATGGAGTGCAATATAGTTTTTTCCACGTTCCTATAGAAAATAATGGGTGATTCTTGAATAAAAATCGCCAAAAAATAGAACATGTTACGATTTTCCTATCTTAGACTCTTAGTCCGAGCGAAAAATTGCCCATGTATATAAACCCATTGAAAATAATGGGTTCTTTACTCATGCATTAGACAGAACTTGCACACATTTCTTGCCTTTGCAAATACAGCTTAAATGACACATTTGCTGAGAGCTTGCACATACAATATTTTGAATGCCACATTTTTTCTATGGTTTCTTCTGGAGATGCCTTAAGCCCCATTTACACGCAATGATTATCACTCAAAATTCGTTCAAAAGATGGCATATGAGTGGTACTGGTTGCATGTAAATGCTACCATTGTTTACTCTTCAGTTGAACGATGATTTTAATGTGAGCTTAAAATCTATTGTTCAGTTGGAGAGTAGATAAAACAGAACAAATGCTGTGTTCTGCACAGGAGCGCTGATTACATTGTATTTAGCTGAAAGCCTGTGCGAGAAAAAAGAAGCTGATTGTAGAGCTCAGCCCATCTTCTGTGATCTGCAAACAGCTTCTGGGGACTCGTTTAGATGCAAATGATGCTGATAAAGTGCTAATAGACATCAGTGTCCATTAGCACTTTATGTAAAATGATAGCTAAAGCTGTTAATCTTTCAATCATTTGAAAGATTGTCTTTGCATATAAATGAGCCTTTAGACTAGGTAGAGATCCACAATTTGCCAGATTATTAAGTAAACTTCATCCAGCACATGTCCTTTGGACCATCTCAGGCAACAGGGCCTAAGTGCAATCTCCTATTTCTGCTCCCCCTATAAAACCCAGAGGACCCCTTAGATAATATTATTACATATGCAGGCCTTTTTGTATTGAAGGATCTGGACATCTTTAGGGCTCATGTCCACGGGGAAAATAGGATTTAGGATCCGCAGCGGATTTCCTGCATGCGGATCCGCACCCCATAGGGATGCATTGACCACCCGCGGGTACATAAATACCCGCGGATCGTCAATAAAAGTGATTTAAAAAAAAATGGAGCATGAAAAAATCTGGACCATGCTCCATTTTCATGCGGGTCTCCCGCGGGGACGGCTCCCGCGGGCTTCTATTGAAGCCTATGGAAGCCGTCCGGATCCGCGGGACACAAAAATCATATTTTACTTACCCGCTCCGTTTCTTCTCTTCGGCGCCGCGCCATCTTCTCTCAGCCGCGGCCGGATAATTTTGCTTCGGACCGGCGCATGCGCGGGGCACGTCACCGACGTCATCGTGCACATCCGCCGGGCCGAAGAATGAAGATCCGGCCGCGACGAGAGAAGATGACGCCGCCGCGAAGAGCAGAAACGGAGCGGATCGGAGGTAAGTTTATTCTCATTTATTCTCCTTTTCGGCGCTCATGTCCGCGGGGCAGGAGGGACCCGCTGCAGATTCTCCATGGAGAATCCGTAGCGGGCCCGATTTTCCCCGTGGACATGAGGCCTTAGCCATGTAGAGATCTGCGCAGAAACACAATTATGAATTAGGATAAACCTGGTCCACATGAGCCCATATGACAGTCATTCGAAGTCTTGTATAACTTATGTCATTCACCCCCTACAGAAGCAGGGTCACTTCCAGATCTGTAGTGCGCTTGCAGGTACTAGTGACATCCCCCTATCCTGGAGACTGAGACCCGCTGCTTACTGCTATCTAAACATATGCTTTGCTCCCATCATTAATCAGAAGAGGTTCTCTTTGACTTTCTCCCTGTACAAATCTTGTTTCTTGCTGAGTCTCTCAAAGACATTGCTTTAAAGGGAAAATAAAATGCCCTTCAAGAGGGGATATGTACTCCCAGCGGACGCCTCACCTGGTAATTAGGCTCGCCTGCTACATAAAGTGAGGTCAATAACTGAAAGGCAAGAGGAGTGTAGATTATTTATTATACATAATAGAGGGTTTTATGCCATCCAGAAAATATTAAAGGGTTTCTCTGGGTTTATTTTTTTTCTATGGTTTCTGCATTTTAATTCAATACTTCAGGGCAGGGGCGTAACTATAGAGGATGCAGGGGATGCGGTTGCACCCGGGCCCAGAAGCCTTAGGGGGCCCATAAGGCCTCTCTTCTCCATATAGGGAGCCCAGTACTATGAATAAAGCATTATAGTTGGGGGCCCTGTTACAGGTTTTGCATTGGGGCTCAGAAGCTTCAAGTTACACCTCTGTGCAGCATGGTTTAGGTATGGGTACGGGTACAGATACAGATAAAGGGGTGCCCCAGTTCACCTTTTGCATCAGGGCCCCTGAGCCTTTAGTTACGCCCCTGCTTCAGGGTATGTTCCATCGTGCTGGATTGGGCGCATTCTGGCCGATTTGATAATTTACTATTGTTACATTGTAACACAAAGCAGCTTAAAAGTATCCAGTTTGCACAATGTAGCAGGAAGCTGTGCTCTGTGCTTTCCGTCACGGTTTTATTATGGCTTTATGGTGCCCATAGACTTCAACCATAGAAAACGTTTGGGAAATATCTCGTGGAATTGCTTCATTAAGTAAACCACAGACTCCTATCCAATAAACCCACAAAAATGGCAAGCATTTATGAGTGAATGGAAATATGCACGGAAATCCACTGAGAATCTGTATACTATTGACACTTAGTTTTGCCAAAATCAATGTTTTTACCTGAGAATGTGTGGTTGGCTTCTCCCTGGCTAGTAAGCAGTGGAGCATGCCTGTCCATGTATTTCATCTAATTGAATGGCCATCCTGATACTACATGTCCTCTGGAGAGGTCGCTGCATGGGAAATGTCTTACTAGATGGGGCTTCCCTGCTGGGGGATCATGATGAAACTTATTTAAAGAGGATGTATGGTCAGAAAATGATCAATTCTTTAAATTAGGTTTTTATTTTAAACATTTATTTGTTTAACTGTTAGTGGGGGTTTTTTTTTCATTTTCTGTAACATTATGTATTTTTCTTAAATAAGATCGTAATATCTTGCAGTTTTCACACTGGCCACTAATCCTAATAACTAGATACACCTGTTCTGTACAGCAGCTGAATAGACCATAGACAAGGGGTGTAACAATAAGGGATGCAGAGGATGCGGTTGCACCCAGCACCAGGACCCTTAGGGGGCCCATTAGGCCTCTCTTCTCCATATAGGGAGCCCAGTACTATGAATAAAGCATATTTGGGGGTTTTGTTACAGATTTTGCACTGGGGCCCAGGAGCTTCAAGTTATGCGTCTGCCATAGACATAATAGAATTGAAAGGACTACTATGGGAGAGGGCTGTGGGAATGCCCTGCGACCTGTGTAGGGAAGGAGGTGAGCTGTGACCATCACCTTCTGTGAATAGTGGATCCAGTGTCATTGATATAACTGTGTTACCTGTCAAGTGTTTGAGGTAGCAGCAAAAAGTAAGGAAAAACTCGGTACTCAGAGAAGGTGCCAAGATTATATATTAAATCTGTAGGTGCCAATATTGAAAGAATTTACTTGGATTGGGGGCAGGAGACCAGCTCATACTACCCTCCTCCATTAAGGCCAAAAGTACCCGAAATACTATATAAAAAGCTAATCCAAGGCAGCACAGTGCAAGGGTTATGGAGCAGGGAATAAATCCTGCGGAATCCATTGGTGTCTCCAGTGCTTCTTTAAGTACTTATGGCCTTTCTATGGGAGGATAGTATAAGCTGGTCTATTATCCACCCAAGCCAAATAAATTCTCTCAATATTGGCACCTAAAGGTTTAATATATAATCTCACCACCTTTTCTAAGTGCTTTTTCTTTATTACTGCTGCTACGTATGGCAAGATAACGTATCGATTCATACCTGGTTCCCTCCAATTGTGAATGTTCCTGGAACAGAGATTGTGACCCAGACCCAGGAGTCTTCTCTTCATATAGGCCTCTCCTCTTCATATAGGAAGCCCACTACTTTGAATAAAGCATTATATTGGGGGCCCTGTTACAGGTTTTGCATTGGGGTCCAGCAGCTTCAAGTTACGCCTCTGGATGTAGCTGTACGCTGGGACATGTTACTGCACTGTTAGAAGGATTTTTCTAGCAGGAATCTGAGAAAGCAAGATGATAGACATTGCATGGGCTGTGATAGCAACTGAAAATAATAACCTGATGAGAAAAAGACTCAAGGGCGATCTTAGGGCTAAAGGCTTTTTAATTGAATTTCTAAATTATCCCAAAATTTCCACTCTATAGAATTAAATAGCTAGGCTTGTGAAAAAGAGCCATTCAGAGTATCTTGTCACAAGAATTGAAGAGTCAGCATTTCTCCTCGCTTGGGTTAATTTTGGCTGCAGCTTTCATACCTATAAATTGAATCCTTGCATTCACATCCGAGAGCATGTACTCAAATCACTACCTCCCAACCACTCCAGTCTGGGCCCGTGCAGAGCCCAGACTCTGAGAGGCACCTCTGCGGGAGTTAATGGAAGCCATCTTAAAAAATTGGTCAAAAGCCTACATATTTCATTGACTAATAGTAATTTCAGAAGAACATAAAGATGAATCATTGCAATGAACTTGAAGAGGTTTGTTCAAGCTCCAGCTTGCTGCAAGGCTTTCTATAAACCGTCCTGATGAAACAGCCATTATTGGACTTGTTTAGACTATAATAAGCTGAAGTGCATTGATTCGAAGGCCCTTGTAACACAGAAAGGGCAGAGAAAGAAATATGAGCTGGATGTTAGGGACTATTATGTGAAGAATACGCCCGGCGGGTCAGGACAGCCCTTGATTTAGTGCTTCTGTTCACATTCCTGTAAGGGGGAAGAAAATAAACCATTATTGGGGATGGGTGACATAGACATGAACCACTTTGCCCTCTTTCGACCTAGTAGTTACTCTACAAAATATCATTATTTCCAAATGATGTCAGATGATATATTTCACTGACTGGCAAACACCCAGAACATGGAGACTTTGTGCTTTAAACAATTGCATTTCTTTGGAAGTCATGATTAAGAAAGATCTCTAAGAATGAGGTTCTACCTTCAGATGTCCTCCAGCCGGGGCAGGTTATGATCTCAAGCAAAGATTAGTGATGAATCCATGCTGGGGTTATGGCAGATAGTCAGTTGATTAACTAGGCATTCTCAAATCTGAACAGAGGGTAATCCCCTTTACTGATGCTGCTCATGAGATATACCACCCTATATCAGGGGAACCCGCTACTCCATAACATTGGAATCCACCACTCCATATCATGGTAATCTAGTACTCCGTACCACAGAAATCCACCATTCCATACCATGGAGAGCTGGCACCACTATAAAGCATAAGGATCCATCACCATACACTATATACTGTACCATCGGGATCCACCGCACTATACCATGGGAATCCACCACTTTACATCATGGGGATACACTTTTCCATACCATAAAGATCTGTTACTTAATATCATGGGTATCTACTACTTCATACAATCAAAATACGCCACTCCAAATCATGGGAATCCACTTCTGTATACCACAGATAACCAGCACCACTCCAAGCTATGGAGATCCACCACTCCATACCATGGGAATGCACTATTCCATGCTATGATAATCCACTACTTCATACTATGGGAAGCCACTACTTCATACCACCATTCCAAACCATCAGTATCTTGTTTCCTTGCAGCACTTTGAATTAGACACAGGTCAACATCTACATGGAGTTTATATCCACATTACAAAAACATGATCATAGATGAAATGATTTGGGCTAACAAGGTCTCCATTAGTTCTTGACATTTGTCCTAGGAGAATAACATAGATGATTACTCTATCCTCTCTGATAAAAATGCCAGAAACAAATAGAATCCTGCTCAGAAACTTTGTCCGTCTCCATCTGGATGCCATTGTCGGCAATACAAATGGAAAACTGTGATGAGACCTGGGGATGGAGATCTGATTGTGGTCTCATTATGCCTTTACCTAATGTTATACATCCTTACTTAATTGCATAGTATGGCTGAAAGCCCATGTGCCCATCAAGGAGATGGGAGGGGATGGGAATATATTTGCATGACTACATCTATCTAATCAAATGGTCACACCCATAATGATATTTTTGTTAAATTGCACATAGCTCCTCAAGCTTTCTCGATAACCCTAAAACTATAGCGTCCAACGTTATAAAGACTTGACTCTGAAGGACGAGCCAGAACCCACTAAGAAAAGTCCAAGAGAGCGAGCGATTCTTGACATTGCCAAGAGTTAACTCAAATTGAACAACGCTGATTACCAAATACCTTTCCCGGATATCTTGTTTTTCTGATACGGTAGTTCTTTAGCATGCTAGATTTCACCGTTGAGTGATGAAATTCAACTCCATACAAGTGCTAAAAGCATCCTACATTTAAGGATCTAGCAAAGAAAATTTGTTAGCTAAAAGCTTTGACATAAGTAGGAGAAGTGAAATGTAACACTGATTTCCCAAGTGTGTGAAAGGTATATCAAATAACAGTAAAATAAAATTGTCAAACCAGAAAAATACATTTCATCAGAATATTTTTGTGTCCTATAAATAAAATGTTTATATCAATTCTAGATATACTGTGATATTGTCGGAACAGAAAGGATCTATTCGCCAATTAGTATTGACTTTAACCCACTAGCGCTTGGTATATCTGCCGTTACCGTGTTCCCACTTCTCACTTTAGATGAAAACTTGACCGTTTTTTCAGTAAGATTCTATACTTTATCCATTGCTAATGATTTACGGGGATGATATAAGGATGTGGGATTGTCATAGAAACTCTGTGTGCATGGAAGATTGCGACGTGATGAGAAAAGAATAAACTGAACTCTGTGGACAAGGTAAAATGGATGTAGCTTCTGAAGAATATATGTGAGATACAGGGGGAATTGGGAACTCAAAGTGGCCTTATGTTTTAGGTGGGCCTAAACCAGCAGCAAGTGTGGAGAACACAAGTAGGCAGGGGTCAACAAATCGTTAGCTGTTGTGTAGGTCGTAGAAGAGGAGAAGCCTACGAGGTGCTCATAGCTCACTACCGCAAATTTTCTACAAAGCACAGAACATTTTATATTGTAAAAAAGAAAAAAAAAAAACACACACTGTATCACTGCAATCATCATGAGCTGTAGGACCACCTCCATACTGTCACAGAACAAAACCCACTATAGCAAGGCCAACATTACCAATTATAACTCTAAATAAGGGCCAATTAATACCACCACACCAGAGGCGTAACTTGAAGCTTCTGGGCCCCAATGCTAAATCTATAACAGGGCCCCCAACTATAATGCTTTACTCATAGTACTGGGCTCCCTATATGGAGAAGAGAGGCCTTATGGGCCCCCTGAGGCTCCTGGGCCCGGGTGCAACCACATCCCCTGCATCCTCTATAGTTACGCCCCTGCACTACACCATGTACACATATTACTGCCTCATAGTGACGAAATAACATCACTATACTGTTACTGAATATAGACCACTACATCAATATTACCAATAGTAACACTATATTAGAGCCAAATAATACTCCAAGACAATGACCATATAGTACTACCATACTGACACAGAAAAAAAAGACTGATATTACCCTATACGGTGACTAGATAGCGGTAGATACCAGCCGTACACATGTGCTCAGCAGACTGTATAAGTGTTTATAGTACCGTTATATCCAGTAATCAGAGATGACATCCTCTCTGACTGGGCTTGGTCACTTTCTCTTTTCTTCTGCCCCCAGCCCAGGCCACCATGAGGATTTCTTCTGGACACAACTTGTCTCTGCAGAATTTGACACAAAGGCATCTTTGGATTCTCACTTTTCCAGTGCATCTTCCCTAGCTTACACACACCTCTACAAAATCTCCCTCTTTTATACCATCCCAGATAGTAATAATGCCATCTGTGGTACCTCACACAGTAATAGGATCCCAGCTTTTGTGCCTCCTGTAGGCTCTACACAATAAGTACTGCTTATAGTGACCTCCCACATGGTAGATAGATAGATAGATAGATAGATAGATAGATAGATAGATAGATAGATAGATAGATAGATAGATAGATAGATAGATATGAGATATCAGAATGCCGTCAAACAGTCATGTTAATGATTGCTTCATCTGCAGATAGATCATTAAAATTCACCATTTCATACATCATTGCCTGGTAAGCTTGTGTCTATATACAGCATCCATTGGAAAAAACTGATTTTCCATATAAAGTATGAGGGATAGACAAAGCAATAAAGGTAATCCAGCCACCTTTGATTAGAAAAAGCAGGTAAGTGTTGCCGGCATTACTGTACTGATTCCCATGTAAAAGGGAAGTGACCGACCAACAATACAGGTAAACAGATATGTTGTCTAGGCCGACTCCTAGCGATAAGTAGAAAGCAGTCTAAATATTCACAAGGGTAGTGAAGAAAAATGAAGTGGATGTACATTTGACGGAGTATCCACCTGCAACACCTATCAGTCGTGCAGGGTTTGGGGGCGTGTTGGGCTGCCCATTGGGGTTGGGTCACCTATGACAGGTAAGTGCAGAAAGCAGTCTAGGTATTTAGTGATCATGGTGGTCAACGGGGGTCAGAGGTCCTCTGTGTAAGTATTGGTGGCTGGAGAAAATTTCCTTTGGTCCAAAGTGGATGTTTTTGTCAATGTGAGATGTGTGTATAACAGTCATACATCAGGTTTATATGGGGCCAGAGCTAATTTTAGGTTTCCCACTAAATCCACATGCACAAACTTTGAAATGTAAGACCCTCTATAGTAAGACCCTCTTCAGGATGGAGGCTTTTCTTTCAACTTTCAAAAAGAGCTGAGGCAATTGTATATTCTGGAGCGAAATCCTCAGTAATGACTCATTATTTAGTGTGTAGGGTCCATATCTAGGTAGACTTCTGATGTCCTTGTAAGAAGCTGGAGTTCTAGCATTTAATAAGCTCTGTCTTCACAATTAGCCATATGTAATGTAGAACTAAATGATTTACGTTGCTCCCAGACGTCTGCATTCACGGTGCAGCTCATAAGCAGGAGACTGTTTCTGCACAATAGGATCCTAATTGTGTTGTTATTCCAATATCCCCTGTGGGATGCTTAATACACCAACCAAATCCTTCTTTAGAGAATTAGGACAAATATGTTTGGTCCATTATATAACCGCACTTAATTATGGGAAGACTTCAGCTTGGGACTATACTGGATATGTATCAAAGTATTGCTACGGGGTTTGATGTAGTCTGTGTGTGTCGATACATGGAATTTGGGTCACTCCATGTGCCCTTGCACTGCTATTTGGGGCAACTATAGAATGATCACATCCCTAGTTTGGGAAAAGAGTAGCTTGTTGGCATATGTCCTGCCAGCCAATGAGATGATAGGAAAAATTGACTCCTCAAAGTTTAATGTGACAAGTTTTTCGTTAATCCACACTAAATGGGAAAATCCAGAGATCCCAGTGATTCCTACCAGGTTTGCTCATTAGTGCTACACTAGTCAGGCCGGGATTTGACTGTCAACCACTTTTCTCATGCAGCGGTTTGGAGAGTATATCGAGAATGGTGCTATCAAGGAAAAACATCCAACGAAAGGGGATCCAGTGGATTAAAACAACTTGTCACTGAAGGGGGTCATAAGAGGATGTCATTCTGATGAACAGCAGCTCAGTCAAGAAAATGGCAGCAGAATACAATGCTGAAGCTCCAACTAGAGTATCCGAATGCATAACTTGATGGTCCTATGGCGGGCTAAAACAGCAGAAGAACTGTCCCAGCATCATTGCTATCTAAGGCCTCATGAACGCAAGTGTATTTCCTGTCCATGCATTTTTTATGGACTTAATACGGCCAGCATATAACACCATTGATTTGCATTGGTGTATTCAGATGTGCAGTACGACTTGTGTAGCAGATATAGCAATGAAGGAGGGTCGTGGAGTTTGTGACAGAGGCCAGTGAGTGTGAGAACCCCAGTGCTGCCCCAAATGCTGGGGGTAGGCAGCGCACATGAGATGACCGGAATCTCCCTAATGACCCAGGGCCAATGCAGACCGCATAGAAGGAGAGGGAGTCTGAAAAGCCGCTGACAACACTGTGGACCTGGGAAGGGCGAAAGCTGCAGGAATGGCATAAGACTGTTTCAACATGATAGTTAGTGTGCGCACACTACAGAGACTGTGACGGACGCTTATGGACTGGAAGTGATAATTATGTTGGGACTGTCCCAATGAGAGTTATACGAGGTTCATATGTTGAGAGTTATATAAGGTCTATATGAAGAGAATTATGAGGTTCGTTGATGTGATTTGCAAGACTCTGTGATGGGGAAAGGACACTTCGGGGTGAACAGTGCTTTGCGCCATTTAGAGATATGAGATGGTTATGTACATACAATTTCTGTTCGCATCTATGGCATGCGAGTCCACAGTGAGCTGGAACGCAGCAATTTAGGACGTACTCCGTCACCCACCGTGCATTAGGCCGCGAGGTAATGATGCCGTGGACCTTCGAGAAATAGTACAGAGTATGACGCCAGAGTATGGAGTATTGCAAGCAAGATGTGAGTCACTGGATAGTAAGAAGTGCCCTGAGGAAGGAGGAAAATGTACCCGTCAATCTCCAGTGCATTTAGCCCACCATGCTGGGGAATACTGAGATAGAGATACCTGATATTGGTGTGCGACTTCCCGTTTATGCTTAACGTCAAAAGTACCCGTACCCTTCAATGGAGCAAAAGCACTAATTAACCCGTTCATTCAGTAAAATATATCTTTATGAAATGCACTGCTCCCGTCAGTCATTGGCGCGACATCCTGAACCTGTGCCACACCACCATCCACAACTGGTTGCAGTTCTGAAGGCCAAAGGTGGTCCAATGCACTAATAGATGGGGGTCTCTAAGACACGTAGATCTCCATTTACAATGTTATTTTATAGTTTATTTTAGATGCATCGGAGCAACAAAAATGTATTGCAAATGTATACGCACCCTTTAATACAAGTATAACAATATGTAGCATGGAATAAGATCATTTGTAGATATCTTCATCACTTACGCAAGACCAAGAAAATGCTCATTCCAACAATGCAGATGCTCGGTTATCTCACTGGGATTTAATAATGATGTCTTGACACGACTTGAACAAGTTCATTTAATGCTCGCGTGGTCATAGCAAATACCGTAGAAATGAATTATAATAACCAAGGTCAGACTATTAAATAGACTTACCAAAAAGTGGTTTCATCAGGGTCCATCTATGTAGGTCACCTCGGGTTTTCTGTACTCATTTGCTGTGGGCACCATCAATTTGTAGTATTATGACTACGGGCATTTGCTTAAGGTGGTCTGGCAAAGCTTGCATTGATTTCTCTATGAGACACTGCTAAAAATCATTTATAGCTTGCAGCCATGAAAATGGAGAAGGTAATTAGGATAACGAGCTCTATCTATGGTATCTCACAGGTCACATATCTACAGGACACTCTGGGCATGTACTCCCGATATACAGGCTATCATTACTTATCAACTGAGCTCTATGGCACAGATATTTATTGTAATTAACTGGTTAATTTAGCTCATGCAATGCTTAATAATAACAATAATGATAATAAACAGCCGGAATTAGCGATGTATATTCAAGTAGATCCTGAAACTACATAAACATTGCAGCTCATGCTAATAGACTCCAATATGTCATCGATTCCAAGATTTTGGCCGCCTAATGGATTCATATGTCATTGCCAACTTTACTATAATGACTCTTGAAAAGACTTATTCCGTCGTTACAAATGCATTTAATATTCACGGCGGTTAATGTTGCTGCTTTACTGCACTGGGATCCTAGGCTCGAATCCAAGCCAAATGCGATCTACATAGAGATTCTTCTTGCACTGGTTTTCCAACAGTTCTGGTTTCGACCCAAATTTTGGTGCAAGTCTTTTTGGTTTCCTGACGTCCTAAAGAAGGATGATTTATGGGAATTCTGTTGCCATCACGAATTGTTTGACTGATAGCTTTTAATTCTACACATGTAGTCTACATCAAGGGTCCCCAACTCCAGTCCTCAAGGACCACCAACAGGTCATGTTTTCAGGATATCCTATAGTTAGAACACCAGTGGCAATGTGTGGGGCACCTACAATAATTACATCACCTGTGCAACACTGAGGAAATCCTGAAAACATGACCTGTTGGCGGTCCCTGAGACCTGGAGTTGGGGAACACTGGTCTACATGATGGCAGGGGCATAGTCAGTGTAACAGGCTGAGGTCTAGACATACAAAGTTAATGCAATACGGTAAAATAGGCAAAAGGTAACGGGAAACCAGGCAAATTGTGCTCAGATACCAATCTATAGAGGAGAAAGCTGGGTACACAGGCAAAGTTCAAAACCGGAATCAAGTAAGAGGAAGGTACACTTTGTCAGAACTACTAGGAACTAGAGCTGAGCGAGCATACTCGCTAAGGGCAATTACTCGAGCGAGTATTGTCCTTAGCGAGTACCTGCCCGCTTGGAAGAAAAGGTTCGGGTGCTGTTGCGGTTGAGCAGTGAGTTGCGCAAGTGAGCAGGGGGGAGAGAGGGAGAGAGAGATCTCCCCTCCATCCCCCCCCCCCCCCCCCCCCCGCCGCTCCCTGCCCCCCACCGGCACCCGAATCTTCTCTTATGAGCAGGCAGGTACTCGCTAAGGACAATGCTCGCTCGAGTAATTGCGCTTAGCAAGTATGCTCGCTCATCTCTACTAGGAACTTATTGCTCAAGCATCCTCCGGAATAAACCGGGAAGCATCGGTATAGGCTAAAGACAAGAGAGTTGGGCATGCTCTGGCCTTAAATAGGTGGGCCAAGCACACATGAGTGCCTTATGGATGAAGGGGACAGCCAGGAGGACAGTGCAATATCTGCTACCCTAAACATCGGGGGATGCCACAACCAGTTGTAGGGGGAGGTAATGAGATAAATCACTGGCAGTGGTTGGCGACCATAACAAATATGGATAAATCCAGTAGTAGAATTGACAATTATGAAATCTGTAAAAAAAATGTTCTTTTCCCTTTGTACTGTCTTTAACTTAATTATACTCTATTACCTGTTGTCATTTGTAGTTTTCTTATGCAAAGTGGAAATGTAGGTGTGATATAATTACAGGTAATCAAAATTAAAATTTCTCTATGATTGAAACAGCTAAATTTATAAGAATTTGATGGAAAAAATGACAAGGATAATTTAAAGATTGTTATTCTAAGCCGGAGATTGAGCATATTGCGCTGAAGTCAAAGGCTACATTCAAGAAATTGAAGTTGAAGCCATTGCTTTTCGGAGCAAAGCCTCATTTATATACAATCACCCGGCTTTATTTGGAATACGGCACCTTTAGGTCTCCATGTCTGACTGTGCAAATACAGAGAAATTGTTTTAATTCTATGATTATAAGGCCAATTAGAGCAAATTAAAATAATGAAAGTATTTTTCAATCATGATAACAATATCACCAAGTGTTAAAGGGCTTGAGCAATTCCAAAAAAAATAATTACATATACAATTACACTAAGACAATCCCTTTTCATATAGGCTATTAGGGTATATAGCTGAACGGGGTCAATCTCGTCATAACTATGAGCCTACTCTATTTCATTGCTCGTATTAAATGGTACAACACTTTTTGTGTTGTTTTAGTTAATAGTAGAATTGACCTGTAGCTGTAGGTACACTATTTGTAAATGAATTAAACAAATCAAGCACCTGGAAGGAGTTGTCTGCAAAAGTGCTCAGTTACGGCAAAAGTGAATCGACATAACCGCAGGATACCATACAAAACATGTATGCATTCATGCCCACCCATATCACATCCAGCATCCAAGCTAGAGGCGGTACAACAGGCTACTAGAGCCTCCATGCCTGCCTGTATCACATCTTGTATCCAAGCTAGAGGCGCTACAACAGGCTACTAGAGCCTCCATGCCCACCCATATAACATCTTGTATCCAAGCTAGAGGCGCTACAACAGGGTACTAGAACCTCCATGCCCACCCGTATTACATCTTGTATCCAAGCTAGAGGTGGTACAATAGGGTACTAGAGTCTCCATGCCCACCTGTATCACATCCTGTATCCAAGCTAGAGGTGGTACAACAGGGTACTAGAGCCTCCATGTCCACCTGTATCACATCTTGTATCCAAGCTAGAGACAGTACAACAGGATACTAGAGCCTCCATGCCTGCCTATATTACATCCTGTACACAAGCTAGAGGCGATACAACAGGGTACTAGAGCCTTCATGTCCACCCGTATCACATCTTGTATCCAAGCTACAGTCGGAGCAACAGGGTACTAGAGTCTCCCTTCAAGTATTCAATTTCCCACAAAAAATTATCCTTTTGCTTTGATATTGTAATCACTAACTTATATCAACGTTAGGGCACTCTCGCATGGCCGTAGGCATTTTCACGTGCTGAGGGCTGAGGGCGCAATGACAACTTAGCTGTCTCCCCTCTCCTCCCCTCTGGCTATTTGCAATGAGAGGGGCTAAGCTCCCACCCCTTGTCAGCAGCCAGCAATGGGAGGGGAAAGGGTGAAGCTTAGCTCCGCCCAATCCTGCCCCCTCCCATTGCAAACAGCCGGAGGGGAGGAGAGAGGAGGGGAAAGCAGGGAAGGAGTTTAGCAGTCACGCTGCAAATATAGTTCTAGGACTATATTTCCGGTCCAGCATAAAAGTGCCCGGCACTATATTGGCAATGTGATCTGATGCATTGGAATCCAGTGCATCAGATCATAGTGTATATAGGTCAGTGGTGAAAACAGCAGCTGATATACACTCGTGTGAAAGAGCCCTTACAATCATATAGAGAAAGTTTAATTAGATTCCGATATCATCTAGGTGTTTCTTGTTGTTACAATGGGGTGCTAATTTCACCAAGGACATGGAATTTGTAAAACTCCATAGAAATGTTGTCCTCAGCTAGTTTTGAACCTAGGACTCCTACACTGCAAGACAACAATGCTAACCATTAGGCCACCACATGTCTTTTGCCTTCTTAGTTGGAGAAGAAGAAGGAAAACAAGAAGTACTAAGAAAACATACAAACTCCATACAGACAATGTCCTTGTAAGAACCAAGGACCCCAGTACTGCAAGGCAGCTGGGCTAGCCACTGGCCCACCTCCATTGAAGGCCCACCACTATTTTATGGCTTTTAGTGTCCAATAGTTGTTTTAGGGGGTTTTATGAACTTCCTGTTCGTTTTGAACTAATTTTGGACTGAACTGAATTTTTTAATGAAATTTGGCAAACTGGCAGAACTAAGATTTTGTAAAGTTTGTTTATCTCTAGTTTTAGGGTCTCCTAAGGGCACAAAAATTGCACATGTATCCATACTTTTGAATTCATATATGAATTTACAACTACACAAATTAGAATTGTGTACCACTAGTATTTTGGTCAGGTCTGAAATGGACAGTGGTGGAATTTGATATGTTCTGTATATGGATATGAAAAAGATCTCAGAGAGAGGGAGGAGGTGAGCTGTGGCCATTGTGAATGATAGATCCTGTGTTATCTACAAATGGGTGTTACCATTCATTGTAATCTTTCTTGCCTAAGATGACTGCTGAAAAGTTTTCTTTATAGAACAAGAAGTGTCAGACTATTATCAGGCTTAGTGATCAGTAGAGATGAGAAAACTTTTGAAAAGTTTGGTTCTGTCTAGAGATGAGCGAGTATACTCGCTAAGGCACATTACTCAAGCGAGTAGTGCCTTAGCCAAGTATCTCCCCGCTTGTCTCTAAAGATTCGGGGGCCGGCGGGGGGCGGGGAGCGGCGGGGGAGAGTGAGGAGGAACGGAGGGGAGATCTCTTTCTCCCTCTCCCCCCCCCCCCCCCCGCAACTCATCTGTCACCCGCACCGGCCCCCAAATCTTTAGAGACGAGCGGGGAGATACTCGGCTAAGGCACTACTCGCTCGAGTAATGTGCCTTACCAAATATACTCGCTCATCTCTAGTTCTGTCATTTTGCCGAATTTTGTTAAAAAGTTCAGCACAGTCTGAACAGAAAGTTAATTTTAAAAAAGCCCATAAAGTGAGTATTGAACACTGTCCCTGTGGATGGATAGGGGATAACTTGTAAACTTGGTACAACCCTTTTAATACAGAACCCTATATCAACTTCTGTAAACTTATATGAGGGACATATTATGCTTCAATGAAAAATTCCTCCATTAGTGGAATTTTACAGTTTTCTCATCTCTGCCCCTAATGTAATTGTAAATACTAGTATTTTGTAGTTCACCCCACTTTAAGAACACATCGAGCCATTCCAAGGCATTTATTATGTTGTATGGTTTCCTATCAGAGGATATTATTTTCCTATAACCTTGTTCCATCATCACTGACACTCAAAATCACAGAGACAAATTACAGATACCTGGACGTTCCACTTAAATCAATACTGACCTACTATCTCCGTATGAACTGCTTCAATCAAATCTAAAGTTTAGGACGCTCCAATGTGTCCATGCTCAAAGTTTTGGAATTAGCCTCCAACCTGTGATCCCACAGCTATTGCTAAACTACGACTCTCATCATGCCCCGGCAGCCTCCGGTTGGACAGCTGGGGGTTTACAGTGAGCTTACCCAAAGAGAACTCGAAAGTGAAGTCATTTTGAGATTGCAGCTGTTCAATTTGCTATGAATTAGTGATATCAATGAAGCATGAGTTGTTATTCCACTTGGATTCATTTGGAGCACAATGTCCATTAAAACTTGTCTGCACCGCAATGTGGTCAAAAATTGGTCGTGTGAAAAGTTAGATTAAATTATCGGAAAGAAAACTGAATATTTTGTATTTAGAACACAGATTTTTTTTTGCGTTTTTGACTCAAAGGAAAAGTATCGTAAGAAAATGTCGTATTGTATAAATCAAGTGTTTATGTTAAACATTTTTTTTGCTGATGTTTATTTAAAAGTTTCCATATTATTAGGTACAGTTAAAAAAAATACTAAAATTCTGCAGTTTTCACACTGACCACTAGTGGTGAGCAAACCGAATCAGTAGAACCATGTTTAAGTCAAACTTTGAGCTTGGCGAAAACTGTAACCTTAATTGGTTCATTTCAGATCAAATGGATGTTCATAAAAACCCCTAAAGCAAATACTGAACACTATTTAAGAGTATGGAGGCAGTCAGTGCCTTGCAGAACTGGGTCCTTAGTAAAGATGAGCGAACGTACTCGTTTAGGGCGATTTCGCAATCGAGCAGTGCTTTTTTCGAGTAGCTGACTACTCGGGCGAAAAGATTTGGGCGGCGCCGGGGGGCGGGGAGTTGCAGAGGGGAGTGGGCGGGGGAGAGAGACCTCCCCCCTGTTTCCCACTGCTACCCCCTGCTCCACCACGCCGCCCCCCACCACCCGGAGCCCCCCGAATCTTTTTGCCTGAGTAGTCAGTTACTCGAAAAAAGCGGTGCTCGATTGCGAAATCGCCCTACATGAGTACGTTCGCTCATCTCTAGTCCTTAGTTAAAATCTGACTGAGAACATCATTGGCAAGGAATTTTTATGTTCTCTTCTTCTCAGAAGGAAAAGGAAGTGTGGTGGCTCAGTGGTTAGTACTGTTGCCGTGCAGTGCTGGAATTCTAGGTTCAAATCTGACTGAGGACAACACCCGTATGGAGTTTTACAGAAGTCCATGCAGATGTTGTCCTTGGTGAGATTTGAAACCAGCACCACTGAGCCACATCCATTGAAGGACCAACACTACTGACCTCAATCTATTGTAGTTAAATTGGATGAGCCAACTTAATCTGCTGCCTTAGGGCGCCCACCCACTGGTGATTTTTTTTTCTTTGCGTTTTGCGTTTTTTCTCAAGAGCAATTAGAATTGAATGTACTCCTGTCCACTGGCGTTTTTTTTTGCGTTGCGTTGCGTTTTTTAACATAGGAACTGTCAGTTGCATATGTGTCCTTATTTTTCTCCTAATGCACCCATGAAAGTCAATGGAAATTAATGGAAAAGCCGCGAAAACGCGGGAAAAACGCCGCGAAAACGCTGCGTTTTTAACGCGCGAAAATCGCAAACGCCAGTGGGCGGACGCCCTTATGTAAAGGAAATATGCATACAGCTAGAGACCCCCACTGATCAGTAACTTATTAAAAAAAAAATACGACAAAGATTTCAGGTTCATTTCTACCTTCAATGTGACCCGTTATCGATAGAATTCCATTGAAAAAAATAACAAATCTTTTAGGGCTCAGTCAGACGGGCGTTTGTTTGCTGCGCATGTTTTGTGCATTTCGATTCGCGTCTAATAGAACCAATGCTTTTCAATGTCAGTGATCACATGTCTGAATTTAACATGCGCAAAAAAATCTGCAACGCAAATTATAGGACACCGGATTTTAAAATGCGGCTAGTTGCGTTCTGCGTTCGCAAACAATTTTCTCCAAAATGCATTACCTGCTATTGTGTTCTTTCGAGCACGCCGCACTGTACTCCGATCATCTGGACGAGCGCATAGGCTTCTATGTGAAAGTGAAATCAATCGCAAATGCTGACGATGTCGTCCCGTTATTGGGGCTACTGTGTAACTTCTGGGCAAAGTGGTCGAGTGAATGGAGCATTTAAAGAAGGTTTGCATTGTCTGCGGCCCTCATGGCGAAGGCTCATAGATGGGTGCCTTTTAGCGGCGGTTTGTTTCATTACCAAACCGTATTTCATTTAGGTCAGCTGCTCTTGCGTAAAATCTAGTGGGCCTATTTTAACGGCAAAACATATAATATTACACATTTTACATACGCGTTTCGCTTGATGGAATTTTCTACGTTGCCAATGTTGCAATCGTCTGTAGTTATGTTGGACCTCGAATGTATGTGTTTCCCCACCTGCTTAGCACACTCCCCTTAGTTAAAGCTTATGTAAATCTGGCCGCTTCCATTCGCCCAAAGCTATGACCTTCGAATTGGTTTTGATTAATTAGGGGTGCATGTTCCCCGACTCTGTGCCTCCACTAGAAAAGTTTTCTGGTTGCGTGGCTGAAGTATGGCTGACATTTATACAAAAACTAGAAATGGAAAAAAGAGAGTTGCCCCACGTTGTGGGATACGCACTGCAGCGCCTATAAGAATCAAGGCCAGAAGATCCTGCTGTGGGAGGAGGTAGCACCGTTATGTCCCAATTATCACTCCACCCCCCCCCCCCCTTCAAATTTCTTATAAGTATCTGTTTAATGAGTCTGTGTTTTTCACCCTGTGGACGCGGACTATGGTTGCCATTAATGTGCCTTTATGATCTTTCTGTAATTTGACCTACTGGGCTTAAACACTTGAATGCCGTTGCCCCTTTGGTCTGACTTATGTGTTCAGATATTGTACATGTTTGTGGATGTTTTTTTTCCCCTTTCTTATGTTTATGTTCCGTTGACATTAGAGATGAGCGAGCATACTCGTCCGAGCTTGATACTCGTTCGAGTATTAGGGTGTTCGAGATGCTCGTTACTCGTGACGAGTACCACGCGATGTTCGGGTTACTTTCATTTTCTTCCCTGAGAAATTTGCACGCTTTTCTGGCCAATAGAAAGACAGGGAAGGCACTACAACTTCCCCCTGCGACGTTCAAGCCCTATCCCACCCCCCTGCAGTGAGTGGCTGGCGAGATTAGGTGTCACCCGAGTATTAAAATCTGCCCCTCCCGCGGCTCGCCACAGATGCATTCTGACATAGTTCAGGGAAAGTGTTGTTGATGCCGGAGCTGCTATAGGGAGAGCGTTAGGAGTGATTTTAGGTTTCAAGAACCCCAACGGTCCTTCTTAGGCCATAGAAATCGCAGATCGCACCTATGTGCGATCTGCGATTTCTGTTCTCTTCTCTATATGCGCTCAATGGGGCCGGCAGCAGCAGCGCTGACCCCATTGAGAACATATAGAAGACAAATCATTCTTCTCTGACACAGCTGTAACAGCTGTGGCAGAGAAGAACGATGTTTGCCCATTGAATTCAATGGAGCCGGCAATACAGCAGGTTCCACTGAAAGCAATGGGCTGCCGGCGATCGCGGGGTGAATTGTCAAGAAGGGCTTAAATATATAAGCCCTTCCCTGCAATTCATCCAGAAATGTGTTACAATAAAAATATATACCGGCGTATAAGGCGACGGGGCGTATAAGACGACCCCCCAACTGTCACCTTATATGCCGGGAATACAGCAGAGCAAAGAATAAAAATCATTACTCACTTCACCGGGCGTTCTGCGGTGCTCCTGCAGGATGTCGCTCCCTCCTGGTCCCCGGAGGGAGAACGATCTTTATGCTGACAGTGCGGGGGGGGGGGGGGGGGCACTCTTGCCGCTATTGTGGCTTAATAGTGGGACCTGGGGACTTGAGATGCAGCCCAACATGTAGCCCCTCGCCTGCCCTATCCGTTTCTGTGTCGTTCCCATCACTTTCTTGAATTGCCCCGATTTTCACAAACGTAAACCTTAGCGAGCATCGGCGAAATACAAAAATGCTCGGGTCGCCCATTGACTTCAATGGGGTTCGTTATTCGAAACGAACCCTCGAGCATCGCGAAAAATTCGTCCCGAGTAACAAGCACCCGAGCATTTTGGTGCTCGCTCATCTCTAGTTGACATTTGTTTGATTACTTTGTTTTGTGTTGTATTATCCGTTTTTAGTTTCGGAAGTCATGACATCGTGGCGCTCCATCCGCGATGCCTTTCGCAAGTACCTCCAAAAGAACGAGAGCATGGCTCATGGGCGCATGCCTACAAATCTGCAGGCCAATTACATTTTCTTTGGACCATTATGGAGCTTTCCCCGTAAATATAAATGAACATCGCAGTAGGGGCCACCAGTTGGTGATGTAGAAAAAAAGCACTTTGTACACATGCGTTGTCATTTTCTTCAGTTTGTATGCTTAAAAACCCACTACCAGTGTGTATAAGCCACATCCGTAAAGACACTTAAAAGCAACTTCATTGCTTGCGTACCCATTTAAATGCATTGTTTGGCCTCCGACAGTGTCTGCAGCCACAGACTACATGTCCCAGCCTAAGGCCTCAGTCACACGGGCGCATTAGCACCTGTATACCGGTGCCGATGTGCCCATGTGACTGATAGTTAGAAGACGGCCGTACCTGAAGACGGCCATCTCTCTCCAGCGCTGATCATAGAACACATGACCGGCAATGGAGCCGGTCACATGTTCTACCTCCCGGCTCTGCAGAGAGACGGCCGTCTTCAGGTACGTCCCTCTGCTGGTGTCAGTCACACAGGCGCATCGGCGCCGGTGTACGGGTGCCGATGTGCCTGTGTGACTGAGGCTTAATGGTCTTTTGTCGGACTTCAAAATTGTTCACGCCAATAGTTACTTTAGTGCCAGTCTGCCTTAAGTTCTTCAGAAAAGATAATCATTTAAGGCCTCCTGCACACGGCGGAAATCCCGTGGCGGTATTTCCCGCGGGATTTCCGCCACTGAAAGTTAGCATAGGAGTGCATTACAATACGCACTCCTATGCAGACGGCCGCGGTTTGGCCGAGCGAAATCTCGCGCGGCAAACAAACCGCGGCATGTCCTATTTTTGTGCGTGGCTCGCACTCACCCGGCCGCCGGCTCCGGTCTGCGCATGCGCCGGCTGCGCGGCAGCCGGCACATGAAAGAGCCGGGGCCGCCAGGCGCGGGTGAGTACGCGCTCGTCACTGCAGGCTCTCGGGTCGGGTCCCGCGGCGAGAATTCTTGCCGCCGGATCCGACCCGCTCGTCTGCAGGCGGCCTTAATGTTTTAGCCACAAGGCTGTATACTCTTCCCTCATATTTAAGGGGCATGCGCTGTTTGGTTAATCAATGGTTATCTAATTCAGCACCACATATTATCATTTTTTTAGACTTGTTTTTTTGGAGGAAACATAAATCCACATGACTCACACAGGCACAATGTCTATTGCACAATGGATGCTACTAATGAGACTCAGCTAATTAGTGCCACTAGTTAAGGCCTGTTCATTAATAGTTATTTCAAAATGTAGAGGCTATGTTGATACTTTTTTCCCCCTTATGTCCTTAAGAGATACATCAAAGTGGGTGAAGAATCGTGGCAGGAGGATTTTTCAGAGGAGGACCCCAAGATCGCACCCTCACCATCTCACAGTACCTTATCTAACCTGGATCGGCAGTGCCCTGTGTTTGGGAGGCAGCCTCGGTGGCGGCCCTTGGATATTGGAGCCAATTTTCCCCCTAGGCATCCCCGTAGGTGTCAATGTAGGAGTCCAACCAGGAGTCCCCTTAGTTACAAAAGAGGTGGAGCGACCTCAAATTAAAGGACCCCTGGCGCCTGCAAACTTCATAGTCGGGAAAGAGGTAACATGAGTGTGTGTTTGGGTGTGATAGGAAAGTGTTCGCACATATTGATGTTGGGTGGACCAAAAGGTGAAGCTTTAGTTCACCCGATCATATGAATATTTAGGGCGTGGCTTATGCGCTTTTAGCCCTAGTGCAACACATAAAAAGTAAACTTTAGCGACAGGAACATAATGGCACAGACTTGCAGATTGAACTCTGTGGCATGGAGTCTGTCATGTGGGACGCCATGGAGTATGTATGAAGCAAATCTTAGAGCCAGAGGTCACACAACTGTCCCATGCACTGCCCATGGGAGTGTATTTAAAATGTATCTAAGGGTTCTGCCTTAAATGTGTAATTTTTTCAGCTGTAAAAACAACGTGGCTTCATGACAGCTTTTGCCAATGTGGGAGAATTTTTAGAAATGTTCATGCCACATAGTCTGTGTCCGTAGTTCATGGGATATTTCAAGGCCTTACTTCAATATGTAATTACAATCATGCTGCTCTTGTGTGAATTATGGCTAATTTTGTGTTCAATTAAATGTCCCAACAGAAGAGTCACAAAGTCACAGAGTTGGATCTGCCCAGGGCAGCCCCTTAACACTGCGGGTGACCGCCAGGCCCAACCTCCACCACAAGCCACTCTGGAGGAGCCACCCAGTAAGTGTTAAAGACTGCACACTATTAATTAAAGCCCATCACTTCCCGATGATGGAGCAGAGGTTGCTTCACCCACCTTCCACCTTCCCACAGTGCCCGTCCATGCCATCGCCCATGGATCTTTCAATTACCCATTGAATTATGATTGTGGGAGGGCAGAAAGGGTCCTACGTTTCCAATCATTCCGGCTGGTCCATCATCTGCAAACATAAGCTGGCTTTCGTGCCGTCTCAGAAAAGAGACATTTTTTAAGGTGAAATACTGTATATACTAGCGTATAAGACGACTTTTGAACCCCGAAAAATCTGCTCTGAAGTCGGGGGTTGTCTTATACGCCGGTAATACAAAAAAAAGAAAGTGTAAAAAAAAAAAATCATTACTCACCTCCCCCAGCGTTCTGCGGCGCTGCTGCAGGCTGTCGCTCCCTCTTGGTCCCCAGCAGAGCATTGCTTTCTGGATGCAGGGCTTGAAATCCCCGCCTCCAGAAAGCTAATACTGTGATTAGCTAACACACGCCGTCAGCCAATCACAGCCATTCAATGACATCATTGAATGGCTGTGATTGGCTGAAGGCACGTGTGTTTTCTGGAGGCGGGGATTTCAAGCCCTGCATCCAGAAAGCAATGCTCTGCCGGGGACCAGGAGGGAGCAACATCCTGCAGCAGCGCCGCAGAACGCCGGGGAAGGTGAGTAATGATTTTTTTTTTGCTCCGCTGTATTCCCGGCGTATAAGGTGAAAGTTGGGGGGTCGCCTTATACGCCGGTATATACAGTATTTAAGCCATGTTGGCTCTTTATTTATACCCACCGGTTTCATAAAGATTTTTATATAAAAAAACCTCAAAAAACATGATTTTGTCATTTATTTATTACAATCTTTTAAGATTCAACAGAACAGGGCCCTTTTTTCTAAACACAGGGAAGTCTTTCTTTTAGATGTCACAGGTAAAATGCTTACTGCAAGACACATCAGGTGAAGTACGCATATTTGAGGAGGAGTATATTGCCCTTGGTGAACTACATTATTTGAAATTCCAAGAAAACAAACTAAAAAATACACAATATGCTGAGTTTCACTCCCAGACACAACTTGTATACCTTGTTGGGCCCTTTTTTGTTTCGGGGAAGCTATTATAGCTTTTAACATAGCCAGACTTTTATGGTGGAGTGCTTAGAGCTGCTAAGCATTTTTGCCATGGAACAATAATGTACTTAGGTCAATACATGGAGATCACATTGAAAAACATAGATCATTTAGAGGGGACACAGTCCATTCACCCAATAAAAGGGCAGCATGTAGGGCACAATAGTCACTGTTAACACATGCCCACATCTGCAAGGTGTGGGTAGTCTTGTCACTTAAAGGGGTTGTCCCACGAAAAAAAAGTGGGGTTCAGCACTTCTGTATGGCCATATTAATGCACTTTGTAATGTACATTGTGCATTAATTATGAGCCATACAGAAGTTATTCACTTGCGTCCCCGTCTCCATGGTGCCGTCTAATCTTCAGCGTCTAATCGCCCGATTAGACACGCTTGCACGGTCCGGTCTTCTCCTTTGCTGAATGGGGCCGCTCGTGCCGGAGAGCGGCTCCTCGTAGCTCCGCCCCGTCAAGTGTGCCGATTCCAGCCAATCAGGAGGCTGGAATCGGCAATGGACCGCACAGAAGCCCTGCTGTCCACCGAGGGTGAAGATCCCGGCGGCCATCTTCACAAGGTAAGTATGAAGACGCCGGACCGCGGGGATTCGGGTAAGTACTATCTGTTTTGGTTTTTTTATCCCTGCATCGGGTTTGTCTCGCACCGAACGGGGGGGCTATTGAAAAAAAAAAACAACCCGTTTCGGCGTGGGACAACCCCTTTAACTTAGGAATTAATGAATTGTTCTCTGCATGGTAAGCATTGATGCTCGAAAAAAGGTGGATAATATCTGTGAAATGTTCAAAATTGTGAACACATGATTTTGGTAAGACAACCAGTACGTAAATGCAACACACAGCTTGACCTATGAAAAAACAAGGAAAATATTTGAAAATCTTCCACCAACAAACATTGCCATCAAACATATCTATAAAACATATATTCTCGGTCAGCGATTATTTTATAAAAACTTTCGGTAGGATTTACTTTTTTAATGATGTATGTAAATCTTTCAATCAGCCAACATAGCTAGAGTGGCAACAGCACCAGATAGGCTCATATAGGTGATTTTTTTGAGAGGGGTCATATCTGCATCCCTTAGAAACACACTGAATTTGTGGGCTGGCCATTTACCTGGACAACATTCACACGCATTCTAAATGACAGTGCTTCTGCATCCCTAGTCTGCTGGCGCTTCATATCCACAGCAGAATACCTATAGAGAATGACAAAAAAAGGTTACAATGCTCAGCCATGTATCTCTGGCAGCACAAAATATGGCCTTCAAGCTGTATAAAATGTAATGTTTGATAATGTGTGTGGTCATGGGCCATAACGGCACCAAAATCTGCCACCCCATTGTAATTTTGCTTGTAATGCCAAATGTGCACAACCTACATAAAAATGGTGAGATTATTTCCTGGCAGAACAGAGGTGACCATACTTAGTACTAAAATGCAACGAGATATTGGTTCACTGCATTGGCCGCCTTCTGCTCCTTGCCAAAACGTTTCAAAATAGGCCGCAAGGGGGATATCACACTTGGTATATCGAGCGGAAGTTGGCTAATTTAGTAAAAGCTCGCAACCCACGTCAAGGGTCTCCATTATTTTTCGAATCCCTAACTACAAAAAAGTGACAATAATGATCTAATTAAGAAAAAATGTGGGCACAGCCAGCTTAAAAAAGAAATACTATCTTGAGAAACCAGCTCATCGGCCTCCTCACACATGGTCCAACTACCACAGAAGCACAGCATGTGGAGAAAGTACTGCACGAAGAGGTCCCTGACTTGTATAGCAGAGCATGCTTGCCTATCATACTGTACAGGCTCCTCCAAAACTTCGCCCCCAAAAGCAGTCGGCAAACAGTATCATGTTGCTGACACAAATTATGTAGAACCCCACAGGCACAAAAATGCTGTCAGGTGCATTTTTTTCTGTGTGACACACGCTTCAGTCACGCAAAATTTTTTTGCGCATGCGTTTTGCGCACAAAATTTTGCACGTAAAAACGCCAGTCTGATTGAGGCCTTAGAATGGAAAAATTAAAAGTAAACTAAAATAATGTGGTTGCATTAATATGCACACCCTAAAACCAATACTTTGCGGATGTACCCTTTGACTTCATTAAGTCTTTTTGGGTAGGTGCCTATCAGCAGGGCACATATTCATTTGGCAATGTTTGCCTATTCTTCCTAGCAAAAGTGCTCCAAATCTGTAAGATTGCAAAGCATCTTGTGTGTAGCGCCCTCTTCAGGCCCCCCAAAGATTGTCATTGGGATTCAGGTCTGGGGTCTGGCTAAGCCATTCCAAAACTTCAACCTTCTTCTGGTGAAGCCATTCTTTTGTTACTTTGGGTTCTTGTTGTGCTGTAAGGTTAAATGTATTTTCATTTCTAGCTTCTTAGCAGAAGCCTGAAGGATTTGTTTCAAAATGGACAGATATTTGGAACTATTTATATTCCCTCGACCTTAACTAAAGCTCCAGTTGAACAAGCAGAGAAACCGCCACAAAGCATAATAGTGCCTCCACTATCTTCACTGTGGGCATGGTGCTTGTTAGACTGTGGGGCTGGGACCTACAGGTTCTACAGGTTTCCATGAGTACACCTTCACAGGTGATGGTTAATTCAGCTGGCTGGGGGTGGTATTCTCCAGTCAATCTCCCTGGTCTGCGGCACATAAATACCAGCTTCTCTTGCCAAAAAATGCTGGTCATTTTATCTTGTTTATGCATTCTGTGTTAATCCCACTTTGTGCTTGGTGTTATGCATGTCTAGTCTGTAGTGTGTCTCTCATCTTCCCTGAGGATGGTCTGGACACTTGTAGTCCATGTCTGCATTTTATGCAGACCACCTCTCCCTTTCCCTTTTACAGGTGCGGCCTCCAGATTTCTAATGTCTTATGTGTGTGTCAGATGGGTTATGCCTGACACTGTTCCCTGTATGTCAGCACAGTGTCTGACTCTTTCCCTTTGGTGTGAGGACACTTGCATTAGCTATGGTTTATCTGTATGCATGTAAGCTCTGAGTGGGCTTTCTATGTTGGGTTTCTCTGTCACCATAGGGTCTTGCTTTTATGCATGATGCGTGGTGCGTGTCTGTGCAGGTGGCCAGACAAGGTGTATGAACAGTCCCGTTCTATCTTGTGTGCAAGTCCCTGGGATGTTGCTGTGAACAGCGACATGTTCAGTGTTTGTGTAGCTTTCCAGACACCAGGTGTGAATAGTCCTGTTCTGTGAGTTGGTGTGAGCTGCGTCCTGTCCTGCTGTGGATCACTTGCCACCCAGGGATAGGTAGGTCCCTAGTTTCCAGCGTGGGGTCATCCTTATCGGGATGATCGCCCTGCTTGCAGGCAGGTTTTCACATGGTGGTTGTCTTCTTAGAGTAGGGATATGTTATGTCTGCCCATCAGTTTAGTAGGCAGTCCTACTTTTGGTGTTCAGTGTGCATTGTGTGTGTGCTTCTGGCGTTTGTGTGAATGCCGCCCTGCGTCCGTGCTGAGGCTTGGCGCCCTGGTGTTGGACGGACGTAACAGTGTTATTTTGGTGACTTTATGCCAAACATACCATAACACGTTCTCCCACATACTTTTGTCAGACTTGATGTAGGCTTTGACAAAACATAACTGGGCTTGGATGTTTTTTTTTTCATTAGAAAAGGCTTTCATCTTTCTGCCCTAATCCACAGCCCAGACATATGAAGAATACAGGAGATGGTTGTCCTATGCGCTACACAACCAGTACTTGCCAGAAATTCCTGCTGCTCATTCAATGTTGCTTTAGGCCTCTTGGCCGCTTCCTGGACCCATTTTTTTCTGTTCTTTTAATCAATTTTTGAAGGACATCCAGTTCTTGGTAATGTCACTATTCTGCCAAATTTAATCCATTTCACTGCATCCCATGGTATATGTAATGCCTTGGAAATTTTTGGTCTTTCTCCTGACTGTTACCTTTGAACAGTTAGATCCCTTTGATGTGTTGTAAGCTCTTTATGGACTATGGCCTCTGCTGAAAAATGCAATTAAGAAAATATCAAAAACCTACTAGGGGGGATGGGGGGGGGGGGGGCGGACATTATATGGTGTGAATTAGAATCACTTTAAATAATAGTAGAGAGGAGTGCTGACTATTATTTATTAAGAGTTTAAATGTGATTGGCTCATTTTAAACAGAACCACATCCCCAAATATAAGAGGGTGTTCGCACTTATGCAACCACATTGTTTTAGTTCTGCTATTTTTATTTTTCCACCCAAAATGATTTAAGTTTTTTTTTTCAATGAAATTGTACACACTTAATGAATTGGTCACATCGAAGGCAAAAATTTGTAACATGACAAAAACATGGCATTTTAAGAGGGGTTTGTACACTTTTCTTATCCACTGCATGAACAAAGTGTATATTTATTTGCTGTCTGCCCCTAACAACTTGTCAACAACTCTAATATACACTGAAATACTCTACTACTGCAGTATATAGTAATTTTCTATGTTGCTTTATTAATTCTTGGCAGAAGCAGAGATTAACCCCTTAATGACCAGCCCATAGTGTTTTTACGTCCTCCCGAAGTGGGCTTTATTCTCTGAGGACGTAAAAACATGCTTCCTGCAGAGAATAATGCCCCTCGGGCTGTGGACGTGACAGCTCCATGCTGTTGGTGTCCGCAGGTAGCTGACAGCATGGAGCTGTCATCCTGGGCTGTTCGGAGCCCCCCCCCCCCCCCGGCATTGCGATCGGCGCTATGCAATGGATAGCGCCGATCGCAAAAAAGTAAATAAAAGTGCAATAAAAGTTAAAGATTCAGCTGCTCTGATGGATCGGATCCATCGGAGCAGCTGAAATTACTCACCGATGTCCGCCGCACGACTCCCAGCTGTCCCGATGCTCCGGGCGCCGTAGCCGTCCTTCTGCGCATGCGCGCCAAGCGGCATTACGTCAGCCGCATGCGCAGAAGGCCCGGCGGCGCGTGAGACTTAAAATCTCCTGGCTCCCAGCTCCTGTAGGTAGCCGGGAGGCAGGAGATGTCAGCGGGGACTGCGGTGAGCGGTCCCCGGTACTGCGATCGCCGTTATACAACGGATAACGACGATCTCGGAAAAGTGAAAAAAAGTGTAAAAAAAGAAAAGTTTCACCTCCCCTTATGGATCGGATCCATGAGGGGAGGTGAAAATACTCACCTCAGGTCCGCCGATGTCCTCCGGCCGGTGTCGGGACCCCCCGCTGGCTTCTGCAATGTGCCGATGCGCCGCGCATGAGCAGAAGCCGGCGAGCCCGGCAAATTCAAAATCTCCCTGCAACCGGCTGTCACAGATAGCCGAGTGCAGGGAGATATGACTGGAGACCGCGGTATGTGGTTTCCAGTCATATGATCACCGTTATCCATCAGATAACGGGGATCATATAAAGTTAAAAAGTAAAAAAAAAAAGTTAAAAGTAAAAAAAAGTTTAAAAAGTTAAAGTTTCATCTCCGCTTATGGATCGTATCCGTAAGGGGGGATGAAATTACGTACCCAAGGTCCCGGATTTGTTCCCTGGTGGGATGTTGATCCGCGGATCTTACTGCAGCTTCGGCGCATGCGCCCGTTAGCATGATGGCGGACGCATGCGCAAAAGTGAAAGATTGCCCAAGAAATATAAAATCTCCCTGCTGCTGGCTACAAAAGGTAGCCAAGAGCCCGGAGATGTCACGGGGAGCCGCGGTATGCGGTTACTGGTCACGTGCTCGCCGTTATCCAATGCATAATGGCGATCACGTAAAAGTTCTTTAAAAAGTGGCAGTTTCATCTCCCCTCACCGATGCGATCAGTTGGGGGAGATGAAACATCTTCTCGGAGGCTTCCGCATTTGAATCCAGATGCGATTATCCTCCATGGACCCTTCCGGCTGCTGTGCATGCGCCCGCCGGCAAAATGCCGGACACATTCGCAGGAGCCGGGAAGCCCAGGAAATTTTAAATCTCCTTGCTCCCAGCGACCAACGGTTGCTGAGTGCTTGGAGCAGTGACCGGTGGCCTCGCTGAGCGGTCCCCGGTCACATGATAAAGTAGCGATCTAACATTAGGCCGGTCACACATGACCGGAGAGGAATTACGGGTTCTGCATGCGCTTGATCAGCGGTAATCCACGGATCAATCGCATGCATTGGATTACACAATTCCCCCCAATTAGCGGGTCGGAATTACGTAATCCACTCGCAGAAACAGAACACAGCATGCTATATTTTACCGCGGATATCTGCGACCTAGAGCCCATTGTGCTCTATGACCGCGGATATACTCGCACCCCATATGCAAACACATTGTGTACGGGCTGCGGGTACCCGAGTCATCTGTAAGCGACGGCGCGGGAAATGCAAACAAAAAACCGCCTGTGTGAGTAGGCAGTTATGCGCAGTACATTACGCAACCGTACGCAGGGTCACAGCCGGGCTCACAGTTGGAATCCGCTGCAGGCCTCGGCAAGCGGATTCCGCCTACGGCTACGTGAGCCCGGTGTTATTCAGACCGCTACCAGTAATCCGTAATTTACAAGAAGCCCCGGGAACGCTCGCCTTCCTGCAATTCCAGGAGCAGCTTGTTGAGCGCCTTCTCTGTGAGACCGCTGCACCGCAGCAAGATTACGAAGCCTCACAGCGCCACTTTCTACACCCCATCCCCGCCGCTGAGGTTACGAAATACCCCCCAAAATACATGAGAGGAGGGGGGGGGATACCCGGTTTTCTTGCCCCATGTGCCCAGCCCAACCAGCCTCCGTAATTACCCCTGTCTTCGGACATAAAACGCAGTTTATATTATTACCTTTATCTAATATTTAGGGAATGCCAAAAAATGGGGATGGCGGGGGGGATTATTTTTAGGAAGTCAAATTTTTTTCCGTATAAGTGGGCGATGGGGCCTGGAATTTATTCAGTTCTGCCCTGAAATCCAGCGGGCATTCCCTCCATTATGGGCCTAGCCATGTGTCCTGTAAGTAGATTAGGGCCACAATGGGTATGTTTCTGAACAGGGGACAAACAGGGGTATCCATTTTGGGGTGAAAGTCTTCATTCCTATGTACACTGTACAAAAAAAAACAGTTTTTAAATTGACAAAATTGCCAAACAAATGAAAATCGTAATTTTTTCCTTTTGCTTTGCTTAGATTCATTCAAATACTTTGGGGTCAAAATATGCAGTACACCCCTAGATTAATTTGTTAAGGGGTCTAGTTTTTAAAATGGGGTCATTTGTGGGGGTTCTCTATCGTTTTGGACGCTCAATGGCTCTACATGTGGGCAATGGGGACTGGAATTTATTCCATTGTACCCTGAAATCCAACGGGTGCTCCTTCCATTATAGGCCTAGCTATGTTTCCTTTAAGTAGATTAGGGCCACAATGGGTATGTTTCTGAACACGGGACAAATGGGGGTATCCATTTTGGGGCGAAAGTCTTCATTCCTATGTACACTTTCCAAAAAAAACAGTTTTTAAATTGACACAATTGCCAAAAAAATGAAAATCGTAATTTTTTCCTTCTGCTTGGCTTAGATTCATTCAAAAACTGTGAAGTCAAAAAAGTCATCATACCCCTAGATAAATTCGTTAGGGGGTCTACTTTTCAAAATGGGGTCACTTGTGGGGGTTCTCCATCGTTTTGGTCACTCAATGGCTCTACAAGTGGGCAATGGGGACTAAATCTCCTTCAAGCAAAATTTCTGTTCCGAAAGCCACCGGTTGCTCCTTTCATTTTGGGCCCCATTGTGCATATAGACGTAATACTAGGGCCACAATGGGTATGTTTCTGAGCACAGGACAAACAGGGGTATCCATTTTGGGGTGCAAGTCTTCATTCATATATGTGCTGTACAAAAAAACTGCTTTTAAAATGACAGAATTACCAAAAAAATGAAAATTGTAATTTTTTTCCTTCGGCTTGGCTTAGATTCATTCAAAAACTGTGAAGTCAAAAAAGTCATCGTACCCCTAGATAAATTCGTTAAGGGGTCTACTTTTCAAAATGGGGTCACTTGTGGGCGTTCTCCATCGTTTTGGTCACTCAAGGGCTCTACAAGTGGGCAATGGGGACTAAATCTCCTTCAAGCAAAATTTCTGTTCCGAAAGCCACCGGTTGCTCCTTTCATTTTGGGCCCCATTGTGCATCCAGACATATGATTAGGGCCACAATGGGTATGTTTCTGAGCACGGGAGAAACAGGGGTATCCATTTTGGGGTGCAAATCCTAATTTTCATGTGTACTATAGAAAAAAGTCCTGTCTTTAAAATGACATATTTGCAAAAATATGAAATTTTTGTTTTTCTCTTCTAAATTGCATTGACTCCTGAAAAAAACTGTGGGGTTAAAATACTCATGACACCCCTCAGTGAATACGTTAAAGGGTGTAGTTTTTAAAATGGGGTCACTTGTGGGGGTATCTATCATTTTGACTCCTATGAGCCTTTCCAATCTTGGATTGGTGTAGGAAAACAAAGTGTTCCTCAAAATGCTGAAAAGTAATGTTACATTTGTACGTCTCCTAAATGGTTAAAAAAAAAATGAAAGTTTTTCCAATGTGCGCCCAAAATAAAGTAAACGGATGGAAATATAAATCTTAGCAAAAATTTCTATATTATGTTTGCACATATTTGAGATATTGCAGTTGGAAATGTGAAAAAATGACGATTTTTTCAAAATTTTCCCAATTTTGGCGCTTTTAATAAATAAACACAAATTCTATCGGTCTTTTTTTTCCACCTAAATGAAGTACAACATGTGGCGATAAAACAATGTCAGAATCGCTTGGATATGCAAAACCTTTCTGGTCTTTTTCCATGCTAAAGTGACACGTGTCAGATTTGCAAAATTTGGCCAGGTCATTAAGGCGTAAACAGGCTTGGTCACTAAGGGGTTAATAAACATCCATGCTTGGCAGCATCCTTGGTTAGGCTCAGGACTGCCATGCTAACTCACTGGCACCCTGCATTTGCATACTTGGGGGCGGTGGGGCATCAAATGACTCCTCCATCTGTTTTTTTAGCCACACAGTCAGTTTTGATGATGGCATCTAAACAGTTAACTAATATGAACGATTATCTTTCAGATTCTTGCTGGATTGCAGGAATGTGAACAATAACCATTTAGATCCTACACGATCCTACAATGATAATTCGCTCGTTGTTAGGATTGTGCAAGCATAAAAATCAAACGACTATCAGCCTGTGTAAACAGGCAGTTGTTCATCTATCAACAACTGCCTGTTTAGGCCTTAGTCAGACGGGCGTTTTTTTGCGCGATTTGCGCATGTGCATGCGTCCGGCGACTTTTTAAAACCATTGCTTTGCAATGGTATCGGACACATGAGCGCTTTTTATGCGCTCGTCCGATAAATTATAGAACAGAAATCGCAGATCGCACCTATCTGCGATCTGCGATTTCTGTTCTCTTCACTATATGCGCTCAATGGGGCCGGCAGCAGCAGCGCCGACCCCATTGAGAACATATAGAAGACAAATCATTCTTCTCTGCCACAGCTGTAACAGCTGTGGCAGAGAAGAACGATGTTTGCCCATTGAATTCAATGGAGCCGGCAATACAGCCGACTCCATTGAAAGCAATGGGCTGCCGGCATGCGCGGGATGAATTGTCGGGAAGGGCTTAAATATATAAGCCCTTCCCTGCAATTCATCCAGAAAAGTGTTAAAATAAAAAATATGTACATACTCACCTGCTCCCGGCAGCCGGAGTTCAGCGCTGAGCCAATCAGGGGACAGGTCTGACTCACACCCCCTTCACACCCACTGCAGGCCGGCCGCGCGGAACTCCGGCTGCCGGGAGCAGGTGAGTATGTATATATTTTTTATTTTAACACTTTTCTGGATGAATTGCAGGGAAGGGCTTATATATTTAAGCCCTTCCCGACAATTCATCCCACACTCGCCCGCAGCGCATTGCTTTCAATGGAGTCGGCTGTATTGCCGGCTCCATTGAATGCAATGCGCTGGACAGCTCCAGCCCGTTTCTAATGAAACGCGGCTAGGAGCAGATTTTCGGGTGATTTTCGGGCATCGGTCACGCGATTTGCGGATGCGCATCCGTCATGCGATCCGCAAATCGCGCGAAAAAACACCCGTCTGACTAAGGCCTTATTGTGAATGGAGGTATTTGGGCTTGAACAATCCCGACCCGCTCTGACTTTATTCACTGAGCGATGATTGCCCCTGTGTAAAAGCATAGGCGCTATAAGGGCTGGATGGCTGTCGGGCGCTCCTGTGCTTGACAGCTGCCCTGTGTAAACCGGACCTAATTCTGCATGGCATAGTTACTGGGAAGAGGCTAAACTAAATTAGTTTGGCTTAGACTCTTTTCACACTGTGTGGCCATTCAGAGTTTCCATTAAATGGGAACTTCCAAAGCATACATCTGACAGTGTCACTTTATAGTCATCTGTTGCATATAGGCTTCCATGTTGAAAAAAGGTATTCAGTGAAATTTCCCGATGCATATGCAAATGTACAGTGCGAGCACACTGTGCTAGTAATCCAATCTGAGGAGGGCCTGTTCTTAAAGTAAAATTGTAAATAAACGGATCATTCTCATTTTCATATTGTTGCCCAGTCAGTGGCAAAACTACAACTCCCAGTATGCCTTGACAGCCACAAGACATTGCATTATTCTTTGCCATGGGTAGTGCAAATCAGTGTAATGCTCAATTTTTGTTGTCAACAATATAAAATAAGTGGGGTCGATAAGAGGTTCACTTGATTCTAATATATCTACCATGTTTCCCCAAAAGTAAGACACTGTATTATATTAATTTTTGCCCCAAAAGAGGCACAGTGTTTTATTTTCGGGAGTGGGCCTATACGCACCTTGTCCGCGAAGTCCCGATGCCTCGCGATGGTCTCCGGCGGCGCTGCGGCCAACTGCAGAGTCCTACGCTCTGACATCTCAGTTTCTTCCTGGTGACAGGGCTTTGAATACCCCGCCCCCAGCAAAGCGAGCACAGTGATTGAATCGAGCACCAGCCAATCACAGCCGGCGCTCAATGAGCCAATCACAGCCACTCAGTGAATGACACAGAGCAGTATATTCCACAGAGCAGTACAGAGATTGCCACTAATGAGGATCCAAAGTGTAGGAGCAAATCAATGCAAACATAGAGAGCACATACAAACTCCATGCAGAAGTTGCTCTTGGCCGGGTATGGACCTAGAACCCCACACTGAAAGACAATAGTGCTAAACATTGAGTGATTGTTCTATGCTTCTTTTCTACATGGAACAAGATGGAATGGAAAAATAGAAATCCTCTGATCATGGGATAATGTCCAGTGTATGCCAATGCAAATGTCTTAAAGAGATGGTGGCATTACATGGTCACATGACTATGAGACAATACCCTTTCCTGCTATTCCTTGCTTAGATCAGAATTGCCAGCTATTGCCCCCCCCCCCCCCTTCCTTTCCTTGTTCCCCCATTCCTGCCTTGGGCGATACCCTGACCAAGAACAATACCTACATTGACCTTGTATCTTGTCCCATCTGGTCTTCTTCGAGGTTCTCCATGCTCTTCTCAAATTCAAAATTCTTGGTAAGTTGACGACTTGCTGCTTGAAGTAACACTCCGGGGTACGACTTAAAAAAAATGAGATTTTGCCTGGACTCCATGTGTTCAGCCATTCCCTTTCAATCACGTAAATCCTGATTTTTCATCTTTTGCCCAGAGTATCACAATAAGACGGAGAAGTCAACTCTTCACCAAACTCATCCCATTAAAAGTAATAACATCTGCAGCAGAAGACATCAGGTGGTTACGATCTTATGGAAAGCCTTTGAAGACTCAACAAAAAAAACCTGGGGATTATTTGTACAAAACATAAAATCTCCCTCCTTTGAAGTTCATTAGAAGACGTTGTCCAGGTGCAGCAAGAGAGAGAGCGCGGTTATATCATCTGACCCATAGTAATTCTCATCTAAATTACTGAGCGGCTCCAATTTTTAGCCACAAATCACAGGAGAACTAGATGTTGACCTTCAAATAGAAAATAATGCTGCTTTCCCTTGAGTAGTGATGGAGAATTCCTGCTGATTTCTCCTGCCTAAGCAATAGTTAGACTAAGTAGCAGTGAAGCAAAAAAAGAGGAGTTTAGTATTTATGTGGAACAGAACTTTCTGACAGAGTGAAGTACATATGACTAGAGCTGTCAAGGGGTTTAGTCAGCAGCTGAGTTCTTTGTACAGCGACAAGCTAAAAAGCACTAGTGAAATTATAGGGAACGAGGTGTTACATCAACTTCTCTTTGTTACATTGTTTTCTGTAAGTCACTTTGGAATTCAGTGACTATAGGATCTTACGGTCCTTTTACACGGGTCGATTCTGTTTGTTTAAACAGCGGCAATTGACAATATAGCATTTCGATTGGCGCTCGTTCTGCCGTTTACATACAGCAGAAAATCAGTAGTATGAGGATGAACAAGCATTAACCTCTTCGCGTCAGCCATATGGCTATATACATCCTAATTGCCTCTGCTCTGTGCAGTTCAGGCCTCGTTCAGATGAGCGTGTTTATGTGTGTATGTACCTGGAAAACATAGGACATGCATGCACCATAGGTCCGTGCTGCGCGTCAATATTCCCCAGCGGGGAGTCCCCTTGTCACTGAACGCTGTGACAGTGTTCAGTAATGATGGCACTAACCACGGGAGTAAAGCTGTGACAGTTGTGGCAGAGGATCGCAAAACTCTCCCATTGATTTCAATGGGGATGCCACTGCCGCAACCCCATTGAAAGCAATAGGATGCCGGTACCCCCGCAGTGATTTTCAGGGAAGGACATTAAAAATAAGCCATTCCCTGAAAATCATCCCTAGCTGTAGTAAAAAAATTAAAAAATAGATATACTCACCTGTTCGCCACTGCCGGGGCTTCAAGGCCGCTTGTTCTCCCTACACTGCTTTGAAGCTCTTTCAGCAGGCGGGGATTTAATCCCCACCTGCTTAAAGGGCTGTGTCTGACTGGCTGAGTGCTCAGCCAATCACAGGCAGCACTCAGACATTCATTGAATGACAGCTGAGTGCTGCCTATGATTGGTCACAGCGCTCTCCAATCACAGGCAGCGCTCTGCCATTCATTGCCAAATCCTGGACAACCCCTTAAATGTGAACATTAAAGGATCCAATCAGCAAACAAACATTTGGTTGTTTATCGGCTGATCATTGGCATATTGAAAATATTTGGGCATATTGCGGCTCAGCACTATCGCACATCCTGTTGGGGTTGATGGTGAGTGAAGCATTTTTTTCTTGAACCATGGGCCAATGACCACATGTTCATGCCCGATCATCAGCCCAAGTAAAAAGGTCTTTAAAGTATTTGTTAAGAGGGTTGTGCCAAGATTGAATTCTGTGTTCATATGTCCTATTAGGGCAGGGGCGTAACTATAGAGGGTGCAGGGCATCCTCCGGGTTGTACCCGGGCCCAGGAGCCTTAGGGGGCCCATAAGGCCTCTCCTCTTCGTATAGGGAGCCCAGTCATATGAATAAAGCATTATAGTTGGGGGCCCTGTAACAGGTTTTGCATTGGGGCCCACAGGCTTTAAGTTACGCATCTGTATTAGGGCATACAAAAAACATAGAGCCGGGTCCCCCATTAGGTCCCAAAATGGAAATCTGCTCAGTAACAGCTGCTTCTGTCCAGGTAGACCTTCCACTGCCCTGTTACTACAGAACAGCCATACATGTAAATGGCCGTCCTGTAATACTACAACTCCTTTGCAGAAGGCAATGCAGGGAAAATACCAGGCAGGCCCCACTCTCCCGGCAAAATCAGCTATTTGCCAGTGGTGCCAAGAGCAGGGCTCAGGGCGATCAACTGATCATCCCAAATCATGCATTCTCAAAAGCGTTGTGCATCTTGCCACAACTTTTTTAAAAGAGGTCGTCCAAGTTGGTGAAAAAAATCAGCAAATGCAGGGAAAGGCATAAAACAAGAAATGCAGCATTACTCAACAGTTTGATTGTCCGGTCTGGTGTCAGTGCAGCCAAACTGGATGTCATCGTTGAGGTTGGGCAGAAAGTCGCCCCCACTGTTCTCTAGTGCTCTAGACATTGATTTTTTTCATTAGAGCACCATATAGTTTAAATAGGGATCCATAGAGACATCCTTCAGCTATTCAGACTATGGACATGTCAACTTTTAATTGCATGATTATCTTTGTGGCTGGCCTTGTACATACAGAACATATCATCAGTAATGTCTAATACGCTATCCAGGTATCAACCCAGAAGAAATAAAGGCTAATGGCAAGTCATTGCCTCCAAGACCAAAATGTAATTGTCTTTTGCTGGACCTCTGAGGCTCATTATTTAGTTAGACCCTGGCAGGACAGTCCATCCCTGGCTCCAGTGCAAGAACAATACATGGCTGTCTTGGTTTTCAGTATTTAATATACTGAAAGAATGTTGCTACCCATACAGTATTACTCTTCGAGAGTTACAGATTGTCCTTCATACCATCCATTGGGCAATTCATGCTTCAATGTGCCAAGTTCTCCAGTATGTATAAAGGACTTTCTGCTTTAGCCCCTGGTCCAGTAGTTTATAGTCAGAGTTTGTTGTATTAATGCCCTAGTTCTGGAATTCTAAGGTTTGTTACACTAGTCATGGCTGGCCTTGCAGTCACAGAGGGTGCCAGCCACCAGCCTATAGGAGGAAAGCACCAGGAGGATGTAGGCTGGGGGCGTGACTTTCTCTGTGCAGAGTCTTTTGGCGCTACATGAATGAACCTCATTTTGGCATTGTCTCCTCCCTATTGATATTCCAAGGTGCTGCTGCCCACCCATCGTCATCCCCACAATACAGTTACTTAGTTTTTCTACTGCATTAATGTACTGAGCTTGGTTCTGGTGCTGTATTTATATCATGAGCTTGGTACTGTATTTATGTACTATGATTTGCTCTGCTGCTGCATTTATGTACTGAGCTTGATTCTGGTGCTGTATTTATGTCATGTGATTTCTCTGGTGCTGCTTTTTTGTTATGAGCTTAGTTCTGGTACAGTATTTATTCACTGAACTTTTCTGGTGTGGGTATGGTGCCACCTTGCTGCTTTTCACAAAAACAGAATAAAGAAATGCAGGCAGACTGTCTATCAGCACAATATATATATATATATATATATATATATATATATATATATATATATTTTTTTTTTTTTTTTTTCTTCTGAAAACCAGGAGGAAGAGGGGTATTCTATCAGTGGTATACAGCAGTTTATAGTAGAACATTTTAGTTGTCTATTAATGGACTCCAATTTCGGAATTTCAAGACTGGAGGGAGAGATCATGTTGGCAAGGGTGCAATGATTTACAGATGGGTACCTGCAAATGATACTTTTGTGCATACACAAGAACAAACATGTTCATTGTTATACATACAGTAGGTGTTTTCTCTCATCTATTCATTAATCTATCTATCTATTTCATATCTATCTATTTATCTATCTATCTGTCTCATATCTATCTATCTATCTATCTCATATCTATCTATCTATCACATGTCTATCTATCTATCTCATATCTATCTATCTATCTATCTATCTATCTGTCTCATATCTATCTATCTATCTATCTATCTATCTATCTATCTATCCATCTATCTACCCCATATATATCCCATATCTATCTATCTATCTATCTATCTATCTATCTATCTATCTATCTATCTATCTATCTATCTGTCTCATATCTATCTATCTATCTATCTATCTATCTATCTATCTGTCTATTTCTATCTATTTCATATCTATCTATCTCCTATCTATCTATCTATCTTATATCTATCTATCTCATATCTATCTATCTATCTCATATCTATCTGTCTATTTCTATTTATCTGTATCTATCTATCTATCTCATATCTATCTATCTCTCTCATATCTATCTATCTATCTATCTATCTATCTATCTATCTATCGATCTATCTCATATCTATCTATCTATCTATCTATCTATCTATCTATCTATCTATCTATCTATCTATCTCATATCTATCTATCTATCCATCTATCTATCCCATATATATCCCATATCTATCTATCTATCTATCTATCTATCTATCTATCTATCTATCTATCTGTCTCATATCTATCGATCTATCTATCTATCTATCTATCTATCTCTCATATCTATCTATCTATCTGTCTATTTCTATCTATCTATCTATTTCATATCTATCTATCTCCTATCTATCTATCTATCTATCTATCTATCTATCTATCTATCTTATATCTATCTATCTGTCTCATATCTATCTGTCTATTTCTATTTATCTGTATCTATCTATCTATCTATCTGTCTCATATCTATCTATCTATCTATCTATCTATCTATCTATCTCATATCTATCTATCTATCTATCTATCTATCTATCTATCTATCTATCTATCTATCTATCTATCTATCTGTCTATTCCTATCTATCTACCCTGCACATTTTACTACAATTCTTGCAGACACACCACATTTCTTCCTTAGCATTTTCCAGGCGGAGATAGAAATCATTGCCAGTCTGCGCTCAGCACCTCTGAAGATGCAGTGCGGTACCTCTCGCCTCCTTCTTCGCTGTCATTTTGCTAATGAGCCTGTGACTGTATCAGTGAAGTGGGAGATCATTTTATGGACATCTTCCATAAGACTCAGCTCTGCATTGCAGTGAGATTCCGACTTGTGTCAGTATCTTCCGGACAGAGCTGCTATTCTGCCTGGCTGCGATGTCTCTGGTGGCCCAGATGGGTTTCATGCCTTCCTCCTTATGCTAGTTAGCGGTATGCATGCTCTACTGCTCGGACTATGATTGAATACCAATGCCAGCTCCATCCAGTCTCTCACGTCAGACCTTTCCCATAGTATAAGTCTGATCCCTGCCTCACCGCTCGATGCTGTAGGCTGAAAAACTCCCAGTAAAATGGCATCGCCACACAGCGGCTCTACTCCCACTCGATGCCCCCGGGAACCTTTGTCTCATTACAGCTCTCTGCAGGGGGCAACTATTGCTGCCATGTAACATCTGGCCCATGAGACCTCCAGATCTGACACAACAAACCCATTATTGTCACTTTCTCATTATTTCCATTCCAAAGAAAATCTGATCACATCTAAAGACCGTACTTACACATGTGCAACGCGTCAATAGCGGCCGTGGCCCAAGTCACACGTCTGCGCCAATTATCACCTGCGACTCCCGTGTGAAGTGCGTGGACCAGACGGAACACTCTACTGCGCTCACAAGTATACAGTAACTCTATATATTTACACATATTGTAGCCCAAAAGTATGCGGGAAAATGATAGAAACAATTAACCCCTTAGTGAACAGACTGTTGCAATCCTAAGGGACTACACACTTTTTAGCGATTTTACCCATGTGGTGAACTTATGGCCCTACTTTTTTTTCCCCTAGGCTTCCAAAATTACTTTGCTGCATTTTTTTTCAGGAGGAAAAGGGGGGTGGGGTGGGGTTAAAAAAATATTTTTTATATTTATTTTAGGGTAAAGTCACACAAGCGCATGTGCAAATACGCTCACCACAGCATAATTGCACATGAACAGAGTTTGAAGAGCAACATAATATGCACGCTGCGTGTGTGTCCGCTTCTTGAGGCGAACATGATTTTTTTCCCTTTTTTGTGGCCATGAAAATTTGTCGCCTTTCTCGCCTTAATCCTGAGTTTTGTTCAGTGTCACACCCTTTACCTTGTGTATTTTCACACCTCCATAAGGACTCCCTCACACGGGCGTTCCTTTTTATTGCCACCTGCGTCACGGCCACATTGCAGCCCAAAATCTCATGAACAAGAGGGAGCCACAACCAACTCGCGGCTGCATCTCCTGTTTTAACACCTATTCAGATGGCCAGGCTATGGCGTATATACGCCACAGCCCGGAATACTGTCAGGCAGGGGGAGAGAGTTTAGCTCTCCTAAACTCCCTCCCCCTCTCTGCCCCTTGCCGACTGCCGGCAAAGGAAGGGTGTGGGATGGGGAGGAAGCTAGTGTGTTTAACTCCTGCCCCTTTTCCACCCTTTGCCAGCTGCTGTCAAGGGGAGGGGCTGGGACGGGGAGGGAGCTTGGCAGGGCTAGTATGCTAATCTCCCATTCTGCCCCGTCCCCTCCCTTTGCCGGCAGCCGTCAAGGGGCGGAGTGACTAAGGGAAAGGGGAGGGAGTTTAGCAGGGCCACTGCTAAACTCTCTCCCACCTCCCTTTCCCCGAAGCTCTCATAGGCTGCCTTAGGAGTCTATGGGGCCGGTCGGTATATTCTGGAAAAAGACAGGTCCAGACCTATCTTTTCCAGTCAGCATAAAAGCGGCTGCCCGGAATGCGCACCGTGTGCGCTATCTTTTCCAGCTGGTCGATTTTACACTGCTCATACACTTTAGATTAACGTTGACCAAATATGCCAATTTTAGCAAGACCAGCCAATCATCTAATGTATATGGAGGTCTGCCAACTCTCTCATGATGCCAGATGCCAAGAAAAGATGGATCAACATGCCAAGCCTTTGTTTTTAAGAGGGATAAGCTGCCACCAGTGAAGTCTGGCAGTGGCATAGTCCTTTTTACCCTTTGAGAACACATGAATGCTCAGCTGAGCAGGCACACGTATGAAGTAGGAGTATTTGTTAGCCCTACAAGCATTTGGCCAACAGATATCTAAGATGAGTGGACAACTTTAGCGAACAGCCTGTGAGAGAACACCCATGAAATCTCTGATGGTCAAAAACCATATAGATGAGACTTTTTGTCAATTGAGGAAGAGAGAGCCCTTCCACTATGGACAAAACCTTGATTTTCAGCTTTTGTGTCCCTTTAAAATTGGTTTAGTGTTAGCAGTCCTGAAGAGTCCAGGGAAGACTTGATAGGCTGCTTGGAACACTTGTTTTTAATTAGTTAGAAGCTGATGAATTATAAGGTATAATATATTCATTTACTTACCATATATATCTTAAATATCATCTCAGAGGCCAGTGACCTGTATAAAATGTCCGGCCTGCAGCTCTGGGCTTTGATAAAGTCAAAGAAGTCTTCAGTAACTTTGAATCTTCTTATGTTTTACAGCTCTGGGAATATTAGTCACATAATGAGTGAGACATAATTTCCTCTTCCCATTAAAGTAAAGAAAATTACTATGAAGGGACATTAGAATGGACTAAAAAGAGAAAAATCTTCAAAATCTGACACTAATCCTATTAGAAAATAGAGGGGCACAGCTCTAAAGGACAATGATGTAGCAGCATGGCCGGCCTTAGTTACATGCAAACCATGTGCCTGCATAGGATGATGGCCACCAGCTTGTAGAATGGCAGTAGGTGGATGTAGACAGAGGGTGATCATTTGCCTTTGGCTTGCCTGACCTGATTTTTTTTCCCCTCTGTGTGGCAGCGTCTTGGCTCTTTCTCTTTGATTCTGAAGCACTACTGTCAGCCCACTGGTCCCCTGCAACACAATTGCTTGGTACTGCTACTGTATCTATGTTATAGGTTTGGTTCTGGTGCTGTATTTATGTTATGAGGTTTGTTCTGGTACAGTATTTACTTTGCTGATCTCTTGCTGCTTTCTGCACATGTAGAATACAAGCAGACAATATATATTGTTTTTTCTTATGGGGGGCACCAAAAAAAAAAACAGCACAGGGTGACATTGGACCTAAGCCTGCCACTATGTAGCAGAGTTAATTTTGTCAGTTAATGGCAGAATGGGTTAAAGACATGCAATAGGTTTATTACTTTATACTAAAGAAAGTCCACATACCATGCATATTTATATGTCTATATATATATATATATATATATATATATATATATATATATATATGTGTGTGGGTTGTGTTACTTCCCCTTTAAGCAGGAAAAGGGCAACAACACAGCCGCGTAGAAATCGCTTTGCTCTCCAGATGGATGGCCAAATCTCTCTCCTCCAGTCTCAAGGAATGACCTCAGATTAAATGCACCGTTTAACTCTTACTATCTTATATAAATATGTCAATGTCTAATAATTTTTTATTTTTTATTTTGAAGAAATGTTAAATTGCTTATCTGGCTTATAAAACTTGTTTTTCTGTTCGGCATTGTGTTATTCTAATGTTATACAGTAGATTGGCTACAGAGAATCTCTCCCTCTCTTCTCTCTCTTTCTATGGAGGACCCGATACGTCCATACATTATAAAGACTGCATACTGGTTTGCATGAAAACTGTGAAATACTACATTTTACCTGTAGGGGTGCTGTAGGACAAATTAAACACTTTCCAGATTCCACAAGAGTTTGTAGCTGATCACTGGTGATCCTATGTAAAACACTGCCCTCAACTTATTATTGGAGTTGCTGGAATAGATTGGGGCACTTTTGTTATATTCAATTTAAGAATATCCTTGGTTCCCTTCTATATCTAAATATATTTGTTTTTACAAATTCCCTTTTCTATGCCAGCCAGTACAATTGGATGCCATGTGTCTGGAAATAGTTGACTTTGCTGCAAGATGTTTCCCTCCACCAATCGTTTTTCCTACAGTGGCCACTAGAGGAGAAATGTTGTATTACATGTGGCCCTTAAAACAAATGGCAGTGCATGTAGGACACCTTCCATGATGCCCATTAACCCTAATCATAATCTCCTTAATTAATTTGTTCTACTTTAAGTTGGGACCTTGGCATAATGAACTAAGACAAGACTTGTATCAGTGGCTTATCTCCAGCTGCGACTGTCAGGGCATGCTGAGAGTTGTAGTTTCTCAGGAGCTGTAAAGTGGGAGACCATTGACTTATACAATACAGAATTTGTATAGATATCATACAATACTTATAGAGAAATAGTAAAAGACTCAACATCCAAGACACTTAGTAAAAGAACCCAGTGATACTCCAGTTATGTAAAAATATTAATCAGCTAGAAAACCTAAAATATGTAATATTTTACCCATATTTACCTGTCCAATATTTAATATTGGTGAGAATAAACATTCAACCTCATGAAGCAATAAACCTAAAGACAGATACTCTACCCATCTCCAGGGAATAAAGTTATTATATGCTGGCAAATCCAAGGTCAATATCCTGAGTTTTCACAAGAGCTTTTAAATTAATTGCACCCCAAGGAATCACAACGGTACATTTAATATGAGGTCATTCCTTGAGATTGGAGGAGAGAGATTTGGCCATCCATCAGGAGAGCAAAGCGATTCCTACGAGGCTGCATTGTTGCCCTTTTCCTCTTTAAAGGGGAAGTAACATCACCATGTACATAGAAATATGCAGGGTATGTGTACTTTCTGTGTTAATATTATTTCAGTTTACTATTTTCACACTTTGCGTTTTCACTTTATCCCCACATTTAGAAGCTCAATAAAAGGACCCTGTCAGCATATTTTGTGGCGTATTATGCGTGAGAGGGCCCATTGTTCCTTATAAGCACATAATCAACGCCGCCCAAATGCAATTACATTGGAACGGCGCGGTAGATATAAAGTAAAAAAAAAAGTGTACTGCGTATGACAGCGTGTTTAAGATACGCTATCATGCGCAGTACAATTTTACTGCCTTATGATGCCTCAATAGGACAGGTCAACGGTGGCTCCACAGCGATAAAACACTGCGTGACCCAGAGTTTTGTGCTTCCGGCTGTCCTGAAGTCTGGGATCACTGGGTGGAGGTACTCCTAAGTCTATTTCTTTACCTGCACTGCCAATTTGTGTAAACTGTACCATCAACTGGAACTTACGTTTAGTAAAGTTTTGCCAGGCCCTGACCGTCCCCAGGGACCTGAGGTACGTTACTTTTGTCTACGGCTACATTATTTACCGCCGAGAGTCATACTGATGGTTAACGGAATGGTGGCGTCACCCGTGACATCTGCTAACCCTGTCCTCCAGTTTATTGGGCATCCCTATCATAGGGGTGTCCGGAAGTGGCCCAGCGCTGCTCTGGCCGAGGCTACGTGTGTCCCTCTGGGAGAGAGCCTAGTAAGTGCCACCGAGACAAGTGACTACTCTACCCTCTCCCCTCTTCAACGTGTGGCTTGTGTCTGGGGTCACCCTACGGGATGCTGCACAATACATGGGTTTTTAATGCATTTTTTTAATTGTGTACAAAGTGTGCAATCCTATATAGGAAATGTAGCATGGGCAGTATCATTATGTACAGGGAGAAATATATACATCTCCTGTATACAGTGATATTGACCATGCTGGTAAGACAGATTCACATCTGTGTTGGGACCTTCGGTCAGAGGTTTTGTCGCAGATCTGGCTCAAAATACTGGAAGAAAAATCATTGAATTCAGTGTTTTTTCTTCGGTCCAAAAACCGGGCAGCTGAGCAGAAAGCAGATGGACACCATTGTAGTCAATGGAGTCTGTCCAGTGCTTTTCGGATCCATCCAGAGGCAGAACCCTTCGGTCATGGGGATTCCCCTTTCATGCTCCCTGAATTAAACAGAAAAGTGGAATCCCCAATGCAGATGTGAAACCACCCTAAGGCCTCACACACACGGATGGATTTGCATTGTGGAATCCAGAGCGGGCGTCCCCCTCCTGATTACCACCCATATCATGTTATTAAAAAGTGATATTCCACCCAAATGGTTTCCACTCACAGAGGAGAAATTGCAGCTTTCTCCATTTTTGCGTGGATTCTGCGCGGATAGCTTTCATTGAAATCAATGGAAGCTGTCCGATCTGTGGCCCTTCCGCAATGTCAAGGTTGTGGATTTCTCATCACTAGGAAATGACACGGAAAAAGCAGGAGTTTAAAACAATCTATACTGCAGCACAGATTGAAGAAAAGTAAAACAGATACACGGGGACGCCACTGCTGCCAGGGCCCGATTGTGCTGTGTGATTCCGCATGTGGAATCCGACCCGCCTGTGTGCATGAGACCTTAGGCTGCCTTCACACTGGCGTGAAAATCATGCAAGATTTCTGCATTGAGAGACGCACAAATATGAAACCATTCATTTGAATGGGGTCATACAGATGAGCAATGCTTTATTTAACTGCGGGATCACAGATAGCAGCCCCATTGCTTTTAATGGGAACAGTGGCAGCAGCACTGGCCCTATTGAAAACATTGGAAGAACTCTGCGATCCTCTTCCGCAGCTGTGACTGTCGAGGATTCCCTTCATTACGCAGTCATGTGAGGCTGTTTTCACATGAAAATGCCTCACATCCACAGGGCCTCTTAAATTGTGACCAATGCGACCTCTAGCAGTACGCCAGTGGTTTAGTGTCAAACCTGGGGGTCATTATTAGTCCCCTGGCTGCCATTACTACTCACTGGCACCCCACAATCGTGTCATCAGGGGATTGGATAGTTGATAGAAGGAACTCCCTTGCTCAGTCTAACCACTTGGATCTTGTGGGAAGCAATGCTGCGGTATCTAAGTGGTTAAACAGCAAGAATCATGGTAATTTCCAATGCTGGCTGCTAAGGCCAAATTACGACTGCACAATACAATCAGTGATGGCATACACACAGCTCCTTTGTTCTAATGCCATTGTAAAGGGCTACTATAAAGGCTCGAAGTGTTGCTATGCCAATGGTAACATTTGCACCATACTATCGTATGCACTAAATTTTGTGCCAAATTTCAGCATAGCAGAACCAAGCATGCCTCATGGAATCATATTGGATGATGCCTAGGATATAAAAAAGGGGAGCTTCTTGCTGTGCTGCAGGTAGGAGGGCACGGGGTGTGTTGCAGTACACTGGAGATACTGCTGGAGCTGACCAAGGAGAGCTGCAATAGTCTGCAGTAGGGCTGCTGCCTAGGAGCTAGGAGAAAGTGATAGATGTTGCGGCAGAGTCCAGCGACTGTGAGGAGAACAGACTGCTTGGAGAACACAGAGGATGCTGTGCAGAGGAATCAGAGGCTGCTTGCTTTAAAAAGTGAGAAAGTTGCCATGTTACAATCACGACATGGTGGGAGACAGCAAGAAACCTAGGAGAACAGTACGATAGAGTCTCACTCCTGACCAGGGACAAGCCTGAGTCAGTAGTCATGTCAGTAGTAGTGGTGATGCCCATACAAGAGAACTGTAAGTGAGGCCAGCCTCAAACTACATACTAGGTGTGCACACCATTAGGGACATTATTAGGTCATCTAAAGTCTTGCTGCATACTGCCCTGAGGAGATTACACTATTAAACGCACTATTGTTAACAAACACAACCACTTTGTACTGAGCTAAGATACAGAGAGCAGTGTGTGAGCTGACGCCTAAAGTGAAATCTTCAACTGAGCTCCATGGCTCATGGTGACCGACTGAAACAGGGGTACAGGGGCACAAGCCTTTATATTACAAACGCATTAACAGGACTCCAAACTCTGCGTTTACAATTAACCATATTGAAAAGAATAGAGTGCTAACTAGAGATGAGCGAGCATGCTCGTCCGAGCATTAGCATACTCGAAGTACTCGCTACTCGAGCCGAGCATCTCGCGGTGCTCGGCTGTCCAAGAAAATGGAGCTCTGGGAGAGAGAGAGTTAACAATCCTGTGATTTTGTTACCCATTGCTGGCGGTAGGTAAATCTAGTGTGAAAAGTACTTGCCCACTTGTTATTATACTATTATCCTCTTACATTGCTTTGTTCTTAAATACATATTTTATGGTCCATTTGCTGCATCGCATATGGATTTCTGCATCGCTGTACCACTACCCACAACACCATCATTATGATGTACTAACATGTTGCCAATTCATAGGAACTGTATAGTTCTTCTATGCAATAGTACAACATAGGGTACTAAGGAGTTAAAGGTTACTGCATTTCCAGCCTTGCAAGCAATTTTTTTTAATTCTCTCAATGCCTATAAAATCGAAAAAGGAAGCAACTTTGTAATAGTTCTTAATTAAAAATATCCTACTGTTTTGCGTCTACAGCTTCTGTGCAGACTGTGGGTTTAGTTATAATGGCTACAAACACAGAGACATAGAAGAGTGGTGGCAGAAATGAAACCCTGGTCCATCTAGTCTGCCCTTATATAATTTCTCCTGTAGGGTAGATACTATATATGCTTACCCTATGCTTTCTTACATTCCCTTACTATTGCTTTTCCAACCACATCGGCTAGACGTTTAATTCAAGTATCTACTACTCCTTCATGAAAATAATACTTTCTAACATTACTGCCAATCTTTCCCCAACTCTTCTCAAACTCTGTGTAGTCTGATTCTGAAGTCCTATATACTTCTACCCTTCTACTTCTTGCTGAACAAACAAATCTACATTACAACAAATACAAAAAAGTATGAGACTGCAGGATCAGACTGCATAGCATTTGTTTGTTGTCTGTTACCATGGCGATGCATAGTCTGCAAAGGAGCTGTAGAAAAAAATAAACATTTTTTATTAAAACCTATTATGAAGTTGCTTTTTTTCAACATACCTTATTTTATTGAGAGAGTAAAAAAAGGTTGCAAAGGATGTACATAACCTTTAAACTTATGCCATCACTCTGGACCAGCATGTGTAGAAAAAGATTGACGCCTCCTCCCTACAGTTGAGATATCCAACACCGGTCATCAGGGCCTGTAATGAAGATGCAACATGACTTTCTATATTTGGTGTCCACAAGGTTAATTTGGTTTTATTCTGTAAGCTCTATGAACTGGTCAAGAGCTTCTATTGCAGGAAAAGAGCTGTGAGAGGGAAGGGGGATCATCCCTTTAAGAAGTGTCACATTTGTCACCTAGGTTGTGCATGAAGGGCAGGCAGACACTGTTTGTCCAAACTGAACATGTTACCATGCAGGGCAGCACAGGGTCCCGCGGTCAGCGCGCGCCACCCCGGCGTTGGCTCTGGCGTCCTGGAGCCCTGACGTCAGGGCTCTACCGGCGACGTGGAACGGCTGGTGTGCGGCGGCGTGGGCGTGTCTGCCCGTAAGGCGCCGCCCGCACTCCTCCATCTCTCTTGTGCAGTAGTGGGGGAGCTGGCTCCTCCCACTCTCTGCCCTGGGGCGGAGTCTTTCGTTTATAAGGCTGGGAGTGACCTGAGATCACTGCCAGTTATTGGTTCTGTTAGCCACTAGTCAGTTCTGCCTGTGTCAGTCAGTACTAGTTGCTAGTCAGTCTCTTTCGAGTGTGCCTTTTTTCAGTCTGTTCTGGCTCTGTCTGCTACTAGCTAGTCTGCCTGCAGCTACTCTCAGCTAGCCCTAGTTTGCCAGTCAGTTTCCTTCAGCCTGCCTGTAGCCTTGTTTGTTCTGTTGGTCGTTCCATCTGCCTCTCTGTCGGCACTCTGTCCCCCCATCAGTTAGTTTCCCTTGTTAGTCGCCAGGTCCCTAGCCAGTGCAGGGACCGCCGTCCAGTTGTCTGCCTGGGATTAGCCAGGGCCGAGGCAAGTAGGCAGGGACAGTGGGGTGCGGGAAGTTCAGGGCACCCCATCTGGCGCTCGGGGGTCAGAGTGCCGTAACAGAACATTAGTGATGAGCTAACTTTTGAATAGTTCAGTTTGGCCGGCTCAACAAACTTTCCTAAAGGTTGGGTCAGTCCAAATTAAATTGAGCTGAACTAGAAGTTCACCCCTAAAACTTATGTATAATACTGTTTTAGAGCCATAAAAACCTGTATAACACCCTAAAGGCTGTTTCACACGGGCATATATTGGCCCCGTTTTAATGGCCGGCCGATATCCGCCACCCATCTGAGGCATTGGTTTCTAATGCCTCAGTTCAGATGGGCATTTTTCTGCTGCATAAAAGCGCCCAGCCGGCCAAGATAGCGCATATGGTGCGCATTCCTGTCAGGTGCTTTTACACTGGCCAGAAAAGATAGTTCTGGAAATATGGCGGCTGCTGCCATAAACTCCTATGGGAGCCTATGTTTGCTGACGGAGAAGGGAGGTGGGAGGGAGTTTAGCAGCAAGTCTGCTAAACTCCCACCCCCTTCCCTCCTCCTCTCCGCCCCTTGCCGGCAGTTTTCAATGGGAGGGAGCTGGATGGGGAGGGAGCCAGTTGTTAAGCTCCCTCCCATTGCTGGCAACAGACAAGGGTCAGAGAGGGGTGGGAGAATAGCACACTAGCTCCTGCCCCATCCTGCCCCTTCCCCTTCCTGAGAGTCGGTGAGGGTGAGGAAAGGGGGAGGCAGTTTAGCAGAGCTCGAGCAGATACTCACCAGACTGGGCCGTCTGAACAAGAGTTTTAACACCCGTTCACACAATTTTCGGCGGCGCTGTGGCGATGACACGGCTGGATGAAAATCATCACTTCCATGTGAATGAGCCTTCTGAGTGTTATTCAGGGCTTTTATGGCTGTTATACACCAGTGTTCAAGACTTGTCTTGGGCGAACCAAACCAGTAGAACCCTGTTTCGGGTCAAACTTTGCTTAAAGCTCGATCTGAGTTCATGCCAGACTAAACTTTTAGCAAAGTTCTACCGAAATAGGGTTCTACCAATTCAGCTCGCTCAATACTACTAAACATCCTTCATCTCTTTGTAGTCTCGGGGATTTCATAAAGTTGGAATGTTAAAGTATCTGCACCCTTATTGACACACTGTCCGGTCCTAACCCAGGGATTTGCTTAATGAACTAATGGGCAGTTAACTAAACTGAAACAACTGGAACTAAAACACATGTTTGGACAATAGAGATATGTTCACCTATGGAGCAGGCAGCTCCCATTGTTTCACCTACTGTAGGAAACAGAGACTAACAACTGCAACTTTTAGCTCTTCTGTATTGTTTTCCCTTTATTTTATAACTGTTTGTATTTGTATGCCTTTTTCTTTTCTTTTTAACTTCTGTAAGCGCTTCATCTTTTCGTATTAAAGCTTAAAAATATAATAAGCTCAGTCCTTGTTGTTCTGAACCCATAACTTTGATAGTGTTAACCCGTTACTGGAGAGCAGTGAATAAATGTACTAGACCTTCTGGCACATTTGTTCAGAAGAAGTATTGAGCAAACCAAACTAGTAGAGCCCTTTGTTAAAGGGGTTGTCCGGCACCGAAACTTCTTTTTTTTATTCAATAGGCCCCCCGTTCGGCGCGAGACAAACCCAAGGGATGGGTTAAAAAAAAAAGGTTTAGTACTTACCCGAATCCCCGCGCTGCGGCGACTTCTTACTTACCTTACCAAGATGGCCGCCGGGATCTTCTCCCATGGTGCACCGTGGGCTCTGTGCGGTCCATTGCCGATTCCAGCCTCCTGATTGGCTGGAATCGGCACACGTGACAGGGCGGAGCTACGAGGACCAGCTCTCCGGCACGAGTGGCCCCATTCACCAGGGAGAAGCCTGGACTGCGCAAGCGCGTCTAATCGGGCGATTAGACGCTGAAATTAGACGGCACCATGGCAACGGGGACGCTAGCAACGGAGCAGGTAAGTGAATAACTTCTGTATGGCTCATATTTAATGCACAATGTATATTACAAAGTGCATTAATATGGCCATACAGAAGTGTATAACCCCACTTGCTATCGCGGGACAACCCCTTTAATAATTTGGTTCAGAATAAACACAAACCAAGCTTTTAGTAAAGTTTTACCTGAATCAGGGTTCTACTGGTTCAATTCGCTCAACAATAGTCCTGAACACTGGACTATGACACTGTATAAGGGTTTATTCGCACGGCTGTGATTTCACTGCGCATTATTTAGGCAATCCACGCCTGCGCAGTATGCGGTGAATGGCAAACTTTAATTCCATTGATCCATTTACATTAGCGTGTATACATTGTGTGTAAAAAGAAAAAAGTTTGGTATCATATCTACAAGATGATTTGGTTTCTCTTACGGAGAATAGACACATTTTACATTGTGTGTAGATACACACGTTAAAAAGAACGCAGCATGCACTATTTCACCGCGTATCAAGCACGAACTGCCATATTGTTCTCTATATGTAGTGTATGTAACGTTGTCCATAAACAATATATTGTGTATCGGAAATTATGCATACGCAACGCCACTATGAGGGTGGATTCAGACGACCGTATATCGGCTTGGTTTTCACGCCCAGCTGATATACGGCGTCTCTCTCTGCAGGGGGAGGAGGCTGGAAAAGCCGGGAGCAGTGCTCTGAGCTCCCGCCCCTCTCTGCCTCCTCTCCACCCCCCTGCACTATTTTCAATGAGGAGAGGCGGGATGGGGGCGGACCTAATTCCCAAAACTTAGCCCCGCCCCTGTTCTGTTTCCTCTCATTGCAAATAGCGCAGAGGGGCAGAGAGGGGGTGGGGAGGAGGCAGAGAGGGGGCGGGAGCTGAGAGCACTGCTCCCGCCTCTTCCAGCCTCCTCCCCCTGCAGAGAGAGACACCCTATATCGGCTGGGCATGAAAACCCGGCCGATATACGGTCGTCTGAATGCACCCTGAGACAGATCGGGGGATTAAAAAAAAGTCACACTGTGCATGAGATATGTTGTCATGCGGTGTGCACTAGTTTTATGCATACGCCCATGAGAATGAGCCCTAAGAGTCATAAAAGCCCTGTATCGAATAAAAATCAACATAAAAAGTATGTTTGAGGACGTATGTATATCAGTAAAGAATAAGTTGATACATACCCTTTAAGTATTAAGATTTAATCATAAGTTACAGTCATGTTCTGTTTTTTTTTCTTTTTGCGATTCTCTCAAATTGCGTAAAAGAAAGAAAATGCAACATGGCTACAACAAGGGGTTAATAAGCTTTAGAGTATAAGAATGCATTGTGAGATTTAAGCTGCTTCTTCATTAAAAGGAGTCATAGAAGTCATCGGTCTATCTGTGGAGCATCTCCAAGCGGAGAGATATGAGAGAGGAGCAGTGATGGAGATCCGTCTTATCTGTAAGTGAAAACCTGGGTGGTTGCAGTCACTCCTCTAACTGAATTCAGATGCTGACGTGTCTATTGATCTCCTTCAGGATGTCTCTTTAAGTAAACAAATCCAATAAGACTCCAGCAAAGGCCCATCTGTGTTCATTAGCAGCGAAGTGCTATGATTTGTTTTATAGACTCGGTATTGAGGCAGCGATCTACCGAGTATTCTGAAGACCAGCTAATGAAAGCTTCAGGGAGGAAACCTAAAAACTAAAATTAGCCACATGCATATTGGGGATGAGACGCAGTGCTACATAAATGATCGCTATTGTTGTAATTACCGGTAGTGCAATACACTGACATGCCAAAAGTCATGGGATAGCTGTATGTAAATTGATGATGAAATGGTGTTACCTCAGGTGATGGCCCACACCTGTATAAATCTGAGGTGTTGTCTTGTGAGTGAGGTTGAACACCGGCCCGCTTGCCCATGGCAAGGCAATGTGAATAATCGGAGTTCAAAAGAGGGATGACAGTGAATGCTGGACAAATGGTACATTCCATTTCCAAAATTGTGTAGGCATTTATTATTCCTTGATTCACAGTGCCAGGTAGGTACCAGGAGTACATTATAGATGGCATTACCACTCACAGTGGACAGTGCAGTGACCACCCACGGGTGCTTAATAGAGATGAGCGAGCATACTCGTCCGAGCTTGATGCTCGTTACAGTATTAGGGTGCTCGAGATGCTCGTTACTCGAGATGAGCACCACGTGGTGCTCGTCTCGATTAAATGAGCACTGACCGTTGAATTCAATGGAGCCGGCAATACAGCCGGCTCCATTGAAAGCAATGGGCTGCCGGCTAGCGCGGGATGAATTTTCGGGAAGGGCTTAAAAATATAAGCCCTTACCTGAAAATCATCCAAAAATGTGTAAAAAGTAAAAAAAAATATATACTCACCTTGTCCCGGCAGAAAGATGTTAGCCCATTGAATTCAATGGAGCCGGCAATACAGCCGGTTCCATTGAAAGCAATGGGCTGCCGGCGATCGCACAATGAATTTTCGGGAAGGGCTTAAATATATAAGCCCTTCCCTGCAATTCATCCAGAAATGTGTAAAAATAAAAAAATATATATATACTCACCTAGTCCCGGCAGACGGAGTTCAGCTGCGGCCAGCTGGCAGTTCTCCTGAACTGCTCTGAACAGCTGTGAGTAGTATTCAGCAGCCGGGGATTTAAAATACCCGCCTGCTGAATGAGCTGCCTCTAATTGGTCACAGCCTGACCAATCAGAGGCAGATCTCACTCACACCCATTCATGAATTCATGAATGGGTGAGTGAATGCTGCCTCTGATTGGCTCAGCGCAGCTCTCAGCTGAATGACAGCAGTTCAGCACCACAGTGCAGGGGACAGCAGGAGAAGACTCAGCTGTGCCCCGGCAGCTGAAGGGAGGTGAGTATCTATTTTATTTTGTTTTTTGAATCACTTTTAATTCATTTCCAGGGAATGGCTTATATGTAAAGCCCTTCCCTGAAAAAGAATTCAGGTGTGCCAGCAGACCATTGTCTTCAATGGAGTCACCGGCAGCAGCAGCGGCTCCATTGAAGAGAATGCCTGCATTTTTATTCTTTTTTACACTAAAATCTTTCTTTTTCAGGTAAGGGCTTATATTTTTAAGCCCTTCCCGAAAATTCATCCCGCGCTCGCCGGCAGCCCATTGCTTTCAATGGAGCCGGCTGTATTGCCGGCTCCATTGAATTCAATGGGCTAACATCGTTCTCCTCTGCCACAGCTGTTACAGCTGTGGCAGAGGAGAACGATTGTTATGCTGAGGGGGGGGGGGGGTCTCACTCTTGCCACTATTGTGGCTTAATAGTGAGACCTCGGAGCCCGAAATGCAGCCCTGCATGTTGCTCCTCGCCTGCCATTTCTGTGTTTTTTACATGACTTTGGTGATTTGCTAAGATTTTCACAAATGAAAACCTTAGAGGAGCACCAGTCATATACAAAAATGCTTGAGTCGCCCATTGACTTCAATGGGGTTCGTTACTCGAAACGAACTCTTGAGCATCACTGAAAGTTCGACTCGAGTAACGAGCACCTGAGCATGTTGGTGCTCGCTCATCTCTAGTGCTTAATGATTTTAATTGGCAAGATCTGGCTAGAATTGTTCGTACGAACAGACAAACAACTCATACAGAAATCACATCCATTTAATGTAGGAGGCCAAACATGCAGATCTTGCAGATCAGCGCAATATTCTCTAGCTTCCATGGGATATGGGAGCAGAAGACCCACAAGAGGCCTCTGTTAACAATACACCACCAGATACAGTGCCTCACTTGGGCTTGTGAGGTTGCTAACTGGACCCTAGAGAATTGGCAACATGTGGCATTGTCCGATGAGTCACAGTACTAATTGTTTTGGGTTGATTGTAGAGTTCATCTGTGTTGCAGGCCCTATGAAGTCATGGACCCCAATTGTCAACAAGGTACTTTGCAGTCTGGTGTTGGTTCCATACTGGTGTGGGGTGTTCTCATGGCATGGGTTGGGTCAACTGATCCACCTAAACGCACCATTGACTGGTGCCCGCTAGGTTTCACTGCTTGATGTTATTGAACCACTTTGCCAGGATTGTTATATAGAGACACAAAGATATAATAAACTGAGAATTCCCCAACGCTTCTAACGGTGCATTTTATTGGATGAGTGAAATATAAGGTATACTGGCACTTGGTTGAATATAATATTATATTAGCATATTGTATTAGCAATGGTACATGTAGGCTGGGTGAAGAATGGCTGGAGGTTACTGTAGGGATGTCACAATAAATGGATAAGTGTAAAGGGCACTGCAGATGCCAAAAATGCTGCCTATGTATCCCAAGACAAACATGTGTAGCACTCCAATCTTGAGAGTGACTATGTAGATTGAAGTCTTGGAGAACATAGTCAAGGCAGAGATCAAGTGCAGATTCCAAATTTGGAGTTTATAGTGGTAGAAACCAATGGATTATGGAAGCCAGTAGCAGAGGTAAAGAGCGGTTTCTGAGATCCAGCCATAGAGATAAGCCACATCCACAATAGTTGAAACATAGAGCAACTTACCAACCAACCCAAGTAGCTTAGTACCTTTGCCACCAAGTACTTTGTATCCTACGTATTGGAAATTGAAATTAACTGATTATTGAGTTGGCACAGTTGCATGATAATAAAAAGAGCATTCCAATGATGAAGTCTAAAAACTCCCATTTTCAGGGCTGCTGAGGGGTCCAGTGCCCCCCTTTCATTGTTGCCTCCCATCCCCAAACTTTTTCTGCGGCAAGAAGAAACTACTCATACTGAACCTAGGTTCAGCAGGCTTTCCTGCCATCTCTGCTCCCCTGTGGGTCCGGCAGTCACATGCCAATCTAAGCACATGACTGCTGTAACCAAGTCATGGCTGCAGGGGGTACTGAGTCCAGTGATTGGCCACAGCGGTCATGTGCTTAAACAGGCACATGATTGGTGGACTGAGAATTGAGTAGAGACTGGAGTAGTGGAGAAACACATAAAAGGTGAGTATAACTTTTTTTTACTCAATTTTAACTTCTCTTCAGCTGTGCCACATCCTAAAGATGCGAATACAGTTGAAAGTAGGGCTGCTGCCAGAGGGTCTGATGCCTTGTTTGTTCTATGGTTAAAGTGGTCCTGACTATTTCCCACCTTGGACTACCCATCTTGCAGCTGGGAATCCCACCTGGTCAGATTACAGGGCAGAAAACTGAATCTTGAAGGAAAGTCTAGCTACAACTCTGCTTTGCACAACATAATATTACACTTTCCCCGAGAACATTTTACACTCTACTATACTCTACCCAGGAATGCTTCTGAAAAGGCAGAAATAACCTGATTTATGCAAATTTTTACAAATCTCTGTTACTGAGGTCCAATTTTTAGGACCAATGAAACTGTTTCCAAACATACAATATGCCTCCTGATATTACTGCTTCCATTAGCTTTTGTTAAGCACATTGTATAGGAACTTTAATGCTTATTACTAAAAATATTGAAATTAACACATTCACACCAAGAGCAGTGAGTAATTAGTGAAACTGTGATTATGTGTTCCAAAGCTTACTAATTCTGCAATTATTTAGGAAGCAGAGATGATTCTTACAAAATGTGCGAAAAACAGCATAAAATCCCACTTTGTACATGAATGTGCTTATTATGTGCATTCCAAGGTGCCTATAGAATGGAGAGTTTGGGGTTTGTTATTGTGTCAAACCTTATTAAAGTGTTACTCTGCTTTGGACAGTCCTACTTATTAGAAGTGAGCCTTGAAAACAAGTTGACCATAAAGTGCCCCCTCGCTGGGACCTGCAGCAATCAACTGTAATCTGTGAGGAAAACTGGCAGTAAGTGTTCAATGTCCCTGCAGTGCCTCCACAGGTGAAATAAAGCATTACATAATGCCCATTCAAATCAGGGGGTTGTCACTTTGTCAGTATGCAGCTGTCTTTGCTGTAGAAAGCAGATATCTCCATATGTTGCATTCACTTCAATAGGACTCACGGTGTAATACCTACTGGGATCACTGCATACTTAAAAAGTAGGCTTACCAGCAGCACGTAACCATAACCAAATTGAGTGGGACTGTAAGAATGCAACAGCCACCAGGGAACTTTAACCTCCGTTCCCAGAATAAGTCCAAAACAACAAAGACAAACAGCTACATTTCAACCCTGTGGGTCTTAGTCAAGCAGTGACCACTCAGGGGATCAACTGATTGTTGAGGATCCTGATTGGCCGATACCCCTTGATCTGCTATTGATGTCCTATCCCAATAATAGGTCATTAATAGAAAACAATGGGGCAAACCCTTTACATTTTTTCATTCACTATACTTACTATCTTCTATTTAGCAGGGTAACTTTTCAATTTGCGAATTGTAACCTACAAATGGTGTTAGCTCTTTTGCCCTCTCCCTTATTCTAAGTCAAAGATATTCTTTTAAAATCCCATCCAATATTCAGAGAAACTATTCCAAACAAGGCCAATATATTTAACTTGCTGACTTATATCATGATGGCCCCCTTCCCCCATCCTCAGAGACTCTACTCTTTTTGAAAAACTAGCTTTAATCCAAAAGTAACCCACCAAAAAGCTGTCCCTTACCTAAAATATCGTAAGTTTAGTCCCACAATTAGCTTTATACCCATTTGTTAAGACTTGGCAAAAGGACCTTAAAATTAGTCTTACTGATTACTGAATTGAAATTCCTAAAATCTCCAAGTGTATCAAAATTAGAGATGAGCCAGTATACTCGCTAAGGCACATTACTCGAGCGAGTAGTGCCTTAGCCGAGTATCTCCCCGCTCGTCTCTAAAGGTTCGGCTGCTGGCGTGGGTGACAGGTGAGTTGCGGCGGGGAGCGAGGGGAAGAGAGAGGGAGATCTCCCCTCCGTTTCTCCCCGCTCTCCCCCGCCGCTCCCCGCCCCCCGCCTGCCCCCGAATCTTTAGAGACGAGCGGGGAGATACTCGGCTAAGGCACTACTTGCTCGAGTAATGTGCCTTAGCGAGTATACTCGCTTATCTCTAATCAAAATGCAAGAAACATATTATAAACTACTCACAAGATGGTATTATACCAAAATTACATGAAATGTATCCTAATGTAAGTACACTTTGTTGGAGACTCAAGGGAGAGCCTGGTGGGAATGTCCTCAAAGTGCAGGTTTTTGGAAGTCAATCTGCTCAGAAACAACTAAACCCTTTATTTTAAGTAATGTAACAGAATATGTGCCTATTCTCATAGTTACGTGGACTGTAACATATTGACAATTTTTATTTCTTCTGGATTTAAGACTTCAATGCAAAAAAGGAATGTTACTGTATTCTTTGAAGTCTATGGCTAACTAAATATTTCCATAAATATATAGAGTTGGACTACCCTATTATCCCATATTTATAAATGAACAGAAGCTGAAAAGCTGTGGTTGGCACGTACCCATCCCAGTTCACTAATTTGGGTTCGGTATCAACAGTGTCCCATAATCCTCTCCTTGGCCTTATTCATTTAACCAAGGAGGTGTGGCAGCTCTCTAGGGCTCAGTTTCGGCTCGCACCTCTTAATTTCCTCCTAACACCATTTTTGTACACTTCTCTTCTGCCAGATAGTCTTACTCATAATATGCCGATGCCATTATATGATGCTAATCTATTCCAATTTGATGACCTTCTACCACCATGCTTAGTTGACCTCCCAACATTTTTTGTACCCTCAGAAAAGCATTCCTTCCCAACATCTATCTTTGGCAGCCTTTAAGTTTGCCATTTATATTACTCAATCTACTGCTCCACATCATTTCCTTGCTAACTCCCTTTGAACATATTTGCCTTCCTCAAAAAGGTCTCACCTCCTCCATATGTAATATTTTCAATATTAAGTTCATGGTTCTCCAATGTAAGCACTTCTATATACGTGCCAATGGGAAATATGGCTAGGTAGTGGCCTGCCCCCTAAACTTTGGAGTAAGATTTGGTCTGGAGCTGCAAAACACTCCCCATGCATTCTCCATCAAGAGAACTTATGCTGAGGTGATGTCATATATCCTCCTTACCTCTAAGTCATAATCCTAATTTCCTAGACATTACTGCTGGAGATGCCTATCCCAAAAAGGAACCCTTCGACATCTCTTCTGGCAATGTCCTCTCATAAAGTCTTTCTGGCAATTGATATACAACCAGTGTTCTCTTTGATCATCTCTATAGACCCCTTAAGCTTTCTACTAAATGTTCCCCAGAGAGTCCTTTCCACATCAGGTGCTCCTCCATATTCTTATGATAGATAGAAGTCTTGTTGCACGATTGTGGACGTGGACAATGCCACCGGTCCAAGCAGACCTCTACACTCAGATGAAAGATACTCTTTCCTTACTGCCTCCATTCATAACTCCATGGATAAATTCCACGCCACCTGGTCTTCATGGAACTTCTACTCAGTCACACTTAGGGCTCCTGCACACTTTTTTGCAATTTTTTTGAGATGCGTTTTTAACATTAGAAAGTCCCATTGACAATCGCGTGAAAAAAACACAGTGATATTGCACCAAATTTGCGTGAAAAAACCCGCAAGAAAAATGCAAGTGTGCAGGAGCTCTTAGGTTATACATTTAGCATCTCTGTCAATGATTGCTATTTTTCTACTTTTATATATTTTCTTTTTCAAGTCCACCAAGGATTTTCCGCTTTTAGGGCAAAAGCACATGGCCATATGCGCAACAGAGCGTAGTTGCCCATGAACAGGGAGTTTTTCATTCTTCACAAACTTTTCAAACTCGGCGATAATGCGCACAAGTTTGCACTATAACAGCAGGAAGATAGATCCTGCGAGAAAGATAAGGCAAGTCCTATCTTTTTTCTCCTGTACTATTAATGGGCGAGAATACCGCTAATGGAAGCAAAACCACAGAATCAATGGTTTTGTTTTGTCCCGTTATGCGACCGTAATAATCACGGATGCTTAACGGGACTAAAACACGACCATGTAAAGGAGCCATTATGTGTGTTTTATCTTGGCATAATATCAAGGTTTTCGCATCCATGCAACCATTGTTTTTTAATTAATTTTTTTGACTTGTGCTCTCTTTTTCTCTTTTTATTTTTGGTACCCTTATGTTTTAAACAAAATATTTAATAACAATTATAGTAAATAAATAATAGGTGACATCAGGGGCGTAACTAAAGGCTCAGGGGCCCTGATGCAAAACGTGAGCTGGGCCCCTTCCTCTATCTGTATCTGTACCCGTACCCATACCAAAACCATGCTGCACAGAGACATAACTTGTGGGCCCCAATGCAAAAACCTGTAACAGGGCCCCCAACTATAATGCTTTATTCATAGTACTGGGCTCCAAATATGGAGAAGAGAGGCCTTATGGGCCCCCTAAGGCTCCTGGGCCCAAGTGCAACCGCATCCTCTGCACCCTCTATAGTTACGCCCCTGAGTGACATACAGAATCTTTAGTAGTAACGTTTTAACTATATATATATATATATATATATATATATATATATATATATATATATATATATATATATATATATATATATATATACCATGTATACTTGAGTATAAGCCGACCCGAGTCTAAGCCTAGTCACTAAGTTTTACCACAGAAACTGGTAAAACTTATTGACTTGAGTATATACTAGGTAGAGAAAATAATGCAATACTCACCTCCCAACCTGCGTCTGTGTCCCCAGCGCGATGATCTCCCCAGCGGTGCGGCAAGCTGTTTGAGAATTCTCCCCACTTTCATCTCCCTGCTCGGCTTTGAATTCCGCCGCTGTGTAAGTAAGCACTGTAATTGGATCGAGCTCCAGCCAATCACAGCCGGCGCTCAATAAACCTATCACAGACATTTAGTGATGTCATCCACTGAATGGCTGTGAATGATCGAGAGACGGCTGTGATTGGCTGGCACTCGATCTAATCATAGCGCTTACCTACACAGTGCTGATGGCGGGGGAATTCAAAGCTAAGCAGGGAGATGACAGTGGGGAGAAGTCTCAAGCAGCTTGTCGCACCACCGAGGAGACCATCGCACCAGGGACACAGACGCAGGTGAGTATTGCGGGTTTTTTTTTTTTTTACCTCACTCGAGTATAAGTCGAGGGGGGCTTTTTCAGCATAAAAAATGTGCTGAAAAACTAGGCTTAGTTCTTAGATTTTAGGTGAAAATGCTCTTTAGTTCCTGAGAGCTTGTCTCCACTAGGTTGCCAACAGTGTATTATCATTAATGTATGGTAAAGATTCATGCGTAAAATCTCAGTACAAGCTGCTAATGTTCATATTCAGAAATAATACGAGATGTCACAACCGCCAGTGGCAAGAGCAAAAATACTTGGCCATCCCATTATTACCCTCTGAACACTGTCTCTCACTCTATAACCCCGATAACATAATTACTATTGCCATTGGGCGTTATTGACCTTTAAAAGGCTGCACAATGCCTTACAGGGCAGGACCCATCCTGTTGGGCCATATGTACTATACTAGCAAAGTTAATTGGATAATTACTGTTTAAATAGAGAAATACAGCAACTCTGGCAAGCTCGTGGCCACTGAGGGCGCAGTTAGACGGAGGCGCTGTAAATAATTAGGAGTCCATGAACTTTATCAACACTTGCCCATTTTATGAAGCAGTTTCTTAAATAAATGAGAGATCAGGCTGGGGGTATATTACAATGTCATGTTGCCAACTCTTTAAAATACATATAAAAGTCATGCTTTGCCTTATTATGCTGATTGATGATTTTGTTATTTTCTGCTAGGAGGTTAGGTCTGACAGTATCTTCTGGGCTGGTGGAAAGAGGAGCTCAAGCCAAGTCATACTCAACCCCCATTTTCATTGGTGATGTGTTAGTGTTCTCTCCTATCTTACAAGGGATGGAAAGCAAGTCATAGGCTTTGATTAATCATCAGAAGAATGGGATCCCTGTCTATTATGTATTCCCTATATACACTATCCTATCAAAAGTATTTGGACACTTGAGCAAGAATCAAAAGTAGCATTTCATTTCCATGTGTTAATACTTAGCGGTGCCTCGTTCGGCCCTAAGGACGTCAAATACTCGCTGCGGCATACTTTCTACTAACGTCTGATACAAATCAGCTGGTATTTTCCTGCATTTGTCCTATAAACGTCTGGCAAGTTCTCCAAACGAAAATGGACGCTGTTCATATTTCTTGACCCGATGGTTCCAGTTTATCCCAAAGATGTTCAATAGGTTTCAGGTCGGGACTCTGTGCAGCCAGACCAATCGTGCCACATCCATATCCTCAAATCAACATAACAAGGCTCATTGTCTTGTTGGAAGTATGGCTGACCATTCCTAGAGTATTGCCACATTGTCAGCAGCACATTATTCTCCAGGATGTCAAAGTATACTTCTGTGTTCCAACGGACCAAGACCATAACAAAATCACCGTCGTACTTAACTGTTGGTACAACATACTCAGGCAAAAGGCGTTCCCCATCATCCTCCATATCCACATATGTCTATTTGATTTGAAGATGGAGTAACGTGATTTATCATTCAATGGAACAGTCTTCCACTTGTCAACTGTCCAATGATTAAGCTGCTTACACCATTGTTAGTGGGACAATGCATTGCGCTTCGTGATGGACGGCTTGTGTGCAGCGGCATAACCCATATATCTAATAGAGGGCAGTTTTTGTCACAAACTATGGCTGACACCTCCAAGGAACTGCATCACATGTAGCATGGTTTAGGACACATGACAGCCTAATAAGACACAATCCATTCTATTGATAGGGGTGTCCAAATGCTTTTGGTAGGATAGCTTTTTGTAGTACATTGTGCTATTGACATGTATTGCTATAACTGCAGTAGTATTGTTGCAGTGGTTCTGGTATCATCCCTTTGCTATCAGGTCAGGCCAGGTTTTAGCTGTATCGATGCTTTTCCTGGTTCTGAGGGGCGTTGTGTCAGGTGAGTGATGTCAGCTCTCACCTGGTTCTAGTCATCCTGCTCTATTTAGCCTGGCTTAGACTTGACTGCATCGCTGGTCAATTTAGTATCCTCCTTGGATCACTGAAATAGGCAGCCTGTTCTTGGAGATCCTGGCCGTTTCTGTAGACTGCTGCCAAACTGGTGTTATTTCTTTTGCTGTTTATATTTCCTTCAGGGTTCCCTGGTTGGGATAGCTTAGTGGCCGAGGTTCGCGTGCAGGTCTGCTCTATATCAGAGCGATCAACCTGTTTAGGTAGTGGCCCCTTCTGGGTAAGGGGTTTTGTTTAGGGATGGATTTTCCCTCTCTGGTTTGCTTACGTTAGTTATGCACGGTTGTGCTTCATTGCGTTTATTTTCCCTGCGCATCCAGTTTGGATGTAACAAGTATCTACCAATGAGTCCTATAGCACTTCATATGTGGCCCAAAGACTAGCGCTGTAAGTTCCAATATAAAATCTGTAACAATGCCCCCAAAAATATAATATGTCATTTATAGCACTGATCGTATTTGAAGTAAGGAGTACTTTGGGCCACCTTGAGCTACAGGGCACGGGTGCAGCCACAAGCTCTATGCACTCTATAGCTGTGGTCTTTGAAGAAGTCCAATACTGTACTAAGTTGTGTTGAGTTGGATCCAACTTTTTGAGCAACCTTGAATTGCAAGGGGTTATACAGAGATACAGTATGTATATTTGCTAAATACTACCTGTATTACGCCACTTTTAAAAAATAATAAATATATAGACTACAGAACACTTCCATAAAACAGTGACATACGGGCCTACATGGAGCTGTGCTACCATGTGCAGAAGCCCTAAGAACTCTTTCAAGCTATTTTGTCCACCATTGAAATTGCCCCTAGCTTATGTGCTCTTGAGATAGAGACATTCAATTGTGGGTCCTTCAGGGGACAGAAACAACTGTACAGTGCTATAGATAATCTGCTATATAAAATCAAGTCTCGTTACCCATGAGTGGTCAAACTTTAGGTTGTTTTTCACCTATATTCTGTATATATACATGATAGATTAACTTATCAACAAAGGCATAATCTGCGCTGAGTTTATTCAAGTTACCGACAGGCGTAATCTACTCCATATTTATGAAAGGGGTGAATGGCGCTTAAAAATATGGTGAATATTTAGAAGCACTGGAAAAACTTGTAGATGCACTAAAAATTTTCGAATTGTGCCAAATTTTGGCAAAATTTACCAAAGAGACACATGCAGGCCAGGAAAAAGTCAATAGAGAAGGCATAAGAAGCTGAGATGCAGCAAAATGGGAATTTGTTTGACTTTGCCCAAAATTTTCCTCTGGGTACGTACTGAGGGAATTTTCACACCAAGTGGCTGAGCGTCTGGATTCACAGCTGTATAAAGAATGTCCTCCCAATGAAATACTAAAAATGTTTGAAGAGTTTATTAAAAAAAATGCAATGAGAGTGCCGAAATGACAAGAAATGCACCAAAAAAGTTGCGTCAAAAACCACATAGATGTGTCAAAATGAAATAGCTTTTCTGACTGTACTCAAGATTTGACTCAGAGGCTGAAAGTTTGCGCAATAGGTTTGCACCAAAATCGGCAATGACATAGCGGGCGCCATGAAATACGCCAACCTATGCTATTTAGACCAAGTTTTACTTGGTTTCATCTGCACTTATTTTTACCCCCTTCAGCTTCATAAATCTGTCGGAAACATTCAACACATAGAGGCCACACCCTTAGCCATAAGAAAAAAAAAATTGCAGAGCCATTCGTCATTTTTTCATTCTTTTAGCACAAATCAGTTGTAAACGTGTTGTAAAAACAGTTATTCCGGCGTAAATTACGACCCAAATCTGGCGAAAAGCCTTCATAAATAAGCCCCGCTGTGGCTTTAATAAGCAGTATCAGAATATGTAGCGGCTATTTCAGGATCCGTGATTGAATTTGGAGACTATTTGTGGCTCTATGAGGATAAATGAAGACGGTAAAGGCCATTAAATAGCATTATGACACATATGACGTACAATAATACGATTTTCACATATAAATATAACGCCAAACCCCATCACCTTATGCATAGCATATTCCCGCAGCCGCACATCACTTACTAAGTATTTTCCAAGGCAGCTGTTCCCTTTCTGTTAAGGCGTAATACCTAATTCTGCATAAAGGGAATTTATATATGCAGACATTTGTGAATATATATATTCCGGGGTGCCCATGCCTGCATTTCCAACCGGCATTAAATAGCATTTTTTATAGAGCCCATACCAGACCAAACAAATGACACTACCGCGCAATTTCAGACATTCTTGCAAAACAGATGACGGACAATTAAAGTCATAGTTAAGTAGCTCACTGACCCGGTAAATTGCACTGCATCAAACCAAACCCCAGAGCCAGAAGTCCCTAATCAAACATCCTGGTCCTCACCAATTTGATTAAGTGGATTAACCTTTTATTTATCAGGCTGTCAATCAATATATGCAAATCTCTCTTTAGACCGACTTGTTCTAGACCAGACGTCGCTCGGGAAAATGTCACTGCATTTATATTTATTAGCAGATATAACTACGCTTTTTTTTTTTTTTCTTACAGTATAAAATCTACGCCCACGCAATGCCACAGCCACAAAGGCTTATTTGTTCTTGAGTGAGAGAGACACACGGTGACAATATGAGTAACAAAAATAATCCCTCTGTGGGGAGAACCAGCTTCGTTCCATTAAAAACATGTGGTAATGCTGAGCTGGACGGAAAAAGAAAAAAAAAATTACAAAAAAATGACTAAAAAAAAGTAGAAATCAAAACAAAAATTAAAAAAAATAATTTGATGCAAAAGCATAAAAGAAAACATCAAAAAATAATAAAAATGTATAGAAAATATAAGCAAAAGCAAAAGCATTAAAGGGAAACAGAAGCAACATCATTTCTAGAAAGTGACTTTGGAATGTTTCTTTGTCTTCTCCTCTCGGTTATAAACTGTTTGTCATTCATAAGAAATCCTCCTATCTTGTAAATATCAAAATCATCTCAAACATAATGTCTTTTTTTTTTCGCAGGCTGTGCTCATGGCTCTCATCATCAGTGTGACCTTCATAAGAATGCCAGATTGGAATTATAACTATTTAACTTGGAATAGTTCCCTCTTTTTTGTTAATAGTTTCTCAGAAGTTTTTTGGTAATATTAAGACTCCCCCCCACACCCCCTCCAGCAGCAAGGTCACAACTATACATCGAACAGTATATTCCACTGAGACAAATTGTAAATAGATCGGCATGTGTTTTCTCGAAGATTATACTAAGCACCTCTGAGCATTGTGGCTGATAGTAGATAGTCTGGAAAAAAGGAAAATGAGGGGTAATTATATCCTTTTAGGCTGAAATAAATATAAATGGACATTCCAAAACTTGCTCTGCCTAGTGTAGTTCTGCTTGGAGAGTTGCCTTAGGTAGCCAAAAGGTTCATTTTTGGCTGCAACTTTTTTCAACTCTGAGAGGACAACAGCGATATTCCATTAGCATAGACTTGGTTATACATACAATGAATGGCCACTTTTTAGAGACCTCCATCTAAAAGGGCATTGGACCTTCTTGGCCTTCAGAACTGTAACAATTGGCCTTGGCATAGATTCCACTAAATGTTAAATATTGTTCTGTAGACTATAAGCCCATGTGAACTGGAGGCTTCTTGCTGTTGACATGCTGTGGACAGCCGGCAAGAAAGGGTCATTGATTCATGCTGCTCGCGCCAAATTCTGACCGCCCATTAGCATGATGCAACAGGTGATGTTTTTCCACTGCTCAGTGATTCAATTTTTGCATTCTTTTGCCCACGAAAGCCTTACCTTTCCGTTTTTCTTAGGCGCAATTGTGTTGGAACTGGTTAGCTGCTCTTATAGTAATGATAAGTTATACATTTGGTCACATTAGTTGGAGCACCAGCATTGTATTGGCTATGATGTGCTTGACTGTGCACCATCTGTTTGTTAGAATGATTCTTGACATCCTCTTCTACCCCCTTTCTTGACAAGTATACATTCACAAGACCTACTTTTGCTGGATGTTTTTCCTCAATCACGCCATTCTTGGCATACTCTTTACATCACTGTATGAGAAGAATGAAAGAGGTTGACATTGAAATCCTGGCCCCAACTAGTCTAGCAGTGATGACCAGGTCTCTTTGGAAGTGGCTCAAATCATTGGATTTTCTCATTCTAATGTGGATTCACACTAGAACTGATCTATGAGAAACTTGGCCTTGAGTGGATTTCTTATCCATAGTCGTATGGTAGAGCCCTGGTAAAGCACTAGATGAAGTATACAACATGTTGTGTCATGGCAAAATAATAGTTAATCAACACTTGAAGCCTAGAATGTGATGAGCAAGCAGCGGGCGCCATTATCACCGGCTTCTTACTTATCAGGGCTTGAGTTGAAAAATGAATGAGATATTACAGTGCCGCCGCACCTTTGAGAGTCTCATTAGAGCACGTTAGTCAAGGAAACAGTGCAGGGAGGCTGTCACAAAGGAAGAAATATACTGTGACTAGTGCGCTCAACGGGATCCCATAGCATCATGGATGTAGGAGAAAATTACATCTCTGCACCCACTGTAATAGGATATGTATCTTTACTATAAAATATACTGTAGGTCAGGGTTGGATTTCACCTTGAGCCAATGTCGCTTTTCTATTCTCTAAACAGCTCCATAAATAATGAGATCCATTATCACATCATACAAGCTAACAATTTAATTTTCTAGGAGTCTTGGAGATTAGTCCTTAAACCATGTCCTCTCTGTATAACTGCTCTAGTCACTGCCCAGGATTAATGTGTCAAATAATATTTGACCGTTTTCAAGTGTAATGTTGTGCTACTAGTCTAAAGGCCCATTTACATGGCCCAGTTATCAGGTAAGAATGTTCCTAGGAATGTTTTTTTTTGCCCAGTCAATGGGCCATGTGAAGGTGCCACCAGAGGTGTAGCTTGGAGCTTCTGGACCCCAATGCAAAATATGCAATGAAACCCCCAACTATAATGCTTTAGTCATAGTACTGGGCCCCCTATATGGAATAGATAAGCCTTATGGGCTCCCTAAGGCTCATGGCCTGGGTGCAACCACACCCTCTGCATCCCCTATAGTTACGCCCCTGGGTAGCACCAATCACTCAATGAAAGAGCAAAAGCTTGTTCATCTGGTAATCACATCTTTTGTGGCATAAAAAAATATTGTTCTCAGTAGGACCTCCATAAGGGGGTTTTCAATAGACCCTGTGTTGCTAACAATACTATTGGTGTCACAGCTCAACGGCCGTGATAGGGCCGTATTAAACCGGCCACAAGGCGAAAATGGCCTGGCGGTACTAGGTCAGTCCAAGCCACATTATGACACTTTTGAGGATATACTGTATGTTTGTTATCCCCTTGGGTTTCCCCATTGTTGATAAAGGGTCAGTGGAGTCGTATGTTGAAGTTCCGTAGGTGGTTTGTGTTTTCCTGGGCAGGCCATCCTCTTTGAGAGGGGGTTTATATATTTCAACCAGTGCTCTCACTAGTTGCTGATTATTCATCCGTCTTTGGTGAAGTTGGTTTAGTTCTTTTTCTATAGATGCTGCCATTCGGATTAAGATAAGTAGTTGGTGTATTGATTTATATATAAGTGTTACCATTGCTCCTCCTCCCATTAGTTGTTACCACCTGCTTATTGACATTTCCTGTCTTTACCTATGGTCAGTATAGGTGGTCTAGGTTTGGGACGAGGGGTCGTCCTTGTCGGGATGATCACCCCACTTTAGGTAGGCGTATTTTTTCCAATTTGGCTGGTAGAGCTAGATTCTCCATCTTTTCCTCTTGTTTGTATTGGGTGGTGGTTTTAGTGTTTTAAGTGGGAATCTCTGGAGTTTATTTGTCCTGTGTGAACAATGTCTTGTGTCCGTGCTGGATGTCTGTGTGCTCAGCATGGATGTAAGAAAATTTTTATGTTATACTGTAACTGTTTCTTTAAATTTTGTACCTCCAGGTTGCTGAGAAGAGTAACGCAATGGTGCAGGGCCTGTGCAAGGAGATGGTACCTTCTGTAGTATGGAGGTCCCTAGTTCTTAAAACTGTGGAAAAAATGAAGTAGACGTAGTGAAACAGCTGAATTTCTGCCTTCTGTCCAGTTAGTAGCATTCCAGCCAGACAGAAGGAAGCATGCATGGAAAATGTGCCGTGGGCTACAGAGACTGCTGTGGAGATACCATCGAGAGTGCATCCTTTCTACTAAAGCCAGTGCTATCTGCCAATAGTACTCATGCGAAGGGCTGCCGTGAGTGCTTGTACCAAGAGATTCTATAGCAAGTGAAATACTTAGATTTAGAAAAGAGCTCTGTATCCCTAACTAAGTTCTGTAGCATTCGCTCATGAAACTCGGCACTGGATGAGTGAATTGATGAAAAATAGTACCGATGTTTGTTTCTGCCAAAGGTCCTGTTAACAAAGCTACATTTGAGCAAGAGACAAGGTGATCTGCTTGAGGATATCTCCCTTCATGCCATATGCTTCATCATCATGGAAGAGTCTTCTCCCAACAGTTCCCCTGGTCCTATATAAGGAAGAACTGGTGAGCCCGGCAGTGTTCCCCACAGTGAGTCTAGTGAAATGCCTGCCCCGAGACCCTCTTCATATCTCTGTATATGAGCAAGCGATGCACTGCCAACAATGATGATGCCGGACGAATGATCGTATGAATGACGATACATCCCCTAGTAGAGTCTGAATCTGCCCATATGAATGCCATGTATTTGGGCAGCGATCTTGATGATCGGCACTCGTTGTCGGTGTTTCATCTTTACACGAGAATAGACCCTCAATTCTTAAAGGGGTTGTCCCGCGCCGAAACAGGTTTTTTTTTTTTTTCAATAGCCCCCCCGTTCGGCGCGAGACAAACCCGATGCAGGGGTTTAAAAAAAAAAACGGATAGTACTTACCCGAATCCCCGCGCTCCGGTGACTTCTTACTTACCTTGTGAAGATGGCCGCCGGGATCTTCACCCTCGGTGGACCGCAGGTCTTCTGTGCGGTCCATTGCCGATTCCAGCCTCCTGATTGGCTGGAATCGGCACACGTGATGGGGCGGAGCTACGAGGAGCCGCTCTCTGGCACGAGCGGCCCCATTCAGAAGGGAGAAGACCGGACTGCGCAAGCGCGTCTAATCGGGTGATTAGACGCTGAAGATTAGACGGCACCATGGAGACGGGGACGCTAGCAACGAAACAGGTAAGTGAATAACTTCTGTATGGCTCATAATTAATGCACAATGTACATTACAAAGTGCATTAATATGGCCATACAGAACTGTATACCCCCACTTTGTTTCACGGGACAACTCCTTTAAGATTGCTTAGCATTATTACCTTTCAGTGCTTGGGCTATGGATTCAAATCTTCAGGGCAATATTTGCACAGAATTGGAATGTCTTGTAACAATTTATACATGAATCCTTCAATGTGCCACCAAAAATTCCTTGGCACGTCACCTATTGTGTGATCACCATTTGTCATGCGAGATCAAACATTAAAACACTAATTAGATTCACACCCTCATCATTTAATATGTTGTTTATTGCACCACTATTCTTATTGGCATTCCTTTAAAAGCATTTTTCCCACTAACAATCTCTATTACCTGTTCATGGGATATATGGGAAATCTTAGGTCACTTGACTAATCATGAGTATGGAGGTCCCATGTCTCCTTTTCTTCCTCACCGGCACATCCATGTGAGAAGGGGTAGTAGGAAGAGGTAGTTGGATATCCACACTGCTACTACTACTACTACTACTACTACTACACATCACTACACACTAGTACTCTATGATAACATGGGCACAACTGAGAGCGAGAACTTAGCTGCTTGCCTATTGGCAAAACGCATCATCAACTGCTCCAAACAACTCATCCTTATCATGGGCATGCTGGGGAAGAGACTCAGGTTCACATACCAGGAGGTACCCAAAAGAAACAAGAAACTTCCTCCGGCGGGTGGAGCGTTGCTACAGTAGTACAGGCTTCTGTTGCTAGGTGAATGTCTACCGAACCCTTCCCAGATGTTGCTGGGGAAGGTTGCCATTGGCTCCAGTGATTTTTTTTTTAAGACGTTGTTCTGTTTTTTGCCTATTTTGTGAAGTCTCATTTATACAAACAATGTGCAGCTGTTAAATTTTGTTTCCTTATCCATTGCTCAAAATACTCATACAAAAAAGTGGCATAGGGCAAGGATGGGTAAATACAGAGGGTGAGGCAACAGTGTCCTACTGTTTTTTGTCAAAAATTGCTTAACACTCAAACAGGTGACTGGTTCTTCCATCATGACATCACACCTGCCTACAAAGCCCTGGGTGTTAAGGAATATGAAAAAACAAAACGGCATGACACCATTACTTTACCCACCATATTGACCTGATTTCACTTTGTGCAATTTTTTTTTTGCAAGTGCTTTGAGCAATGGAATAGGAAACAAATTTTCATAGCTGCACATTGTTCGTATGAATCAGCCATCAAAAAATCTATGAAAAACTTCTTGAAAAAAAAAACATCACTGGAGCCAAACACAACCGTCCCCAGCATCGTTGGCTGACATACCCCCCTAGAAGGGTTCCGTAGGTATCAACCTAGCGACAAATGCCTGTACCAGTAACATCCTGATCACCAGAAGAAGATTCTGGTTTCTTTTCAGTACCCCCTTGTATTTATGCTTTGCTTCTGTGTCTCACTTTACTAGCTAATTGCTCAATCAATCAATATGATTCAAAGTTCTGCTTCTCAGAAACCCATTCAGAATTTTTATCCTCTTGCAATGCTCATTTCTGTCTCTCTCCCACCCATGTCCTCCATCCTGTCTTCATCTTTTCCTGTGATCTTTCAGACTTCTCCTGTGTTGCACCTGAACTCTGGAATGGTCTTCCTTGGGCAATCAGACAAATCATTAATTTTTTTCATCGGATTATATCTTGAAAACATATATTTGTAGTAGTATTTACGACACTATGCATTGGAATTATACTTCATGATTTTTCATATTTTTTCTCTTGGAATATTACAGATAAACCAAGCTACTAGTTTGCTACATTATCCATTGTTTTTTCTGTTTTGTTTGTCCATTTCTCCATAGACTCACACAGATCACAGCTGGGTGACTAAAAGAAGTCATTCATATTAGATAGAAGTAGATTAGTGTTTGAACAACTATTTATCGGACAATCATTCAGACCCCCATAAACATCAGTCTAGTTTTGAACCTGCCGGTTTCAGATAATACATGCGCACAATTCCCGCGATACTGTGTATTGTGGCCTCTCAACTTTTCCCCCGACAGATCACGAGGCAAAGAATTACTGGGAGGGCTGAACTTCTACGTCTGATCCTTTTGTTCTCCCTTCACAGTTGGAGAGATTTGCCACCACCAAAGCTGTCTTGCAGTGGCTTACCTCTGTCTTCCCATGTAAAAGACATGAAGGCTCAGCCGAACTAAGGGTTCATGTGAATGAGGAAGCCAGGGGAAATAGCTGTTAAACAAATATTTAGCTGACAGCTAATGCAAGGGCATGGGCACTTTTAGCCTAATACAACCATACAGATTTTAGTCCATATTTTAGGCCATTACAATCATTCAAACTGGTCATATATGTTCGAAAAAACCCTCTAAATTGATACCTAGAAATGTGAAGTGATTGGATGACCCTAAGCAGAAAATGGAGCTGGAGTTAGAATGGGGGGTTGCAAACCAGGTGAACACGTAACCAAGGAGGGTGGGCATTAAATAATGCGTGGGACAACTGTGAAAAGCCTGGTACACACTGCAACCACCCTACTTTTGACAAGCAAATAAAGGTCGATAACTTTATTGAATGAAGCACCAGCAAATATACATGTTTAGAGGAAAACTGCCTCTTCCTCAGTCAACTGGCCCACACCAGTCAGCACTACAACAGTTTCCTCTGCTGCAATTGGTGTCTGATCCATAGTCTTTAGTATAACTGGGGCATGCATTAACTACAGCCTATATTGTTGTATTCTAGCTTGGCTGAGGAAGAGGCCATTGGCCTAGAAACACAGTTCTTTGTTGGTGCTTCATTCAATAAAGTTATCAACTTTTTTCACTTGTCAAAAGTAGAGAGGTTGAGACATGTACCAGGTTTTTTATGGTTATTCCAAGCATTATTCCAAACCCACCCTCCTGGACGAGGCGTCTACCATCGTTGTTCCATACATGTTCAATGACACAGGAAACACACCAAACAATATTTCACTGTGGAATATTCTTGCATGGAAGGAGCATACTCAACAATGGTTGACTGCATCCCAAACAGGTACTGACGTCCACTGGACAAAAACATTTTGAACACAGCCGACAGCTTTCCAAATGATGATAGTCTGTCACCACTAGACCAAAACGATTGATCGGCGTTAAAATTCAACTAAGAAATGATCGCTTTAGTTGAAATTCTCTGTTTTGATCAACTTTAGTCTAACTTGCATGGGCACTGAATCCATTATTTATAACGCTGTAAGCATTTAAGTGTGATTTGATCACCGTCCAAGACGTCCACCTTTACCTTCTACTGTAGTATGACCTTGGTTCTTCTAAATTTGTAAGCTCTTTCAGGCAGAACCCTCACTCTTTGGGTTTGTCTTAGAAACTTTTGCTTAATAATTGTGTACAATGTTTGACATTTTCTATGTACTTTCCTTTCCCCGACGGTAAGGCACAGCAGAGCAGGTTGTTGGTTTATACACATAGAAAAATAATAATAACAACAAAAATAATTGGCTTCCTATGACGTTTGCCATATAGTGTGTGTAAACTTGAGGTAGGAAAATTAGATTGTAAGCCCCAAGCGGGATCTAGGATAAATGTGTTTCCTCGCAGTCTTAAGAAATATGTTGGCATTCAATGAACAAGAAATAATCAGTTCTTTATGCAGTATTACCGGTGGCGACTTGTTGACTTTGCATACCATGGATACTATATAGAAGTTTAGAATGGCCAAAAGTATATGGATCCTACTTCTGATAAGTAGGTTTAAGACATTGTATCAACAATCATTGCTAACAAATGTAAACAGTCATTGTGACTAAGCCTCTGTTTGTTCTAGTTCTGATCCTTGCCTGTTTATTGACCGTTCTGACTTCCGTGCTCCTTGTCCTCGGCTCTGTATTTTAGACTCTGCTTTTAACCCTTTCCAATCCACTGTCTGACGTCTAAAGACATTCTGATGGAAGGCTGTACAGCTCTGATGTCCGAAAACGTCCAACAGGGTATTCTTACTGTAAATTACTGGCCGCTCTGTTGTCAGGGGCCTCTCCAGCATGTCCCATACTGCAGTACTGGCTCTATCCAGCAGATGGTGCCATTGTATAATGGCAGAAAGAGAAAGCCCCCTAGGAAACCCTGAATCCAAAATTGGATTGCAAAGGGTTAAAATTACCTACCAAAGGGTCTGAATATTTATGACAATACAAAATGTTAGATTTCTCAAAAAATTTCTAACATTCTATTTTCACTTTGTCATTATGGGGTATGGAATGCAGAATGATGGAGAAAAAACTTGAATTAAAAAAAAAAAAATTCCACAATGTCGCAATATAAAAAAAGTAAAAAAAAAACATGAAAATGTCTGAAGACTTTCGAAATGCAGTGCATATAATAAAGACTGTATGTATGTAGGAATGTAGGGGAAAATCCATAGTTTTCATGACGGGTTGTACTTATATTTGCTCATTGCATACAAACACAGAGTAAAACTTTCAATGCCATTACATGATTTGGACTAGTCTGGTCCTAGGTTATTGGGGATTTTGGACCACTGCTATTCTTGCTCCTCTCCAGTGCATCTCCATCCTAGTAAACACATTTTCACCACTTCTCCCGAATGACCTGACATTTTTTTCTTGGAATGTTCCCATGCATGCCAGAGCTTTGGGCAATTTTTTGCTAATTAAGCATTGACACTAATGGCAGATTCCCAGATATTTGTGTACTTGTCCTAATTAAGTACACTGCAGCACTAGATTGAAAGCACCTCCCAAACATACAATAAAACAATAAATATAATGTTATCCTCTTTAAAATAAGAAAATATAAGCGAGATAATAAAAGACATTTATTGTTCATATTGATATGTATCTTTAGTATGTTTCTGGTGATAGTTTTCAATTTTCTTTTTCATCTTACCCTCATGAAAAATAGCAAATAATCTTATCTATTTAATACTTGGCAGCATAATAGATAAAGGCAAAGTAAGGTCATTTATACTTGTCGTTGTTAAAAAGATAGTATTGTTATTTTAAGGGGTTCTCCAGTTGTAAACAATCAATTGCCTATCTTCAGGATAGGTCATTAATAGTAGATCAGCGATAGGTCTGTTGCCAGCGATCCCTGCCAATCAGCTTTTTTCTGTTCTGATGTATCCATGCACTGAGATGATCTTTGCATACAGCTCCATTCTTTCTGCGAGGCTTGGTATTACAGGCAACGTTTCCATTCATTTCAATGGTAACTTGGCCTGTAATACCAAGCTCAGCCACTGCAGAAAGAATGGAGCACACTGTCGCCATAAACAGTTGATCGGCAAAGGTTCCTAGAAGACAGACATACCAATATACTATTGACGACCTATCATGAGGTTAGGCTATTGATACTCTACAACTAGAAAACCCATTTAAAGTACTTTTTTTCAATGGTAAGTATTCTGTCTTTCCTGCTATAATTTCTATTTTGCAAACATAACTCACATCCCTGAAGGCAAGAGGGTATACAGTAAGTAGAATTGGTATATGAGCCAGGTAAATAAATCTTTTGCTAATGTAACTCATGTCCCCAAGGGCAAGAGGGTGTAAAATGGCTGGGATTGGTGTATAACTAGCCTAAATAAATATTTTACTCACATAACTTATGCCCTTAAGAGGGGGTAGAATTAGTAGAACTGGTAATAAATAAATATTTTGCGAATAGAACTGATGTCCCCTAGGGCAGGAGGCTGTACAAAATGGTAAATAAATATTTTGCTAGCATAACTTATATCCCCAAGGGCAATACAGTGAAAATAATTGTGGAACTGGAATATAAGTAAGGTAAATGCATATTTTGCTAACATAATTCACGCCCCTAAAGCCAAAAAGGTGTAGAATAGGTGGAACTGGTGTGTATGTAAAGTAAATACATATTTTACTAACATAATTCATGTCCCCAAGGTTAAAGGGGTTGTCCCGCGAAACAAAGTTGGGGTATACACTTCTGTATGGCCATATTAATGCACTTTGTAATGTACATTGTGCATTAATTATGAGCCATACAGAAGTTATTCACTTACCTGCTCCGTTGCTAGCGTCCCCGTCTCCATGGATCCGTCTAATTTTCAGCGTCTAATCGCCCGATTAGACGCGCTTGCGCAGTCCGGTCTTCTCCGTGTTGAATGGGGCTGCTCGTGCTGGAGAGCTGCTCCTCGTAGCTCCGCCCCGTCACGTGTGCCAATTCCAGCCAATCAGGAGGCTGGAATCGGCAATGGACCGCACAGAAGACCTGCGGTCCACCGAGGGTGAAGATCCTGGCGGCCATCTTCGCAAGGTAAGTAAGAAGTCACCGGAGCGCGGGGATTCAGGTAAGTACTATCCGGTTTTTTTTTTCAACACATGCATCGGGTTTGTCTCGCGCCGAACGGGGGGCTATTGAAAAAAAAAAAAAAACGTTTCGGCGCGGGACAACCTCTTTAAGAGGGTGTGGAATAAGTGGAACTTGAGTGTATGTGTAAGATAAATGCATATTTTGCTAACATAACTCATGTTCCTGAAGGCTAGAGGGTGTAGAGTACTATAGGTGGAACTGGTGTATGAGCAATGTCAATAAATCCATTGCTAACATAACTCATATCGCCAAGGTGAAGAGGGTGAAGTGGAAACAGCAAATTAGTGTTGAAACATATAAAGGTTAATTGGAAGCCAAATAAATCAAGGCCAGAGAATTAGAGTCTGAATTACCTACTCCTGCACCAAACTTCTTTGAGATAGGCATGGAAGTTGGCATTCCTTGAAGGTATACACATTTTTTAGAAGTTTTCCCATGATAACTAGGATGGGAATCACTGGCCTGTACCATATGTTTCCCTCAGCCATAGTAAAAGTTACCCTTAAGTGCCCTGTGTCAGTCATGCTGAAACGGTGCCCCATACCATTGAATTTACCATCAACTGTGAATGGAGCTGTCCTATGAAGACAGGTTCATTTCTCCATCTTGCTGTTACTTTAATGAGCTGTGACGTGGTAGTTTAGTGAATTTTGTTTTTGTAGATTTATGAATGCTTCACTGATTATTTCACAAAATATGGTTCTACTTTTATAACCTCAGCTTGTTAAGATGGTGCAAAAACTGCATAGCTATTAAATTCCTGTGATTAAAGAGAGATTGGATTGGGTGGATTGTAATGGTAAAAATATTGAGCTGCCAGTGCAAATGAAGTCTTTTTAATTGATTGTCTTAGAAGATGAACAGGTGAGCAGGTGTAGCACAAAGCATTCACAGTGCTAGGAATGTATAACAAGATCAAATGTAGCGCTCCAGAGGTAGGGATGAGGCTGACTACAGAGAATCAATCATAATATGAAACATAATCTTCTTTAAGGCTCATATACACGGCTCTGTCTATATACAGATCCATAATGAGGCAACCATAGAAGTCTATGGATTCATACCGTAACTCCAAACACTTCCAATTTCATATGGTGGCACATGCCATCTGTGGTGTAATTTGAAGCTTTCACCTACCATGTAGCATTTATAACACTAGTTTCTTCCTATGTAGCATGGGGTCATCGGCAGTCTTAGCTATGTGCTTGCAGGGGAGGGGGTGCACTAGACAGATGTAGGCTGAGGGCAATTGCCCCCTTTAGCTCTGTCCAGAAAGATGATCTTCTTCCTCCTTTTGACAGCATCTTGTGCAGCTATATGAATCATCCTCCTCCTGGCTCTAACTCCTCCCTTCTAATACACAATCATTTAATTCTGCTACTATATTTATGCTATGAGTTTGTTCTGGGGCTGTATTGATGTTCTGAGCTTAGTTCTGATAAAATATTCATGTACAGAGCTTGGTTCTGCCATTGTACCCATGTACTGTGATTGGTTTGTGCTGTATTTATATAATGCGTTTGGTTCTGGTGCTGCATTTGTTATGACCTTGGCTCAGGGGCTGTATTTATGTTATGAGCTTGTACTGGGGCTATATTGATGTTATGAGCTTAGTTCTGATGACGTATTCATGTACGCAGTTTGGTTCTGTCATTATACCCATGCTCTGTGATTGGTTTACGCTGTATTTATGTTATGAGTTTGGTTCTGGTGCTGTATTTGTTATGAGCTTGGTTCGGGGACTGTATTTATGTTATGAACTTGATTCTCATTGAGTTGCTTTGGTGTGGGTATACTGCTATCTTACTGCTTTCTGCACAAGCAGAATAAAATCTGACTGCCTGTCATTGCCTTCCTGTAGATGAGGGGTAATAGACTGAACTGGATGGATATATGTCTTTTTTGGCCACACATACCCTGTTACTATATATATATATATATATATATATATATATATATATATATACAATTAAATATCCCTTATTTCTTTGTATGCATTGCTTCTATCGGGAAATACAGTGGCATACTTTGGCACCATATGGCAGCACACAAAGTGGTTTTGGGTCCATAGTATGAGACCAGGAATACTGCTTCACCTGCATAAAAGGAATACTTAGCCAGCAGGCTCAGTCTGGGTCCTCCTGTTGCTGTCCAGAGCTTCATTGTGTGTCTTGCAGTCCTCGTTCGCCCACAGAAGATCACTGCCTAGTTGCGGAATTCATAAATCCCGCCTCCACAATGCGCTGGCTGTCGATTGGTTCTTTGACCTCTGCTCAGCCAATCAATGCAGCGCTGGATGAACCAATCACAGCCATCGCATTGGTTAATCAAGCGCTGCATTGACTGACTGAGCAGCACTAGATGAACCAATCATAGCTATCGCTTTCTGGAGGTGGGACTTATTAATCCTACAACCATGAAGTGATCTGTGGGCGAACGAGGACTGCAGGACGCATAGTGGAACTCCGGACAGCAGCAGGAAAACCCAGACAGAGCCTGGTAGGCAAGCATTTCTTTTTTTCAGGAAATGCAGCTAGGGCTTTTTTGGGGGGTAGGTTTTAACCTTCTTGCGATAAAATCGGAGGCCACAGCGATGCTACGTGAATTTTTTTTTACAAGAAAACGCATCGCTGTTGCTATAAAATTTCGGGTACAAAGCAACGTACCCGTAGCCAATATCTCTGTCATCTATGTGAAAGAGGCCTTATAGTGATGTCTCCATCCTGTGACAGAGTAATGATGGAATAATGAGATAGAGACTGTGTTGCTATAAACTGGGAAGTAGTGTGCCACAAAATTGTTCGCATCTGTAAAAACATATCCCACTAAGTAAGTTGCCCTCACTGAGATACCATAACTGCCACGTCCTCATTGTGAATAAACACCCGATCTGTTTAATACCTACTGTGTCGGTGTCATTGTCTATGCTGTCCTTAAAGGGGTTGTCCCGCGCCGAAACGGTTTTTTTTTTTTTTTTTTAACCCCCCGTTCGGCGCGAGACAACCCCGATGCAGGGGTTAAAAAAACAACCCGCACAGCGCTTACCTGATCCGGCGGTCCGGCGTCTTCATACTTACCTGCTGAAGATGGCCGCCGGGATCCTCTGTCTCCGTGGACCGCAGGGCTTCTGTGCGGTCCATTGCCGATTCCAGCCTCCTGATTGGCTGGAATCGGCACGTGACGGGGCGGAGCTACACGGAGCCGGCATTCTACACGAGTGGCCCCATAGAAGACTGCAGAAGACCCGGACTGCGCAAGCGCGGCTAATTTGGCCATCAGAGGGCGAAAATTAGTCGGCTCCATGGGAACGAGGACGCCAGCAACGGAGCAGGTAAGTATAAAACTTTTTATAACTTCTGTATGGCTCATAATTAATGCACAATGTACATTACAAAGTGCATTATTATGGCCATACAGAAGTGTATAGACCCACTTGCTGCCACGGGACAACCCCTTTAAGTGGGGTCTGCATCATACACTCTAGACTGAAAACCCATATGGACTGGCATCCTCACACAGTCTATTGGTGGTTCGGAAACTGAACACTACACTCACTTGTTCTGTATCTAATTCTCCATTGGATCAGGCAATTCACTTGTCAGTATCTGTGGGGACCTATCAGTTGGACTCCCGTGAATCAGATATTTATGGCGTATCAATGCTAGAAATGTTATTAGATGGGGAAAAACAGTAAGATAAGTATAGAGTCTTGTCGGTATAAGATAATACACCGAATCTAACATTAAGATCGGTGTACCTGTAATCCTATGTATACCCACAGGTAACATGATCGGGTGGTCCAAATGGCCAAAGTGTAAGACGTAAAGTCCCCTGGTGCAAGCACCGAGTCTTGACTAATTCCTTAGGGTGACGTCACATTGTGACATTTTCTTGGCAGACTGGTTTGCCATTGCCTTCCCCAGTTATCTATAACCCCCAGCAAGTTGGGTACTCATTTTACCGGCCTTGGAAGGATGGAAGGCTCAGTCAACCTTGAGTCGACTAACTGAACCAACTTGGGGTCTATTTGCCATCTTCATTGTTTTTATTGCATCTTCAGTAAAGTTATTGGATTTTCTTCCAAGACCGGAATACCTTCTCTTCAGTTTCTCCAACCGACATCTGAGCATCAGATGTAGCACAAGACTATACTGAAAGAGACACCACCGTAAAAAGTAAGGTAAACACCACATATACGTTATTTATGTTTCCGCTAAAGCCTTTTGTTATGTCTTTGATTTTGGAATGTGCTTTACAATAAAATTCGAGTAATGTGAGACTTCTGCTCCGGTAGAGTATATATTATCTAGAACATTAAAAAATAAGCACTTGTCCCCCCCAGAGATCGCCTAGATTTGAATGATATGTGATAGGTGACATTTACACCACATATCACTGGAACAGCTTAACGTCATTATATTGTGGATTAACTGATCTGTCATCGGCGCCGGAGTGAAATGTGCTAATGGCGCTTGATTTAGGGGCCGATTATCTAAGGTCGGCTGAACAGATGGTAATCCCAATTGCTGACAACTGCATCCTTTTAAAAATCAAAGTGCACTTTATAATGTCTTGCCCTAAATGTCAGATTAGAAATGAAGAACATTATACCTCTGAGGCTCTCGGCACCTTTGGAAAATAAAATAACAAAATCATGAAATTCAAAGCTACAAATGGGGATCTTTTACAAGAGCATGGAGGGCTGGATTAAGGTTGGTGAAGGCTCTGGTGCCAAAAGAATTTGGTAAGAGCCCCCCTCCCCCGTATGACCTCTAGGACCTGCAACCCATCGGACCCCATATTGTTGCAATATATAATTAAGGCTAGAAGTAACAACCACATAGGCTTGAAACGCGTAAACCCTTGAGCTGTTTGTATGGTTTTAAAATGATATGAACAAAGATTTGGGATTTTAGTGGCTTACCTCTACTTAGCTTTTCGAATATAGGGGCGTAACTATAGAGGATGCAGCGGATGCGGTTGCACCTGGGCCCAGGAGCCTCAAGGGGCCCATAAGGCCTCTCTTCTCCATATAGGGAACCCAGTACTATGAGTAAAGCATTATAGTTGGGGGCCCTGTTACAAGTTTTGCATTGGGGCCCGGAAGCTTCAAGTTACGCCTCTGGCTACAGATGTGACCGCGCCTTCGCTAGGTGATGACGTAGATCCCACGGTCTTTCTGCAATCATCATTGCAGAAAGACGGCGGGTCAGATGACTTCCATTGTCTTCCATGGAAGCCGTCCGCATGGAATCCAGCTGAAAATAGAGCATGCTGCAATTTTTTCCCCCGTGAGCGGAGAATCGCAATTGGTTTCCACTCGTGGGCATGGAAACCTGTTTTACATAGCATGCTATGGCTGGTATTTGATGCAGAATTCGGAGGAGGACGCCCGCTCCGGATTCTGCAATGCAAATCCGTCCGTGTGAATTTTAAGTCTTTGCTATGCGGGATTACAAGTCTGATCAATTTACTTGTATTGGTTGTTATGGATGTGGCAATATCAAACATTTATTTTTTCCCCATGAACCAACCTGAAAAGGATTTTTTTTACAATTTTTTACAATTATTTTTTGATGGTTTCAACATTACAATTAATGAATAACATTTCTCAAATATGTACCAGGAGTTTGAGTCTAAGCACCATTGTCTGATCATGCATGCGCGCTTAAAGGGAATCTATCTCCTACTTTTAGACCTATCTACTAAGCTTCTGGGCTGAAAGTTGTTGACCTGTGGAGTCCAGGGAAGTAAGTGTTATACTTACCTCCCCCATCGTTCTCTTGGTATCAGCACTGGAAGCCATAGTGCATTGAGCGGTGCTGCTAAGCAGTCTGCCCATTATGAAATTAGAATGGGTGGACTACTTAGCGTGCCACTCAATGAATTGAGAAGCAGCTTTCAGTATAACGCATCTCCAGACTAAGCAGGTCACCTACTTTCAGCCCATAGGCTTAGTTTACAGGGCTAAAAGTAGGTTATAGAGTATCTTTAAAAATCATACAAATTCAGTCACCATTGTCTTCCAAGCTTCTACTTGTCCTATTGTCACAGGCGGGCTCACAGACTATTTTAGTTATAGATTAATGACACAAGGTAGAGAAGGGAAAGTGCTCAGATTGGACCAAACCTCTAAACACTGATAGTATAGATTGTTTAGCTTTGGTCACTAAGCAATCTATAGACTTATTTCACTTTGTATCCACTGTAATACAAATATATTTTTTCCTTTTTCTATGTCACCGTAAGGGACTTGAAGCTGAGATTCTGTGATCGCTCAGATAATACACTGCAATACAGTGTATTATCTCTTTTCATTTGCAATGCCAGCGATCGTAGACCCGAAGACCATTCTCAGGCATCTGGTTCCCATGGCATCCCATAAGTCCTCCGCAATTGGATGGTGAAGGGCCAATGACATCCCAGATAGGGTGCCCACCCTCAGTTAACCGCTGACGTATCACAGTCAACATTGATCGCAACTTGTAAGGGGTTAATGGACAGGATCAACGTTATCTCAGTAACAGTCGGCTCCTGTTGCGGATGGCCTAGGCTCAACTTCTTAGCCTGTACCATCTATATGCTGTACATATAGGTCATTTGACAGGAACTGCCTCTCTCCCATGTTATACAGGTAGGGAAGGGGTTACTACTACTTGACTGTATGCATATATCCCTATTCAACATCATCTCTACTCGAGCCAACCTAAGCAACCAATCACCGTGAATCAGCCAAGCCAAATAACCAATCACCGTGAATCAGCCAACCGAAATAACCAATCACCGTGAATGAGTAAATCCAAACAACCAATCAGGTTGCGAATGGTGTGGAGATGTGGTCTTAAAAGCTAATATGCTGACTGTATAGCAGTAACTCTCCATCATAGATGAAACCTCAACTACCAACACGCTGGTTGAAAGCCACTGCTTTGAGACTTTGGCTCTATGGGTTGTCCTCAAGATACAGTAACTCTTCATGTATCGTTCTAGCCAAGTCACCTGGAGAAAAGCATTGCATTGGTTGATCTATCCATGTGTCTAGATACCCTCACCAAGGCAATTTGGTTTGTTGGCACGCTCCTCATACTCAACATCTGCCCATCTGCCCTCCTATTGTTACACCTCAGTTCAATAGAACTCTATCACGGATGGAAGCAGCCATGCAGTCGTTTGAGAATGTTTTGAGGGATTTCCCTTTAACTCCAGCACGTTTCTATAAAATAAAGTAGCTGAGCGACTTAAAAGGTTGTGTCAATAGGTTTCTAAGTTTAGCGGCTCACAACTCAATCTGACTGCATCTCACTCAGCAGGTGTTTAACATTTTATAGTGTCACAAAGACCTTTAGCTTTTTGTGTGTAAATGAGAGGTAAGGCTTGAGGAACATTATAGTATTTGCTGTCAAAGATCTCAATTACAGCCCCTGTTATTAATCCTGCGTTTCCCGAATAGTAGCACTCTTTCAATACATCACCAACCGGGCATTACGAATAAATATTGTTATTCTGCGTTCAATAAACATTGCTTATTACCCAATTTCTGTGACACAATTCACCGGGAATTGACCATTTTCATGTACTCAGCTCCAATGTTAATGAATAAAGGCTGTGTTTAATAACAGTTACGGAAGGAGCGGTCCGAGGAAATGTTGCAAAGATGAGCGAATATTACAAGCTGACAGTGGTTGTTTAAGGAAGAAAGCCTCATTAAAGCATATGGATGTCACAGAGTGGGGTCCGCTACAGTGGGGAGCTGCTAAGGAAGGCTGCCACTCTGGTGAACCCGATCCATTAACGTATTATCTAATCAGCCATTAGAAATAGATGTGACAGTTGTGGAAGACGGACATGCACTGATGAGCTGATCACCAAGGAGGCTGTCAGTCGGACAAGAGGTTGTTTCATGAGATGACCCCTTCAAACTACACTTAGGGTAGAGTCCCAGGTAGCAGCTGCCATGTGGCCATGATGCATCAGAAATATAACCAAGGGCGTAGCTATAGAGGGTGTAGAGGTAGCAGTTGCTACTGGGCCCTGGAGCCATAGAGGGCCCAAAGGCCCCTTTATTATATAAGAAACCACCTTTTTTATAAATGGCACATGGGTGGTTGGGGGGACCATGTTACAGATTTTGCATTGGGGTTCCCTACATCTAGCTTCTGCCTAATCTTTTAAGAATCTAGCAATTCCCCACCTGCTGGTGTTGTGTTGATGAGCTTCTTAAGAGACCTAATGATGAAGAGGAAATTTGTGGGAGGGCCCCCATGATGAACTTTTGCATCCGTACCCATGAGCTTATAGCCACACCTCTGGATATAACCAAAAGCTCCAAGTTTGTGGGCTTGGCAAATGAGTTATATGCTAACTGACTGTTGCTTCTTAAAGGTTGTACCGCAATTAAAGGTTGTTCAAAAGACAATTGACTTTTATCACCTATCTGTAGGAAAGGTGTCACAAGTCTGATCAGTAGAGCTCCCACTGTTTAGATCTCCACCAATCTCAAGAACAGGGATCCTATCTCCTCTTCTTCTCATCACTGAGGGCTAACTGCACCTTACCACCGTGACGTGGAGATTGAATGGAGTAGCGTTTGCACATGAGTGATGCCACTCCGAGTACAAGCACTTGACTATAGTCCCAAAAAATTATTGGCATGGCATTGCGTATGTTGGACTGACGTTCCATTTAATTTCGTCCTTACTGCAGGGAGTGCAGTGAGCTCACAGTGAGGAACAGAGGGGGATAAGGGACCCCTGTTCTCGTGATTGGTGGATCCCCATGATCAGTTGCAAATACTGTTTCCCTTCTCTAGCTACTAAAACCCCCATGCCCAGTAGAACCCTATTTTGGGTCTAACTTTGATAATAGTTCGGTTTGGCAAGAATCCAAACTTTAGGCATTTTATTTAGGCTGAACCAGAAGTTTATAAAAAGGTGTTTGACTCCTGACGCATAGTGGTCCACTGGTTAGAACTGTTACCTTGCAGTGCTGGTGTCCTAGGTTCATATCTGACCAAAGACAACAGCTGCATGGACTTTGTAAAACACCATGCAGATTTTATCATTTGAACCTAGGACCCAGGGACACTGCAAGGTAGCTATGCTAATCCTTGAACCACCATGCTTTGGGAGACCACCACAATAAACCCCCCTTAGGGAGTGTTCAATACTACTTTTAGGGATTTAATAAACTTACGATTCAAACTAATTCAAACCAAATCAAAGTGTTTAACAAAATTCGGCAAACCAGCCCAACCAGACTTTTGAAATAATGGAAGTAAAGGAAATAAAATGATTTGGGAGGAAAGAGCAGAATAAGTGAGGATTAGCAATTTTTATCCAGATATCAATCTTACCTGATTTGTATAACTGGTTATTTAAACTAAACACTTTCCAAAAGATGCAAGGTACGAGCGAGAGCACAATCACCGTCTTCCATTACAAGATTCATGATGTGTCTAAAGAGATGCATTACCAGGAGTGTGCTGAATAAGAGTCATTTCAGAAAAAAGACATAAAGGGAGGTCAAACGCTTCAGATTTCACAATGTGTCTATTTCAGCTGAAAAAAAATAAAATAAAACTCGAAAATTCACTATAAAATGATTTCCAGGTTTTTTTTCAGTCCCATTTCTGAGTATTATTTAAAGATTGTCAGTCCTCCAAACATGTCAAATGGAGATAAGGATTCCCACAGGCGCATCTGAATGGAGACGGTTGCAGAGAATGTTAGGTAAATGTTTATTCATCTTCAGAGGAAGTTGACTGGTAAGAGCCTTCAAGAAAAGAGTAGATGCTCACATCGACCATGTGATCCGCACTGCAGTCATATCCAGAATCATCACATGAAATAGTCTAAAGCCCAGTAATTCTTTGTAATTAAATGCATCAGAGTAATAGTATGGGTCGTAATGGATGTAGCAATATAATTGCATGCTTTTATTATTTTTGCTTTTTCTTTTTTTTATTTAAACGGAAAAATTATATTTCAGGGCTTTTTGTAACATATTTTTAAAGGGGCCTTGACTTTTCTGAGAATTCATGCTCATCTACTAGCTTATGTTAGTCTATCATTTCTGTAGTATACTTGCATTAAAAATGTTGTTGTTTTACCACTGTAAATCACGTTTCAAGTGGCTGCCACTAGGGGTCTCCCTTCCAGCTTCTCTGCAATCCACTCTCTGTCTTGGCTACAGAGCTTCTATGGTGACATGGACATTGGGGCATTTCTATAGCAGCAGGGGAAGAGCTATCTTCACAGGTTGCTCCCATGCACTCATAGGCTGCAGGCTGACAGATCTGCAGACAATCTCCACAGTCTCCTGCTGTTGTGGATTTGTGCTGGTGTATGTGCACACATTACACACACATTATAGTGGGTTTGCTAGTGGAGATGAGCGAGCATGCTCAATAAAGGCAGATACTCGAGCAAGTATCGCTCTTCTCGAGCATCTGCCTACTCGCTCGAGGAAATGAGGGGGGGGGGGCGGCGGAGAGAGATCTCTCTCACTCTCCTCCGCCGCCCTCCCCGCATTTGCTCGGACAAGTACGCAGATACTCGAGAAGAGCGATACTCGCTCGAGTATCTGCCTTTACCGAGCGTGCTTGCTCATCCCTATTTGCTAGCCATTTGGCTAGAATGTCTCTAAATGCCCGATTATCCTGGGAAAGCAGAGGAACTGCCTCCCGGCTGATTGAATCTGAGACAGTGCAATGTCGTATGGGAAGTAAGGGCAAGGAAGTCAGGACAGTGAACTACTGGCAGAATGCTAGGCTTGTTACACAGCCCCCTCCCTGAATGTGGATTGCAAGCAGCAAAACAACAAAAAAAGGGTGAAGACCACCTGAAAATCAGAACTTACAGACATGAAACTAGGTGCAAACAGCAGCAAATGAGAATATAAGGAGAAACTGGTGTACTTTAGAAAACTTTTTGAAAACTCGGGTACACTTTAAACAGGCCTGGGGCCATTATTATGCCTCTGGATGCTAAAAAAACCCATTGACAACCCACAATTGCATTGCAGGAATAGCGATAGGGTTGTCATTCACGTTGTCAAACTCCTTAGATGCGATTGTCACTTATGATTGTGACATGTAAGGGGTTCAATGCCTGTGATTGGTGTGGTCTCTGATACTGGCTTTTATAGCGGGGTGTCAGTTGTATTACAGCTAACACTGACTGCTGATGGCATGAACTCAGCTCCCGTGCTGGAATTGCACCACACATTTAAAGCCTATGGAGGAAAGGGGTTAATTGGAGATCAGAGGGAAATTTGCTACAGAATGTTATAACATACAATTAATCATTTATGGAAAAAAAATAACCTGTGATTTGACTCCTGTACTATATCCACATAATAGGTAGTCTATAGGAGGCTTTCACGTATAATCAGCTGTGTAGGTTGACATGAAAGGGAGCATGGTAATGGCGATGGAACATGGGGCAGACTTTCAGGGACAGCAGGACAGCAACCGAAATCTGGGACTGTCCCACTGGATCTGGAACAGTTTGGAGCTATGTATAACTCATCCAAAAATTAACCAAGAACTCGCCTTTTAAGATCTTCTCAACCACATAAAACCCTCTATTATGTATAATAAATAATCTACACTCCTCTCGCCTTTCAGTTATTGACCTCACTTTATATAGCAAGCGAGCCTAATTACCAGGTGAGGCGTCCGCTGGGAGTACATGTCCCCTCTTGAAGGGCATTTTATTTTCCCTTTAAAGCAATGTCTTTGAGAGACTCAGCAAGAAACAAGATTTGTACAGGGAGAAAGTCAAAGAGAACCTCTTCTGATTAATGATGGGAGCAAAGCATATGTTTAGATAGCAATAAGCAGCAGGTCTCAGTCTCCAGAATAGGGGGATGTCACTAGTACCTGCAAGCAAACCACAGATCTTAGAAATATACCCACTTATACTGCAGCAGATCATGCAGACGTTCATCATGGAATAAACTGGTCCTTACTCTTTGCTGAAGGGAAAAAGTATGGTACCATGTTAGCCAGTCATAGAAGAATTTGGGAGTACAAGTTTAGAACTATCTTTGACACTCTCAAGAGAGGCATAAATATCTCAAGTGGCTTCATGCAACAGTGGAATATATGGGAAATCTGGAGCAGAGGTAACACACAGGCCTGGTGACCCCCTAACACCAATTTAGAGACCATAAAACTTTCATATCCTTATCAGTGGACTAATTAAGTATTTACTCTTGGCTTACTTGCCTAGTTCAACAAAGAATTGGCTACTTCAATTCACAGCAGCCCCCAGGACTCTCTTTTCTTCTGCTTTTTGCCCAGCTGAAGAACTACTGTGTCACTGACTCAACTTTCATTCCCCACAGAACATTTAACAATTTTTTGGCTCCACTTTTTTTTAGGTAACATCCCTTCAGTCGCCCTACACCACATGTGTCAAACATAAGGCCCGCTGCCTCATTTTCTGTGGCCTGTGGCGTGCCGATGACCGCTCACTACTGTAGCGATTACCAGCTGGGGTGCCGCAGCTCACCACTGGTAATCACGCTGTTAGTGCTCATCCCGGTGCACACTCTGACGTCAGTGTGCAGCTGGGATCCTCCTCCCCTGAGTCCCCTACTCCTCAGTTCCGCAGGAGAGAACTCGGGGAGGAAGGGTTCCGGGTGCACACTCTGATGTCAGTATGTACCTGGGCTCAGCACAAGCAGAGGGGGAGCGGCACTCACAGCAAAGAGGAGGTAAGTATGGGTTGGGGGGGAACTATTATTACTGAGGGGGGTTATTATTACTGAGTGGGGTTAATATTTCTGAAGGGGGGTTAATATTACTGAGGGGGTTAATATTTCTGACGGGAATAATATTATTACTGAGACGGTTTAGTGTTACTGAGGGGGATTAATATTGCTATGGGGGTTAATATTACTGAGGGGAGTTAATATTACTTGGAGGGTTTATATTACTGAAGGGAGGTAATATTACTGTGGAGGTTAATATTACTGAGGGGGTTAGTATTGCTATGGGGTTCATATTACTGATGGGGATAATATTATTACTGAGGGGGGTTAATATTGCTACGGGGTTAATATTACTGACAAGGATAATATTATTACTGAGGTACCCTGTTACTACTGGGGCCACTGTGAGGGTTGCTATTACTATTGGAGTCACTGTGGGGGTCGCTATTACTACTGGTGCCACTGTGGGAGTTGCTATTACTACTCGGGCCACTGTGGGGGTCGTTATTACTACTGGGGCCACTGTGGGGGACACTATTACTAATTTGGCTACTGTGAGGGTCTCTATTACTAATTGAGCCACTGTGGGTGTCGCTATTACTAATTGGCCCACTGTGGGGGTCAATATTTTTACTGGGGCAACCATGAGATTCCCTATTTTTACTGGGGCCACTATGAGGGTCACTATTTTTACTGGGTCCACTATCAGAGTGACTATTACTACTGCGACTACTATAGGGGTCATTATTAGGGCTCGTTCACACGAGCATATGTGAGTTTCTGTGTGGTGAAGTCTGCGTGTAGGTGTGCAGATACCTGGTGAGTTTTATGTTCTCTGTTGCATTCCCCTGAGTCCGTAGGTGATGAGACGCTTGTTGTGTTATTTCTCTGGTCAGTTTTCCTGCCTATTACCATCCAGGGAGAACCGGTACCCTAGGTTCCAATGTGGGAGTGTCCCTCTTGGGACAATCATCCTGTTTGTAGACAGGGTATATTGTTTATTATTTGTTTATTTTTTTTATTGCTCACTTTCAACCAGCATAAAAATCATTGCGGCATCGCTGACTTCTTGCTGCGTGTAAATGCTCCCTGGTCAGCGAGAAGTTAGCGGTGACCTGCCTGTCTAAACGCTCTGCCTGAGCGCTAACAACTAGTGGTGACATCACTACTCATGCAGTTGTTTGGACAGGCAGATTGTCCCATCTAAATGAAGCATTAGTTGTCTTGTTAGAGTAGGGTCTCACAAAGCAATGAGAACCCTTGACGTGGGCTTGTGAGCTTATGACGACCCAGAACTGCTGAGCAGCTAGAATCCTACATCAGACAAGAATGGGACAACATTCCTCTTCCAAAACTCCAGTAATTGGTCTCCTCACTTCCCAGGGATTTAGTTTGTTGTAAAAATTAGAAGGGATACATACTACACCATGATAGACATGATCAATTTTTTTGAGATGTGTTGCTGCCATTAATTTTTTAATTAGTTAATTTTTTGCAATAGAAATGGAAAAATATCTCACTTTCTGATGTGCTATATGTACTCTTGTGAATACCATATGGTTATATGAGATTTTCAAATCATTGCATCCTTTTTTTTTACATTCATTTACCTTTTTGCACAGCAGCCCAAGTTTTTTGGGATTGTGCAGTAAAAGCGCGTTGCATCACACAAGCTTTTTGTCAGAGGTACAGATGATTAATACCATTGATGAACAACTGTGATGGAAGGCTCAGACATAATGGGACTTATTTACTAATACCAAAAAAAGCTAGACAGTGCAGACTTAAGCCCCATTTACATAGAACGATTATCGCTCAAAATTCACTCAAAAGCCATCTTTCAGTTCTGCTTGAAAACCCTCCTTCAGCAGAACAGCTAATAAGCAGGACCGCATGCTGTGCTCTGCCAGCGGGGATCTGATAACAGCTGATAACATTGTTACAGCTGTTCTCAGTTCTCACCCTCACCAGTGGACAGCTGACAGCAGGACCATCTGCTGTGTCTGCTGTCCATGGTGCTGAATTCTCCAAGGGGAGCCCGTGGCTGAACAATACAGCTAATTACAGAGCTCAGACCTCCTGATGAGTTCTGTAACAGCTCCCAGAAGCTCAGTGATTCATTAAGGAAAACTGCAGGATGTCAGTGCAGTTAGACACAACGATTATCATTCAAAAGACGGCTTTTGAGCGAATTTTGAACGATAATCGTTGTGTTTAAATGGGCATTTAGATAGGCAGTAGAGATGAGCGAACGTACTCGGATAGGCACTACTCGTCTGAGTAATGTGCCTTATCCGAGTACCTCCCCGCTCGTGCTGAAAGGTTCGGGTGCCAGCACGGAGCGGGGAGCTGCAGGGGAGAGCGGGGAGGAACGGAGGGGAGATCTTTCTCTCCTTCTCTCCCGCCCGCTCTGCCCCGCTCCCCGCTGCGACTCACCTGTCAGCAGCGGCAGCTCCCGAACCTTGCTGCACGAGCAGGGAGGTACTCGGATAAGGCACATTACTCGGACGAGTAGTGCCTATCCGAGTACGTTCGCTCATCTCTAATAGGCAGTCTTAAAACGGTCAGTTTAAAGATATTTTGGCCACACAACCTTTTTGGACGAGTTCGAAAAACTGTCTGAGAGTGTCTAAAAAAAAAGATAAATGTGGTGTAATCATGAAAGACAGTTTTCTGGCCTAATTTGTACCAGAATACTGTTGTCTTTAAAATAGCAAATACTCCTCAGTCTGAACAGAGCCGTAATTTCACGCCCGTCTTTGAGTTATCTTTCTGGCCCTTTTATATTTTTATGATAATTTTTAATATTTTTCTTTCATCCAACAATAATCCAGAATATTTGACAACCCACGACTGCTGGATTAAAAGGAACTCTTAGGAGACAGAAAGAGAGAGAACAGACAATCCCCGCCGCTGTGCTTCTATTCAAACTATTTCCACTCCTTTTTTCCCAAGCGAAGAGAATAAAAAGCTCGTCTATATCATTCACAGATCAAGATATCCGTACAATGAATGAGCCTTATGAATTGGACTTGTGGTGAGCGCAGTCTAGTGCGTGTCACCAGGATATATGGCAGATCAATACATTGCTAAAAGGCTTATGGCACAATGCAAACATGAAATTATGGACGGCTTTTGTACCACATACAGTCATTTATATTCTTCTGCTGCCGCTAATGAAGTTCTGCTGAACTACAGATCTGGGCTTGGGAAATTATAGAACATCGGAAAATATAACCGTGCGCAAAAGTTTTACTACTTATGGAATATGGACATGAGCTTGGATGACATTAAATCCTGCTTGGTTATTACTCAAAAACAGCACAAAAAATATTGTACCATTTGGCTAATAAAAGTCTTGAGCAGAAAGCACGGACAAAGGGGAGAATGTATCATTTGTGTTTTTTATAGTTGGTTTTGTTGTAGGGCACTTTGCCTTTATTTTCAACAAATTTATAAAATTTCAGAGGCTGATGATAAATTGGTTGCATCTTTAAACAGGTCTGGAAATGTGGAGTCACTTTTATGTTCAAATGGATTTTATTCACTGCCATAGATAAATTACGGCCTGAATTGAAGTATATGATATTAAACAGCATGCATTAACAGAGGAACATTCTACAGTCATCTATAACATTACTGGATTTGTTGTCCTCTTTCTCCACAGCAACAAGTGATTTCACTTTCCTGTATATAGATCTATATAAATTAAACAAACATTTGCCGCTTTCCTATGCTGTGCCCAATGGGCACCGGCCCAGCCAGCCCCCCCGGCCACAGGGCTGTGAGGACTCTCTGGACAGAGCCCAACACTATTCCCTTTCAAATACTAAATCACTTCAAAAACATACCGAAAATGTATTAAAATAGATAGGAAAGCTAAAAAAAATGAGAAGAGAGATAGAAAAGAAGAAGGAAAAAGAAAGGGGGGAGTTCATGGGGGGGGATACCCTGGGATCATAGACCTTAGTCATTTATAGGGGTTCTCCAACTATCCATACAAACCAACTTGATTTATTTCTCATGGGACCGTTCCACTCCTCAGCAAAAAGAGGCAATAGAGGGGGAATCTCGGAACTCCACCCATACAGCCCAGGTAGCATACAATTTTGAGTATTCAGTTTCGAGCTCACTACATTTAAGCTCTTCCATGTATCTCAAAGAGTCCATGGTAGGGAGTCACTTTTTATGTCACCAAGCTATTGGAGTGAGATTGCAATGAATTTTGTGACTTTTTAAAAAGTCGCATTTCTTAAATCTGTACCTCATACCACTGAAACCACGGCTGCTTTTCTAGACATTTTGGAAAAGTGGAGCAAAAAGTCACAACATTTACATAACATAGATACCAACATAATATCTTCACGCAGAGAGTTCCTCAAGACATATGGCGGGTTCCCTTATTACAGTCCATGGAATAAATAGACGATGAGAGACATCTCTGTACTATGCTATTCATCATTATTACATCGCCCCCCCCCTTAATTGTTTTTTTTATTGTATTGTAGTCTTCCCATTACATTTTTTACTGAAATCGCCCGCCTTTGAACCCACTCAAGCTCTGATATGTCTTTATCAGAATTTAAAATTCCCGCCTGCTGAAAGGGCTGTATTGAATTGGCTGAGCATTCAGCCAATCACAGGCAGATTTCAGTCATTCATTGAAAGACAGATGAGTGCTGCCTGTGATTGGTCACAGCACTCAGCCAATCACAGGCAGCACCTGGCCATTCATGAATTCAATGAAGACTGTTACTGTTTAAAACAACATACTGTATGTTCGATCTCTTAAGGGGGTTTTCCAGGTTATTTATTTTATTTAGTTTTGGGCCGATGTGGCCGATAGCACCGGACTACCAATTAGGCAATACAGCCGCATGACATTTGACAGGTGATGTTACTTGGCCAGAAGGTCTGGTGAATTCAATGAATGGCCAAGCACTGCCTGTGATTGGCTGAGTGCAGTGACTGTCATTCAATGAATGGCTAAATCCCTGCCTGCTGAAAGAGCTTCAGAGCAGTGTAGGGAGAAGACAGGCTAGACGCACCTGAGCCCCGACAGCTGAGGAGAGGTGAGTATAATTTTTTCTTATTCTTAACACATTCTAGGGATGATTTTCAGGGAAGGGCTTATATTTGAAGCCCTTCCCCGAAAATGCCTGCAGGGCTTGCCAGCAGCACATTGCTTTCAATGGAACTGCAGAAGTGCCAATCCCATTAAAAGCATTGGGGAATAACCCGATCCTCTGCCACAGCTGTCACAGCTGTGGCGGGGATTCTTTACTCCCCGCGGGGAGTCCCCGTGTCACTGAACATCGTGACAGTGCTGTCACAGTGTTCAGTGACAAGGCCCCCCCCCCTCCGTGGAGAATATTTACACGGCAGCAGCGGAGAGGTAAGTGTGTGTGTGTATATATATGTTTTTTTTTTAATTTAATTTGATTTTTTTGCACAGACAGGGATAATTTTCAGGGAAGAGCTTATATTTAAAGCCCTTTCCTGAAAATCACTGCAGGGGTTGCAAGCCTGCATTCCCGTTTGTTTGTGCACGTACGTAGGTGAATAGTTTTGTGCGCACCTATGTACAGCACATGCACACGCTTGTGTGAATGCACCCTAATTATTAAAGAACATTACTAGAGATGAGTGAACGTACTCGTCCGAGCTTGATGCTCGGGCGAATATTAGGGTGTTCGGGATGTTCGTTATTCGTAACGAACACCACACGATGTTCAGATGTTCGGGTTACTTTAACTTTCTTCCCTGAGAAATCTTTTCTATATGCGCTCAATGGGGCCGGCGGCAGCAGCGCCAACCCCATTGAGAACATATAGAAGACAAATCCTTCTTCTCTGCCACAGCTGTAACAGCTGTGACAGAGAAGAACGATGTTTGCCCATTGAATTCAATGGAACCGGCAATACAGCCGACTCCACTGAATGCAATGGGCTGCCGGCGATCGCGGGATGAATTGTCGAAAAGGGGTTAAATATATAAGCCCTTTCCTGCAATTCATCCAGAAATGTGTAAAAATAAAAAATATATATATACTCACCTGGTGCCGGCAGAAGGAGTTCAGCGCGGCAGGCTGCAGTTCTCCTGAACTGCTCTGAACAGCTGTGAGTAGTATTCAGCAGCCGGGGATTTAAAATCCCCGCCTGCTGAATAAGATGCCTCTGATTGGTCACAGCCTGACCAATCAGAGGCCAGCCCTCACTCACACCCATTCATGAATTCATGAAAGGGTGAGTGAGGGCTGCCTCTGATTGGCTCAGGGGCAGCTCTCCTGCCCCTGAGCCAATCAGAGGCAGCCCTCACTCACCCATTCATGAATTCATGAATGGGTGTGAGTGAGGGCTGCCTCTGATTGGCTCAGGGGCAGCTCTCCTGCCCCTGAGCCAATCAGAGGCAGCCCTCACTCACCCATTCATGAATTCATGAATGGGTGTGAGTGAGGGCTGGCCTCTGATTGGTCAGGCTGTGACCAATCAGAGGCATCTTATTCAGCAGGCGGGGATTTTAAATCCCCGGCTGCTGAATACTACTCACAGCTGTTCAGAGCAGTTCAGGAGAACTGCAGCCTGCCGCGCTGAACTCCTTCTGCCGGCACCAGGTGAGTATATATATATATTTTATTTTTACACATTTCTGGATGAATTGCAGGAAAGGGCTTATATATTTAACCCCTTTCCGACAATTCATCCCGCGATCGCCGGCAGCCCATTGCATTCAGTGGAGTCGGCTGTATTGACGGCTCCATTGAATTCAATGGGCTAACATCGTTCTTCTCTGCCACAGCTGTTACAGCTGTGGCAGAGGAGAACTTGCTGTGTCGTTCCCATCATTTTCTTGAATTGCCAAGATTTTCACACATGAAAACCTTAGCGAGCATCGGCGAAATACAAAAATGTTCCGGTTGCCCATTGACTTCAATGGGGTTCGTTATTCGAAACGAACACCCGAACATCGCGGGAAGTTCGTTTCGAATAACGCGAACCCGAACATTCTGGGTTTCGCTCATCTTTAAACATTACCTAATACATCCTACTTTTTTGCAGCTTTTTAGTATTACCATCGCAGCTAAAATCAGCTTTTGTTCCGCCATAAGTACATTGGATATGGCGGGGCTTCCTAATTAAATGCTCTCCTCTCTGTCCTTGGAGCTTCTCCACAGTTGTGGTTGACAGCTGCACCGTCCAACAAGAAGACCTAAAACTAGCACTGAAAGGGTTAACTGTCTGGTTTGTGAGCTGACTGCCTGGAAAATGTATCCGTTTGTTTGTCACGTGACCTCGTAATATATATGTGAATGCAAGGAGTGTGCAAGAAGAGTTCTGTTCTGGGTCTGGAAAGTTAGGAGGAGAGAGTTCTGTTCTGGGTCTGCACGAGGACCACACAGGTACCTTCAGACTGTGCGGCCCAGAATGGAAAAGGCTGAAAGGAGTCTACAGCCTGCCCTGGGACTGCCGTACCCAGGAGATATGAAAGTACCCCTTCGATGCTAAGAAAGAGAGTGAGGAATCACCATGAAGCGCACCCTTTTTATCAAATATGAGTGTTGACCGGTATAGTGTTGGAGAGAAGAGAGTGTGTTGCTGGGATCAGGACCTACAGATGACAAGACTGTGGTTTCTCCTGTCCACCCGTGAGTCCTCCCTGTTACACGACTTTGATATTTTACACTGTTTTCCTGCTGGTGCGTATTCTGAAGTTGTAAGGAAGTAACTTCAAGTAAAGCGACCAGTCACCTGTCCATTTCTGGAAACTGCGTCTTAAAAGAACCCCGTGTGTGTTGATTTACTCCAACAACCAGGAATTCCCCCACGGAGGCTATGCGAGGGTGAGTTTACTCCACCATCCAGGAATTCCCCAGCGGCAGAAGAAACGGTGGTGTCACGCGTGACATAATGGACTAAAGTAATCCATTAGTGGGTTCCTCGTTTATTAACCTGCCCTTGGACATGTTACCAGTTAACCTCCGGGTGGGAGACGGTAGAGTGACTGTGACAAGGCCCAAACTCTATCCAGCTCTCTTCCAGGTTGTGTACCGCTCCTAGGACACTGCAACTGCTGTGTAAAAGCTCGGGAGTGATAATCACTGGGATGAATATCAGACTCTTAAGCTTAAATGCCCGAAAATTGTCCCACCCAAAGGGACCCTTACTATATTTTTAACTAAACAGCCTGTCCTTGATAAGAAATGATAAAAGAGCCACTGATGTATTGTTTACAGGCTGCAGCAGTCTCTTTACGGGACTCCACAGGCTGCTGCAGCCTGTAAGCTATATATCAGTAAGGAGTACCGGAGCAGCCGGTGGATGACTTGGGGCGAGCGAGGAGAGGTGAGTATAAGCTCCTTTATCATTTTTTCACATGGACAGCCTATTTAGTTAAAAATAAAATAAGCCGGAAAAGCCCTTTAAACAAATTGACATTACATACTGTTGACTTCCCTAAAACATTGTTGCCCCAAGCTTCTGCCTACCTTGCCGGTACGGTAAACTCAGCTCTGTTTGGAAAAAAAACGGAAGCTTTCTTGCAGAGCTGTCATTTGTGTCTGCCTCAGTTAATCTGATGGACTACAGGGAGGCAGGCCAGACATGATAAGAATTGGAATGGGCAGCATTTAATGATTTCAGTCCCTGGGAATTTAGAGTTTTGGAAACTACAGCTATATCTAGATAAAGTTTGCAAATGAGCTGTGATATGGTTAAATTTGGTAAGTAGAACAGATTAAACATGGAGAATAAAATAAATGTTAAGAGAACCCAGAGCAAATGTTACTTCTGCGCTGGGTTAATAAAACCAATTTTTAATCACCCTGTTAGGAAATTCAGAGTTAATGAATGGAGGCCCTATTCAGTCCATTAATCTTAGGGCTCAGTCACACGGCGTTTGCAACGGACGTTTTTCTGCGCATCAAAAAATTCGCACTAGATAGAACCAATGCTGTTCAATTGCAGTGGTCACATGTGTGAATTTTACATGTGGAAAAACGACTGTGGCGAAAATTATAGGACTCAACGATTCGCAGAACGCATGTAATTGCATTTTGCGGCAAACCGGTGTTCTGTGTGTGTGGAACCCATGGATGCTGTCGCAGCAGCGTCGACCCCATTAAGAACATATACTGAAGATCATGATCATCTGCCACAGCTGTCACAGCTGTGGCAGAGGAGAATGATGTTCTCCCATTGAATTCATGAATTGGTGAGTGCTGCCTCTGATTGGCTGAGCACTGTGACCAATCAGAGGCAGCTCTCAGCTGTCATTCAATAGATGAGAGCTGCCTCAGATTGGTTACAGTGCTCAGCCAGTCAGAGGCAGCACACTCAGCAGGCAGGGATTTTAAAACCCCGCCTGCTGAATACTACTCAGAGCAGTGCAGGAGAAGACTCCACTGGACGCGGCTGAGCCCTGGCAGCTGCAGAGAGGTAAGTATAGAATTTTTTTATTTTTACACATTTTTGGATTGTTTTTCAGGGAAGGCCTTATATTTGAAGCCCTTCCCTGAAAATTACTACAGAGCTTGCCGGCAGCCCATTGCTTTCAATGGAGTCCGCTGTATTGCCGGCTCCATTGAATTTAATGGGAGAACATCGCGCTCCTCTGTGACAGCTGTGGCAGAGGATAGCGGACAGCGCTCTTTTTGAGTATCAAAACGCCCGTGTGACCGAGCCCTTTTGTGCGGATAAACGCTGCTAGCAGTGTTTTTTCCGCCGTGCCGCCCGCTTAGGTCATGTGAATTTTTGAATGAATCAGTTATACATTTAAGAATTTGCGCGTACAAACGCCCGTGTGAGCATTTTTACACAGTTAATTTACTTGAAATTCTCATTTTTGGCCATATAAAAACTCCATAGGAATTATAGGATGTCGGCGACCGAATATGTCGACCGATTTTATATGTTGCCAAAAAACACAGGTCTTGTCCTATCTTTCAACCAACATAGATGCTGGCATCTCCCATAGACTCCTATGGGAACTCCAAAAAAAGGCAGGGGAAGGGAGAATAGCAGTGGCCAACACTGCAAAAACATTTTAGCTGGCTCTAGCTACACATTAGAAGCCATGCCGAGGATTTATGCCGACCAAGGGTTTTCCGCGCTGTGGCGTATATAGACACCACTTGTCTGAATGGGCCGAGAAAACACACATTTTGGCCGTGACTTGATTGCGGCTTTTTTCGCCCTCGATGCTGCCAGCATAGAAACCCATCACTCATGTGAAAGATGCCTTAGTCTCCTTTAAAGGGGTTTTGCAGCTGAAATCTGCACAGACCTAATTCTTCTCACAGCTGATCCAGCGAAAGAAGATTCATAGGACCACCGGTCGTAGTTCAGCAGAGATGAGCATTGTCGTTTTGTTTGTTTTTTGTTATTTTTTTTAAAATATTTGCTGCTGGTTGTGATTTTATTTGATTTTTTTGCTGTGCATTTAAAGGGGTTGTTCAGTGGGGAAAAAAATTCTTAAAGCATGGACTGCATTAAAGTAACATATTAGCATATACTTGATTAATGTACTGGATGCTCCAATCTCCTCCAGCCTCTGCCCATATCCGGGTAACTGCTCTCCGTGCCGCCTCAGCATGTGACCACTGGCCAAATATACTATTATTTACCCCAGAGACTCACATACATTATAGTGCAAATGTATAACTGTACAGTTTTTATATTCGAGCACATAGTCAGCCAAAAGATGCCTCAAATATAATAAGCAGCCTGACTCTAGTACACTGCTACTAAAGACTGGTGTAAGATCACTAATCTTTATTAAACTTCTCCCTAGGTGTTCAGAGAATCCAAACTCTGACTGCTAGCAAGATATTAAGAGCAATATGAAAAAAAGATTAGAGTAGATTTTTGGAGGATTCAGATGAATAACTTGTGAGGACATTCATGTTAAGGGATTGTTCTCAATAAGGGAAACCAAGTAATCTTGTGGATATGATACCATTTAATGGCTAACAAGAATACATGATGTTATAGCAAGCTTTTAATCCCACTTAGGGTTCTTCCTCAGGCATAATGGAATTGATACAAAGATATATATATATATACATATAGACATAGATATATATATATACATATAGACATTCCTATATCGAAAACCCATTGATCGGCCCACATGCCTCAGATGGGACAGTTTCCATCCCAAACACATCAAAAAGTCCATCATCTACAGCCAGGCCATCAGATCCAACAGACAGAGAGGAACATTTATATCATCTTAAAAGATATTTTTAAATCAGGGCTACCATCCCACTGCAGTTGATGACCAAATCACCAGAGCCACCAGGATACCCAGAAATCAACTACTCTGATACACAGAGAAGGAAGGAAATGGACATGTACCTCTAGTGGTGACCTACAATTCCCAGCTAGAGGTACTAAGGAAGATTGCAAAGAAACTCCACCATACCCTACACAAGGATAACCGTCCGTAAACCATATTCCCAGACCCTCCCCTCCTGTGTTACAGGCAACCTCCAAGTCTGAGGAACCTTATAATCAGGAGTGCATTGCCCTCTGACACACAAAAAGAAACTCATCCCTGTAAGGTAAGGATCTGTAAGACCTGCTCACATATACTGGCCGCGAACAGGATACATATCCCCAACACACAACGGGACTATAAGATCCCTGGGACATTCACATGTTCCATGCCCGCTGTGTACCTGATCCTGGCCCGAAAAATGTCCTGTTGGGGGTCTTTATGTTGGAGAAACAGGACAAAAACTGAAATCCAGGATGAGATCTCATCGGCACACAATTAAAGGGAGAAAGAGACTTACCTGTGGCCGAACATTGCTCAAGCCACGAACACAACATACAACATATGAAAGTTATCAAAGTAAAAGACAACTTCAAATCTCAACGTCATAGAAGAATTTTGGAGTACACGTTTATAACCATCTTTGACCCTCTCAAGAGAGGCATCAGCATCTCAAGGCTTCATGCTACAGTGGAGAATATGAGAAACATGGTGCAGAGATAACATACAAGCCTGGTGATCCCCTAACACCAATTTAGAGACCATAAAACATTCACATCATTATTAGTGGACTAAGTAAAGTATTCTATTCATCCTCTTCTGGTATTGTGGTATCCCCCCACGTCTGTGCCTTTTTATATATACAACCATTTTTTCTTTTCCCGTTAAGGCAAATGGGTGTTTCAAGATTTCTTCCCATCAGGCTCTGCTATCGCCAAATGGGCAACTTATTAAAGACCCCCATTTAGTAGCGTGTTGGGCCACCTCAGACGTACAGAACGGCAGCAATTTGTTGCATTGATTCTACTTGAAGTTGAAATCGTTCTTAGGGAATATCGGCCCATCCAGACGGGAAACTACTTGTAGTTACTGCAAATTAGATGGAGGCGCTGACAAGTACTGAACAACTAATAGGAAGGGGTCATCGACTCAGGCTGCTCGTGCCAAATTCTGACCTCCAATCAGCATGGTGTAATAAAAGTCTGTATTTATCTGACCAGGGGATGTTTTTCCGTTGCTCAGTGATCCAATTTTTGCCCTCTTTTGCCTCCTGGAGTCTTGCTTTTCTGTTTCTCTAAGGGTGGATTCAGACGACCGTATATCGGCTCGGTTTTCACGCCGAGCCGATATACGGTGTCCTCATCTGCAGGAGGGGGGTGGGGGCTGGAAGAGCCAGGAGCAGGAACTGAGCTCCCGCCCCCTCTCTGCCTCCTCTCCACCCCCTCTCCTCCCCTCTGCACTATTTGCAATGAAAGGAGTTGGGACGGGGCTGGGCTAAGTTTCGCGAATTAGCCCTGTCTCTCACGATTGCAAATAGTGCAGAGGGGCGGAGAGGAGGCAGAGAGGGGGCGGGAGCTCAATTCCTGCTCCTGGCTCTTCCATCCTCCCCCCCTGCAGATGAGGACACCGTATATCGGCTGGGCGTGAAAACCGAGCCGATATACGGTCATCTGAATCCACCCTAAGGCTCGTGTCACACGGGCGTATTTACACCCGCAATATGCAGAGAATAGAACGCATTGATTTCAATGGGTTTGTACACATATGCAAACTTTCCTGTGCATTTCAATAAAAAAGCGCAACATGCTCTATTTTCCTGCGCATTTGCACACCAAAAGTCCCCATAAAAGTCAACAGGGATTCCCAACTATGCGCAAAACATGCTAGGAGTTGCGTGAAACATAGGGTAGGAAAAAGAGCACAGCTCGAACTCATTAGACTAATTACCAATTAATTGGTGTGTACTTTTTTGCCGTGCACAAATACATATGCCTCGCTTGCACAAAAAGAAGAGTAAAATACGCTGATGCACATGCAAAAAAAGTATTGATCTGCACAAACACTTTGCAGGCAAATACGCATATACTCACATGACGCCGGCCTTAGACAGCAACGGAGCTGTAGCTGTTATGGCCCATCCATGCTAAGGAACGATGAGTTGTGTGTTTGGACACTTCAGTTGGAGTATCAGTGTTGCATTTGGTTGCAATATGCTTGACTGTGCACTGCCTGTCCATCAAAACCATTCTTGACATCCTCCTCTGACCCCTTTCGGCAATGTAATGTTTATGTCTACCAAGTCTTCTTTCACTTGATATTTTTTCTAGTCTAGCCATGATGACAAGACCTTATTGGAAGTTGCTCAGATCGCTGGATTTTCCAATTCTAATATGGACTGACACTGATCCACGGAAATCTTGTGATTTGATGCTGCACTTCGGGGTCTAATTTCCATACAGGCGAGCTCCAATCATGAAAAGGCAGGTGCCTTTAATATAAAACTACATTGCATCTATAAATGCCTAAATATTCCGAGATGCAGCCGATCTTCCCCTGCCTGGATACCTGCTCCTATCCCCAGACATCATTAGATTCTTCTTCTTGACTAATGAATCTGTGTCAGTCTGCAGAGTTCTAATGCCAATTCTGGATAGGAACAGCTGCCATGCCTTATCTATATCTCCCCTGTTATTGAGATGTACTGTACAATGCACAGAACATTGCTGCACATTTATACTAGATCTTCTCAACCAGGAAATTAAATTACCTTGTCCCTAAGAGATTATTTTTAGTCTGCCTTTTTTTTGCTGTTTTTATGTTTAGCCAATGACAGCTTGTCCGACTGGAAAATTATAAAACTTTTAGGGCTGTTACCGTCGTTTTTGGGAAAGTTATGACTATGGTGCATGCTAATGGATATTTCTATGTTAAAGTGGCCTTCTGGCTTTATATAAATGAAGCTTTGTCATTGTTTAACCCCTTCAGTGGCAGGTTTATAATTACCATGGCATGCCTCACAGGGCAGGTTTTTTTTAAATAAGAGTCAACAATGCAATTTAATCTCGCAAATATTTATGAAGGAATGCCAAAAGAATACATTATAACAATTTTAGAAAATAAAAAAAGAAGATTTCAGATGACAGCTCAGTGCTCTGCACATTTCAGCGCTAGAGCTGTCCACCAAAATCTTCCGGGGTTTAACTGCATGGTCAGTGCAGCAAGCCCCGGAGATTTTCTGGGTGTGCCACTAAAGGGGTTAATGGTTCTGCAGCTTTCTAGTGTGCATTGGGTGTCAATTCTGCACTTTTTTCAAGATCTCTGCTTGCTATCAGTGAATGAGAGTGTTGCTCCATTCATATCCTAACACCACAAGCCTGTATGTACCTTTGAATTCAGCTAGGTTTGTATCTTACTTGCATTACTGTAGTATTGTGGAGGTTGCAGTAGCACCTGGTTCCTAGTGCTTGAGTCCAGAGGCCACATACTATACAGTTAAAGGACAGGCATATTATATAGAGATATAAGTGTTATTCTGTAGAGTCCTATAAACAGTTGATTAGCAAATTAGGGTTACATTATTATTACATCTGTATCATATGTCTTAGATAGCACCCTGAGTAGAATCCCCCACACCTCCCATGAGTGCAGAAAGCAGCATACTCACACCAGGACAACTTAGTGAATAAATAATAAATACCAGAACCAAGCTCTTAACATAAATGCAGCCCCAGAAGCAAGATGAAAACATAAATACAATAATGAAATACTAGAACCAAAGTCACAACATAAAAACAGCGCCAAAATCAAGCTGGATACATAAATACCTAAAAATAAATAGCAACATACCAACACCAGAACACCTCAGTGAATAAATACTGTACCAGAACCAAACTCATAACATAAGTACAGCACCAGAATCAAGCCTATAACACAAATACAGCACCAGAACCTACCCCAGTTTGTAGATAAAATGCCAGAACCAAGCTCATAACATAAACACAGCAAGTTCATAACATTAATACAGCTCAAACCAACCTCAATACATACCATAGATAAAATACCAGAACCAAGCTTGGTACCTAAATACAGCCTTAAGCAACCTCAGTACATAGATGCAATACCAGAACAAGCTCATAACATAAATATAATAGCAGAAATATGCAACTATATTGCAGGAGAGCCGATGGACTGACAGCAGCGCCTTGGAATATCAGAGAAGAGGAGACAGAGCCAGGAGGAGGAGGATTCATGTAGCTCTACAAGACACTGTCACCCAGATGAAGAAGATCATCTGGCCAGGCGGACCTAAGGACGATGATTGACCCCAGCCTACGTCCAATGGGCTGACAGCAGCGACTTGGAACATCAGAAGAGAGGAAGCAGAGCCAGGAGGAGGATGATTCATGTAGCTCCAGAAGGTGCTGCCATACAGAGTACGAAGATCATCTGGCCAGGTAGACCTTTGGAGGATGATTGCCTCAGCCTACATCCCTACAAGCTGGTGACCAGTGCCCTATGCAACCGCATGGGTCGCAGATAGCTAAGGTCGTCCATGACCAAATAACACTTCCGTAAAATTTCCCAATACCAATGGAGTCTGATTTGCACTGATGTACCTCTTTCAGGTTGGCTCTAGGCTGTTGGACCTTTTAGGCACCTTCAGTCTCCAGGGTCCGGGTGTGACCACAACCTATAATGCTGAGTTATGTATCTCAATTCGTGGAGAATCTATCCTTGCCCAGACGTCATTGCAGGAAATAGAAGTGGATAATGGGTTTAATTGACATGTAGATAGAGTCCCTCATTATCATCTACATCTCACACAACTGTCACCAAAATATTTGTGCCCACAAACAGGACTGTGAGGACCTGCGAATCTCTTTCTTCCTAGGTAATTTTGTTTGACTATCTGCTTTGATTTGTTCATCAGCTCAGCTGCCGCGCACGCATTAGTTTAATGTTTCCTTGCCTTCAGCTCATTCACTGTACTGATTTTGGAAACATGAATTGGAGAGAATACAGTGGTCATTTGCCAGTGGGTACATAGTGATTGGTTTTTGTTCTGCTGTTAAAAAAAAAAATCCTGGCTCGGGAAATAATGTCTGATTATGATGAATGTAAAAGTGTATTTACAGTGAAGATTGCTGTAAAGAGCATTTGGACCATTGAAAAAAAATGCATTTTCATGTTTGGAAGTAGAGCAGTGAAAACATCAAAGGTCTGTGTAACATCTGAAAAGCGCAGTGCACCATTTCGTGTTCCAGGCCACTCGGTGGGACTGATTCATTTCCATGATATGTGTAAATCAGCTGTCTTGCACTAGGATAGTAAGGGGTTATAAAGTGCATGGTCCAGGATGCCATGTGAGCAACTCACCACAGGCGGTGTCGGCCTTAGATGACACCCTGTGCGGAATGTTTTTTGGTGCCCGCCATTATAGGAAAAAAAAAGAATATATACTGTTTATTGTACCGATAAACAGACTGCCTGTATTCTGCTCGTGGAGAAAGCAGTAAAATAGCAACATACCAACACCAGAACAGCTCAGTGAATAAATACAGCACCAGAACCAAGCTCATAACATAAATACGCCAGCAGAACCAAGCCCATAATGCAAATACAACACTAAAAAACAAGCTCATAACATAAATATATCACCAAAACTAAGCTTATAACACAAATACAGCACCAGAACCAAGCTCATAACATTCATATGTATCAACAGAACTAAGCTCTTAACATAAATACAGCTCTAGAACCAGGCTCATAACATAAATACGCCAGCAGAACCAAGCCCATAACGCAAATACAGCACTAGAAACAAGCTCATAATAGAACTATATCACCAGAACTAAGCTCATAACATTCATATATATCAACAGAACTAAACTTATAGCATAAATACAGCACCAGAACCAAGCTCATAACATTTGTATATATCAACAGAACTAAGCTTATAGCATAAATACAGATCTAGAACCAAGCTCATAACATAAATATATCACCAGAACTAAGCTTTTAACATAAATACAGCACCAGAAACAAGCTCATAACATAAATACACCAGCAGAAGCAAGCTCATAACATGAATACAGCACCAGAATCAAGCTTATAAAACAAGTACAGCACCAGAACCAAGCTCATAACATAAATATATCACCAGAACCAAGCTCATAACATACATACAGCACCAGAGTCAAGCTCATAACATAAATACAGCACCAGAATCAAGCTTATTACACAAATACGGGACCTCCAAACATCGTTCAGGGGATTTAAATGCCGCTGTCAGAATTGACAGCAGCATTTAAAAGGTTAATAGCCGTGATCGGCCGCGCGGCTGATCGCAACTTATGCCCGCAGGTGCCAGTTGTAATGAACCCCCAGAAGGGGTTAAATCTCTTTTGCTGTCCACCAACATATCGTTTTCCGTTCTTGAGCTGAGAGAATGGCAATTGCTTCGGGAGATGGTAGTCCAGCATTTACGCAAAGTGGCCAGTCCAGTGAAGTTGATGGTGAAGGATCATTGCTTCAATGCTGGTGGTCTTTGCATCTTCCCGAGCGCTGACATTTGTCCGCCTTCTAGGAAACCCTGAATCCAAAATTAGATTGCAAAGGGTTAAAATAAAATTATCCATAGGATCGGGGATAACTTACGGATTGGTGAGGGGCTCACTGCTGTGACCTGAGCCAATTTTGAGAATGTAGGTTCCGTGTCCTCACAGCCTGTTACTGGGGGGGGTCACTTTTCTGATCACAATAACATCAGAATGAATGGAGTGTTGGCTGAGTATGTGCGATTGGCACAACATTAATTTCAATATGGCTGACGTTAATACCCAAGCACTTGCCACTCAGCTATCTCCGCAATCCCGTTGAAAGTGAACAGAGTGATTGCATGACCAGTGCTCCATTCGGTCCCTTTCTCACAGGGGGGGGGGAGCAGTAATCCTGCAGTAAGGAGTATGGGGGATACAGGATTGTTGGGGTCTTAGATCTGAGACCCCCACCAAACAGCAACTCATTCCCTATTTTGTGTATAGGCGTTAACTTGTGATACTGGTACAACCGTTTTAAATATGGTGTCCCTGGAGCAACTTAAATGTAATATAAAATATGGATATCTCAATAATAAAAGAACCAAATGTAAAATGAATTTCTGATCTACTACCTTTTAACGCTCATGAATTTTTTCTTTATCATCCGTGAGATAAATGGAGCCAGTACTGATATGTAATAGATTGTTTTATACCACAGTTACATGACTTTTTATTCATTTTTTTTATAGTCAGTGCAACATATGTATTTCCTGTGAAAAATGTCTTGGCTCATATCATATGGGCATGTGACATTAGCCATCTTCATGCGTGGGTCTGGTGTATATTTCTGATGTCAGCTTGCAATCTGGCAACATATGGTGTATGTTGGAAATTGCAGAAAATCCCAGTCAAGAACCAAGGAAAAGGGAGAGACCTGTCAGTGACAAGCATGGAGAACAGATCCTGTTAGTCAATGAGCCAAGCTGTTATATCGTATGGACCAGAAGTTGTGATCTGATTGAAAAGTGCAGCAGAAAACAACTTGAACTTTTTTCTGGCTCTAATGTAAATGATCATGTATAGAGCCTTTTACTGTAAGTGGCTGTACAGATGTAAGAAGTACATGTAGTCCTAACGAGGAGTTCATTTGTACTTTTCAATATTTTTATTCATAGATGCAGACTTGGAAATAAAAAAGTTCACCAGATAGGTTGTAGACAATTCTTGCCATGGCAACTCCATGTCTGCTCAATCTCAGCTTTAAAAGATTTTTGCCATGTCTCTCTTCCTCATATAAGGAGACCAGTGCTATAAATTACGCAGTATAGTTGGGGGTCCCTATTACAGATTTTGCATTGGGCCCAGCAGCTATAATTCACGCCTCTACTTGTACAATACAAGAGGCCTAAATAAGGTCTTATGTCATGAGTCATTGGATGGTTTGAAGCTTTCTTTTGGAGTTTTTTTGGATTACCGTTTTATGAAAGTCTTCCTTAACCTACAAAACAGAAAAGCTCCAGCCAATTCCTCTATTCACAGTTGTCCGAGTGGCTGAGGTTTGGCGGTATGTTAAAAAGACCCTGTTATCATTCATACAGGACTGTCATGGACCCTCTGTGGGATTAAGCAGTCAAAAATGGACCATGTAGAGCCATGTTTCTGTTAGAGAATGGGGCTTATCTGTGGGCTATCAAGCAGATCAAGAACTGGAAGGTTGGCGTTATTGCTTTCTCAGAGTTGTGGTACAATATACAAAGAGGACTAGGTCCCCGAACAAAAAGCCAATTGATAGAGAATGGGCTCTATCCAATATAAATAAATCTTGCTATTTGTATAGAGCCAACTTATTCCACAGTGATTTCAGGTAATTTTTTATTTATTGCCCCCCACCAAGCTGAGTACTCATTTTACCGACCTCGAAAGGATGAGTCAATCTTGAGCCGGCTACCTGAGCCATTTGGAGATTGAACTTGCAACCTTCAGGTCGTGAGTGAGAGCTTTGGATTGCATTTCTGCTGCCTTAACACTCTGTGCCACACAAGACTCTTAGGCCTCATGTCCACGGGCAAAATAAGAATTAAAATCCGCAGCGGATTTTAACTCTTCTCCTGTCCGCGGATCCGCATCCCATAGGGATGCATTGACCACCCGCGGGTAGATAAATACCCGCGGATGGTCAATAAAAGTGATTTTAAAAAAAATGGAGCATGAAAAAATCTGGACCATGCTCTATTTTCGTGCGGGTCTCCCGCGGGGACGGCTCCCGCAGGCTTCTATTGAAGACTATGGAAGCCGTCCGGATCCGCGGGAGACAAAAATGGGAAATTACTCACCCGCTCCGGTTCTTCCCTTCGCCGCGGCTTCTTCTCTCCGTCGGCATATTAGCATTTTCTGCTTGGTTAAGCAGCGCTGCTGATTAGAGCCACCTGATTGGCTCTTCGGCACCATGTGACCACAATCAGCGTGCACGCTGCGTAGTCACATGGTGCCGAAGAGCCAATCAGGTGGCTCTAATCAGCAGCGCTGCTTAACCTAAGCAGAAAGTGCTAATATACTCTCCGTCGCGTCCGGATCTTTTTTTCTTCAGGGGCCGGCGCACGCGCGGGGCACGCAACCGACGTGCCCTGCGCATCCGCCGGGCCGAAGAAAGAAGATCCGGCCGCGACGGAGAGAAGATGAAGCCGCGGCGAAGAGAAGATCCGGAGCGGGCGAGAGGTGAGTAAATTCTTATTTTTACACCTCATGTCCGCGGGGCAGGAGGGACCTGCTGCGGATTCTACATAGAGAATCCGTAGCGGGCCTGATTTTCCCCGTGGACATGAGGCCTTAAGCCCACCACTGTTATTGAGTGAACCAAAACAGTTGAACACTGTTTTAGTTTGAACCTGAACCTTAGGCGGTACATCTTGGATGAACCCACTAAAATTCCCCCTCCTCCTCTATTTATGCGCTACAGAAATAAATGTAGTTATCATGGATAAGAAACCCATACAAACTCCGTGCAGATGTTTTCCTTGGTCAGATTTCAACCTAGGACCACAGTGCTTAAAGGCAACAATGCTAACTGTAGTGTCCCAGAATAACATCCTGGTCCCCTCCATAATTGTCATACATGTTTGTCTTATGTGGATGCACTGTGCAAAACTGTCATGTCAATTTTCTGTATGTGTGTTGCAGAGCTGTGGCGTCTGAAGGGTTAATTTCCCTAAAATCATTGCCTGTAAGCTCTGCTGCTGAATGTATCTTTCCTACTGTGTCATGTGGTACAAGTGAGGTTATAAAAGTGAGTGTCTGAGAGCCGGGGTGGTTGTTGATGATCTTCCATCTGCCCATGCTGTTGGAGGACTCACAGTGATGCAGGGAAGCACCTTCAGCTTCCCTGCATTGAAAATGGAGAAGAAAGAGAGGCTCCCTATGAGGAGCTGAGGATCTTCTCTCTTCCCCGATCCATTGGAGAAACCACAGGGGCACAGGAAGACATCTCTGGTTTCCTTGTGTCTAATATGGAGGAGAAGGAGAGACATCCCTACCGCATGGGAGAATGAGTGGGATGTCACTATTATACTGGGGGCGCTGTGGGGTGTCACTTTTACACTAGAGGCCACGGTGGGGTGTCACTATTATACTGGGGGTCGCTGTAGGGTGTCACTATTACACTGGACGCTGCTGTGGGATCTCATTATTACACTAGGGGCCACTGTGGGGTGTCACTATTAACTGGGGGCCGCTGTGGGGTGTCACTATTACACTGAGGGTCGCTGTACGGTGTCACTATTACACGGGGGGCGCTGTAGGATGTCACTATTATACTGGGGGCCACTGTAGGATGTCACTATTATACTGGGGCACTGTGGGGTGTAACTATTATACTGGGGGCCACTGTGGGGTGCCACTATTATACTGGGAGCTGCTGTGGGGTGTCACTATGATACTGGGGGCCGCTGTGGGGTGTCACTATTACTACTGGGGTCCGCTGTCGGGTGTCACTATGATACTACCTTTTACCTCCTCCGGAGTATACCAAATTACCAGAACTGGTGACAAATAGATAACATGGACCATAGGGCCATATTGTTCCTGTGTTTTCCTTCCAACCTCTAAACTTCTGCCTGTAATTTTATGCAAGAGAATTGCACCTGTAATAACCTGTATTGCAAAGTTTATTCAAGTAAAGTTTTACCGGGTCTCAACCGTTCCTAAGGACCCGAGGTACGACACACAAGCTTCTGTTTTTATTGCTGTGCCGTACAGAACAACTGTGTGGGAACGGTGGCGTCACGACATAATACATATATCCCTACAATAATTTCCCCCTTGTGTTTTCACTCAGCAACACCGTGACAAGGACTAGGCCTCCGGCCATACCCACAGTAAGCGGAATTGTAGCGCACACTTGTATACCCGTGTGTGGCATAACCACTGAGCCACCATTCTTCTTTTTCCTCCTCTTGTTCCAGAGGAGGAAGAGGTGGAAGAAGGAGGAAGAGAAAGAAGAAGCAGCACACGTCTCACTGGTAAGCACTGTTGCCTTTCAGTGCTGGGGTCCTAGATTCTGACCAAGGACAACATCTGCAGGGAGTTTATATGTTCTCCCTGGGTTTGTGCGTGTTTCTTCTTCATAATAATCACCTTTATTTATATAGTGCATACATTTATTAAGAAAGAGAAAGGAGAAGAAGGAGAAGAAGTAATAGTTATATGGCTCCTCAACAGTGTTATACCAGTATTGGTGGATTTCTGGTTTGTTTCAAACTATTTTGGATCTAAACTAATATTTTGGCAAATTTTGGCAAATTTTGGCAAATTGGCAGAACTGAACTCTTCAAACGTTCGCTTAATACTAGTCACCACCAATGGACAGCATCCTGCTAATTTGGCAAGGGTGCTACCTGTGCAAGTATTAGGGTAGCCTGTGTTACACTTGTCATTCATGGGTTAATACAAATTTAAGTCTGAAACTCTTAAAGCAGCACAGACCTGACTGAGCTATTTTTGGTAGTGGGGGAGTTTGAACATTCCTTCGAGACCATATTTAGCCATTGTATCCACATTCCTGTACTTTTAACAGTAAAAGTCTTGTAAGCAACACATCATATCATTTATTAATTCGTAAGTGTTAGACCAATTTATTGGGTTACCATTAAATAGAAATCCAGGTGTAAGGACTTTTCAAGGAAGTACTTAGGGAAATTTGTGTTCAACTAGCAAATATCTAAACCTGGTAGAGTTGGCATATAGTACTCATTGTAGGAGTTGTTACTTTTCACAGCAATAAGGCATAACTTAGGGTGTTGGTCAACCATAACTGGACACTATACATTCTTTTGTCCTGCTTTGCACAATGGGCTAGTCTAATTAGAAAGAGCACAGTGGCGATTTCACACAGTTGATGTCTCTTGTTCTTTCTCAGATGATCACCGATAATTAATTTAGACGCATAAGAGAACTCAGCTCCCGGTAGCCTTATTGCCGATTCTAAATGTAAAGAAGTACTCCAACATACCCTATCAGTTCAAAGAAATGAGAACAATGTATTGGGTTAGGACTAAATAGAAATCCAGATGTAAGGACTTTTCAAGGAAGTTCTTAGAGAAACTTTTGTATAACTAGCAAATATCGGAAACAGGTAGAGATGGCATATAGTACTCATCTATGTTTTCATTATGTGTTAGTCCTTGGGAAGAAAACTCCATATTTACTTCATTTGTGATGTTCCATCAAGAGTGATAACCTCATGTATAATCAGAAGAGCCGCACTGCACATTATTTCAGGAACAAATGGTTTACAACCAATTTTTGAAGACATTTATTTACTCAGGTCTGAATCGTTCAGAGAGAAGAATCTTATTATTCCTAAATTTGCTTATTTGTTTTATGTACCATTTAACTGGCGGAATTGGCGAGTGAAGTTTACAGAATAAACATGCGGTAATTGTCAATTTTCTGCTTGTCAATATTTCTATAATGATTTTCTAAACCTAATGGAGTTGGTGAGAAGCTGCAATGTCCCAAGCAGCGAGCAGCTCCAGCACCAGAGAGAACTAGTTTCTGTATTTTCTTTAGAAATGCCAGCCAATAGAAAAATATAGAATTTAAAACACAACTTTTGTTATAACAGGTTTAAAATGCAAATAAAGCAAAAAAATAGAAAACACTCCATTCACAGTTGCAAAAGTATATAACACCCTACACAACTCTGCTTGACCAATAGGACATTAATCTGAGATTAATGTGATTTCATTAGTCTATACACCATTGTAGTTTTTTTTTTGCCCTTGAAGGCATCCAGAATACTCTCTGGTAGAAATGGATTGGGAGGGTAAAGCTATATAAGACTTTACTCCCACAAACGTATATCAGCCGCTGTTTTCACGGCCAGCCGATATACGCTACCATGCATCAGATCACACTGGTGTATTCTCGCAGAGTAAAAGCGCTCGGCCGTCCAATACAGCATCGGGCTCTTTTATGCTGGGCAGCAAAGATAGTCCTGGAACTATCTTTGTGCCTGGTATACGTCTGCCGCTGCATAAACTGTTACGGGAGCCAATGACAGCGGCCGGAGAAGGGAGGTGGGAGGGAGTTTAGCAGCGTGACTGCTAAAATCCCTTCCCCTTCTCTCCTCCCCTCTGGCTGTTAACAATTGGAGGAGGCGGGGTGAGGGCAGAGCTAAGCTCCGCCTTACTCTGCCCCCTCCCATTACTGGCTGCGGACAAGGGGTGGAGAAGGGCTGGTACTTAGCTTCGCCCTGTCCTGCCCACTACCATTGGAAATAGCCAGAGGGAAGAAGAGAGGAGGTGAGCCGGCAAGGGGGAGAGAAGGGGAGGCAACATCATTGTGGCGCTGCTGTATATGCGCTGGGGCCCCGTGTCATCTGAACAGGCGCAAAAATGTTAGATTTATGCACCTGTTCACGCATTTTTACAACTCTGGCGGGCGCGCGTAACATGCCTAAGCTCGTTGGAAAGAGCCCTCACGGTATGGTTCCAGAATAGGGCTGCCCTTGTCAGAGCGATTGTCCTATTTGTCAAGCAATGCTGTGTAGGATGCTATTAGGGTAAGTTTGCTTCCACATATACTTTGGCAATTGGTAATGAAGCTTTTTACATGTTTTGCATCGTTGGCATTTTATGCCTATTATTATAAAAGGTATCCTTTAAATCCTGTATTTTCCAGTGACTGCTATCTACATTACAAGTTTATATTGTATACGGGAAGGTGGACCCTTTACTTCTCCCTTCATACTTGGTAGACCGCCACTGTTGCCAAAACCCCACATATGCTGTAATCTATACTCGTTGTGACAAACATGAGAGAAAAAAATAGTGACAGCTGGAGAAGGAGAATCACTAATGTGGCTCAGTGGTTACAATGGTTGTTTTGCAGCACTGACATCCTAGGTTAAAATCTGATCAAGGACAATATCTACAGGGAGTTTGTGTATTCTTCATATTCTACCTGTGTTTCTTCTTCTCAGTAAATGTAAGTATGATATAAGGTGAGACCTATGAAGAAATCCACAGAGAACAAAAAAGGTCCCTGTAGATGTTGTCCTTAAACCGAGGACCCCAACAGTGCTAACCACTGAGCCATCATGCTTTCTCTTCCTCCAGTGGAGAAGGAGAAGAAACACAGGGAGAAAAAAAACTCTGTGCGGATGCTGCCCTTGGTCAGATTTGAACCAAGGACCCTAGCATTGCATGACAACAGTGCTAATGAATGAACCACTGGGTATCTTGTTTCATCCTCTCCCTCTTTCTTTAGAGTAGCAGAAGAGGAATGGGGAAGAGAATATCCTCTTGTTCTTCTTGTCACTCAGCTTTTCCTCCACTGAAAGACTAAGAAGTAGTGTCATCTTTGCTCACTGGTTAGCAGTGTTGCCTTGATGTGTTGCGGTCCTAGGTTCAAATCTGACAAAGAACAACATATGCCTGGAGTTAGTTACTACTACATTTGTTGAGCAAAGCACAAATGCAGGTAGAACATAAAAACTTGATGCAGATGTTGTCCTTAGTTAGAGTTAAACCCAGGACTCCATGCTGCAAGGCAACAGTGCTAACCTCTGAGCTGCATTGGACCTGCTTTTAGTGGGTTTTCACCAAACTAAACTTTTAGCAAGGGTCGACCTGAAACAACGTTTGACTGATTCTGTTTGCTCAGCACTAGCAGTGTGACTTGTTGACCACTTTTATACCCAACACACAGATCACATTGGACATCCTTTTTGTAAGCATTACAGGGATACCCTATTTCTCAATTGACACCCATACCATGTATGAGCATACAATAGTTTCCAGGACCCTAGGATATAATTTGCTTTGCCCTGACACTCTTACGTCATAAGAGCAAAATATAGCAGAGGCAAAAATAAAAAATGGCTTTGGGACCCGGAGGCATATATATATATATATATATATATATATATATATATATATATATATATATATATATATATATATATACATACATACACATACTTATGACAAGGCGCAGACATGGATGTGATTAATTTGCACTTAAAAGAATACTACAACAGAAATACAAACATACTTAAATAGTCACTGATAAAGATAAATACATGATGTTGATGCCAGCTTTCAAACCTACTCAGGGTTCTTCCTCAAGCATAATGAAATAGATTCGAAGAGGCATGCATATGTACACACACATACTTGACTAGGCACAGAGATAGTGTGATTAATTTGCGCTTAAAAAAATACAGGACAGGATAAGTAGAGAAATGAATTAATACTTAAATAGTCTACTGATAAAAATGTGAAGGTTTTATGGTCCCTAAATTAGTGTTGGGGGGGTCACCAGGCCAGCAGTGTTATAGATTCTCATACTTCTCATTCACCCATGAATCCTCTTGAAAAATTTACCCTCTGTTGAAAGTGTCAAAAGTTGTTATAAATTTGTATTCCCAAATTCTTCTATGGCTTTGTGATTTGAAATAGCCTCTTAGTATAATAACTTTCATATCTTCTATGTTGTGTCCGTGATTAAAAAAATGCTCGGCTACAGGTAATTCCATCTTCCTCTGTTTAATTGTGTGTTGATGAAATCTCATCCTGGCTTTAAGTTTCTGTCCTGTTTTACCAACATTAAAGGCCCCCAACAGGACATTTACTGCACAGGATCAGGTACACAACATTGGACATGGAACATGTGAATGTCCCCGGGATCTTACAGTCCTGTAGTGTGTTGGGGATTTGTATGCTGTCCACAGTCAGTACATGTGAGCAGGTCTTGCACTTCCTTACATTGCAGGGATAAGTGTGCAACCTCTGCAGTTGCATCCCTGTTTGCAGCTGTGGTATTTTTGCATGAACCAAGGTTGCAAGTTCGATTCCCGCATGAATCAGGTAGCCGGCTCAAGGTTGACTCAGCCTTCCATCCTTCCGAGGTCGGTAAAATGAGAACCCAGCTTGGTGGGGGGTAATAAATAATAATTATCTGAAAGTGCTGCGGAATAAGTTGGCGCTAGACAAATACCATGATTTGATTTTTTTTTTTTGATCAGGATGAACAGTGCATTAGGTCCTTTCCAAACAGAAGAATATTGAAGTGAATTAAGTAGAGGCAGGATACTGGAGATGAGATAACCATCTGTAGGCAATGAGGCATTTGTAGCAGGACTTTGAGGGGGACTTCTGGAATTGCTCTTTAACAGCACTAATTGGTGATGTAATGGACATCACTGATGAGGGGAAGCAGAGCGTGCTGCTATCTGGAAAATTAGATGAGAAGCTTGGAATGTAGTCATGTCAGACACCTCATTGAAAGTAAGTGATTTTGGACTACCTGATCTTATATCCCTGCAGGTGACCTCATCCTCAGTTCTGGTTCAGGTACTTTGCTCGCCATGATAGGTTTTCAATCTATAGTCCTATTATTAGGCATCATTTTCTTGTAGAATCTGAGATAAGACATTGACTGGGTGCCGGAATTGCATATAATCTCAAAAAAGGATGGCCCCCAAAAAATAAATAAATACATGAATAAATAAAATAAAACTTCACGGGTCATTGTTGCAAAATATGTAATTGATTAACCAGGAGGGTCCAAAATGAGACGTGATGTATTTCTGGAAACAGCCCCACTCCTATGCATAGGCAGTGTCTGCTATTGTAACTCAGACTTATTTATGCTGATTGGTCTAAGCTGCAATACCGGGCACTACCTATGCACAGAAGTGGTGCTGTTTCTAGAAATGTAGTAAATATGTATGAACTACCAGCGAACATCTAGCTCTAAAGCTAGAGGTCATTGTAGCAGTAATAACAATTCACCCTGCAAGCACTGTCATGGTGTAGGTGGTGGGAAGAGTTGTGTTACACAGCTTGTCCTATATTGGACAATATATCTTAAATGACATATAAACTTACTGTAATATAGTTCATGGTGTAGCACACTTACCACTTTTTTTTGTCAGGTACCATATCACTGGTTCATAAAGCTCAGCTTATTTAAAGCCATAACACCGCCATATGCATTATCAATGACAATACTCTATGAGCTAGACATAGAGATACATATTGTTTTGAATGATGCATTGTAGCAAATCTTCAGGAAAAAGAGAAATATAATTTAATCTGCAGGCGAACCAAGAAGAAAGCGCTCAGTTTCCCTGCAGCACTCCTAGAGGGAAAATGAAGAATTGCATAGTGCTCATTAAAATACCTGGGATATTTGTGAAGTACATGGATGTGTTGGGTCCTCCATAGAAAGAGTCTTTGTAGCTCATCAAAAGGGTTGTCCAATGACTTTTTCACAATGCAATAAACCTTCTCAGAGTACTTAATTAATACAGTAAAACAGGCAAATACCTTTGTGATTGTTTATTCCCATTTCTTTATTCCCCTGAGGCACCCAGAAAGTGCTGAGTTTGTTTAACTCTGTGGCTTTTGGCTGCATCACTTCTACCTTCCTTCTACTATATATCCCATAAAGTCTTTACCTGATGCTGGTGCGGGTGTCTGTGCTATTGGAAATAGATGTTGGGGGTATCTGGCCCTCCTCTCTCGCTGATATAATTGATGATTTGCCGATCCCAGCCCTGACAGTATGCTATTTACTCTGTATAGTATGGCACGTCACCAAAAACAGTGATTCAGGTTCATGGCACAAAAAAACAAAGCACTTCCAAAAACATAAATTACATTTGAAGGTGCATGTAAACCATGGGTAGGATAATCACAGTTAGGGCTCTTACCCTCCCAAAAGTGCTGGGACCCGGGGAGAAGCTGCGGCGGCGCCCCGGACAGTGCAGGAGAGGTGATGTATCCTTTTTTCCTTTTCTTCGGTTACAGCTTATTTTTGGGGTAGGGCTTGCATTTTAAGCGTCCCCCCGAAAATCCTCGCATGTGATGCTACGATGTCATGCGACTTTGTAGCGCTACAAAATCGCGTTATTGTCGCGAGAAGACGCAGAGATATCGCACGGACCAGCGATGCAATTTTCTCGCGCCGATGTCTTGTTGCTCGTGTGAAGGGGTCCTTAGAAGTAATTCCAAGGATTTCTGACCGGCAAAATTCCATGCAGCAGCGTATCTTTCATGCAATACGTGACGTGTGATATGACTAGAAAATGCTAATTAATCTCGGGACTCAATCACCGCCATTCTTCATTGATTCGGTTTTCGACCGTGATCGGCCGGCCTAAAAACGCATCGCCCATTTGAGTGAGGTGTGTAATATGAGATGTGTAATATCAGACATAACCCGTGGACAACAGTGGTAGTGTTTTTGTAAAAAATCAGCCACGTTCTTCTAATCTCCTCCAAGTCTTTTCCTCTTCTCACCCGAGGTCGCCTGGGAACATCACACTATATAGTATAACCAGTTATTCCGCGAGTCTCTGAACATTACCAGCAGATTTCATTTGCATCAAGAGACCAGAAAATAATTTCGATTCCTGGCACGAGCAGTAAAGGGGGCCTCCTGACCCCATATGCTTCTCCTTCAAGTGTTCTACATTATACACTTAAGGAGCATAAATAAACATTTAATTCCGAGCGCATCTCATCTGGGAGCGTTGTCCCCAAACGACTTTCTAAGCTTCTGTTGATCGATAAATTAATCTCCAGCGTTTAGTTTTAGCTGAGATTAGAGCCCGGACCGTGCGGACAGTCATTGTCTTTAGAAAGTATTTAGAGCTGTGATCCCCAACCTGATGCAAGACTACAACTCCCAGCATGCCCTTATTACCCACACTGCAATATTGTGGCTGCAATTTGCTTATTTGGTCACTTTTATGTATACAGGTTCATCTTCCATCATTAATGCTCATCATTTAACGCCTTCTCTCACACAGACGCTTTTTACTACGATTAACACAGAGCTTTGAACGCCGCGGTACTGGCGGTATAATGCTCGCTGCGATCTTTTTTCATGCGCATGAAATGCCCGTGCAAAAGCGAAATAATGAGAATGAACACAATGAAAACAATGGAATCTATTCTCTGCGTATTGCGCGCTCAAATATTTCCATGCGAGTCCGCCCTCAAAGTGGCTGGCTGTGGGCTGACTTCCACCGGTGGCAGTGTTGTGGATGGTGGCATCACGATGCAGATTCAAGATACAATCCAGCTGAAGGAGTTACAAAAATATGCAATGTTTATTTACGAACAAAGGACCAAAAGTGAATAATAGTATAATGATGCTATAAATACTGCTATAAATGATGCTATAAATACGAGATATTGGTTCTCATATTGGCCAAGATACTTAAGCCCGCAAGCCACTACAAGGCTCCTATCGGGTCTTGCAGATCCCTACACTACTAAGACAACTAAAGCCAGACTTACACACACATAATACAACAAGACAGCAATCACACCAAAAGCTGCACCGAAAAGGCAACCAGACCCAATTCAGATAGCAAGCTGCACCGAAAAGGCAACAAGACACAAATCACACAGCAAGCTGCACAGACAAGGAAACGTCACTGCTCACCCTGGAAAGCCAGCAGACACTGAAAGGAGCTAGTGTGTATATATATAAGCACAGACCCTGCGGATTGGCTGACCTGAGCAAATCCCACCCACCAAGGTAAATCAACCACCTGTGCTGCTAGAAACTCTGAGGGAAACAGATTGCAGCACAGCACCACCCTAACACTCCCTTTAAAGGTTAACACTCCCAATGTCACTTTAAACCTCACTTGATACCACAGGCAACATTTAGCTCAGTCTGTGAGCAGGGATTTAATAGTCCGATTTCTCCATGTGGTGTCTATCTCTCCTTGCAGCAGGCCTGCTGAATAACTATTTGTAAGCCTTTGCTGATGTGCACATTTAGTGTCTCTTTAGGGCCAGCCACACTTACGGTTCTATAGCAGGGGAATCACCGCTATTACCAATCTGAACTTATCCTAAGTAAGGAATGTATCTCTACCACAGCTCTGCTTATTCCTAAATCATAATTTAGCTGTCCCATCAGGTTAGTGTAGTGGTGCAGCTGTTTTCTGCCTCTTGGCTCCAACAGACCCCCGGGCCTTCCTCACAGTTCCATACTTGGCTTACCTTAGCCCACTCTCTGTCCTCCAGGTACCGTCTCTCTAAGCAGCACCTCAGCTCTCTGCATTCTGTGCTCTTCCTGTGGCGCAGCGGAAATTGTCATTTTGTTTGGGAGCCTCAGGCATTCTGTTACTTAGCACTAGAGATGAGCGAGCAGGCTCGGATAGGGCAGTTACTCGAGAGGGCATCGCTCTTCTTGAGTAACTGCATTCTCGTCCGAGCAGGCTCGGGGAGGCGGTGGTGGAGGAGGGGGGAAAGAGAGAGAGATCTCTCTCTCTCCCCCCGCTACACCCCGCCACCCTCCCGAGCCTGCTCGAATGAGAATACAGTTACTCTCGAGTAACTGCCTTATCCGAGCGTACTTGCTCATCTCTACTTAGCACTGAAATTTAGTGCAAATTTTGGCACATGCCATAATTTGGTGCCTTTTTTGATGCATATCTCAGTGTATTGTCATAGCAACATTTCAACCATTTTGGGTAGCCAACAGCTGGGGAATGGGGAGTTCATTAAACATAAAAAGCATGTGCTCAGATTTCTAGTTCCCTGTCCTATAACACCATGACGTAGTTTAGGCTGCTTAGTGGACATGACAGGTCCTTTTTAATTGTACAATAAGTCCGTAGGGTAATGAAGCCACCCTAATGGTGTCACACTAGTGTAGAATAATATCCTATAGGATCTGTATCGATATAGTAATAAGTTGATTTTATAGAAGGTCTCATCCAGCTTGATTACATAATTGTGTAATTAGCCCCATTGTGTCTGTGCTCCGCCCACCTCTCAGATTGCCGACATGCTGTCTTTATATTTATGAGGTCGTGCAGAATCGCCCAGACTGTATATATCTACGTATTCTGCAATCTCCTGTTCGCCGCTCTCTAGCTCTCATTTCCATTCTGCTACTTTCATTTTTCAACACACATGAGTAAAAACCATTGAAAGCATCCAGACTTCTGTAAAGAACCTTAATGGTAATATCTACCATTCATCCAACAGCTTCAGAAAGCCAATTTGGTGTGGCAGATCTAATGTTCTCTTCTTTACTTGTCTTCGGCACATTCATCCGTTACATGACTTGATCTGTTCAGAGCAACTACTTTCAGCACAAAACAAAAATTCCGCAGTTTCCCCATGATGCTTTGGGACTCAATTCACTTTGGTTCTTTTTAAGATGCAATGATAGGCTTAATGAGGGAGAATAGACGTATTTTTCTTGTCTCAATAGTTTGGATAGAAAAAAAAAAAGTATTTTTAAAAAATATCTATGCGCCATTCATTGGGTAACCGATGCAAAATTTCATGTTTTGACTTTACTTTCATTATCACAGAAGGCACCATGTTATAAGACATGGAGTACCTACAGTACTTGGCAGTATTGTAAGGGGCACCCACAAAGGATTAAACTGTTGCTATGACAGTTGACTGTGAGATGCACAAAGCGTTGCACCAAATTATTGCGTTCACAGAAATTTGCAGCAGATTTTGGTGCGGCCAAACAGAGCAGATCTGAGGGATGCCTATTGATTGGCTAAGGCCTCATGTACACAGGTAAAATAAAATTTAAAATCCGTAACGGGTCACCCGCACGCGTGATCCGCGCCCCATAGAGATACATTGGACACCCGCAGGTAATTAAATACCTGCTGATGTCATTTGCCCCTGAGGCGCGGATTGTGTGTGCGGGAAAACACCCACAGCATGCTCCATTGGTCTCCCGCGCGGACGGCTATGTAAGCCGTCCGGATCCGCGGCACACCCGCAGCTGAATTCCTGCTCTCCGGCGCGGGAGTGCGCGAGAGCAGGAGGTAGAAAAAAAAATAGAGTGCACATCCGCCGGGTTGAAGAAAGAACATCCTGTCCGCGACGCAGGGCAGATCTGCAGCGTTCAGACAGGTAAGTAATTCTTATTTTTAGACCTCATGTCCGTAGGAAAGGAGGGACCCACTGTGGGATTCTGCATGATTTTCCCCGTGGACATGAGGCCTAAGGCTCCTCATATAAAACGGAAAACTTCTTGCTGCGCTGCAGAGACTGAGGCAGAGCGCTGAGATGATGCTAGGCGTGCTGCTAAGAAAGGCATAATAGTCTACGGAAGAAGCTGCTGGAGAAAGGCCAACATTCACTGTTTGCATAAACTGGGGACTGCCTGCTGCTGGGAGCCATAAGAGAAAGAATATCCCTACTACAGCTCTAATCTGATGGAGACTGCTGGACTGGTACACTCCTGAACTTGAAATAGCTTGCATCAGTAGTAGCTGTGATTCCCAGGTCACAAACTGTAAGTGAGGCCGGCCTCAGTTCAGGCATTCAGTGACTTTCTTAGTAGTCAACAGTCCTTTTAAATAAGTTAAAGACAGTGTAAAGGATATCATACTGTTGAATTAATTATCGCTACATTTACTTTCACAGTCATACTGAGATATTATACAGAGGACAGTATGCGAGTTAGTGATTAGAGAAAGTTTTCAAGTGCGTCTGAACATAGGTTTCTGTTCAATGAGACTGATCTGTATACTGCATTATTGAAACAGTTTTCCAGCACTAGCACATATTATGCACACATTGTTGTCATTCTTAGGATCTAGTTAGCTGTAGCTAGCATCAAGGTATTTAAAGATAAAAGTTTAATTCCTTGACTCCGAGGGAGTCCAAATTCCACAAGACTCCGAAATGACACATGGAAAGTAGGGGGTCCTGTTATCTATTTTTTCACTGGAGCCTAGGGGCTTAAAGCTGTGCTTTTAATAGGGTCCATGCACTTGGCTTTGCCGTTTTCTCAAGGATGTAGCTGTTACAGCCACCAGCTTACCTCTCCTGGTGATCACAGCACGCCTCCTCCTCTTAGCAGACACCCTGATCTGCCATCTACCTGTTCTCTGACAGCTGTCCAGAGGGCACTCATACAGAACCAGTGCACACCTTGCAGTTGTTCCCCTGCCAATCATGTAATACTCAGACCACTCCCCCTCTGGCAGGTGCCTGAGTTGGTGGTCTTTTTGGTCCAGCTTAAGGTACCATCTAGAGTGCTCTAATTCTCAGGTTACTCACTTTACCTATTCCTGACTTTGCTATATTCTCTGTTCTTCACCTTAGTTTGTTATACTGATCATTTTTATATCTGTTCCCTGCTCTGACTTCTGCATGTTGTACCATGCTGAACGTGTTCTGTATGTTCTCACCTCTGGCTTGTTCCTCATTCTAAAATGTTGCCACCTGCCCCGAACCGATTGTCAGGCTACTTCTCTGTTCACACCCTCAGGAACCGTGCACTGGTCTGTACTAGCATCAACTGCAACATTACTGGTACCGCTTCCAGAGTTATGGCCTGGGGTCACTTCAGGAAAGCCCATGTCCCAACTCGTGGAGTTAAAGGGTGCAGCCCAGGGTCCCTCAGGTGTTGCTTCTGGATTTGGCCTTAAGCCAAACCAGGCTCAGGAACAGTGCACCTACATCCACTGATCCTAACAGTAGCTATGCAGCCAAATGTAAAGGGTTACATGTGATATCAATGAAGACTTAGAGGGGTTTTACCATAAAAACAAGTTACGCACTATCTGCAAAATTGGGAATAACTTGCTCATTGGTAGGAGTCCAAATGTTAGGGGGTCGGATGCAATCCCGCTATCAAAGGTGAATTGGCATCCATGGATAGGTGGAGTTCACCACAGGGGGAGTTGGTTACTCTATTCTGAATCATAAAGAGGGTTCACAAACAGAAGCTTCAACTCTATGATTTACATAGTAATATAGTATATTAGGCCAAAAAAGACATATGTTTATCCAGTTTAGTCTATATTTCCCCCCAAATGTTGATCCAGAGGAAGACAAAAAAAACCCAATGGAATAGAAGCCAATTTTCCCCATTTAGGGGAAAAATTCTACATGAACATCTGAAGAGGGCTTTGTATTCAGGATGACAACCTCTTTGAGGGGTATTTCCATCTCAGGCTTTTATGGCATATTGGGATACACCCTAGAATTCTAATAGGTACAGGTCCCAACTCTGGAACCCACATTGATTTTGAGTTTAAGCCCCCACCTTCCTGAATGTAGTGATGGAAATAACCAAGCATCCTGAGCTACATTGTTTCCATTTCTCTCATATAAGTCAATGGGAGTTATGCAAACAGCGTAGTCGAGTGAGATATACTGTTTGCATAACTCGGAAGCTGTGGAAGCATTGTTGCTTGCTTTCCTACGCTGTTTGCATTGACTCCTATGGGGGTTACAAAACAGCGTAGCTCAGCCAATCTCGACTCGATCTATCATTCTGGCCACCCAACTTCCTCATAACTATTGTTCTTCCCATGTTGATCATATCTAGCCAAGATAGGAACACTCTTAAGGCTTTGGTTGGAATGCTTCCATCCATATGACCTTCAGAAAGCCCATCAGATAGTCATAATCTGAACTGCATTTCGAGAGCAGTTTAGACATCAGTAAATAGATCCCATCATTTATATTCCTCGTCTCTTCTTTCCTCTTCTCTCCGTGTCTCCCCCTCCCTTCCTTCCTCTGACTTTCCACTGTTCCTAGTGCATATAATTTCCTAGAATGGATTATCATTCCCGCTGTGACTAGCCCCTCAAACCACAGCTGCCAACTACAAAAGCTGATCACTCAATCCTTTTGTCATTCAGACTTTGCAACAAAAAACTAAAACAAAAGAATATTTACCCCGTAAAAAATAAATATATAACCATAATTAGCCAGCAGTCCATCTCCGGAGGATCGGTGCTTTTCCACTTGCCCTATTAGCAAGTGGTTTAGCTTAGAGAGGACATGTCTAGTTGTTCTACTACGATTGTTAGCGCTGTGATCAACTTTACTCCAGAGCCTAACGGATGAGTCATTTTCAATTGAAGACATAAAGGGATTTGTCTAAAACTGTTGTGATTTCAGTGAAGCAGAAAAAAAGACTTCACGAGTGAGTTCAAATAACCGTCACACGGATAGAGCCGCGCTTTCTTCACAGCGCTGACTATGACAGCCTCAAACTTTCCTCTTAATCTTCAGGCCTTGGTGCTTTTCGAACTAGCTCTCATAACAATGTCATCCCTCTGATGATCTGGGCATCTCCGATGGCATAAAGTCACTTGTCTAACCCCTCCTTTATCAAAGCCGACAGTCAATAGTTGTTTATGGATCTGCCTTTTGCTTTAGGGAGCGGCAGTACTATAAAGGGAGAAGAGTCGCATTGTAGCATCTAGAGTCTTTGTAGGCATCTAAGGAGATTAGCCGGAGCAAATCAATCTGCTCATTCACCCGAAAGACAATCAACTTGTTTCCCGGATTCTCAGAATTTTTGTGTTTATTTTTTTTTTCTTTCCAGTGGTCTCTGAAACTGATAATAAATGAGCTATAAATCAGATGATGTTTAACTCACAACTTCATTCCATAGCAAGAATTTATATTGTATGTTGCTCCATTCACTTCAATGACAGCACCGGAGATTACCTAGTTCAAGCACTTCGGCAATCTCTAGCTCCGTCATTGGTATGAATGGAGGAGCAGCACGCCTGCCTAACCTTCACTCGGGGAGTGACCAGACTCCCGTTTTTGAGATTGGTGTGATTTCCACGAGTCGGATCCCTAATGATCATAAAGTTATTCCTGCAGTCAGGGAAGTGAGAGGAGAGGCTCAACCGGTAGTGGTGCATGTAGGCTGACATGGATTCCTTATTGGGTCTGGGAGAGGTTAGCTGCAAAATCAAAAGGTTGGCCAAATTGTGTAAGAAGGAATCAAGAATTAGGACAACGTTGTGACTGCTACATTGAATTGTCCACCCTAGCGTACCTTGCTGCCACAAAAAGGGGACATTTGATGTAATGTGGATGCTTGTAACAAACTTTGGTATTCCAGCACTAACAGTAAGTAAATGTGTTGTCAGAAGCAGTCAATACTAGCATCCCCCATAATGCCAAGGCACCACACGTTATGGGACCAGAGCCAATCTAGTACCAAGCCCTCTGCTCATCACCGCACTGCTACCGATCCTCACACAGGCCCAGAGTCCACCATGGCACCAAACCTGATACCTTCACCAAAGCCAACTCCCCACAGAATCTGGTTCCATGTCAAATCGATACCAAAGTATCCATTGGTACCATTTCAAACTCACCTCTCTAGAGGAAGTACTCTGTAACCAAAATGGTGATGAACTGACCTAAGGGTCATTAAAGGAGTCTAGAGATGGACTAACCATTCTGTTCTGGATGGCATAGTTTACCACCATTTTGAACTTTACCATGGGACTTTCATTTATTCTGCTGAATCCTTAGGGTTTCTTCACATGGGCATATTTTCACGTAAATGTGTGGACGCCATATGCAGAGAATAGAACCCACTGATATCAATGGCTTCATACACATTTTCCGTTTTTGCGTGAACAAAATAATATGACCTACTCTATTTGGTGTGCATTTGATAGCAAAGGGCCCCGAAGAGGTCTATGGGGGAGGGGGTGGGGCGAATGTGGACACAATAAGTAAGGGATGCGTGAAAAACAGCACAAAACCACAAGGATAAGAAAACATCTGGACCTAATTAGGCTGAATAGCTTTGTAAATCAGGGCGAGGGGGCGGGGGTGCATGTTGCGCATGATTATGAACTGTCCCTGTGTGTGCAAAAAAGTACAGTATAATGCGCAGATATGCACGTAAGTCAACCTCGTTCATAGCGCATTTGCGCATACGCCCGTATGAAGAAGCCCATAAAGAGGTCATCGGCTTTGAACAATCTTTACTTTTGAGCAGCGGGCTTTTACAATAAGCTGATTACAAAATGCCATGGCCCCCAGCGATCAGTTGTAATCGACAGGGAAACCCAAGAGTAGGGGCTGCTTCACATAAGTGTTTTTGCACATGCAATATGCAGAGAATAGATATCAAATAAACCTCGTCCAGCGCTCGGTCAGATGAGCAGATATTCGCGAATTTTTCTGCGTATAAAAAAACCGCACTGCATGCAGAAAAAATCCGCGTGTCCACGTCTATTGCCACCCATAAGTTCTATCTTTTGTAGGCGTGAATTTGCTTCCGTGCACACAGTGCGTTTTATTTTTTTCCATGTGGGAAAACGTGCAAATATCTGCTCGTCTGACCGAGCCATCATAGTGCAAATACATGTAAATATGTCCGTGATCAGCCAACAGAGTATGTTTGCTTTCTTAATGCAGGCAAAAAAATGCCCGCTTGTTGGCAGCACATCTCTCTGTATAAGCAGGGGGTGTTCTGCATACAAATGCAAACTGTACGGAGACGAATGATCGTATTATCGTCCGTCTGTCCCCATCTATTACATGAGCGCCGATTGACATGCTATAATATTTATCAGCAGAAAATCTGTCAGTCAGTGTATAACCACCAATAATGTTCAAATTACCTGCAGCGCCACCACATGGGTAGTGAAGAATTACAATGTGCATATCAAAATTAATATAATGTCTATGCAATACTGGACTAGACAGGTTCTCCAGAGACAGAGACCCTCTTTCTGTTTTGTTTTCCAATCACTCTACACTCTAGTCCAGACATTGTGATCCTGAACCTCTTGGATTTTTGGGTCTATTTATATTGGCGACCTATCCTCAGGACCTACAATTGGCTGGGACCTACAAATCAGTAACCTAGCTGATCAACTATATGGTTACCCACTGTCATGGCAAAAGAGTACAGAGAGCAGCAGTGGACAGCTCCGACAACTGTGTAGTGGCCGATGCTGGTAATTACAGCTGCAGATCCCATTAAAGTCAATGAGAGCTGCGTCTGCAATTACCAGCGCCGGCCACTAGACAGGGGTCAGAGCTATCTACTGCCGCTTTAAAACCTGTTTATATCAGAGTGCCCTAATAGAGTATGCAGTATGAATATGTGTTTTCCAAACTAGACAATGCCTTTCAATATTTACTTACTGGAAAATAAAATTATTACAATTTTTTGTGCCCTGATTGAATAAAACAGTAAAATATTCCTTCCTCTGCCGCTGTATTGCCGGGTTACAGGGGTGGCCAATATGTATTTATCAGCTGTGAGTGGGCTGATTCTTCCATCGTCTTCTTCTTCTGAAAATGCTGTCAAGTCATATCACCTACTAGTAATGTAAAATCACCAGGTGGTCGCTATTCACTCGGCAGCCTTTATACAATGGGGCTTCTTGTTGTCTTGTTACAAGTTACATTTCTATCAGTTCTTTCTGCTATTGCTATGTTACATTCGGTGTAATGTCATGTTTGCCTTGAGCATGACTGTTCATGAGGTCGGCTGCCTCGTACTCGGCTCTGCTATTATTCTTGGCGTTACTTGCTGATCCTCTCATGAGCTCTCAGTTTTGCTGTAGAAAAACTCCTTTAGGGCACAGTCAGACGAGCGTTTTTTTTCACGCATGTTAGGCGCGTTCGCTGTTTGCATCTATTAGAACCAATGCTTTCCAATGAAAGCGGTCACATGTCCATTTTTTACAATCAAAAAAATCTCATAGGACAGCGTTTTGCGATTCGCAAAAACAGTCATTTTTTGCGTGAATTAATGCAACTTTGACAGTAGGAAATCCTATTATGACAGAAGGACTCCTACTGTCAAAGTCCTTAAATAAGCCCTAGATGCTGGGGGAAAAAAAAAAAATACATCACCTAGAACGGTGTCCGGCTTCGACGCATCTTCTCCCCGGGTCTGCGGCACTGTTCTTCATCATTTTCTTCTGGCTGGAGATTGAAAAAGCCCAGCCTCCTGGAAGCGCTGTCTCTGATTTGCTGAGCACTTTGACCAATTACAGCAAGAATGGCTGCCGCTGGCTCTATTAACAACACAGTGAAACCCCCGGATATGACAGCATTCAGAGGTTTCACATTCAAGGATAGCGATGGCACCGCACTTTATGTGCGAATTTTACCATCATGTGACCGCACAACCCATGCGAATTTAAAAACACGTCTGAAGCTATGGTCACACAATTTTATGCATGTCTTTTGCTAGTTCTTTTCCCATGCCTAACATGTGTTGAAAAAAAACGCTCGTCTGACTAAGCCCTAAATCTGGCTTTCAAGAATTCAAAAATTAAGGTATAATGGAATTTTTTTTCCGAAAATCCAATATACATTATTCCTGGAGGAAGGGAATTTCATAGAACAATGTGCTCTATCTGACCCTAAATAGCCACTAAGGCGGTCCCGACCCTTTCATGATTGCAGCTTCCCTGTATGGAAATCAGACATGTGGTCTTGGAGTGCAGAAAAAATGTCAAGTGACAGGATTTTTCTTAGTTCTAGCCCCCACCATTATGGCTGGAGCTAAATGTATACACTGCCAGAACTTGGCTTTAACGTCCAATATTGTTAGTCTCTAGAGACATTTTCCATACAAATGCCCTGTCTTTATAGACATGTCAATACTGATTAAATCAAAGTTTGCAGATTTGACTTTTCCTAATGGCTTTTTGCTAGGCTGTCCTTGTTTGTCATTCAAGTTACCTGGACTATATGACTACGACACGTGCCATCATGCCATCATATTGGGGCTTTTCCTATAGCTACTGTACCTTCTAGCTTGTTCAGAGCAGATCTGTCAGCTTAATATGCGGCTCTATATAAGGTCCTTGTAACTAGAAGCCAAATGGCAGGAGTAAATGTTGTGTTGCCTTCTATGAGTGCTAAAAAGTACACTGAGCAATTAGTTTGAGTCTGATCTATCTATCTATCTCATATCTATCTATCTATCTATCTATCTATCTATCTATCTATCTATCTATCTATCCATCACATATCTATTTATCTATCTTACATCTATCTCATATCTATCTATCTTACATCTATCTATCTATCTATCTTACATCTATCTATTTATCTATCTTACATCTATCTCATATCTATCTATCTTACATCTATCTATCTATCTATCTTACATCTATCTATTTATCTATCTTACATCTATCTCATATCTATCTATCTCATATCTATCTATCTCATATCTATCTATCTATCTCCTATCTATCTATCTATCTATCTATCTATCTATCTTTCATCTGTCTCATATCTATCTATCTATCTATCTCCTATCTATCCATCCATATATCTATCTCATATCTATCTATCTATCTCATATCTATCTATCTATCTATCTATCTATCTATCTATCTATCTATCTATCGTTTGTCTCATATCTATCTATCTATCTCATATCTATCTATCTATCTATCTTTCATCTGTCTCATATCTATCTATCTATCTATCTATCTATCTATCTATCTATCTATCTATCTATCTATCTATCTATCTATCTATCTCCTATCTATCTATCCATCCATATATCTATCTCATATCTATCTATCTATCTATCTATCTATCTATCTATCTATCTATCTCATATCTATCTATCTATCTTGCATTTGTCTCATATCTATCTATCTATCTATCTATCTATCTATCTATCTATCTATCTATCTCATATCTATCTATCTATCAATCTATCTATCTATCATTTGTCTCATATCTATCTATCTATCTCCTATCTTTCTTTCTATCTATCTATCTATCTATCTATCTATCTATCTATCTATCTATCTATCCATCCATATATCTATCTCATATCTATCTATCTATCTATCTCATATCTATCTCATATTTCATATCTATCTATCTCATATCTATCTATCTATCTATCTATCTATCTATCTATCTATCTATCTATCTATCTATCTATCTATCTATCTATCTATCGTTTGTCTCATATCTATCTATCTATCTTTCATCTGTCTTTTCATCTACCGACATTTTCTCCATCACCAGGAATGATAGATCTTCTGAGTGGCGACCCCCCACCGTGAACTGTAACTCTGGGGTCCTCCATCGTACCAAGCCCGAAGCAAGAGGGGTAGCATCAATGCTAGCAAAACGAATTGGCGGCTTCAGCGCCACAAATTCAGCCATCAGGGACCCAACGAAATGCATGCTTATCAGGTTAGCGGCTGCTCCGGAATCAATAAACGCCTGCCCTGGGCGGGAGAAGTTCCGGAATCTACCTGGCAGGGTACCATAAGTTTAGGAAGTACCTGCCGTCCTAGGCGATCCTCCCTGCAATCGCCTAGGACTTTGGAGTCTTCCGCTGGTTCAGACTGTGGGCGCTGAGGCTTCAGGGGGCAGGTTATCACCCGATGTCCAGCTTTCCCGCAGTAGAGGCAGAGATGATGCAATAAACGAATCCGGCGTCGCTCCTTGGGGTCCAGCGGGTCCACCTCCATAGGCTCGGGAACAGAGACTGGTACGGAAGAGGAGGGAACAGGACAAACGACCTCGCTGACTCTACGGACCTGTCTATCTTGCTTCCCAGCACTGAGCCTCCTAACTGCCTTCACCGCTAGCTCCATAGCCTCCTTTAAAGACCCGGGAACGGGATGGGAAATCAATAGTTCTTTAACCGCATCCGAGAGGCCCTGCAGAAAAACGTCTTTCAGAGCGCTATCATTCCATGCAGTATCACCTGCATAGCGTCTGAAATTGGAGCAATAATCCTCCACACAAAGTGACCCCTGATGCAACGCCAACAGCCGAGAAACCGCCAACCCCACTTGGTCCGGTTCATCGAAGATACCCCCGAGTTCCTGGAAAAAGGAGTCCACCGACTGCAGGCCAGGGGAACCCTCGTGAATAGAAAAAGCCCAAGTCTGGGCAGAGCCCCGCAGCAGGGATATTATAAGCCCGACCCTCTGGGCCTCTGACCCGGAAGAACGGGGACGCATCCGAAAAAACAACCGACACGCCTGTTGAAAAACAAAAAAGTTGTTCCTCTCCCCAGAGAACATCTCGGGAAGAGGGCACTTGGGTTCAGGACTGGTTGAGGCGTCCCACCCCTGCGACAATGCCCATGCTCCGGGGCCACCATGCGAGCTGACAAATCCTGGATCACCGGCACCAGGGCTTGCAGCTGGTTTGTGAGGGAGCTGTTCGCCTCCAAGGAACAAAAAACAGTTTAAAGGGCCAGTTATTATGTTACGGCACTCTGACCCCCGAGCGCCAGGTGGGGTGCCCTGAACTTCCCGCACCCCACTGTCCCTGCCTACTTGCCTCGGCCCTGGCTAATCCCAGGCGGACAACTGGACGGCGGTCCCTGCGCTGGCTAAGGACCTGGTGACTGACAAGAGAAACTAACTGATGGGGGGACAGAGTGCCGACAGAGAGGCAGATGGAAAAGACCAACAGAACAACTAAAGCTACAGGCAGGCTGAAGGAAACTGACTGGCAACCTAGGGCTAGCTGAGAGTAGCTGCAGACAGACTAGCTAGTAGCAGACAGAACCAGAACAGACTGAGTAAAAGGCACACTAGAAAGAGACTGGCTAGCAACTAGTACTGACTGACTGACACAGGCAGAACTGACTAGTGGCTAACAGAACCAATAACTGACAGTGAGCTCAGGTCACTGCCAGCCTTATAAATGAAAGACTCTGCCCCGGGGTGGAGAGTGGGAGGAGCCAGCTCCCCCACTACTGCACAAGAGAGGTGGAGGAGTGCGGGCGGCGCCCTACGGGCGGACACGCCCACACCGCCGCACACCAGCCATTCCACGTCGCCAGTAGAGCCCTGACGTCAGGGTTCCAGGATGCCGGAGCCGACGCTGGGGTGGCGCGTGCTGACCGCGGGACCCTGCGCTGCCTTGCATGGTAACAAAAGGTTATAAAGATAGTAAAACTTCCATGAATTAGATCAGTGGTTCTTAAACTTTTTCAGCCCAGCACCCCCTTTAGATATTGGGAGGGCGGCCAGCGCACTCCAAGCCTTACTACCTTAAACCCAGCCAAAGTTTACCTTGTTTACAAAGTTTAAAGTACAAATAAAATACTGAATACTTTTTTTGGAAAGTTTGATAGTGTTTAACAGATTAGCATTAATTGTGAAAACATGTCTCTAAAATAATAATAATAATATGTAGCAAGCGGGGTGCAGTCGCCTAGGGATCGCTGACCTCTCTTATATGGAAATGGCGCACCACACATGTAGAGACTCCAGAGACGTGGATTTCTTTATCTCTGGCTCCTGCCAGACTTTATTTTCACAGCACACAGCATACAACGAAAATACAGTTCATATGCACCCCACCATGGGTGTGAGTCCAGGGTTGTCGTCCCTGTCGGACTCTGGCCTTTGCTAGGCGACCAACCTGCAGCACCCAAGCTCTGCTGCACTGGTCCTCTCTCTGCTGCGTCCTGTACAGCTGCCTCTTTTGTAGCTAACTCTTGCTACAACTAGGGTATTAACCCTTTCTTTCCCTCTTGCAGGTATTAGAATGCCTGACTAGCACACTCTGCAGATCATTCTGTGTAATGCACCACTAGGAATAATGTTTGCCACAATCAATCTGTGTCATTAATAGCTGACTTGGCCCTGATGAGTGGACGCCAATTTTGTGATATCTGGTTCTATCTTTGCCAACCGCAGTCTCAAGTCACCCCTTACACATATCTGAAGTTTGTTTCTTGCTTTTGTCAGGAGCTGCTGAACCACGCTGAAGCCCCTCTCCATTAAGTACGTAGATGGAAAAGCTAACGCAAGCAACTTAACTTCCTGCCACAGGATAGGATAGAAATTCTTCACTTACATCCAAAAACATTCATAGCCACATTGTTGGAAAAGTACTTGGGCTTCGTGTTTCAGGTCGATCAACTGCTCTTGTAATCTGAGATTAAATTCTCCTGCATCTGCTAAAAATGGATTGAGTACTCACGTTGGTAATTCAAGTTTACATAGATCATGAAACCTAGTTTGCATGTCTTCTCTTGCTTGTTTGAGGTGTGAGCAAAAAACCTCTAAGTCTGCATCTTGAAGTTTGTCTCCATCTTCGCGTGCGATTTCTTGAAGACTCGGAAACTGACAGAGCTCACATCGACTCAAGTTATTAGTATGAAGGTCCAGTTTGGAAATGAAGAAAGAGATTATACCTTTAGCCTTAATGAAATTCATTTTGCCTCCTTGTAGCTTTGTGTTGACCACGTTGAGTTTGTCAAATATGTCTGCGAGATAGGCAACGTCAAGACGTCGTAGTTCGATGGCATCACAAAGGCTTGGGTCAATCAGATGAAAAAACTTGACTACTGTGTTAAAAAGTTCATAGAAGCCTCGTAAGCACTTTCCTCTTGACATCCACCTCACTTGCAATAGAACAAAAGATAATTGTTCAAAGAGTGCGCTTTTATCTTGTTAACAGCATTAATTACATCGAGAATCATGCAATCTCTCACATAAAGGTTTAGCAACAAGGTGCTGCCTCCAAAGCAAGCTTGCTCCATACACTGATGCCTGACGTACATCATACATGTATGGCACACATCGGGAAGAGGTTAACTTGAATGGCAATGAGCTGCCATGCCAGAACCGGCTGCCTATGGACAAGATTGGTGCCAATTTTCCAATCCTGGACAACCCCTTTACAATTTTACAAGGCTCTAACTGAGGTGGATGCTCTAAAAATGGAACTTGGATCGCCAGTAAGGAGTTAAGCTTCCTGGTACATCGCAACAAACCTTCAATAAGCAACTTAATTCTAATTAATAGCCGATCATACTTGTTTTGACAGCATACAAGAGAATCTGCTTGTGGCAAGAATTTATTTAGCGGAGCACCCCGGCAGCATGGCGTTCTGGGAGCTCACATTGATGTCATGGTGGAAAGTTTGATGGAAATAGATCCTTTATGTATCAACTCCAACAGCTGTAAATTTACATCACAAAACTCTGACTGTGTAATTACGTGGACAAGGTAATTATCACATGATGAATGTGTGAATATGCCTAACGGGTTCATTTTCAATGGAGTCTTTCAATAATTGCAAGACTAAAGATTGGGACATATTAAAGCTACAGTACAGTGAATCCTGCTGAGAATTAGATAATTTTGTTTCAGCCATGCAAAGCATTCAAATCTCCCCGGCTTCCTTTCGATTAAAATATTTTATGACAGGTTTATAATATTAATTTCCTCTCCCATCCATGCAATTCTAGTGAGTGTTTGCTTAATGATATAAATCAGCATCTGCAGTAGAAAGAACAGCCGAAGAAATGATAACTGTTGCACAGATTTTTGACACCGTTAAATATAACATTCCCGCGCTAGCAGATTATTACACTGGGCAAATTTTTAACTCGTTCTTTCTAGTTGGTATTTTGAAAATAGGAATTTAACCCATTTAGGACCAGCCACTGTATATATACGGTGGCTGGTCCTGGGCTTAGAGCACCGCCGATAGTAAAAATATGGCGGTGCTCTAAGTCTCCTGCTCTGCAATCAGTCAGAGGCAGGAACGGGTTATCAGCTGTTAGTGACAGCTAATAACCCGGAGCAGAAGGCAGGAGGGGTTTTTAACCCTTCCTGTCTTCTGCTTCCCCGATATCCAGTGCTCAATGAGCACTGTCTGGGCATAGTGAAAGTAAGAAGTACTTTCACTACGGGAGCCTTCGGGGGTCATGTGACCTCCCGGGATTCCCTGCTATGCAGAGCTGGAGGGTCAGACTTAGACCCTGGCAGCTCTGCAGGTGACTAATGTCACCACAGGGGTTGCTTTCCCCTGTAACTAGGGCTCCTATGGACGCCCCAGCTACAGTGGGAAAGTGTCAAAGTTTCAAAAAAAAAAAAAGTGAATGTCCCCCGGAGGTCTTATATGACGTCAGGGGGGACACAGATAGTAAAAAACACAATTACATACATAAGTAAAGCAAAACAACAGAATAAAACAACAATACATGCAAAAGAAAGAATAACACAAAGCAGACCCCAACAAAAACCGTTGCCGTATGCACCCTATAAACCAAAACCAAACATACTATATATCAAAACGTCTGAAACAAATAGAGGAACCCGTTCCCATACTTTATTTTAGTGTAAATATAAAAATAAGTTTTAAAAAAACTATAAATGTTAAAAAAATAATTTTTTTTAGCATTTTACCCCCAATAAAACTAAAAAACGGGAAAAAAAAGTCAGTGAAAAAGATATTAAAAAAATAGTCCTATATGTCACGGGGAAAAAAAACACAGCAAAAATAATTTTGGTAGCTAAAGGAAAAAAAAAGAGCAGTAAAACCGCCACATGGGTAAAATCCCTAAAAAGTGTCTGGTCCTTAATAGAGATGAGCGAACACCAAAATGTTCGGGTGTTCGTTATTCGTAACGAACTTCCCGTGATGCTCGAGGGTTCGTTTCGAACAACGAACCCCATTGAAGTCAATGGGCGACCAGAACATTTTTGTATTTCGCCGATGCTCGCTAAGGTTTTCATGTGTGAAAATCTGGGCAATTCAGGAAAGTGATGGGAATGACACAGTGACGGATAGGGCAGGCGAGGGGCTACATGTTGGGCTGCATCTCAAGTTCCCAGGTCCCACTATTAAGCCACAATACCGGCAAGAGTGGGCCCCCCCCCCTCCCAACAACTTTTACTTCTGAAAAGCCCTCATTAGCATGGCATACCTTTGCTAAGCACCACACTACCTCCAACAAAGCACAATCACTGCCTGCATGACACTCCACTGACACTTCTCCTGGGTTACATGCTGCCCAAACGGCCCCCCTCCCCCCCACAGCGCACACCAAAGTGTCCCTGCGCAGCCTTCAGCTGCCCTCATGCCACACCACGCTCATGTCTATTTAGAATTGCGTCTGCCATGACGAGGGACCGCAGGCACACACTGCAGAGGTTGGCACGGCTAGGCAGCGACCCTCTTTAAAAGTGGCGGAGCGATAGCCCACAATGCTGTACAGAAGCAATGATAAATAGAATCCTGTGCCACCGCCATCAGGAGCTGCACACGTGGGCATAGCAATGGGGAACCTATGTGCCACACACTATTCATTCTGTCAAGGTGTCTGCATGCCCCAGTCAGACCGGGCTTTTTAATTCATAGACACAGGCAGGTACAACTCCCTATTGTGAAGTCCCTGTCGACCCACAGCATGGGTGGCTCCCTGGAACCCACCGGCGGTACACAGAAATATCCCATTGCATTGCCCAACACAGCTGAGGTAGTAATGTCGTGCTTAATGCAGGTGGGCTTCGGCCCACACTGCATGCCCCAGTCTGACTGGGGTTCTTTATAAGTGTACAGATGTAGTAAAAACTCCGTGTGCACCTACAGCATGGGTGGGTGCCAGGAAGCCACCGGCGGTACATAGAAATATCCCATTGCATTGCCCAACACAGCTGAGGTAGTAATGTTGTGCTTAACCCTTTCCAATCCAATTTGTATATGGTTTTCCTAGGGGGCTTACTCTTTTTCTGCTGTTATACAACGGCGCTATATGCTGGCTAAAGCCAGTACTGCATGAGCTGACACGTAGGATAGGCTCCGACAGCAGAGAGGCTGGCAATATACAGTAAGAGAACCCCGACGGACGTCTACCAACAACGGAGCTGTACAGCCTTAAACCCTAATGTCTTCACAGGTCACACAGTGGACTGGAAAGGGTTAATGCAGGTGGGTTTCGGCCCACACTGCATGCCCCAGTCAGACTGGGGTTCTTTACAAGTGGACACATGTAGGTTTAACTCCCTGTGGACCCACTGCCTGGGTGGGTGCCAGGAAGCCACCGGCGGTACATAGAAATATCCCATTGCATTGCCCAACACAGCTGAGGTAGTAATGTCGTGCGTAATACAGGTGGGCTTCGGCCCACACTGCATGCCCCAGTCAGACGGGTTTTTTAGAAGTGTACAGAAGTATTAAAAACTCAGTGTGCACCTACAGCATGGGTGGCTCCCTGGAACCCACCGGCGGTACACAAAAATATCCCATTGCATTGCCCAACACAGCTGAGGTAACGTCAGCTGTAATGCAGGTGGGCTAAAAATTAATTTGATTACACTGTAGGCGAGGGCCCACAAAAATTGCTGTATCAACAGTACTAATGTACATCCCAAAAATTGGCCATGGCCAGCCAAGAGGGCAGGTGAAACCCATTAATCGCTTTGGTTAATGTGGCTTAAGTGGTAACTAGGCCTGGAGGCAGCCCAGTGTAACGAAAAATTGGTTCAAGTTAAAGTTCCAATGCTTTTAAGCGCATTGAAACTTATAAAAATTGTTCAGAAAAATTATTTGAGTGAGCCTTGTGGCCCTAAGAAAAATTGCCCGTTCAGCGTGATTACGTGAGGTTTCACGAGGAGGAACAGGAGGAGGAGGAGGAGGAATATTAGACACAGATTGATGAAGCACAAATGTCCCCGTTTTGGATGGTGAGAGAGAACGTAGCTTCCATCCGCGGGTGCAGCCTACGTATTGCTTACGTATCGCTGCTGTCCGCTGGTGGAGAACAGAAGTCTGGCGAAATCCAGCCTTTGTTCATCTTGATGAGTGTTAGCCTGTCGGCACTGTCGGTTGACAAGCGGCTACGCTTATCGGTGATGATTCCCCCAGCCGCACTAAACACCCTCTCCGACAACACGCTAGCCGCAGGACAAGCAAGCACCTCAAGGGCATACAGGGCTAGTTCAGGCCACGTGTCCAGCTTCGACACCCAGTAGTTGTAGGGGGCAGAGGCGTCACCAAGGATGGTCGTGCGATCCGCTACGTACTCCCTCACCATCCTTTTGCAGTGCTCCCGCCGACTCAGCCGTGACTGGGGAGCGGTGACACAGTCTTGGTGGGGAGCCATAAAGCTGGCCAGGCCCTTAAAGACTGTTGCACTGCCTGGGATGTACATGCTGCTCGATCTACGCACATCCCCTGCAACATGGCCCTCGGAACTGCGCCTTCTGCCACTAGCGCTGTCGGCTGGGAATTTTACCATCAGCTTGTCCGCAAGGGTCCTGTGGTATAGCAACACTCTCGAACCCCTTTCCTCTTCGGGAATCAGAGTGGGCAGGTTCTCCTTATACCGTGGATCGAGCAGTGTGTACACCCAGTAATCCGTAGTGGCCAGAATGCGTGCAACGCGAGGGTCACGAGAAAGGCATCCTAACATGAAGTCAGCCATGTGTGCCAGGGTACCTGTACGCAACACATGGCTGTCTTCACTAGGAAGATCACTTTCAGGATCCTCCTCCTCCTCCTCCTCCTCAGGCCATACACGCTGAAAGGATGACAGGCAATCAGCCGGTGTACCGTCAGCAGCGGGCCAAGCTGTCTCTTCCCCCTCCTCCTCATCCTCCTCATGCTCCTCCTCCTCCTCCTGTACGCGCTGAGAAATAGACAGGAGGGTGCCCTGACTATCCAGCGGCATACTGTCTTCCCCCGCCCCCGTTTCCGAGCGCAAAGCAGCTGCCTTTATGGTTTGCAGGGAATTTCTCAAGATGCATAGCAGAGGAATGGTGACGCTAATGATTGTAGCATCGCCGCTCACCACCTGGGTAGACTCCTCAAAATTACCAAGGACATGGCAGATGTCTGCCAACCAGGCCCACTCTTCTGAAAGGAATTGAGGAGGCTGACTCCCACTGCGCCGCCCATGTTGGAGTTGGTATTCGACTATAGCTCTACGCTGTTCATAGAGCCTGGCCAACATGTGGAGCGTAGAGTTCCACCGTGTGGGCACGTCGCACAGCAGTCGGTGCACTGGCAGCTTAAAGTGATGTTGCAGGGTGCGCAGGGTGGCAGCGTCCGTGTGGGACTTGCGGAAATGTGCGCAGAGCCGGCGCGCCTTTACGAGCAGGTCTGACAAGCGTGGGTAGCTTTTCAGAAACCGCTGAACCACCAAATTAAAGACGTGGGCCAGGCATGGCACGTGCGTGAGGCTGCCGAGCTGCAGAGCCGCCACCAGGTTACGGCCGTTGTCACACACGACCATGCCCGGTTGGAGGCTCAGCGGCGCAAGCCAGCGGTCGGTCTGCTGTGTCAGACCCTGCAGCAGTTCGTGGGCCGTGTGCCTCTTATCGCCTAAGCTGAGTAGTTTCAGCACGGCCTGCTGACGCTTGCCCACCGCTGTGCTGCCACACCGCGCGACACCGACTGCTGGCGACATGCTGCTGCTAACACATCTTGATTGTGAGACAGAGGAGGAGGAGGAGGAGGAGGAGGGTGCTTTAGTGGAGGAAGCATACACCTCCGCAGATACCACCACCGAGCTGGGGCCCGCAATTCTGGGGGTGGGTAGGACGTGAGCGGTCCCAGGCTCTGACTCTGTCCCAGCCTCCACTAAATTCACCCAATGTGCCGTCAGGGAGATGTAGTGGCCCTGCCCGCCTGTGCTTGTCCACGTGTCCGTAGTTAAGTGGACCGTGGCAGTAACCGCGTTGGTGAGGGCGCGCACAATGTTGCGGGAGACGTGGTCGTGCAGGGCTGGGACGGCACATCGGGAAAAGTAGTGGCGACTGGGAACTGAGTAGCGCGGGGCCGCCGCCTCCATGATACTTTTGAAGGACTCCGTTTCCACAACCCTATACGGCAGCATCTCAAGGCTGATGAATTTTGCGATGCGGACGGTTAACGTTTGAGCGTGCGGGTGCGTGGCGGCGTACTTGCGCTTGCGCTCGAACACTTGCGCAAGCGACGGCTGAACGGTGCGCTGAACTACACTGCTGGATGGGGCCGAGGACAGCGGAGATGAGGGTGTGGGTGCAGGCCATGAGGCGGTAGTGCCTGTGTCCTGAGAGGGGGGTTGCATCTCAGTGGCAGGTTGGGGCACAGGGGGAGAGGCAGGGGTGCAAACCGGAGGCGGTGAACGGCCTTTGTCCCACCTTGCGGGGTGCTTGGCCATCATATGTCTGCGCATGGTGGTGGTGGTGAGGCTGTTGGTGTTGGCTCCCCGGCTGAGCTTTGCGCGACAAAGGTTGCACACCACTGTTCGTCGGTCGTCAGGCGTCTCTGTGAAAAACTGCCAGACCTTAGAGCACCTCGGCCTCCGCAGGGTGGCATGGCGCGAGGGGGCGCTTTGGGAAACACTTGGTGGATTATTCGGTCTGGCCCTGCCTCTACCCCTGGCCACTGCACTGCCTCTTGCAACCTGCCCTGCTGATGCCCTTGACTCCCCCTCTGAAGACCTGTCCTCCTGAGTAAGCGTTGCACACCAGGTGGGGTCAGTCACCTCATCGTCCTGCTGCTCTTCCTCCGAATCCTCTGTGCGCTGCTCCCTGGGACTTACTGCCCTTACTACTACCTCACTGCAAGACAACTGTGTCTGATCGTCATCGTCCTCCTCACCCACAGAAAGTTGTTGAGACAGTTGGCGGAAGTCCCCAGCCTCTTCCCCCGGACCCCGGGAACTTTCGAATGGTTGGGCATCAGTGACGATAAACTCCTCTGGTGGGAGAGGAACCGCTGCTGCCCAATCTAAGCAGGGGCCCGAGAACAGTTCCTGGGAGTGTTCCCGCTCCTGAGCAGGTGTCATTGTAGTGGAGTGAGGAGGCTGGGAGGAAGGAGGAGCAGCAGACAGAGGATTCGGATTGGCAGCAGTGGACGGCGCAGAACTGCGGGTAGACGATAGGTTGCTCGAAGCACTTTCTGCCATCCAGGACAGGACCTGCTCACACTGCTCATTTTCTAATAACCGTCTCCCACGTGGACCCATTAATTGGGCGATGAATGTGGGGACGCCAGAAACGTGCCTCTCTCCTAATCGCGCAGCAGACAGCTGCGACACACCTGGATCAGGAGCTTGGCCTGTGCCCACACCCTCACTTGGCCCTCCGCGTCCTCGGCCACGTCCACGTCCACGTCCTCTAGGCTTACCCCTACCCCTCAGCATGCTGTATTACCAGTGATTAGATTTCCCAGGCAGGAAATAAATTGGCGCAAGACTGCAGGGCAAATATAATTTTTGCCCTTTTTGGAAAACGAAAGGCCCCACTGCCTCTAGTGAATGAATTATCTAAGTTTAATAACTGTGCTGTGTCCCTGCTTATGTGTCACAGAACGTGAGGGTAGCAGAGTTATTATAACTCTTGGAGAGCAGGTATTTTTTTTCCCAATTAAGGAAAGCAAATGGCGAAGCCAGCAGTAAAGCGTAGCTGGCTGCGTATGATTTAGCAATGTTTTTCACACAGCTCACACGTGTCCACCGCCCGTAAGGACGGACAGAGGCTGGACAAATAGATTTGTTTTCAGTTTTTTCCCACCAACAGGCAGCACTGCGTATATTCTATGAACCTGAGAAGTTTAATAACTGTGCTGTGTCCCTGCTTATGTGTCACAGAACGTGAGGGTAGCAGAGTTATTATAACTCTTGGAGAGCAGGTATTTTTTTTCCCAATTAAGGAAAGCAAATGGCGAAGCCAGCAGTAAAGCGTAGCTGGCTGCGTATGATTTAGCAATGTTTTTCACACAGCTCACACGTGTCCACCGCCCGTAAGGACGGACACAGGCTGGACAAATAGATTTCTTTTCAGTTTTTTCCCACCAACAGGCAGCACTGCGTATATTCAATGAACCTGAGAAGTTTAATAACTGTGCTGTGTCCCTGCTTATGTGTCACAGAACGTGAGGGTAGCAGAGTTATTATAACTCTTGGAGAGCAGGTATTTTTTTTCCCAATTAAGGAAAGCAAATGGCGAACCTAGCAGTAAAGCGTAGCTGGCTGCGTATGATTTAGCAATGTTTTTCACGCAGCTCACACGTCTCCACAGGCGTAAGGACGGACACAGGCTGGACAAATAGATTTGTTTTCAGTTTTTTCCCACCAACAGGCAGCACTGCGTATATTCAATGAACCTGCGAAGTTTAATAACTGCGCTGTGTCCCTGCTTATGTGTCACAGAACGTGAGGGTAGCAGAGTTATTATAACTCTTGGAGAGCAGGTATTTTTTTTCCCAATTAAGGAAAGCAAATGGCGAACCTAGCAGTAAAGCGTAGCTGGCTGCGTATGATTTAGCAATGTTTTTCACGCAGCTCACACGTCTCCACAGGCGTAAGGACGGACACAGGCTGGACAAATAGATTTGTTTTCAGTTTTTTCCCACCAACAGGCAGCACTGCGTATATTCAATGAACCTGCGAAGTTTAATAACTGCGCTGTGTCCCTGCTTATGTGTCACAGAACGTGAGGGTAGCAGAGTTATTATAACTCTTGGAGAGCAGGTATTTTTTTTCCCAATTATGGAAAGCAAATGGCGAACCCAGCAGTAAAGCGTAGCTGGGTGCGTATGATTTAGCAATGTTTTTCACGCAGCTCACACGTGTCCACCGCCCGTAAGGACGGACACAGGCTGGACAAATAGATTTCTTTTCAGTTTTTTCCCACCAACAGGCAGCACTGCGTATATTCAATGAACCTGAGAAGTTTAATAACTGTGCTGTGTCCCTGCTTATGTGTCACAGAACGTGAGGGTAGCAGAGTTATTATAACTCTTGGAGAGCAGGTATTTTTTTTCCCAATTAAGGAAAGCAAATGGCGAACCTAGCAGTAAAGCGTAGCTGGCTGCGTATGATTTAGCAATGTTTTTCACGCAGCTCACACGTCTCCACAGGCGTAAGGACGGACACAGGCTGGACAAATAGATTTGTTTTCAGTTTTTTCCCACCAACAGGCAGCACTGCGTATATTCAATGAACCTGCGAAGTTTAATAACTGCGCTGTGTCCCTGCTTATGTGTCACAGAACGTGAGGGTAGCAGAGTTATTATAACTCTTGGAGAGCAGGTATTTTTTTTCCCAATTAAGGAAAGCAAATGGCGAACCCAGCAGTAAAGCGTAGCTGGCTGCGTATGATTTAGCAATGTTTTTCACGCAGCTCACACGTCTCCACAGGCGTAAGGACGGACACAGGCTGGACAAATAGATTTGTTTTCAGTTTTTTCCCACCAACAGGCAGCACTGCGTATATTCAATGAACCTGCGAAGTTTAATAACTGCGCTGTGTCCCTGCTTATGTGTCACAGAACGTGAGGGTAGCAGAGTTATTATAACTCTTGGAGAGCAGGTATTTTTTTTCCCAATTAAGGAAAGCAAATGGCGAAGCCAGCAGTAAAGCGTAGCTGGCTGCGTATGATTTAGCAATGTTTTTCACACAGCTCACACGTGTCCACCGCCCGTAAGGACGGACAGAGGCTGGACAAATAGATTTGTTTTCAGTTTTTTCCCACCAACAGGCAGCACTGCGTATATTCTATGAACCTGAGAAGTTTAATAACTGTGCTGTGTCCCTGCTTATGTGTCACAGAACGTGAGGGTAGCAGAGTTATTATAACTCTTGGAGAGCAGGTATTTTTTTTCCCAATTAAGGAAAGCAAATGGCGAAGCCAGCAGTAAAGCGTAGCTGGCTGCGTATGATTTAGCAATGTTTTTCACACAGCTCACACGTGTCCACCGCCCGTAAGGACGGACACAGGCTGGACAAATAGATTTCTTTTCAGTTTTTTCCCACCAACAGGCAGCACTGCGTATATTCAATGAACCTGAGAAGTTTAATAACTGTGCTGTGTCCCTGCTTATGTGTCACAGAACGTGAGGGTAGCAGAGTTATTATAACTCTTGGAGAGCAGGTATTTTTTTTCCCAATTAAGGAAAGCAAATGGCGAACCTAGCAGTAAAGCGTAGCTGGCTGCGTATGATTTAGCAATGTTTTTCACGCAGCTCACACGTCTCCACAGGCGTAAGGACGGACACAGGCTGGACAAATAGATTTGTTTTCAGTTTTTTCCCACCAACAGGCAGCACTGCGTATATTCAATGAACCTGCGAAGTTTAATAACTGCGCTGTGTCCCTGCTTATGTGTCACAGAACGTGAGGGTAGCAGAGTTATTATAACTCTTGGAGAGCAGGTATTTTTTTTCCCAATTAAGGAAAGCAAATGGCGAACCTAGCAGTAAAGCGTAGCTGGCTGCGTATGATTTAGCAATGTTTTTCACGCAGCTCACACGTCTCCACAGGCGTAAGGACGGACACAGGCTGGACAAATAGATTTGTTTTCAGTTTTTTCCCACCAACAGGCAGCACTGCGTATATTCAATGAACCTGCGAAGTTTAATAACTGCGCTGTGTCCCTGCTTATGTGTCACAGAACGTGAGGGTAGCAGAGTTATTATAACTCTTGGAGAGCAGGTATTTTTTTTCCCAATTAAGGAAAGCAAATGGCGAACCCAGCAGTAAAGCGTAGCTGGCTGCGTATGATTTAGCAATGTTTTTCACGCAGCTCACACGTGTCCACCGCCCGTAAGGACGGACAGAGGCTGGACAAATAGATTTGTTTTCAGTTTTTTCCCACCAACAGGCAGCACTGCGTATATTCAATGAACCTGAGAAGTTTAATAACTGTGCTGTGTCCCTGCTTATGTGTCACAGAACGTGAGGGTAGCAGAGTTATTATAACTCTTGGAGAGCAGGTATTTTTTTTCCCAATTAAGGAAAGCAAATGGCGAACCTAGCAGTAAAGCGTAGCTGGCTGCGTATGATTTAGCAATGTTTTTCACGCAGCTCACACGTCTCCACAGGCGTAAGGACGGACACAGGCTGGACAAATAGATTTGTTTTCAGTTTTTTCCCACCAACAGGCAGCACTGCGTATATTCAATGAACCTGCGAAGTTTAATAACTGCGCTGTGTCCCTGCTTATGTGTCACAGAACGTGAGGGTAGCAGAGTTATTATAACTCTTGGAGAGCAGGTATTTTTTTTCCCAATTAAGGAAAGCAAATGGCGAACCTAGCAGTAAAGCGTAGCTGGCTGCGTATGATTTAGCAATGTTTTTCACGCAGCTCACACGTCTCCACAGGCGTAAGGACGGACACAGGCTGGACAAATAGATTTGTTTTCAGTTTTTTCCCACCAACAGGCAGCACTGCGTATATTCAATGAACCTGCGAAGTTTAATAACTGCGCTGTGTCCCTGCTTATGTGTCACAGAACGTGAGGGTAGCAGAGTTATTATAACTCTTGGAGAGCAGGTATTTTTTTTCCCAATTAAGGAAAGCAAATGGCGAACCCAGCAGTAAAGCGTAGCTGGCTGCGTATGATTTAGCAATGTTTTTCACGCAGCTCACACGTGTCCACCGCCCGTAAGGACGGACAGAGGCTGGACAAATAGATTTGTTTTCAGTTTTTTCCCACCAACAGGCAGCACTGCGTATATTCTATGAATAATAACGGTGTTGTGGCCCTGCCTATACAATTCTTTCCCTGCAGTATCAATGGAGGGTGCAATGCTCTGCAGAGGCGATTTTGAGAAGCCCAAAAAAAATGCAGCACAGCCAACAGCAGCCTGGACAGTACTGCACACGGATAAATATGGCCCTAGAAAGGACCGTTGAGGTTCTTGAAGGCTACACTCACTCCTAACACTCTCCCTGCCTATGCAGCACTTCTGTCCCTAATGCCAGGTGCAACGGTCTGCAGAGGCGATTTTGAGAAAAAAAAAATCCCACTGCTAACAGCAGCCAACACACAGCTATCAGTGGCCCTAATAAGGACCTTTGGGGGGTCTTGAAGCCTACACTAACTACCAATTCTTTCCCTACAGCAGCTCCGGTATAAACAGCACTGTCCCTCATCTAACTCACACCGCATCTGAGGCGAACCGCGGGAGGGGCCGACTTTTATATTAGGCGAACACCTGATCTCGCCAGCCACTCACAGCAGGGGGGTGGTATAGGGCTTAAACGTTGCAGGGGGAAGTTGTAATGCCTTCCCTGTCTTTCAATTGGCCAGAAAAGCGCGCTAACGTCTCAGGGAAGGAAGTGAAAGTAACCAGAACACCGCATGGTGTTCGTCACGAATAACGAACATCCCGAACACCCTAATATTCGCACGAATATCAAGCTCGGACGAACGCGTTCGCTCATCTCTAGTCCTTAAGGTACAAAACAACCTGGTCCTTAAGGGGTTAAAGGGATTTTGTCATCAGTTCATTTTCCCTAAACTATGGGCAGTATGAACCCGAGACAGAGAAGTCTGTTGCCCTCATTGGTGTCTTATTCTGTGGTGTGCCAGGATTAGTACACTTTGAAGTTTGAAGTGAGGGCCGAGTCACAGAGGTGGGCCGCTCCAGCCTTTCCCCCCTGAAGACTGACTGATCCTCTCCCTGCTTGTCTATAGGGAGAGAACTTTAACTCTGCATACAGTGGGTGGGGAATGGCCAGGGCAACCGGCCTAATGACGCAGAACTCATCTCCCAGTCAAACTTCAAAGTTTACTAATCTTGAAACAACACAGCATTTCAGAATAGAATACATATGGGGGAACATGCTTCCTTGGGTTTATGCTGCTTGTTATTCAGGAAGCATGAACCTGTTAAAAAAAAAACCGTTTAAAGGGAACCTGTCCCTTTGAAAATGCAGTCCAAATCTGCGAGCAGCATCTTATAGAGCAGTGTTCCCCAACTCCAGTCCTCAGGGACCGCCAACAGGTCATGTGTTCAGGATTTCCTCAGTGTTACACAGGTGATGTAATTATTGTCGGTCCTCAGACATTGACACAGGTGTTCTTACTATAGGAGATCCTGAAAACATGACCTGTTGGTGGTCCCTGAGGACTGGAGTTGGGGACCCCTGTTATAGAGCAGGAGATGAGCAGGCTGATAAATAGCTTTGGGGGAAAAGTTTAATTAAAACTAGTAATTTAGTCATTGTAAATTATGCTCATACTGGGCTTAAGGGTCCAGTGGGCGGTCCTACTCAGTGATAGACAGGTCTGTATTCACTACAGACCGCCCACCGGACTCTAAAGCCTTGATTAGGCAGAGGTTTACATGTGTAAATCATTGAGTCTAATATATATATATATATATATATATATATATATATATATATATATATATATATATATATATATATATATATATATATATAAAATATTGAAAGCAAGGGTGGTCACAGCAAATATTGAAGTGATTTACTTTTCCCTTTTGCTGCATTTTGTAAATTGACAAAAAAATATTACTATTTCAACTTTTGAAAACACTCTTACTTTGCAACATTTTTTTCCAAACCTGCCTAAAACTTTTGTGATATATATATATATATATATATATATATACACAGGGGCGTAACTGTAGGGGATGCAGGGGATGTGGTTGCACCCGGGCCCAGGAGTCTTAGGGAGCCCATAAGGCCTCTCTTCTCCATATAGGAAGCCCAGTACTATGTATAAAGCATTATAGTTGTGGCCCCTGTTTTGCATTGGGGCCCAGAAGCTTCAAGTTATGTCTTATACAAGTTATACAGATAGAGGGGGTCCCCAGCTCACATTTTGCATCAGGGCCCCTGAGCCTTTAGTTACGTCCCTGTATGTATATATATATATATATATAGTATACTGGACAAATGTACAATGTAAAAGCCTAGAAAGCCTCATTAATCTGTAACTCCACTGCGAAGCTATTTTGAATAAATGGATAGAGAACAGTGTCAGGCTTGGAAGCCTAGGGCCCATGGTGCTGAACCGTTAGCTGCAATATCTGCTTGAAATGCTATATGCTGCCTATTGTATGCAGTGCAGTCTGTTTACCATGCAGAATTTTTGTGCTGGTGTCCACTACTGACAAACCGCTCATTGGGACATTTATCTGTTCTCCTGTGGGCCAGTCTGAGCCTGATACTGAATGTCTACAATAAAATCCCCTACTACTCTGTTCCTTGAAGCAGTTCATTCACCAACCTATGCGCATCTGTGGCTACAGGCTACAATCACGCCCTGCATGTAGTCAGACTCTGCGGGGATGAGATACCGCATGCCCTCTGTCATTCTTCTTTGTAACCTACAAAGAGTAAAATGAGACAAATGGAAAGGATTAGCACATAACTGTACGACTAGGATTTGTTTGTAGCATGTAACTATGGTGACTCATAGAACTGCACTAGACTTCTATACTATCCTAGCCAAAGTAATTGGACGCCTGAGCAAGAATCAAAAGTAGTATTTATTTCCATATATTAATACTTATTGGGGCCTACTTTGGCCCTAAGGACATTGGATACTCTCTGTGTCATACTTTCTACTAATGTCTGATATACTTCAGCTGGCATTTCCCTCCATCCATCTTGCAAATGTCTGTGAGTTCTCTCAAAGAAGATGGATGCTATTCTTTATTCCTGAGCCTACGTTCCAGTTCATCCCAAAGTTGTTCAGTAGGACGTTAATGGACAGTCAAGCAATGGAAAAACATTCTATGGAGTGACGAATCACAATACTACGTCTTCATATCAGATGGACGTATCTGGGTGTGGAGGATGCCTGGAGAATGCCTTTTGCATGGATGTGTTGTGCGAACAGTTAAGTACGGGGAGGTTCTGTTATGGTCTTGGAATGTCTTACATGGCATGGTCTCGGTCCCGTTGGTTGTAGTGACAAGAAACATGAACACAGAGGTGACCTTGACATTGTAGACAATAATGTGCTGCTGACAATGTGGTAATACTCTGGGAATTGTCAGGCATACTTCCACTAAGACAATGTGCCTTCTCAGAAATCCAATGCTGTTTTACATTGGCTTGAGGATATGGATGTTCCACAATTGGACTGGCTGCACGGAGTCCCAACCTGGACCCTACTAAGCATCTCTGAGATGAACTGAATTTCAGGTCAGGAAATATGAACAGCTTCCATCTTCCTTGAGAGAACTTGCAAGACATTTGCAGGGTGAATAGAGGGGAATAGCTGAAATTTATTAGTAGAAAGTATGCCGCCAAAGTATCTGATGTCATTAGGGCGAAAGGTGTCTCCAAAAAGTATTAACATGTGGAAATTCTTCTTTTGGCTCTTGCTCAGTTGACCAATTACTTTTCATAGCACAGTGTAGCTGTCCAGTGCAGTTCTATTGAATAACCATTAGTTGTGTAGGCACTTTTATGGTCAGGTGTGTAGTCATAATTAACACATTCTGATTTATGAAAAGTAACTGGTTTTGATACCATAAGAGATGCTGAAGCGGGGTCATACGAGTGGGGTCCAACGTTCTTTAGTCGGATGACAACTGTAGTTCGTACTCACTTAGGACCTCAGGCGATCTGAAGGCAAAAACAATAAATTACGGTATTTGTACAGACTCCGGGAATGTATTATAGGAATAACTTTGAGGAAGCCTTGGTATCGTACAGCAAGAACTCTGTAGTGAACTAATACTACATAACGGTACTAGAAAGCGGAAAACCTCTTGAGATATTTGAGGCATCAGACATATCCTGTAATGTTATGTGTCATTCTATAACTTCAAAGACGGAAGCTCTTTACATCCAGATACTGAATGTTATAAAGCAGACATCGCTGCTCCTTGTCATCTTATACTGATAAGAACTGAAATAGTCTGAGCATGTGTCTGCAGTTCTTCAGACTCTACTGTAGCATTACGGGCTTACATGATCTATAGGAATTACCAAGATGTAAAAAAATGTAAAAAATGTACGGCAAGTGAAACCCTCACAAAACCTAATTACAGAACTTGGTTTATGTTTCAAGACATGTTGACAGAAAAACAATGTTCTCCCATTGAATTCAATGGAGCCGGCAACAGAGCTGGTTCCATTGAAAGCAATAAGCTGCCGGCAAGCGCTGTATTAATTTTCGGGGAAGGGCTTCAAATATAAGCCCTTACCTGAAAAGCATAGAAAAAAGTGTAAAAAATAAAAAAATATATACTCACCTTTTTGCAGCTGCCGGAGATCAGCCGCGTCCAGCCAGCTCTTCTACTAAACTGCTTTCTGTAGTATTCAGCAGCCGGGGATTTAAAATCTCCGCCTGCTAAATGGGCTGCCTCTGACTGGCTAAGCATTGTGACCAATCAGAGGCAGTTTTCATCTGTCATTCAATAGCTGAGAGCTGCCACTGATTGGTCACAGTGCTCAGCCAATCAGAGGCAGCACTCACTCACCCATTCATGAATTCATGAATGGGTGAGTGAGTGCTGCCTCTGATTGGCTAAGGGCTGTGACCAATCAGAGGCAGCCCATTCAGCAGGCGGAGATTTTAAATCCCCGGCTGCTGAATACTACAGAAAGCAGTTCAGGAAAAGAGACGGCTGGACGCGGCTGATCTCTGGCAGCTGCAAAAAGGTGAGTATATATATTTTTTTATTTTTTACACTTTTTTTGGATGCTTTTCAGGGAAGGGCTTATATTTGAAGCCCTTCCTCGAAAAGGAATACAGCGCTTGCTGGCAGCCCATTGCTTTCAATGGAGCCGGCTGTATTGCCGGCTCCATTGAATTCAATGGTCGAACATCGCTCTCCTCTGCCACAGCTGTGGCAGAGGATAGCGGGTAGCGCCGGTGTGACCAAGCCCTTTGTGTTGATAAACGCTGCTAGAAGCATTTTTTTCAGCCGTGACGCTGGCTTCGGTCACACGATTTTTTATGCGCATCATTTTTGCGCACAAAAACTTGCGTGAAAAAATGCCTGTGTGACTGAGCCCGAAGGCTAGTTTCACACGGGTGATTACACTTTTGCTGCGAGAAAATCGTTGCAAAATTGAATCTTTGTTCCTGCGATTTTGAGCATCAGCGCTACTTTTTTTTAGAATAATATCGCATCGCTGCCGCCCACGTTAAAATCGCACAAGAAAATTGCGTGTTTTTTAATGTGAAAGTCAAAGGGACGTTCTAATGTTAGAATCGCATCGCATGTTCGTTGCGTTGTGATGTGATAAATAGAATCCTTCATAAAGAAACGTGGGAGATAAACAAAAATCGCACATCGCAGAAAGATAGAGCGCGCCGCGATTTTTGGTTCTCTCAACATCGCATCAGTAAAAACATTGCAGATGGGAAGGAAAACGTTGTAAATCATTGGTCTCATAATCTGCCTTTTTACTGATTATCGCAGCAGGTGAAAAATAACATGATTTTCTCACTCGTGTGAAATCACCCTAATTCCAAGGATTTCTGCTTACCGGGGGATTTCCGCGCAGCAGCGCATTTTTTTTTGATGATACGCCTCCCATGTAAATTGACGAGAAAACGATAATTAAAATGAAAGCTTGATCGCGGCTATTCTTCATTCATGTGATTTTTGCCCGCGATACGGCAAGCGTGAAAGTGCATACGCTCATGTGAATGAGGCATAATAGTGAGGTCAAGGAGTGAATTAAGATGAACAACACTACACAAATTCGGCAACATTAAAGGGGTTGTCCCGCGCCGAAACGGGTTTTTTTTTTTTTCAACCCCCCCCCCGTTCGGCGCGAGACAACCCCGATGCAGGGACTTTAAAAAAAAACAGCACAGCGCTTACCTGAATCCCCGCGCTCCGGTGACTTCTTACTTACCGGTTGAAGATGGCCGCCGGGGTCTTCTCCCTCCGTGGACCGCAGCTCTTCTGTGCGGTCCATTGCCGATTCCAGCCTCCTGATTGGCTGGAATCGGCACGTGACGGGGCGGAGCTACACGGAGCCCCATTGAGAAGATAAGAAGACCCGGACTGCGCAAGCGCGTCTAATTTGGCCATTAGACGGCGAAAATTAGACGGCTCCATGGAGACGAGGACGCCAGCAACGGAACAGGTAAGTGAAAAACTTTTTATAACTTCTGTATGGCTCATAATTAATGCACAATGTACATTACAAAGTGCATTAATATGGCCATACAGAAGTGTATAGACCCACTTGCTGCCGCGGGACAACCCCTTTAACCCTTTCCAATCCACTGTCTGACCTCTGAAGACATTATGATTTAAGGTTGTACAGCTCTGATGTTGGAAGACGTCCGTCGGGGTTCTCTTACTGTGTATTGCCAGCCTCTCTGCTGTTGCAGCCTATCCAACGTGTCACCTCATGCAGTACTGGCTTCAGCCAGCAGATAGCGCCGTTGTATAACGGCAGAAAAAGAGTAAGCCCCCTAGGAAAACCAAGATAGAAATTGGATTGGAAAGGGTTAAGGCCTAATTCCCACGGCCGGATTTCTACCGTGTTTCACACTGTGGAAATCCGCGGCGTTTAGTTCTATTGACCCTAATAACTCAATGTTCACACTGCGGAATTCTACCGCGGAATTCCGCAGCGTGAAAGAAACCGTGGCATGCTCTAAACGTGCGTCCGGCTTCCATTGTAGTCAAACACAGTGGTAGTATCGCGTGATTACGCGTCACCACCCACATCATCCCCCACTACCGGAGCGTCATTCGCTGTACTGCTCGCAAGACATGACGTGCACGGCAGATCCGGATAGATGAGTATGGAGTCTTTGGTGGGCGCTGTGTCGGACTCCGCTGCGATATTCCGCTGGTGGCGTCTGATACGGCCGTGGGCATAAGGTCTAACAAAGGTGTGGAAAGATTGTTTTGCTTTACCTTGTATTAGTTCAATATGGTTGGTAGACGACCTGACATGCCGGAGGTGATGATACGGATAAACATCTCGATAGGCCCTCCGGTAAATCTGTGTATGCTGTCCCGCATGCCGTTATCCTTCATGGCGCACTTTGATTAATGCAACACATTTTCTTCCCCCCAAAAAATTGTATGCAAATTGAAAGCATTTCAACCTGCGAATGTTCTCCCCTGACCGGACAACTTTGATTAATAGATGCTTTAATCTCCTATTTTTTCATAACTTTGCTTTATTGTATTAAATATTAAAATTAATAGATCCTGTCTGCGGGCAGTAATTGAAGATATTTATCTTTTGGATAGATAGACAAAATTTGGTTATTTTTATATATGTTCCGGAATAAACTAAGTTACTGTATCACAATAACCTAGAAAAGCCTTCAGGAGATCCAACTACAGAGGTCCCTGACCAAAGTATAGCACATAATCCACAGTCCTGCTGTGGAGGGATTTTACAAGGTCCCTTGCTTCTATAGGTGCAGAGCCGGGTACATGAAGGAATGTATACCAGTTCTGGCAGAAATGTGTTAATATGTGATTTCAGTTTTACGGTTAACCTGGAGATGTTCCTTTAAAATTAAAGGGTTTTCCAGGCAAAAGCTATCGTTGACCTATCCTCAAGATAGGTCATCAATAGTTAATTGACAGGGGCCGTTGATAAGGATCCTCAGGGATCCTCTGATCTCCTGGCTTGCTGTCAGTGCAGCTGGCTGGACATGTGTCATAGGGGTGGGGAGAAAAAGTACCCTAGTTGGCTTTACTCCCATTGAAATCCACCTCCAACACCGGGAACAGATGCAGAAGTGTAATATCTGCTTCAGCTCCCATTAATTTCAATGGGAGTGAAGCCAGCTAGGAAACTTCCAATGCCATCTACTGATAGCAGGCCGGGCGATCAGGTGATCACCGGGGATACAAGTTGCGAGTTCCTGACAAATAAGTATGGATGACCTATCTCGAGGATAGTGTAAGAAATCAAAGTGGGAAAAAAAAGTGGAAAAAAAAACTCCTGCACTACTAGGTATACTTGATGGATTAGTAATAGAAGGTATAACTTACTCCACAGAGGAGACTTGGGTACTACCAAGTCTCCCAAATAACCAGGTTCGTAGATCAAAAGTCACCACAAGAGATGAAGATGGCTTCCAATAATTTATTCCACATTATGGTTAAAATATATATATATATATAGACAAGGAAACAATTAGAGCGCGTCGATTTGATGAGTGGCCTCCACGTCATAATTGGTTCCACATAGGGTTTTTTACAGGTTAGAAGCTCCCATGGCTTCTAATTGTTTAGTAATTATTTCCTTTTCTATCTATGAATTAACCATATTGTGGCTGGATGGCTTCATAAGGGGGGAAAGCCACTGATTAGAGCACAAGAGGTCGTGGGCTCGAGCCCTGACAATGGGTTCCCTATAGAGATGAGCGAACGTACTCGTTTAGGGCGATTTCACAATTGAGCACCGCTTTTTTCGAGTAACTGACTACTCGGGCAAAAAGATGCGGGGGGCGCTGGGGGAGCGGGGGCCAGCGTTGTGGAGCGGGGGTAGCAGTGGGGAACAGGGGGGAGCTCTCTCTCTCCCCCCCCTCCACTCCCCTCTGCAACCCCTTGCTCACCCCCGGCGCCCCCCGAATCTTTTCACCCGAGTAGTCAATTACTCGAAAAAAGCTCGATTGCGAAATCGCCCTAAACGAGTACGTTCGCTCATCTCTAGTTCCCTACACCAGGTGAGTCTACTTTTACATAAATGTTATTATTTACTCGCATTGACTTCTCATTGGAGCGCAGACACAATTATCTACTCTTTATCCGTTGGAGTTTTAGTTTTTACCTGAAAATGCCCTTTAAGACATTGTTTCCTCCAAGTTGCTAGATGCGCATTTGCGAAATGCAGGGTCAACTCTTGTGTGAGCTGGAGGTTACAAAAATGAAGGTAGATGTCTTCTGGGTCTGGCAGTATGGAGATAATATCAAGTGGGGAGGATGTGCATTTCCCGAATTTTGTCCGGTGTGGAAGCAAACAGGGCACCACCAAGACAGGGGACCAAGGGAGTTTTGAAGTAGTTACCATGGATTGCAGTGCAGCATATCACTAGTAGCCAATAGACTGTTGCCTTCCTTTTGTGAGTCCACCAGACCTATAGAGACTGTGTCAGAGCAGGTCTACATTCACTCCCATAGAAGAACCCTGCATCATCAGTGGCCCAGCACCAAGAGCTTGAAAGGCAGGGCAACATTCTGATTAATAAATACCTAAACTCTGAAGTTTTGCTGGTGTGGTGTCATGTAGCAATGAACAATGTACTATGGATCCTGTAAGCGAAGATTTTTTATCAGAAGAGGACTGAGCCCCACAGCCAACTAGAAAAATGGATATCCCAAGGTTCACGGACACTGAGATATAGTTGATCCGCCTGTGCCTATGCCTGACACCCAATGGTTCCTTCCAGCTACCCTAGGGGGTATTAAATAGTCACATAAGTTACATTGTCCTCAGAAGCCTCAAGGCAGAGCTCTACGAGGAAATTCTATTTTCTACATTGAATAAACTATACTTTTGCTACTGGGTGAAAATATCCCTTTCTCTATATGAAATACTTTGAAGCTTCTCCTTAATCATTATTTTGCTTTACTGTATCATTCCTCCATATGCCCATAGTCATTAACTGATTGAAGTGGAAAAGAAGAAATCAATACAAAGTTATCTGACATGGAGAGACGGATTCTCAGTCCTTCCACTTGATACGGTCATTCAATTGACACTCTATAAGTCTGATCCAGGTTGATCAATCTAACAGTATTACAGTACAAATGCAGAATCAAGAACAAGTGTCACATTCCATCATTAAATAGCGGAACAAATGACAAATACCGCTGGGATAATAATCGACATCAGTGCCAAGGACATGTTTATATTCATGATGTTAATGCAGGGAGACAAGAGCATTATTATCTCTTTCTTCAACACTTGTGTTGCTTCACACCTCTTCTATAGAGTGAGTCTTATTTATGTGCTTGTACTTGGCTCTAGACTTTGGAGGGGCCAGACAGAGTAACTGCCAGGGTAGCAGACGCAGCAGTGGCACAATGGAGTTGTCTGGTTTAGTTGGGGCATCCCTGACATACCATAGCTACTCCCATGAGGAAGGGGTTGTCTAATCTGGACAATCAAATAACTCCTTTTAAATCCTTCCTGCCCCATGATGTGTATTTACGTCATGGATGAGTAGGTGCTGTAGATTTAGGGTACAGTGATGGCAGGGGCACAGGAGTTGAGCTCGAATCATCAGCAGTAGATGTTAGTTGTAAGACACAGCTGGCATAGACAGAATCAGATGTAGATCTAGTCCTGGCTATTCAACCCCTTAGATGCCATGGTATATAGGGACCATGATATCTAAGTGGTTAGGCAGAGGAAGGGGGCTCCCTCTGTCATCCCACTACCTCTGCTCATGACTCCATCACCAAGTACCAATATGCTCACTTGATGGTAATTATGATAGAGTAGAGCCACTTTCTAAATATTGCGATCAGGCCTCAGCATTTCTGTGGGCAAAGTTTTGTCATTGATTCAGTTAACAATTGAAGAGGGTCTAATATGTCTGAGACTGTGCAAGAGCACTGTGATAAGGACCAAGCCACTTATATAATGTGTGTTAAGAGATTAGCCAACTGCTGTTGAGATGTAGGGCTAGGTCAATTAAAGGGGATTTCTGGAACTCAAATAATGATGACCCATTCTTAGAAGAGGTCATCGATATCATATTGGTGGGTGGGCTGACTCCCGACACACTTGCCAATTATTACATCCATTGGAGGGGCGTAACAATAGGGAATGCAGAGGATGCGGTTGCACCTGGGCCCAGAAGCCTTAGGGGGGCCTCTCCATTTAGGGAGTCCAGTACTATAAGTAAAACATTATAGTTGGGGGCCCTGTTACAGATTTTGCATTATACATATACATACAGTTATTTACTTTTAAAGTGAGCTAATTAATGCTAAATAAAGTAGAGTATGACTTTTTCCTCTTATTTCACAGCTTCCCACTGTAGCTGCTACAACCATACAAGGAGCATACATAGGAGCCCCAGTTACAGGGAAAATCATCCCCCTATGGTGACATTAGTTATTGGCTGAGCTGGGCTGGATCTGCTAAGACTCAGCGGCTTACCTATGCTGGTGGCACCAGTGATCATGTGATTGCCAGGTCCCATAGAGAATATAGCACTGCCACTTCCTCAATTCACTACATAGCACTTATTAAGCACTACATAACTTGCAAAATAGAAGGCACTCAGGTCCTAGGCCGTTTCTGACAACTGAGCACCCGATTTGTTTCTGCAAGATTGTAGGAGTAGAATCATTAAACCCATGTGGCATATTCACAGTTTATGGTTCCCGCAAATGGATGATACGGGCTCAGAAGCCGAGCACCGACCATCGGCTGCAGGCCTCCTGCTTTAACAATGGGATTGGTAAGAACATTGATCCCTGCTCTTAACCCCTTACATGCCACAACCAATGTTGATTGCATTGTGTAAAGGGTTCACAGAAGAAGAGTACTCCCTCTGTGATGTCATCAGCCTGCCATGATGTAATTTCAGAAGGCCAATAGGTTGCCATGGTAACTATACGATAGGCAATGGTGTCTGGGTCTGTCATGGGTCTCTAATATTAGTGATCATACATTGCAGTATAGAAGTATTGCAATGTGATATCATAGTGAGCATAGGATCGCAAATTCAAGTTTCCTACAGGGACATAAAAAATTTGAAAAAATAATCAAAAAATTATGTAAAAGAAAATTTAAAAAAGGAAAAAAAACAAGTTTCTGATGTCTTTGCATCTATAACAACCTGTGCAAAAAATTAAACACGTTTTAGGGCTTATTTAGATGACCGTATATCGGCTCGGTTTTCACGTCAAGCCGATATACGGTGTGCTTGTCTGCAGGGGGGGGGAGAGGATGAGCTCCCACCCCTTCCCCACCCCTCGCCACTATTTGCAATGGGAGGGGCATGATGGGGTGGAGCTAAGCGCCAAGACTTAGTTCCGCCCCCATCTCGCCCCCTCATATTGCAAATAGTGGCAAGGGGCAGAGAGGGGGTGGGAGCTCAGTTCCTGCTCCTGGCTCGTCCATCCTCCCCCCCTGCAGACCAGGACACCGTATATCGGCTCGGCGTGAAAACCGAGCCGATATACGGTCGTCTAAATAAGACCTTATCCTTTAAAGCAAATGCTATTTAAAAAAAAAAAATAATTAAACTGAGCCAAAATGCTTCTTTTGTTCATTTTACCTACCAAAAAACGCAATAAAACTGATCAAAAAAGCCATATGTACCCCAAAACGGTACCAATAAAAACTGCAGCTTGTTACACAAAAAACAACTCCTCACAGAGCTCCCTTGATAGACAAATCAAAAAGTTATGGAACTTTAAATGCAGCAATCCAAAAAATATTTATATTTTCAAAAAAAAGGGGTTTTATTGTGCAAAAGTGGAAAAACCTTAAAAATGTAATTTTGGTAATGTCATAATCGTCCAGAAGAAAAAAAATGCATTGTGTCTTTTTCATGCTGCATGATTAACGCTGTAAACAAAAAGATAGCATTGAGGTGTTTTTTTCTCACCTCCCAAAAAAATGATGGCTTTTGAAAAGTGGAGATAAAAATCCCCCCAAAATAGGCTGCGTCATTAGGCGGTTACAGCCCATGACTAAGCATCGTACATGTACAGCACTTGGTCATAAACGGGTGAAAACTCTAACATGATTGATAAAATACATGGCGAAAATAATTCTAAAAGCACAACCAAGTGTTTTATATATCAGTGTCACTGCTTAACTCATAAATATATCCGTATCCTCTCAGTATGACACTCAAAGCAGGCGTGAGACTAGAGGCCAAGGTTATAGACGTCTCTACATACCTTCCTTTACACGTGTTCCAGTTATTACAGGTTATAATGTCACTTTCCTTACATGAAAACTCTGCTGATGTCGTCTTGGTGCGCAGACACTACAAAGCACAGTAAGAGAGGGTCAATACGCCACTTAGACTCCATTCTCTTTCTATTCCTATGAGCTTACGTGATTTATTTGATCAAATTTATCCCTACTGCAGCGCTACAATGTGAGTTATGTCGGTATAACATAATACTGCATCACACTACACTAAAAGTCTTTGGGTGAAGTAAGAATCATGGTGGCTTCCTAAGGGGTGGCCTGTGTGCTGCCGAGTTACTCCTATATCCAATAGCGTACAGTTCCCATCCTACGGTGACTTGGTTTCCATTCGCTTGCAGATTCTCAGTGTGCTCCTGGATGGTAGAAATGTGAGCTCTGTGAAAAGCCCCTCCCAGTTGTCAGGTTGTGAGTGGCAGTCGAGGACCTGGAGGAGAAGGCAGAAGCGGTTTCTCTCTTGCAGGCTACATAGTGCTCAATGAGAGCGATGTAGTGAACACAGAAAACGGAAGTGTCCCTTCCACTAATCGACCTGGCAATCACGTGACCGCCAGGTGCCCCCTGCCACGGCAGAGCTGCAGGGTCTTGGCAAACCCAGATCAGCTCTGTTAGTGACTACTGTCACACTAGGTGGATGTTTTTTCCTGTAACTGGGAGTCCTATGGTTGCGGCTCCTATGGATGCCCCAGCTACAGTGGGAAAGTGGGAAATAAAAAGAAAATAACCCACAACAGATGCAAATCTAAAGTATAGAGATGAGCGAACGTACTCGTTAAGGGTGATTTCGCAATCGAGCATCGCGATTTTCGACTACTTCAGTACTCGGGTGAAAAGTACTCGGGTGCGCTGTGGGGTGGGGGGTTGCAGAGGGGAGTGGGGGGTAGCAGCGGGGAACAGCGGGGAGCCCTCTCTCTCTTCCTCTCCCCCCCACTCCCCGCTGCAACCCCCCGCTCACCCACAGCGCACCCGAGTAGTGAAGTACTCGAAAATCGCGGTGCTCGATTGCGAAATCGCCCTTACCGAGTACGTTCGCTCATCTCTAAAGTAGTGTCGCCATATGCGCCCTGTTATCCAAGACTATATATCAAAACATCCAAAACAAAATGAGGAACCCATTCCTGTACCTAATTTTAGCATAAATATACTAATTTTAAAAATAAACAACTATAAATGAATTTTTTTTTTTACTTTTTATTAGAGATGAGCGAGCGTACTCGGAAAAGCACTACTCGCTCGAGTAATTTGCTTTATACGAGTATCGCTGTGCTCGTCCCTGAAGATTCGGGTGCCGCTGCGGCTGACAGGTGAGTCGCAGCAGGGAGCAGGGGAGAGCGGGCGGGAAAGAGGGAGAGAAAGATCTTACCTCCGTTCCTCCCCGCTCTCCCCTGCAGCTCCCCGCTCTGTGCCGACACCCGAATCTTCAGGGACGAGCACAACGATACTCGGATACAGCAAATTACTCGAGCGAGTAGTGCTTTTCCGAGTACGCTCGCTCATCTCTACTTTTTATCCCTAATAAAACTAAAAAATGAAAAAAAAAACTAAATGATAAAATATATTTAAAAAATAGCCCTATATGTCACGGGAAAAAAATGGTAGCTGAAGAAAAAAATAGGTCTGTAAAACCACCACATGGATAAAATCCCTAAAAAGTGTCTGGTCCTTTTGGATCAAAACACTCTGGTCCTTAAAGGTTAAAGTTTATAGCTGATTTAGTATGTAAATGACTTTGTTAGTTAATATGCGCTTTCATATGTAAATCATTACATTGTGATTGGGCAGCGTTCTTTTTAAATATTGGACTGTCTTTATGGTTATTTATACTATGAACAAGGACCCTGTTGGTCCGAAATGCGTAATATTTGATCACTGTATCATCTCACTTCTCTTGTATTGATTTTTAATATGGGGAGTGGCCTGGGGGTCCTACAGGGTAGTCATCCAGTCACCCGTCCTGTAATACCTAGCTATGTGCTCCTAGAAGGCATAGAAGCTAGAGCTAAACTGCTCAGCATCAGCTGGCTCCTCATTGGCTTCTTGTCATGCAAACCCTGATTGGTAGAGGGGGATGGTGAGAGCCAAGAGCGGGAAAAAAAAACTGCAGAGCGAGACAGGATGTGAGAGTGGTTGGAGTAAGTGCGGGAGAGAGATAGGAAAAGAAGGCAGTTGGAGTGAAGAGTTGTAGTGAGCAGTCGAAGGAGGAGGACATACAGGAGGAGTTCTGCAGCGAAAGCAGAGATATCGAGTCCTTGAGTGATAAAGCCAGGATTCACCAGCTTCTTGGTCAGCAGCAGTGTGGGGGAGAAAGTTTGGGACCCATTCTACTAAAACAGTGAGTTACACAAACCCGGTGAAGTCAAAGCAAGGGAAAGTAAAGAGGCCCATCTTAAAGTCCAGTTCTTTAACTGCTTCATAATCTTCCAGTAAGCCCAAAAGATAACTGGGAGTGTGGGAATTCTACTGAGTAACCTCTAGATTCAAATAGAGAAAGAGAGAGAAAACCTTGAAGATTAAATTGTGCCATATTGAATTCAACTGTGCATCAGCGTCTATTCTGCTTCAAAGTAATATCTCTCCTAACTTCTGCAAGACTGCCATTGTTGTTATTGTTGCATTACAACCTGAAGTAAAACTGTGCACTTCCAGTTTACTAAATCAAAGCTACCAGGACTCGTGTCAGTTGTTTTGCCAATAACCATTGGAGTCGCAGATGAAGTGCTGGCGTCACGTGACAAACCACTATTAGAAAACTATACATTACAAAATCCTTTTAGCCACTGTGTGGCAACCGAGCCAGGCACCGTGCCGCCATTACTGGGAGAGATTGCAAAACCACCCGTGACAACCATCTTTCTTCCCTCTGTGTCTCCCCCACTTTGGCACACTCCACTCGGACGCTGCACAGGTGTAATAAAGCAATACATATTTATGGAATTTTGGTGGGCCAGACTTTCTTCCTCTGCCTGCCTTTGTCAAGCTGATCGCTGATCGCTGTCTTGCTCACTCAACCCATACCCTGGCTGAAGCACTATTATGAATTCTTGCATGGAGAGTTTTTCTTTTTGGAATGGTTGACATATGTGAACCACCTTAAAGGGTTATCTGGGATCTTCAAAAACTTGGCCAAGGCTGCTTTCAGATGAGAATATTTTCTGCTCCCTATTAGGTCAATGTTGAGGGGACTGTAATACAGAGCTAATGTACATCTGTAGGCAGCATGATCTATTTTTTGCGTATTTGTCTCCATATTAGTGTTCTTTTCTATTGGACAAATACAGGTCAGTATTTGGCCAATAAAACGTAATAAAAATACGGCGTCAAGTACGGATGAAAAATTGATGACATATGGATGTAATGTCTTTGGAAACACGTCCGTAATACAGATTCATGCTACGATTGTATTTTTACAGACTCGCCTGAAACGAGCCTCAGAGTACGGAATGATAGAAAATAAGGAAAAACTATTATTTACCTGCTAGTCCTCCATTCCTGAAGCTGTGGTGACCTTATGTACATCATTCATGTGGCCTCTACAGCTAATCACTGGCCTCAGCAGTTTTGTGCCATACGTGCAAACATCATCGCCAAGGCTGGTGATTTGTTGCAGAACTCACATGAGTGATGTGTGGGATATCATCGCTGCTGGATTTTGGTGCAGATTGACTGCAGGTTTCACCGCCTCTTACCTTAAAGAGCACCTGTCATGTTGTGAACTCAGTAGGGCCAGTTGCATGGCTCTGCAACTACAGACCCGCTCTATCCATTACTGAATTTTTTTTCTCAACCTCACCTTTTTTGCTCGAACCGATTGGGAATAAATTACTCTTCCCGTTGGTAGCGGTATCTAGTGATGATTCGCTCTTGGTGGATCTGTGGTTCCCGACTAAAAGCAAATGCAGAGCAAAAGGCTTTGATCCGCTGATTAGAGGTCTCTGTGAGACCCGGGCGGGCTTAACGGAGGAGTTAGCTCCAGGGCTCTCCCCATGCTCTCAAATACACTCCATCTCTAAGCTACTAAACATTCCTTACAACCCTGGTTCCACATCAGTATGGAAGAAATTCGAGGGCTTTAACATAGGCAACTTACAGTCGTTGGCACATAAGAACCCTCCACTCTACTAAGAGACTAACCCTAAATCCAGACAAATTGCTCTATTACGTAAACAATTTATTTCTACGTCTGCGCTGGTTAAGCCTACCTTTCTCACCTTGTGGGAAAAACAATTAGATATCTCTCTTTCCTCGAAAGATATTAGGTCAATTTTTGGTACATCCTTTGGCCTTTTCCCCTGCATCCTAGCATAGGAGTGCCATTATAAGTTACTTGTTAGATGCTATAAAATTCCTCAGGCTGTACGCCTATAAATTGGCACCCCATGGGAGATGCTGGAGATGCGATAGAGAAGAAAGGTCTTTCCTTCACATTTGTGGAGCTGCCCGATCTTGACACCCTTTTCGCAGGAGGTGGAGAAAGCGATGAAAACAATTATCCACTAACCTGACCATATCCCCTGAGATGGTATTTCTATGGAAACCCTCGGCAGTGTTTCATCCTCGAAGGAACAAGCTATTCACCTTCCTACTGAACGCTGCTAAGGCCTTGATCCCTTTACAGTGGCTCCAACCCCACCTCCCCACCCACTCTGGCACAGTGGTTAGAAAAGGTAGACTCAATATTTTACCTTGAAGAATTGTCAAGCTAGTCCAGAGGCACTCATGACAAATTTACGCAGACTTGGGGCCCTTGGAGGAACTTGAGGTCGCAGATAATTCAAACGGGATGAGTTGAGGCCCCTTGCTGGCTACTGGTTAATGGCTATTGATTAGTCACCAATATTGTTCATATTTCATACATGTACTATCTTGTGTTAGTATTTTAAATATGTGTATAGGTTGTGGCTATTGATACCCGTTGTGGAGTAAGGCCCCCATTGCCTTCGGTACTTTCAGGGCCTCCTTGTAAGATTCTTCTAATATTCTTCTAGACCTGACCTCTAACTCCTATGCTACTTCTTTCTTCCCTCTCATCCCCTCCTTCTTTCCCCTCCCTGCCCCTGCTTTCCCGCGCTCCCTGTTTTTCTTTAGTCTTTCTTTAGTTTAACTGGGCTACGTTGAATATCAGTACAGCCCTTTAGTTTACTCAGAGTCTTAGCAAGGGATCTTTTTCTGTTCAGACGAAAAGTATTGCATGGTGTCGCATAGGACAACAAGAATCTATATAGGTCTCGCTGATCGTTGACTATGTACCCTATACAGTTGGTACCCTTTAATACTGATGAGTGTCTGTTGTATTTTGTAATGTGAAAATCTCAATAACACTTGAAAAAACAAAGGTATATATAGGCCAGGTCAATGGCCCCACTATGTCTATCCTGCCAGATAATATTTCTCCATGTAGCAATGTCATCGTCAACCTGGCTCCATCCTCATCCAATTCTCTGAGGTTCTGCTGTCAGTCTACAGTTGTGCTACTGTATTTATATTATGAGCATGGTTCTGGTGCAATATTTATCTTAGGAGCTTGGTTTTCCTATTGTATTTATGTACTGAAGTCAGTTAATGCAGGATTTATATTAAGAGCTTGGTTCTGGTGCTGTATTTCTGTACTGAGCTTGCTTCTGGTGCTAGATTTATATTAACAGCTTGGTTCTGCTACAGTATTTCTTTAGTGAGCTGTTCTGAGGTGGGTATTATGCTTTCTTTACAAGTAGGATACAGGTAGACAGCCTGTATTTTTCCTTTCTGATGACGGGGTGTAAAAATAAAATAAACCACAGGCAGGGGTGTAACTAAAGGCTCAGGGGCCCTGATGCAAAAGGTGAGCTGGGGCCCCCCTATATCTGTATCTGTACCCGTACCCATACCTAAACCATGCTGCACAGAGGTATAACTTGAAGCTTCTGGGCACTGATGGTGGGGACCTCCCACTTGATAAATCCATGGCGCCAGGAGCCAGACCCTAGAAGAACCTGTCCAGGTGAGAACATGTATTAGAAAAAAAGTGGTAATAGTCAGTGTAGCCATGCCGTCAGCCCCAGGTCCTCTGTATGGAGCAACAGGTAAGAGAGTTTTGGAGCTCGTCCTTCCACTTTACAAGTATGGGATATAAAGGTTCTACATGTAGAGAGAGAGAGAGATAATGATGACTTAATAACTTCAGAACATAAATATAATCATGCATCTATTTAATTGCTCGGAGGGTTGGAGGAGTTTGTTTTTCTTTATACTCTGAAAATAATTGAATAACATTTCCTGCCATCCTCGTCCCTTTGGCATGAGATGAAGCGGAGGCATACATCAATTCCGTTTCACTTTGTTTTCCCAGCTATTTCAGCCCGATGCAGGGTTGCGTATAAATATCTGACATGACTAAGCAATGATATAAAGAGCTTCCTGCTGTAATTTTAAAGACAAAAAGTAGTACTTTAGCTGAGACCAAGACCATTATCATTTCAAACGCCAGCTGTTAGGGCTGAAAGCATGAGGCAATCATCACCGATGGTAATGTGCCCGCCATGTCCAGATGAGCCCATAGGATACACACAGGAGAGGTGGCCGGTTTGCAAAGTGATAACAAGATTGAGAGAGACTACCTTTACAATCCACTAAAACCGTGTGGGGAATTAATAATTGATCAGCTCAAAAATAGTTTCTTTCGCTTTAAGGGCTGCATTCACCCTGTTGGGCATACTAAAAAAAAACTTAGAGGCTGCATATTTTTTCTTTGTAGTTATTGCTTTTCTTTTATCTACTATTGTTTTATTATTTTTCTGACTTTATATTGTTGTTGTAGTATTTAATGATACATTTTATATGTTTTACTTATTAATCATCATTTTATTACATATTTTTTATTACGTCTTTATTGTATTAAAGGGGTTTTCCAGGCAATGGATGCTGTCACTGTCAGGATACACTGGGATCAGAATGAGAGCTGCGCCTGCAGTTACAAGCACCGGCCCTGACAGCGGGCGCTGCCTGGAAATGGAAAATTCCTCTAAGGGCTCAGTCAGACGGGCGTTTTTATGTGCGCAAAAGCGCATGTCTAAGAAAATTTGCGTGACTGAAGCGGCGTCACGCTGAAAAAGTCTACACTTGTCTACACTTGGCTGCGTTTTTGCGCACATAAAGTGCGCTGCCCGTTATCCCCTGCTGCGGCTGTGACAGCTGCAGCAGGGGATTCCTTGGATGTAAAACCCCTGGATGCTGTCACATCCAGGGGTTTCACCTTGTTGTAAATGGGGCCGGCGGCAGCAGCAGAGGCCCCATTGATATACAGAGAAGATTGTGATCCTCTGCTACAGCTGTGACAGCTGTGGCAGAGGATTTCTTCATGCTCCTGGGGAGTCCCTTTGTCACTGAACACTGTGACAGCATTGTCATTCTCAGCTGTCATTCAATAGCTGAATGCTGCCTCTGATTGGTCACAGTGCTCAGCCAATCAGAGGCAGCCCTTTCAGCAGGTGGGGATTTTAAATCTCTGCCTGCTGAAAGCACTTCAGAGCAGTGCAGGGAGAAGACCCTGCTGGATGCGCCTGAGCCCTGACAGCTACAGAGAGGTGAGTATATATTTTTTATTATTTTTTATAAATTTTAAGGATGATTTTCAAGGAAGGGCTTATATTTAAAGCCCTTCCCCGAAAATCACTGCAGAGCTTGCCAGCAGCCAATTGCTTTCAACCGAGCCTTCTGTAGCGCCAGCTCCATTGCATTCAATGGAAGAACATCACGCTCCTATGCCACAGCTGTGCCAGAGGATCGTGATCTTCACTGTATGTTCTTAATGGAGTCGGCGCTGTTGCCACCGGCCCCATTGAGCACAAGGTGAAACCCCTGGATGTGACAGTATCCAGGGGTTTCACATTCAAAAAAGACGGATGCTGCTGTTACCTGCATTTTAAAATCTGCTGCCCTATATTTACCGCTGAGCATATTTGTGCGCAGGTAAATATCAAGTATATGACCGCTGCCATTGAAAAGCATTGGTTCTATATGGATGCGGATCACGAGCGCAGGTAACATACACACATAGAAACGCCCATTTGACTGTGCCCTAATTTCTTTGCAATTTTGCATTGGTATAGTTTTATTTTATAATAGGTTGTTTTTGATTTATGTTTTTATCTGTTTCCGATTGCTCTACTATGTATCTATTATTTTACTTATTGTATTATTTTATTTAGAACATAATTACATTCTTAGGTCAGTGGAGGGCTTAACTTTACATGACCCACACAGGCATAAATGTAATGTTCTAAAGGACAAATATACAAACTAATGCATAGACAACAAAGCACAGATGAAATGCATACACTTTATTAGTACAAATGCAGCTAGCACAAAATGACACATAAATACTGGGAAACAAGAAAACTAGCCCTGACCTCTCAGATATGGAAAATTCTAGCTATAAGCAAAGTGATTGCCATGATGATAGCCCCACATCAGGAACTTGGCACAACCATGACTCTCCATAGATGATAACAAGGAATGGTGGCAAAGATGGCACACAGTATAATACCACAGAGTACAGGGAACATGATACAATACTGCAGCAAGTAAAAGAACAGACAGACGTATCTTAAAAGAGGTGCAGGGCTGAACCAGGTGCCGCCAAGGAGACCAGAAATACCTTCAAACAGAAGGTTCAGACAGGAATCAAACAGGACACAGACAGGGCTCTGAGAAGACTAAGACAGGAATCGGGAGTCAGAAAGGAATCTGACTGGGTTCAGATGGACTGAAGAGTCAGACATGACATCAGACTAGATTCAGATGGGACTCAGGACTCAGACATGAAATCTGACTGGGTTTAGATAGGACCAGGGAGTTAGATGTGACATCTTACTGGGTTCAGATAGGACTCAGACAAGAGTCTGACAGGACATGAATAGGAAGCAAACAGAGATCTGACCAGCATGCATACTCAAACCAGACTGAAGCGAATATCCGGCACTCTCAAATAGGAGGGACTGGAATAAATGTGCACAGACAAATGATGATTAGCTGTCTGGGCTGATCCACCCCTGAGTCAATCAAATCAACCTGACACCAGTAGAGAACTTCTCCTGTCAATGCCTAGCACCAGTATGATAGCACATGCTGACAAGCCGTGACATATATAAGTTGAAAAAAGGGACAGATCCTTCAAGTTCAACCTTTTTTAGAATATTATACTCCTCTATGCCATTAGTTATTTGCTAAGCATTCTTAAATGCTGAAACTGAACAACGAATGAAAAGCAAACTAATTCTCATTTGTTATTCAGTCAGAGACACTGAATGGTGATCATCATGACACAGGACGACTGCCCGGAATAATAATAATCTTTATATAGCACCAACATATTCTGCAGCGCTTACAAGACATAGGGAACAGAAACAAAACCACGGTTACAGATAGTAATCAATAGATGTAAACAGTAGGGGTGAGGGTCCTGCTCCAACAAGCTTACATACTACAGATAATGGGGTGGTACAGAAGGTAAAGGGGCTGGAGATGTGCACGGTATGGCGAGGTGGAGAGTGTGGGATGCTATACACATAGGCAGTGGTCAGTCTTAAGCTGTGTGGTGGCTGAATCGGTATGACTGCAGGGGGCCATTGAATGCAGCTGGCAGATATTCAAATCAGTAGGACAGGGAACATGTTGTCAGGGGGAGTACAGAGGGGTTTGGTCTAGGAAATGCGGAGTGCATCCCTGAAGAGGTGCATTTTTAGAGCACGCCTGAAGTTTTGTGTGTAGTGACCCAGAGTTAGTGGGGCCTCTTCATAATCTTATATGTCTGTCTCATGGCAATTGTCTTGTCAGTGTCTTGTTTGTTGTGTGAATTTGATGTGTATTGCACTTCTGCAGCACTGAATGGGTTAATATCTGAGTTATGCCTGAGAAATGTATCATGTTGTATGTTATATGACTATGTTTTATATATATATATGTGTTTGCAAGGTGGATGCAGGGGAGTTAGGAGTGCAGAACAGTCTAAGACAGCTGGTTAGTCAGTCTGCAAGTGAGCCACACAGACACCGAGTGGTCTGTGTGTGGAGAATGGAAGAGGCCGAGTGATATCCTTTAGCTTGGTCAGCATCTACTCTACCCAGGTGCTACCATTAAGGCACCAAAGAGGAGAGAGAGAAGAGCACCTGAAGCGTGAGTGTTGACCGATAGAGAGTTAGAAAGAAAGAGAGTCGCCGGGAGCGGGATCACACAGATAACTAGGACTGTGGATTGTCTGGATTACCCCAAGAAGTCCTCCCTGTCATACCACCTTCTAGAAGTGTAATTTGTGCCAATCTACTGATTTTGTTAGAACTTTGTTGGAGTTAAAGTAAACAGACATTCCCTGTTTGTCCATGAAAGTTTCGCTGTGTGTGTGGACTATTTTATTACAACATCCAGTTTCACCGCAGAGGAAGGAATGGTGGCATCACGAGTGACAAAAGAGACTCAAGGTAACTTCCAGTTGCTTTTTTCCCGTGGCCTTCCCCAGCAGTAACTTGGACCGGTCCCAAGCTACCCTCAAGGGAGGAGATGGTAGAGCCACCGTGACATATTAATCCTTATCTACCCTGCCATCTCCTTGGTTAAGAGCCCGCTCCTCCGACGCTGCATGTGTGTCAGGGATTAGCTGGATAGTTTTAGGTAGGGCGTTCCAGAGGACTGGTGCTGCTCTGGAGAAGCCTTGGTGGCGGGAATGAGAGGTGTTGACATGGAATGATTTTCACTCCGTGTAGAAGGACCGTTAAAAATTAGCCAAGGAGCTAGATGTGACCAAAAATAAATAGCAGGTAATTATCCCGTAGGTCTTGTCTCATATCGATTTTGAGCTCCTGACTTCAATGATGATGAGCTTCAGAACCAGACACAGCCTATGGTCAACAGTGGCGAGATTTCTCGAAAGCAGGCAGATCTTTTTGTTTTTTGGTGTTGGACAATCCCTTTAATTGTTTCCAATTTTCCTTCCATAAAATCATTGAGTTGAGTTCCGGTCTTTGGAAATCTATTAGAGATGAGCGAGCACCAAAATGCTCGGGTGCTCGTTACTCGGGACAAAATTTTCGAGTAACGAACCCCATTGAAGTCAATGGGCGACCCGAGCATTTTTGTATATCGCCGATGCTCGCTAAGGTTTTCGTTTGTGAAAATCTGGGCAATTCAAGAAAGTGATGGGAACGACACAGCAACGGATAGGGCAGGCGAGGGGCTACATGTTGGGCTGCATCTCAAGTTCCCAGGTCCCACTATTAAGCCACAATAGCGGCAAGAGTGCCCCCCCCCCCCCCGCACTGTCAGCGTAAAGATCGTTCTCCTCTGCCATAGCTGTAACAGCTGTGGCAGAGAAGAACGATGTTTGCCCATTGAATTCAATGGAGCCGGCAATACAGCAGGTTCCACTGAAAGCAATGGGCTGCCGGCGATCGCAGGATGAATTGTCGGGAAGGGCTTAAATATATAAGCCCTTCCCTGCAATTCATCCAGAAATGTGTTACAATAAAAATATATACCGGCGTATAAGGCGACGGGGCGTATAAGACGACCCCCCAACTGTCACCTTATACGCCGGCAATACAGCGGAGCAAAGAATAAAAATCATTACTCACTTCTTCTGACGTTCTGCGGTGCTGCTGCAGGCTGTCGCTCCCTCCTGGTCCACGGCAGAGCATTGCTTTCTGGACGCAGGGCTTGAAATCCCCGCCTCCAGAAACACACGTGCCTTCAGCCAATCACAACCATTCAATGACATCATTGTCATTGGCTGTGATTGGCTGAAGGCACGTGTGTTTCTGGAGGCGGGGATTTAAAGCCCTTCGTAGAGAAAGCAATGCTCTGCCGTGGACCAGGAGGGAGCGACAGCCTGCAGCAGCGGCGCAGAACGTCAGAAGAAGTAAGTAATGATTTTTATTCTTTGCTCCACTGTATTGCCGGCGTATAAGGTGACAGTTGGGGGGTCGTCTTATACGCCCCGTCACCTTATACGCCGGTATATATTTTTATTGTAACACATTTCTGGATGAATTGCAGGGAAGGGCTTATATATTTAAGCCCTTCCCGACAATTCATCCCCGTGCACGCCGGCAGCCCATTGCTTTCAGTGGAACCTGCTGTATTGCCGGCTCCATTGAATTCAATGGGCAAACATCGTACTTCTCTGCCACAGCTGTTACAGCTGTGGAAGAGAAGAATGATTTGTCTTCTATATGTTCTCAATGGGGTCGGCGCTGCTGCCGCCGGCCCCATTGAGAGCATATAGAGAAGAGAACAGAAATCGCAGATCGCACATAGGTGCGATCTGCGATTTCTATGGCCTTAAGAAGGACCGTTGGGGTTCTTGAAACCTAAAATAACTCCTAACACTCTCCCTATAGCAGCTCCACCAAGATAGCACTTTCCCTCCTCTATGTCAGAATGCATCTGCGGCGAGCCGTGGGAGGGGCCGATTTTTATACTCGGGTGACACCTGATCTCGCCAGCCACTCACTGCAGGGGGGTGGTATAGGGCTTGAACGTTGCAGGGGGAAGTTGTAATGCCTTCTCTGTCTTTCTATTAGCCAGAAAAGCGCGCAAATTTCTCAGGTAGAAAATGAAAGTAACCCGAACATCGCGTGGTACTCGTTACGAGTAACGAGCATCTCGAACACGCTAATACTCGAACGAGTATCAAGCTCGGACGAGTATGCTCGCTCATCTCTAAAATCTATCAATTCATCACTGATGTTAAGTTACTTATTGTCTTGCTCTAAAATTGTGACGCATGTAAACATGACTTTCCATTACGCTCTCATTATCTGTACTATAATAGCCCAGTGTAATTAGTTCTCTCTACAATGATCTGAGAAGAAGTGAACTGAAAGAAGGCAGAATCGGCAGGTTGCTCAAGGCTCTGGAATTGCACTACATTCTAGAGTGCCTGGAGGCTATTGTGCTATTAATCTATCGCTGGCTTCAAGCTCTCGTGAACAACCCTGACGGGAAACTGTGTTTTAATTAGAGAAAGCCCATGTCCAATTTCTATACAGACAAATACACCGGCTCTGTGCGAAGTCACTTATGATTTCATTCATATCCGTCTATTATTTATTAATGTACATAGGGCGGCGGCGTATTGCATCATGCGGTCCAGCACATCGGCGATCAACCATTCATCACAAGAGCCGTAACGTATTGGGTGTAGTTAACGTTTTAATAGCTTAGACCGGCTTCACGCGAGGATATACGTATTTGTGGGCGCTGAGGCCACCTTCACAATGGTGAGAAAATCGCACAAGATTTGTACGTTGTGAGATGCACAACTCTCGCACAAATAGGAACCCCATTTTTTGGAATGGGGTCATACACATGAGCAATGTTTTCCTCCTGCATGGCACCGCTATGCAGGAAACAAATCGCGGCTTGTTCTATCTTGCGCATGCTTTCGAATCGCAGCGCCCATTGCCTTCAATGTGGCCGGCGGTGGCATGGCACCATGTGCTAGGTGCACATGATGGGATGCCAAGTTTCCCATTGAAAGCAATGGGAGAAACCTGCAATCATCCGCTGCGGCTGACAGCTGTGCCGGAGGATCGCTACATCGCCGGAGTGATACAAGGCTGTTTTAACATGAAAACGCCTTGCATCTGCGGGGAATTCACATGGTGGGGAGCACGATATGGGGTGGGATTCCTGGCCCCATATCGCGCTCGCTAGTGTGAAGTTAGCTTGAGTGTCGCGTTTTTGTCATGATTTTGGGGAGGGAGGTGGAGAGAATTTAGCTTGGCAAGCTCCCCTTGCCGGCAGCCCGGCTGTGTGAACAGGTGAGGAAACGGGAGATATAGCCGCGACTTGGTTGCGACTTTCCCCCACTCATGCGACTTTCATTCGCGATGTGGGTGACCAAAAATCGCAACGCCCATGTGAGAGAGGAATAAACAAGTGTATTTTGCGCTTGTACCTGCGCAAATTCTCTGCCCTGATTTAAAGGGCTAATTAGCCTAAAGCGGTGCTAATGATCCCGGGTATGTGCTGCATTTAGCGCATACCCAAGAGAGCAGATGTGCATGTTTACACACCTCCAGTAGACCTTTATGGGGGTCTTTGGTGCGCAAACATGCACAAGATAGAGCAGTCGTATTTATTTGCACCCGCGAAAACAGCGGTCACAAAAAAAAGAAGTGAGAATGAACCCATTGAAATCAATGGATTCTATTTTAAGCATTTTGTGCGCAGTTCTCCCGGGCGCAAAATCGCGGTGTATCACATTCATCTGTAGCAAAGAAATGAGAAAAAGTTTTTTTTCCCTTCCTAGTTTAATTTAAATAAAATATGTCGCCTAGATTGTGAACCTCTGCTATTATTTTGTATTTGATTTTTTCATCTATTTATGATTTATGTATTTATTTTATGTGTTGCACCTTTGGAATAAAACCTTTCTAAGTAATTGTTTACTTTTTTCACATTATGTTAGTTTAGGAATGTTTTTTAATTGTTTTTAGGAAGAGCCATCCTTCCATGCGGGGTCGTGGGAAGGTGTGGGCTGTTTTTTTCATTGGATGACAAATTACCGCCGGCCGGCACCAGATGTTTTTAGAGTTATTTATTTAAAAAATTGAATACGACTCTGTGCCGCAATAAGATGAATTATCTGGATGTTGCTAAAAAAAAGACAAGACATTTTTATTAATATTTTTAATATCTGAGAATTTAGAAAATCAACACCGCTTTTGCTATAAATAACTAAAAAGGCCGGAACCTTCTATCCCTCCTGGAGAAAACCATTGAAAAAGGTATCAAATGTACAACATATCGCTGAAAAAGGCCATTCCCGGGTTTCCTTTACATACACTTTTTATTGAGTTTTTTTAGACACAGACGAGCGCGATTTCGGGTCGTGAATCACTCGCCAACATGCAATTTCTCGCAACGCACAAATCTCACACAATTTTCTTGCCCGTGTGAAGCGGCCCAAGGTCTTCAGATGACCATATGCGCAATTGCGCACACTTCAATGCAACATATGAGGTTTACGAGGAGGATTTGCACACGTATTGGCGCATAGTACCGTACTTTCTGTTTACACAGGGCCTGTTCACATGCGTGAGCAAACGCCCCGCCCTAGTAAAAAAGGATATTTAGCTTAATGAGTTCCAGATGTGTTCTGTTTTTCGTGGAATTGCGCATATTCCTGCATATTTGCACGCCTCCCATAGACTTCTATGGGGGCCTTTGCTGCACAATACGCAGAAAGATAAAGCAAGGACACTTTTTTTTTGCTCACGCAAAATACCTTTATGGACCCGTTGACACCCATGGTTTCTATTCTCTGTGCATTGCTCAGGTATATTTTCCGCACACAAAAACATGTCCAAATACACTAAAAAGTGAAGGCAAAAAAAAAGAGCATATGAATTTTTAGAGGGTTTTTTTTCGAAGCCATTTGTTTCTCTAACTCATGTTACACATGTATTTTTTTCTGGAGTTTTTCCGTGTAGAAGGGCTTATTTACATGAGCATATATTGGCCGGCATTTTCACGGCTAACTGATATGAGCTTCCATCTAAGCAGTCCCCCCTTTTCCTCCCCCTTACTGGTTCTCTGGCTCTCTCCTCCCCTCCGAGTGGTTTGCAATGGGAGTGGGCGGGACGGGGGCTGGGCGGAACTCCCCCCGCCCCTTGTCCATAGCCAGCAATGGGAGTGGGTGGGACAGAGTGGAGTCTAGCTCCGCCCCCGTTCCACCCCCTCCCATTGCGAACGCCGGAGTGGAGGAGAGAGGCAGAGAGCCGGTGAGGGGGGGGGGGGGGACTGCTTAGATGAAGGCATATATAGGCCAGGCGTGAAAACACTGGCCGATAAACGCTTGTGTAAATAACCCCGAAGTCTGCAAAAACACCAGAAAAAAAATATAGAGGTGGCAAAAAAATGACACTCAAACAAAAAATAAGTGGAAAAAAAGCATGAAAGAGTGCGCTGTTTGTTAGTGCATTTCATATCTCTTCACCCATGGCCAACATCTGGTGGCAGATGTTAAAAAAAAAAGCCTGGCCAAATGGCACTAAAAAACGAGAGATTTTTCCTGAAAGTGTGTGTGAAATCAGGACAGTAAAAACAGAGAAAAACGGCACATGCAGTAATTTTGGGAATTAACAGGCAGCCCAAAAATACAGCCATATGAATGGGCCCAGAGGCGTAACTTGAAGCTCCTGGGCCCCAATGCAAAACCTGTAACAGGGCCCCCAACTATAATGCTTTAGTCATAAAACTGGGCTCCCTATGTGGAGAAGAGAGGCCTTATGGGCCCCTAAAGGTCCTGGGCCCAGGTGCAACAGCATCCCCTATATTTACGCTAGTGAATAGGCCCTTACTCATTTAAGTGCAGGTTCCTTGCAAGATGCAGATAAAGTACATTTTTATATGAATTAGTTTGCAGAAGTACAAAATACTCATAAACACCCACTCAAACCTCGATCCTCCATGGAGAAGGTAAGTATTTATACTCAAGTCACACAGATAAGGGCTTATTCACACGACCGATATTCTTGTGTGAATTTTGCGTGATGGGATATGCACAAAACCTGCACAAATATGAAATCCATTATCCACCTTTTGGTGTTCTGTAGAACGACTCTGTTTGGCTATTAAGCCAAACCTGGTGCTGGTGTTTGCAGGTATGTGCAGCATCTTACGCATACTTGTGTGCGCATTTGCGCACCTCTCACAGAACCCTGTGGCCTTTTTGATGCACGAAGTAGAGCAGGCCCTATTTGTTTGCACCCACGAGAACCATTAAAATCAATGGGTTCTATTCTCCACGAAAAAATACGCTCATTTGATGCTGCATTGGTCACACCCTGTGTATTAGATCAGACAGACTATCCACCCCCACAAAGTCATGACACTTGATTCTCCCCTAACTTCACAAGACCAGTCTGCATCCTGCAAAAATGATACGCATGGGATATTAGTTGATATTTTGGCCAAAATACGTGCGCTCTTTACCCTCACAGCATGGCAGATGGATTACTTATAAGAACACCTGTTATCCCGGCCATATCCCATATAGCAAATAAGTTTATAATTTATGCCCTCGAGGGGTTATTTGCTGCTTAAATACTTGCTATATAATCCTTACTGCTCCTTATCTACATATTGGACAGTCATATAAACTACTAAACTTTCACAACTCATCACAATTCCGGAATTTGCCCGTAGTAAACTTTCCCGTCTCCCGATAAGGCCGGTGAATTGCTCGGTGACTAATTCCATATTTATGAAGGTAGAAAAGTGACCGTGAAGGAGATCTAATATTTACTCCGGAGTGTTTGCATTCATTTGCAGTTGATTTTAAATATTATTAATGACTCTATGCAAAGTGACAAGAGAAAGGTCAGCGCTATCTGCTGAGAACGACCGTGCTACAGTAGTAGAATAGAGTTTATGCTGATTATATCAGAGATGAGGATTAGTGTGTGACAGAAGGTGACAGGATTTGGCATAAGCTGATCCTATGTATAGCCAGCTATTCCTGAACCTCTGATTGGTAAAAAGTTTCAGTAACCCCTTGATGACTGGCTGATTTTGAGTCATAATGGCCAAAAAGTTCTAAAACGAAGTTTAGTAAATGTTTTAATTAGAGGTTCTTGAGATATCTATATGATTTTTGTGACTTTTTAGGACTGATGAGGTTTTAGTATTGTAGCTTTTTACAAAAAATCCTATTTTTTGATTAGCCGTAACAATATTTATGCCCCTGTAATGCGCAGATGATGGCCCCATAATTATGTGCAGATGGACGCAAAGTTCCATTTTGCAGCACTACTTAAAACTTTATTACACTTTTGCATTCTCTGTTAGGGCTCCCACCCACTTGCGAGGGCGATAGTGCGTTTTTAAAATCGCTGCGATTTCGCAGTTGCCAACTTGCGATTTTTGTGCGATTGCGCTGCGATTTTCCCCCCACTAAACTCGCATTGCAAAGCTCTATGTTTTGTGACTGTCCTGCATTTTTTTATCGCAGCGTTTTTGACACTTTAAACTCAATTATAGAGCAAAGAATTGCAACGTAGTCGCGCATGCGATTCTGCGATTGTGCGATGCGTTTTTACGGCACCCATTTACCTGCATGGGCGAGGGAAAAATCAGACATCGCACTAATATGAGGGAAGTCACAATCGATAAAAAATCGCACCCGCGCTGCGAAAAAAAAATCGCAAATGCGCATAGCCACATTACAACTCATTTGTTTCAAACTAGAAAGTTTTAGCGCTCTATTGCAGCGCTAAAAAAAAACGCAAATCGCTAACGCAAGTGGGTGGGAGCCCTTCAGGGGATTTTCACACGGGCGAGAATATTTCAAAAAAGCAGGTTATGAGACCAATGATTTAGGGCTCCCACCCACTTTGCTCTATAATTAAGTTTAAAGTGTCAAAAACGCTGCGATAAAAAAACGCAGGACAGCCACAATACATAGAGCTTTGCGATGTGAGTTTAGTGGGGGGAAAATCGCAGCGCAATCACACAAAAATCGCAAGCTGGCAACTGCGATATCGCAGCGATTTTAAAAATCGCTCGCGCAAGTGGGTGGGAGCCCTTACAATGGTTTCCTTCCAATCTGCGATGTTTTCACTCATTTGCTGTCACGGCATGCTCTATCTTTCTGCAATGTGCAACTTTTTTATCTCTTATGTTTTCCTATGGAGCTTCCTTTTATTCGCATTGCAGCGCACCGAACCTGCATTGCGATGCAATTTTAACATTAGAAAGTCCTATTGACTTTTACTAAAAAATTTTGGCAAAATCGCACGATAAAAAAAGCGCCGGAAAATCGTGAGCGGCAGCAATGATTTTGCGAGAGAAAGCAGCACTGACACTCAAAAATCTCGGGAAAAAAGACGCAATTTTGCCACAATTTTCTTGCGGCAAAATCAGGATCTTCCGTGTGAAACTAGCCTTAGGCAAACATGACAGTTTCATACATAGCATACTGTCATAGAGAGAGGGAATTCATCAAGGTATTTATGCCAGTTTAGTCGTCGCAAACTTTGGCCATATTTACACCAAAGTTTGCAAGTTTTTAACCTTTTTTAAGCCACCCTCACCCTTTTACCTGGTAAAAAAAGGGGTCATATTTGCTATAAGTTACCCCACAAACTGCTGGTTTATAGCTAGTAGAGATATCAGTGTGGTTCATTGAACAGACCAGAAACGCATCAAGTTTATTAGGTGGTGTGCATCCCTTAATTATATTAGTGCACTTCATTCTGGGGAACTTTTTTTCTTAGATTGACTTATCAAATTCTGCTCTTAGTATATTCCCCCTTCCAAGGTATTTACGGTCTTAATGGTTGCAGTCTCTTAATATGAAGGCACATACACTTGATGGTCACATATAGAGTTCATAGTCCATGAAGCTTTTTACAAGGGGTCAACCTGATAATTGCTCTGTGCTTCTCTGATGCATGGGTATATAACAGGCCTTTGCTAAGCCTAAGGTGCATCCAGCATTCTTTCCTGCAGCATCTTCCAATCTATCTCCCAGGTACTGGTGGGGAGTCTCCTTACTCTACTCACAAATCCAAGTAAAGTAGTTACTAGGAACTAAGACAAGGGTCAAAACATGTGCTCCTTTTTGACCCAGCAGCACTAACCCGTCTACGGTTGCCTCTTGTCTCTCCGCTTCATCTCACTTGGCATTCTTCTAGAAGGGGTTTCCCTTTTTATCTTTACCATCAGCTCCTTAGCAGGTCGTCCCACAGTAGGCTGTTTCTCCAGCACCATAGCCATGATATACTAAGCAATCATGTGGGATGGAGTCTACTTGTCTTTACATGCTCTCCTTCTCTGTGGTCCATGCTTGGATACTGCAGATATGGTGATGGCCGCTCCTTGTTCCTCGGAGCTCCTCACCCCGCCTGTTCACTCGTTTGAAGCATTCAAAGATAGGGGTGAAGTTGTGCATGACTGGTGGAGGGTCATCATCAGTGGTGGGAACTGGAAGCTACACAGTGGTCCCTGCTGATTCTGGTCAGAGCTGATACTAGTGGCACGCTTATCATAATGCATGGCCTCCTATTATGTACATCTATTTCCATTTAGGGCTATAAATTAGTTCTGTGATTAAGTTTTGCAGTAAAAGAAGAGCCAACGGTATTCTAACAAGTGCGATGTTTATAATTACGTATGATAATGTGACTGAAAGTCAGAGGAATGTGTTCATTTTCAGATAAACATCCATAATAATATCATGGATTATTATTTCCCTGGCAAGGTACAGCAGATTTGTTTATGAGTAACTATCACAGGATGTAGCGGCACATCTGCTACACCTACACGGTTTTTGCTCACACATTTAGCTGTAAAAAGAAAGACAAAACTCCCAAAAGTAAATCCGAACTTACATAACAGTGTCATTATTTGTATGTTGTTGTTGAAAGAGGTATTGAAATAGTGCCACACCTGGCCATAGTGTGGTACTGCAGCTCAGCCCCAGCTCAGTGAAGTTGAGCTGCAATACTCAGATGTGGTTTTCTAAGCATCTACAATCCCTTCCTATGTCATAGTAATTAGAGCTAATTAGTCTCAGTTTCTATGCAATCTGGAAATTTTAATGTGAGTGTTTTTGTCATGAAATGGATGGGGATAGATAGAAAGCATGCAATGCTAGAAATAAACTATGAAATAACAATGAGAACCAAACATAATCCTGAGATTGGCCATCATGCTCTCGAAACTGTTTTTCAGAACATATAAAATACCATAATAATACTCTACCGTATACACTATCTTACCGCAAGTAGTTGGACACCTGAGCTATAAAATTTGTATTTCTTTCCATATGGTAATACTTAGTGGTGCTCCTTTGGCCTTAATAACATTTGATACTGTTGGTGACATATTTTCTACTAATATCTGATACATTTTAGTGATTTCCCTCCATTCATCCTGTAAACTTTCTGGTGGGTTCTCTCAAAGAAGATGCATCAACCTGTCTTCAATGTTGCAAGGAGGTTCAATATTGGACAACTGAGTAATGAAAGAAGGTTCTGTAGAATGATGAATCACCTGAGTGTGTTGTGCCAACAGTTATGTACGGCAGAGGTTCTGTTATGGTCTAGGGATGTGTTACGTGGCATTGTCTCAGTCCGTTGATTGTAGTGACAAGAACCATGAACACGAAGTTAAACCTCATCGTTCTAGATGATAAACAGCTGCCAACAATGCGGTAGAACTCTGAGATTGGTCGGCCATACTTCTAACAAGACAAGGCGCCTTGTCACAAATTCAACGCTGTTTTACGTTGGTTTGAGGATATGGCTAGAGATGAGCGAACCTACTCGTCCATACCCCTTTTTCGCCCGAGCGTCGCGATTTTCGAGTACTTCCGTACTCGGGTGAAAAGATTCGGGGGGCGCCGTGGGTGAGTGGGGGGTTGCAGCGGGGAGTGGGGGGGAGAGGGAGAGAGAGAGGGCTCCCCCCTGTTCCCCGCTGCTACCTCCTGCTCCGCCACGCCTCCCCCCGCCCCCCAGCGCCCCCCAAATCTTTTCACCCGAGTACAGAAGTACTCGAAAATTGCGGTGCTCGATCGAGTAATTACTCGAAACGAGTATATTCGCTCATCTCTAGATATGGATGATCCACGATTGGATTGGTCTGCACAGAGTCCCAACCTGAACCTACTGAACATCGCTGGGATGAACTGTAACATTAGGTCAGAAAATATGAATGGCATCCATCTTCAGTGAGAGAACTCACCAGATGTTTACAGGATGAATGGAGGGAAATACCAGCTAAAGTGTATCAGTTAGTAAGAAATATGCCACGGAGAGTATCCAATGTCTTTTGGAGCCCCATGCTTTTGGATTCTTGCTGAGATGTCCAATTACTTTTGGCAGGGTAGTGTATAGTATATCATAGTACTATCCTACCATTTAAGTGCATGAATGTTGCCCTTACTCATATCTACACAAGAAGCAGCAAAGTGTTTCTTAAGACATATCAATCCTGACGTGTTGCAGAACAGAGTGGAACAAGTTATTTGTCAGTGCCTGCTAACACCCCACTGAGCCCTCCGCGTTATGGAAAGTATCATTGAAATCCCTAGAATGCAAAAGGTTGAGTAAATAGACCACACCTGTCTATTTATACGGAGATGAGGTCCTGGATCTCTTTACACGCGATGGAATTGTGTGCAGGACGCAGCGCAAATGCTGATTTGTACAATTAGTGCAGATTTTGTTGCACTTTTAACGTCTTGCAGAATTTATTGTGTTCTTTTCCACACACTGTCCTGTTGCGGGGTCTTTATGTTGGAGAAACAGGGCAAAAACTGAAAGCCAGGATGAGATCTCAGCGCCACACAAGTAAACAGAGAAACACAGAATTACCTGTGGCCGAGCACTTTTCTCGTCAAGGACATGACACAGGAGATATGAGAGTTATGATATTGAAGGGTGGTTTCAAGTCACAAAGCCATAGAAGAATTTGGGAATATAAATTTATAACAATTTTTGCGAGGATTTATGCGTGAGTGGGAGTTATGAGACATCTATAGCACAGATAAGACTGCTGGCCTGGTGACCTCCCCCCCCCCCCCAACAGTAATTCAGGGACCATAAACTTTCACTCCACATAGAGGAGTTCTGCAGAACGTTTCTCGGCACCAGATCTAAATTGTTTATGGAATCTTTGCGACTAAGAATAGACAGAAACTACTAAGAATGAATTCTCCTATTAGAGAAATTACTTCATGTAGAGGGAATGGATGGAACATTCGGCAGTCCTGCAGAGTAGAGGATTCGGCTTCACAGTTCTCCATTCTAACAGCGGATCTCAGTCTTAGGAACCTCTTCTTTTGCACTATTGACTGAAATGGCACTTTATTAGTGACCCCCATCTAGTAGAGCATTGGACCTTCTTTGGCCTTCAGAACTGCAATTTGTTATGACATAGTTGCCACTAGGTGTTAAAGTCCTTCTGCAGAAATATCAGCCCTGGCAGACAGGAAGCTTCATGTAGTTACCGCATGTTTGATGGGGGCTCTGACGAGCAGCTGACAGGAAGGGGTCATCGATTCATGCTACTTGTGCCAAATTTTGAACTCCAATCTGCATGCTGTAACAGAGATCTGGATTCATCTGCTCAGTGATCCAATTTTTGTGCCCTGTTGCCCTTCTGGGGTCTCGGCTTTCTGTTTCTCTTTGCAGTAGTGCTGGAACTGGTTGTCTGCCGTTATAGCTAGAGATGAGCGAGCACCAAAATGCTCGGGTGCTCGTTACTCGGGACGAAATTATCGCGATGCTCGAGGGTTCGTTTCGAGTAACGAACCCCATTGAAGTCAATGGGCGACCCGAGCATTTTTGTATATCGCCGATGCTCGCTAAGGTTTCCATTTGTGAAAATCTAGGCAATTCAAGAAAGTGATGGGAACGACACAGAAAGGGATAGGGCAGGCGAGGGGCTACATGTTGGGCTCCATCTCAAGTTCACAGGTCCCACTATTAAGCCACAATAGCGGCAAGAGTGGGACCCCCCCCTCCCAACAACTTTTACTTCTGAAAAGCCCTCATTAGCATGGCATACCTTAGCTAAGCACCACACTACCTCCAACAAAGCACAATCACTGCCTGCATGACACTCCGCTGCCACTTCTCCTGGGTTACATGCTGCCCAACCCCCCTCCCCCCTGCACGACACAGTGTCCACAGCGCACACCAAACTGTCCCTGCGCAGCCTTCAGCTGCCCTCATGCCACACCACCCTCATGTCTATTTATAAGTGTGTCTGCCATGAGGAGGAACTGCAGGCACACACTGCAGAGGGTTGGCACGGCTAGGCAGCGACCCTCTTTAAAAGTGGTGGGGCGATAGCCCACAATGCTGTACAGAAGCAATGAGAAATCCAATCCTGTGCCACCTCCATCAGGAGCTGCACACGTGGGCATAGCAATGGGGAACCTATGTGCCACACACTATTCATTCTGTCAAGGTGTCCGTATGCCCCAGTCAGACTGGTAATATGTACCTTAACAGTAACCGCGTTGGTGGTAATGTGGTGGTGACTGCGGACCTAGTAGCACGGTTGTATTTTGTTGGTTTTCGGAATGCGGCCAGGATTAAGTGGGCCGTGGCGGGGGGATGGTGGGGGGGCTCTCTTGTTGTGTCGGTAAAGGTGAAATTCTTGGACTGCCACCAGACGAACCAATGCAAAGGCATTTGCCAAGAATGTTTTCATTGTTGGAGGAGGAGGGGGATGTTTTTGAGGCACTACGTGTCCTCTCCACGTGTCCGTGGTTATATGCACCTTAACAGTAACCGCGTTGGTGGTAATATGGTGGTGACTGCGGACCTAGTAGCACGGTTGTATTTTGTTGGTTTTCGGAATGCGGCCAGGATTAAGTGGGCCGTGGCGGGGGGATGGTGGGGGGGCTCTCTTGTTGTGTCGGTAAAGGTGAAAGTCTTGGACTGCCACCAGACGAACCAATGCAAAGGCATTTGCCAAGAATGTTTTCATTGTTGGAGGAGGAGGGGGATGTTTTTGAGGCACTACGTGTCCTCACCACGTGTCCGTGGTTATATGCACCTTAACAGTAACCGCGTTGGTGGGAAATGGCCTCGCCGCCATCATGTCTTTGGGAAGCCTCTGTTTCCACACCCCAGAGACATACCATTAGCAGCGGTATAGGCAGAGCCCAGAATTCGTAACATTTCAGCCGTAGCATTAGGACAGGCCCCACTAACATATCACTAGCAGCATTATAGGGGGAGCACAGTATTAGTTCCATTTCAGTAATAGTAGCACTCAAGACAGGCCCCAGTAACAATTCCGAAGCAGCAGTATAGGAGGAGCATAGTCTAAGTTCCATTTAAGTAATAGTAGCAGCCTACACAGGCCCCAGGAACAATTCCGAAGCAGCAGTATAGTGGGAGCGCAGTCTTAGTTCCATTTCAGTAGCTGCAGTATAGCCAAGGCCCAAGTTACATTTATGTAGCTAAAGTGTAGGCCAACCCCACACACCTTTCTGTACCATGAGTGCAGGCGAAGAACATAGAAATTGCTATGATTACACTGTAGGTGAGGGCCCAAAAAAATTGGTGTACCAACAGTACTAATGTACCTCAGTAAAAATTGGCCATGCCCAACCAAGATGGCAGGTGAAACCCATTAATCACTTTGGTTAATGTGGCTTAAGTGGTAACTAGGCCTGGAGGCAGCCCAGTTTAACGAAAAATTGGTTCAAGTTAAAGTTCCAACGCTTTTAAGAGCATTGAAACGTATAAAAAATTTTTAGAAAAATTATGAGTGAGCCTTGTGGCCCTAAGAAAAATTGCCCGTTCAGCGTGATTACGTGAGGTTTCAGGAGGAGGAGCAGGAGGAGGAGGAGGAATATTATACACAGATTGATGAAGCAGAAATGTCCCCGTTTTGGATGGTGAGAGAGAACTATGCTTCCATCCGCGGGTGCAGCCTACGTATTGCTTAGGTATCGCTGCTGTCCGCTGGTGGAGAAGAGAAGTCTGGGGAAATCCAGGCTTTGTTCATCTTGATGAGTGTTAGCCTGTCGGCACTGTCGGTTGACAGGCGGGTACGCTTATCTGTGACGATTCCCCCAGCCGCACTAAACACCCTCTCCGACAAGACGCTAGCCGCAGGACAAGCAAGCACCTCCAGGGCATACAGCGCTAGTTCAGGCCACGTGTCCAGCTTCGACACCCAGTAGTTGTAGGTGGCAGAGGCGTCACGGAGGACGGTCGTGCGATCGGCTACGTACTCCCTCACCATCCTTTTACAGTGCTCCCGCCGACTCAGCCTTGACTGGGGAGCGGTGACACAGTCTTGCTGGGGAGCCATAAAGCTGTCCAGGCCCTTAAAGACTGTTGCACTGCCTGGGCTGTACATGTTGCTCGATCTCCGCACCTCCCCTGCTACCTTACCCTCGGAACTGCGCCTTCTGCCACTAGCGCTGTCGGCTGGGAATTTTACCATCAGCTTGTCCGCCAGGGTCCTGTGGTATAGCAACACTCTCGAACCCCTTTCCTCTTCGGGAATGAGAGTGGGAAGGTTCTCCTTATAGCGTGGGTCGAGCAGTGTGTACACCCAGTAATCCGTAGTGGCCAGAATGCGTGTAACGCAAGGGTCACGAGAAAGGCATCCTAACATGAAGTCAGCCATGTGTGCCAGGGTACCTGTACGCAACACATGGCTGTCCGCACTAGGAAGATCACTTTCAGGATCCTCCTCCTCCTCCTCCTCCTCCTCAGGCCATACACGCTGAAATGATGACAGGCAAGCAGCATGGGTACCGTCAGCAGTGGGCCAAGCTGTCTCTTCCCCCTCCTCCTCATCCTCCTCATGCTCCTCCTCCTCCTCCTCAACGCGCTGAGATATAGACAGGAGGGTGCTCTGACTATCCAGCGACATACTGTCTTCCCCCGGCTCTGTTTCCGAGCGCAAAGCGGCTGCCTTTATGGTTTGCAGGGAACTTCTCAAGATGCATAGCAGAGGAATGGTGACGCTAATGATTGCAGCATCGCCGCTCACCACCTGGGTAGACTGCTCAAAGTTTCGAAGGACCTGGCAGATGTCTGCCAACCAGGCCCACTCTTCTGAAAAGAATTGAGGAGGCTGAGTCCCACTGCGCGGCCCATGTTGGAGTTGGTATTCCACTATAGCTCTACGCTGCTCATAGAGCCTAGCCAACATGTGGAGCGTAGAGTTCCACCGTGTGGGCACGTCGCACAGCAGTCGGTGCACTGGCAAATTAAAGCGATGTTGCAGGGTGCGCAGGGTGGCAGCGTCCGTGTGGGACTTGCGGAAATGTGTGCAGAGCCGGCGCACCTTTACGAGCAGGTCTGACAAGCGTGGGTAGCTTTTCAGAAAGCGCTGAACCACCAAATTAAAGACGTGGGCCAGGCATGGCACGTGCGTGAGGCTGCTGAGCTGCAGAGCCGGCACCAGGTTACGGCCGTTGTCACACACGACCATGCCCGGTTGGAGGCTCAGCGGCGCAAGCCAACGGTCGGTCTGCTCTGTCAGACCCTGCAGCAGTTCGTGGGCCGTGTGCCTCCTATCTCCTAAGCTGAGTAGTTTCAGCACGGCCTGCTGACGCTTGCCCACCACTGTGCTGCCACGCCGCGCGACACCGACTGCTGGCGACATGCTGATGCTGCTGACACATCTAGATTGCGAGAAAGAGGTTGAGGAGGAGGAGGGTGCTTTAGTGGAGGAAGCATACACCGCTGAACATACCACCACCGAGCTGGGGCCCGCAATTCTGGGGGTGGGTAGGACGTGAGCGGTCCCAGGCTCTGACTCTGTCCCAGCCTCCACTAAATTCACCCAATGTGCCGTCAGGGAGATGTAGTGGCCCTGCCCGCCTGTGCTTGTCCACGTGTCCGTAGTTAAGTGGACCTTGCCACTAACCGCATTGGTGAGGGCGCGTACAATGTTGCGGGAGACGTGGTCGTGCAGGGCTGGGACGGCACATCGGGAAAAGTAGTGGCGACTGGGAACTGAGTAGCGCGGGGCCGTCGCCGCTATTATAGCTTTGAAAGCCTCCGTTTCCACAACCCTATACGGCAGCATCTCAAGGCTGATAAATTTGGCTATGTGGACGGTTAACGATTGAGCGTGCGGGTGCGTGGCGGCGTACTTGCGCTTGCGCTCCAACACTTGCGCTAGCGACGGCTGGACTGTGCGGTGCGAGACATTGGTGGATGGGGCCGAGGACAGCGGAGGTGAGGATGTGGGTGCAGGCCAGGAGACGGTAGTGCCTGTGTCCTGAGAGGGGGGTTGGATCTCAGTGGCAGGTTGGGGCACAGGGGGAGAGGCAGCGGTGCAAACCGGAGGCGGTGAACGGCCTTCGTCCCACCTTGTGGGGTGCTTGGCCATCATATGTCTGCGCATGCTGGTGGTGGTGAGGCTGTTGGTGGTGGCTCCCCGGCTGATCTTGGCGCGACAAAGGTTGCACACCACTGTTCGTCGGTCGTCAGGCGTCTCTGTGAAAAACTGCCAGACCTTAGAGCACCTCGGCCTCTGCAGGGTGGCATGGCGCGAGGGTGCGCTTTGGGAAACAGTTGGTGGATTATTCGGTCTGGCCCTGCCTCTACCCCTGGCCACCGCACTGCCTCTTGCAACCTGCCCTGCTGCTGCCCTTGCCTGCCCCTCTGAAGACCTGTCCTGAGTAGGCGTTGCACACCAGGTGGGGTCAGTCACCTCATCGTCCTGCTGCTCTTCCTCCGAATCCTCTGTGCGCTCCTCCCTCTGACTTACTGCCCTTACTACTACCTCACTGCAAGACAACTGTGTCTCATCGTCATCGTCCTCCTCACCCACTGAAAGGTCTTGAGACAGTTGCCGGAAGTCCCCAGCCTCATCCCCCGGACCCCGGGAACTTTCCAATGGTTGTGCATCAGTGACGATAAACTCCTCTGGTGGGAGAGGAACCACTGCTGCCCAATCTGAGCAGGGGCCCGAGAACAGTTCCTGGGAGTCTTCCCGCTCCTGAGCATGTGTCATTGTAGTGGAGTGAGGAGGCTGGGAGGAAGGAGGAGCAGCAGACAGAGGATTCGGATTTGCAGCACTGGACGGCGCAGAACTCTGGGTGGATGATAGCTTGCTCGAAGCACTTTCTGCCATCCACGACAGGAGCTGCTTACACTGCTCATTTTCTAATAAAGGTCTCCCGCGTGGACCCATTAATTGGGCGATGAATGTGGGGACGCCAGAAACGTGCCTCTCTCCTAATCGCGCAGCAGTCGGCTGCGACACACCTGGATCAGGAGCTCGGCCTGTGCCCACACCCTCACTTGGGCCTACGCATCCTCGGCCGCGTCCACGTCCTCTAGGCCTACCTCTACCCCTCAGCATGCTGTATTACGAGTGATTTCCAAGCCAGGAAAGAAATTGGCGCAAGCCTGCATCCAAAATAGAATTTTTTCCCTTGTTTTTCAAAGGACAAGCCACACTGCGTGTATTCAATGAATACTACTAAGTTTAATAACTGTGTTGTGGCCCTGCAAATGTGCCAGAGAACTGCAGTGATGCAAAGTTATTCGCTACAGCAGATCAGGGATTTCCCATGCAGGAAAAAAATTGGCGCAAGCCTGCAGCCAAAATAGAATTTTTTCCCTTGTTTTTCAAAGGACAAGCCACACTGCGTGTATTCAATGAATACTACTAAGTTTAATAACTGTGTTGTGGCCCTGCAAATGTGTCAGAGAACTGCAGTGATGCAAAGTTATTCGCTACAGCAGATCAGGGATTTCCCATGCAGGAAAAAAATTGGCGCAAGCCTGCAGTAAAACGTAGCTGGCTGCGTCTGATTTTTTTTAACGTTCTGCACGCAGCACACACGTACCCAGAGCCCTGAGGACTGTCATAGGCAGGCGAAATAGAATTTTTTCCCTTGTTTTTCAAAGGAAAAGCTACACTGCGTCTATTCAATGAATAATGTATGTCTTCTGGCCCTGCCTACACAATTCTGTCCCTGTAGTATTAATGCCGGGTGCAATGGTCTGCACAGCCGGTTTTGAGAAAAAAAAAAAAAATGCAACACTGCTAACAGCAGCCTGGACAGTACTGCACACGGATAGATGTGGCCCTAGAAAGGACCGTTGGGGTTCTTGAAGCCTACACTCACTGCTAACACTCTCCCTGCCTAACCACCACTTCTGTCCCTATTGCAGGGCGCAATGCTCTGCAGATCCAATTTTGAAAAAAAAAATAAAAATACAGTGCTAACACAGTACTGCACACTAGTAGATGTGGCCCTGAGAAGGGCCGTTGGGGTTCTTGAAGCCTACACTAACTCCTAACGCTCTCCCTACAGCAGCTCCAGCACGATACCACTGTCCCTCAGCTAACTCACAAGGCATGTGTGGCGAGCCGCGGGAGGGGCCGATTTATATACTCGGGTGACATCTGATTGCCCCAGCCACTCACAGCAGGGGGGTGGTATAGGGCTTGAACGTCACAGGGGGAAGTTGTAATGCCTTCCCTGTCTTTCAATTGGCCAGAAAAGCGCGCTAACGTCTCAGAGAGGAAACTGAAAGTAACCCGAACACCGCGTGGTACTCGTTACGAGTAACGAGCATCCCGAACACCCTAATATTCGCACGAATATCAAGCTCGGACGAGTACGTTCGCTCATCTCTAGTTATAGCCCATCTGTGCTAAGCAACGACAAGTCATGCCTTCAACATGTTAGTTGGAGCACCAGCTTTGCATTTGGCTGCAGTTTGCTTGACTGTGCATCACCTATTGCTCAGAATGATTCTTGACATCCTCCTCTGACCCCTTTTGCTGATGAGTTGTCTATGTCCTCAGGATTCCCTTTCACTGGATATTTTATCTCAATCACTCCATTCTTGGTATACTCTCCACAACACTGTACAAGAAAACCCCACAAGGTTGGCAGTGTATGAAATCCTAGCCCCGGCTAGTCGAGCACCGATGACTAGGCCTTGTTGGAAGTTGCTCAATTCGCTGGATTTTCCCATCTAATGTGGATTCACACTGACACTGATCCACGGAAAACTTGTCACTTCATTTTATTCTGCACTCCGGGGTCACGGGTCTAATTTCTACATAGTCAAGCAGCCATTGTGAAAGGGCTGGGGCTCTAATAAAGTAGCCATTCAGTGCACAGTACTGTGCAAAAGGTGTGAAAAATGCCACAAAGTAAGAATGCTTTCAAAAATAGAAGTGCTAATAGTTTATTTTTGCCAATTAACAAAATGCAAAGTGACTGAATAGAAGAGAAATGTAAATCCCATCAATATTTGTCTTTACCTTCACAACAGCATCAGTTCTTCTAGGTACACTTGCACACAGTTTTTGAAGTAACTTAGCAGAGAGGTTGTTCCAAACATCTTGGAGAACTAAGCACAGATCTTCTGTGGATGTAGCTCCAATCCTTCTGTCTCATCACGTAATCCCAGACAGACTAGATGATGATGAGATCAGGGCTCTGTAGGGCCATATCATCACTTCCAGGACTCCTTGTTCTCCTTTAAGCTGTACTACATGTGACTTCCTGATACAAAACCCTGTGCCAACGCTTTTTTCCGTTTTGGAATTCTGCACATGGATTTTTCCGATTGACAGGGCAATTTGTGTTAATGATCCGCACCAAAAAAACGAGGCAAAAACCAGCAGATTTTGAGGCGGAATTTGCCTCGGAAAATTCTGCATCGAATTCCAGTGTGTGAATATACCCTAAGGCCTCTTTCACATGAACGTCATTTAAGCGCTCCGATAGCCACGCTAAAAGATTGCGACTATTGGAGCACTAAATCGCTTGAATGAACAATAGCCGCGACCAGGCTGCGACTATTCTTAGCGAGTTTACACAGCTGGCTGCGGCATTTTGCATTGCACTGAGGCTACAATGCTGAAATCCCTCGGCTGCAAGTAGGCAGTCCCGCAGAGATGAAGGGAATCCCCTGCCGCGGGGTTGAAAGGAATCCCAGCGGCGGGGGATTCCCTTCATCCTCGTGGTGGGGGACTCCCTGTATCCCTCGGCGTAAGACTCCCTTCATCCTCATGGTGGGGGACTCCCTTCACCCTCGTGGTGGGGGACTCCCTTCACCCCCGCGGCAGGGGACTCCCTTCACCCCCGCGGCAGGGGACTCCCTTCACCCCCGCGGCAGGGGCTCCCTTCACCCCCGCGGCAGGGGATTCCCTTCATCCCTGTGGGGATGTTAAACTCCTTCCCTTTGCCAGCCGCCTCGCATAGTCTCCCATAGGAGTCTATGGAGTCGCTGGCATTGTCCCTTCAAAATAGAAATTTGGCGTCAAAAAATCACGTCTATGCCCCACCTTTTGATGCGCAATTTTTTTAGGTGCCTCAAACAATCGTTCATTTCAAGGAAACCATGGGTTTCGACAAACTAGATTTTTTGACGCGCCTACACCGCCTAGCTCTGTTTATTGGATGGGATGAAGAATAATGTAATATTTGTATATCTTACTGGCGTACATAAAACGATGTGTTCCATTTTATAGCCTCATGGTGCTACCTACCGCATTTGTTGCCAGTCAGTTATGTGCACCTTTGATTCAACCCCTGCTGGCTGGGCATGCTGAGATATTTAGTACCCCTGCAGCGGATGCCACTGTAGCTGGTTGAACTTTGTTTTTAAGCAGCATCTTGAATAGAAGCATCAAGAAGACATAAAAGAAGTATTTAACACCTCCTGCATCCACAAACATCTCGGAGCCTCAGGACTAAACAACGTGTCAAGAAACAGCATCCATTGACAGGCACTTTATTCCTTTTGTGACAGCTTCAACTATGAGCAGAAATGAAGGACAGAAATCTGTTGCCATCATTTCATGGCTGTCAGCCCTGGCAGCGGAGAGGTATATCTTAAGACAACACGCTGCCTGGAATTTTCTTTCATGTGTTGGACCACACGGTCCATCATTATTCATTCGCATTCCATGCACAACGAAAGGGGGGAAAAAAACATAAAGGAACTGCAACGGCGACAAAGTTTATTACTAAACACTGGACTTCTTGACGGGAGCCACAACTCACGGAGATAGCTAGGTTTTTGCCTCAGGGGAAGTATTTGTAATCTAGAGTTGTTGTAGTCATTACAGAGATTAAGCATTGCCCTTAACATTTGACAAATACTATTTGTATCCTTCCATATGCTGGCAGCGGGTGGAATATCATGTTAAGACGCCGCTATTATTTTATCAACTCATTGGAAAAAAAAAACGGAATTCGCGGCTATATATGACAAAACGTTAGCTATCGGCATTCAAGGAGTATTTGGCTACAGTGTAAGCACAGTATCTGTTCTCATTTGCTACCTGCTGCTTGTGTAACCTGCATGGAGGAAGCAGCAGGGGAAGAGTGTGCTGATCTTGCTGGAGCCAGTGACCTGCTGAATTACATAGGGTCGTTCCAAAATGAATACCTCCAAACCTTTTAGGTTGGCATACACCATCAGAGGCAGATGTGCATGGTATACATTAAACTTTGCCACTAATATCCAGGTCAATTTTGCAACAGATGGCAGTAGATAGGCGGTCTGACAAAATGGCGCCCAACGTAAAAGTGCATATGAAGCAAAGACGACATTTGCTGAGTGTTTACAGAGACCAAAAACTAGCAGTAACATGGTGCGTTTCAACAGGGCAACAGCAATGTGAAAGAGAAGCCACTTCTCAGACAGGTATGTCTCACCACAAAATGAAGAGTGTCTTCCCCAGCTCATTGGGTGTTGTCAATTTGTGCTGCTGGGATCTGTTGGTCTACATGGGTTTCTAGCAGCACACCTTCACAGGTGTGGGATAATTGAGCTGGCTAGGCGTGGAGTTCTCCAGCCAGCCAATCTCCACTGGTCTGCTGCTCATATATACCAGGTCCTCTGGCTAGAGGACGCTGGTTTCCCTTCCCTCTAGGGCTTTGCTTTCTTGCATGCCTGTTCTGTGTTGTATGTGTCTGTGCAGGTGGCAAGACGTTAGGTATGAACAGTCCTGTTCTGTGTTGCATGCAATCTCTAGTGTGCTGGTGTGAACTGCATCCTGTCCTGCTTTGGATCGTTTTCCATCCTGAGCGAGTTATGTCCAGCGTGGGGCCGTCCCTTTTGGGGTGATATGCAGGCAGGTTTCACGTGGAAGTTGTCCTGTGAGAGTAGGGACCCACGAGACAATGAGGACCCTTGAAGCGGGCTCGTGGGCTTAAGTGACTTGGCCAATTCACGAACGAATTCCTCGTACATTCTATAGCAATTTCATCTGTTATGTGTGCAGGTATGTATAGAGTGTGTTTGGGTCGTCCGTTCAGTCCTTATGTTATGTCTGTCTGCGAGTACTGTTTGCAGTTCTGCGGTTCACGCATGGAGACGTGACAGGTGTATTATGGTTTCAAATGTATTCAAGCTGATATTCAGCTCCTTACATGGTTCTCTGGCCGATTCACAAGTACTTTTACGAAGATAAATCAGGCCAAAGGTCAGGGCAGGCAGCAAGCAGAATTATCGAACGCATTGGACAACAGAAGTCAGGAGAAGAGAATTTAGCAAAGTCGAGTGGAACAGGCATGGATCAAAAACGAGGTGTTCAGACAGAACACTATTGCACCTTTGCACACTAGGAAACAAATTGCTCAGACACCCACCAGTAGAAAAGGGTGCCTTAAAGCGACCTTGTGGTTTTGACACAAACTTCTGTCTCAGGACCAGAGGGGATATATAGTACCTGCTGTTGTTCCTCTTGTTCCATTGGATCTGGGCTCTGCTTTCAGCTGTCCAAGATGGCCACTACAATTTTCTAGCTACCTAATGCACACTGTGTACTGCTCTCTAATTGGCCATTGCCAATCACCTGAGCAGAGCTGGCCAATCGGAGATCAGAAATAGTGAATTGGTTGTGTAACACTACCAATGCACTGTGGGGCTTAAGTAGTCTAAAGATTGTTTCAGTCATTCTGAATGGCCAAAAACAAGACCCTAACTGGAGGATCAGTGGGACATTGGCATACAACTCCAACAGCAGGTAAAATAACTTCCCCCTCCGGGTCAAGGACAGAGTGTTGTCCCACAGCTGGATAGTCACTTTAAATAGGTTGGAACCTATCTGGATGGGCTGAGGACTGGAAAACTGGGTGCAAGCATTGAACCTTTAAGAGGTGGGCTGAGCGGCGCCTGTATGCACGCTTTTGGCAGCAGTGATAGCCAAACAAAGACAGGGAGAGACTTGGCAAGACAAAGAGAGACCTGGCCCAGGTACCAAAAAGACAGGGTCTGCAGCCACTGGAGAAAAGAGGGCGAGGGAATTTGGCAACCGTTGCCCTCATTCATCACAGAGTATTATGATTGGACGAATACAGCACAAACTGAAAATGGGGCAGAGTTGTTTTATTTTCTACTATGTGATATTCCCATGCATTGCACGGCCCTATATGGGCAGGAATGGGTTGTTGAAAATTGGGCTTTCCAAATTATTTAATAATTGATGTTACTACTCCCTTTTGCAGCAGTCCCAAATCATTGGCTTGTCAAAAATTTGATTATGAGGCACTGCGCAATTGGCAGATCAAACTTATGTGCAACCATCTTTAGTAATATTTATTTTAGCTAAAATGTTCATTAATGTCATTAGTTGCTACAAAAGTGCCACCAGCGGACACTGGCGAAGTCACTGACATTACATAGAGGGTCACTTACTTTTGCACTTAGAATTGAATAATCAAGTTGTGACCCCTATACTTTTCCTATTTAGGACCTAAAGAATGGACGTGCCAAATTTCATGTTTGTACGACACCGGGAAGTTAGAGAATTAGATTAGGTATAGAAATGAGTAAGCATACTCGTCCGAGCTTGATGCTCGTTCGAGTATTAGGGTGCTTGAGATGCTCATTACTCGAGACGAGCACCACGCGGTACTCGTCTTGATTAAACGAGCACTGACCATTGAATTCAATGGAGCCGGCAATACAGCCGGCTCCATTGAAAGCAATGGCCTGCCGGCGAGCGCGGGATGATTGGTGGGAAGGGCTTAAATATATAAGCCCTTCCCTGCAATTCATCCAGAAATGTGTAAAAAAAAAAATATATATATATATATACTCACCTTGTCCCAGCAGAACGATGTTAGCCCATTGAATTCAATGGAGCCGGCAATACAGCCGGCTCCATTAAAAGCAATGGGCTGCCGGCGATCGCGGGATGAATTGTCGGGAAGGGGTTAAATATATAAGCCCTTCCCTGCAATTCATCCAGAAATGTGTAAAAAAAAAAATATATATATATACTCACCTGGTCCCGGCAGACAGAGTTCAGCGCGGCCAGCAGCAGTCCTCCTGAACTGCTCTGAACAGCTGTGAGTAGTATTCAACAGCCAGGGATTTAAAATCCCCGCCTGCTGAATGAGCTGCCTCTAATTGGTCACAGCCTGACCAATCAGAGGCAGATTCCACTCACACACCCATTCATGAATTTATGAATGGGTGTGTGACTGCTGCCTCTGATTGGCTCAGTGGGACCTGGGAACTTGAGATGCAGCCCAACATGTAGCCCCTCGCCTGCCCTATCCGTTTCTGTGTCGTCCCCATCACTTTCTTGAATTTCCCAGGTTTTCACAAATGAAAACCTTAGCGAGCATCGGCGAAATACAAAAATGCTCGAGTCGCCCATTGACTTCAATGGGGTTCGTTACTCGAAACGAACCCTCGAGCATCACTGAAAGTTCGACTCGAGTAACGAGCACCCAAGCATTTTGGTGCTCGCTCATCTCTAATTAGGTACATTACACAGGGGTCATGCTGCAGCATCTGAGGAGTGATCCCACAGCTGAGGAGACAGCGGGGTACATTACAGCCTTGTCACAGAGCTCTACCATCTCCTCCCCTAGGGGTAGCACGGGACCCGTCCAAGTTACTGCTAGGGGGAGTTTCACGGGGGTAACCCAAGATGTGGATTACCTGAAGGTTCTCTTGTCACTCACGACGCCATCGTTCCTTCCTCTGCGGTGAATCCATATGGTAGAAAAATAAGTAGTCCACACACAGAGAAACATTTAAAGCAAAGCCAGGAGCGGTCGGCAGTGTTCCTTTACTTGAACATAACGGTTCTACAGCCCATCAGTGGTGTACACACGCCAGCAGGAAAGTCCAGTTACCTGTGGGGCTCTGTTCCCAGCCAATCTCCTTCACTTTCTCCAGCTTTCTACTGGTCAACACTCACATTTGGAAGACAGGCACTTTACGCTGCATGGCGGCTCCTCTCTCTGTCTTACAGTGTTTAGGGGTAACACTGGCATCTCCTGGGTAAAGCAGGCCCAGGGCAGGCTGGTGGATACCGTTCAGCCTCTTCCATTCCGGACCACACAGAGCAGATGGTGTCTGTGTGGCTCACTCGCAGAACAGCACTCTCCTCTCCTCTCTCTTACAAGTCCGGAACAGAACTTTCTTCCAGACACCTTGCACAAACATATATACTAAGCACGATCACATGGCATAAAACATTTTCAAACATAACCCAGACGTTAACCCACTCAGTGCTGCAGAGGTGCAATACACATCATATTCACGCAACATAGAAGACACTGACAACGCATAGGCACAAGACAAATGCATTCATACTTATGGAGGGGCCCCATTAACTCTGGACCCCTACAATACCAAATTTCACATTCGTTTAGTACAGATGTGTGTTGTTAGTTACATTACATAGGGGATCACTTTCGCGCTTGTCATTGAATAATCAAGTTGCAACACCTTTACTTTTCCTATTTAGGACCTATTTAGCAGTATAGGAAATATCAACCAATCACAGTGCAGCTTTCATTTTACCTCAAGCTGTGTAAGGAATGAAAGCTAAGCTCTAGCAACCAATCACAGCGCAGCTTTCGTTTTACCTCAGCAGTATGAGAAATAGCAACCAATCACAGCGCAGCTTTCGTTTTACCTCAGCAGTATAAGAAATGAAAGCTGAGCTGCGATTGGTTGCTATTGGCATCAAAAATTACGGGAGAAGTCAATGAGTTTTCGATTTTTAATTACAGCAGTTTTCGTCGCCCGGTGTTGAAGAACTCTCATGCATAGCAGCATTTAAAGTGTTAACAGTTCCGACAAGCAGCGCGGCTCGTCGGAACTGCTGCCACCGGGTGCCAGCTGTAAGAAACAGCCTGCACCCGACGTTCAGGGGGCCCGTACAGTGTCCTGCGATAAGATCGCGGGACACTGTGCAGTTGCTAGGCAGCCGCAGGCCTCCTGAAAGGCCTCAGGGCTGCCTATGCACACGGCTTGATAGGCGCTCTGCATAGGCAGCCCTAAGGCCTTTCAGAAGGCCCCAGGCTGCCTAGCAACCGCACAGTGTCCCGCGATCTGACCGGACAGGCTTGATAGAAGCCTGCCCGGTCCCTGCACAGTATGATGTAACTCCATAGCATTACATCATAGTGTGCAGGGCAGATTGTGCGTAACTTGCGAAGTTCGTAAAACGAACGTTCGCAAGTCGGGGACTATCTGTATAGGATTTAGCTTTTTTTGGTCCTTGAATTACCAAAATTCACAATTCTCATCAATCATATAACCCAGTACAATGAGAACAACCGGTGAGGATAGGATGTAATATCATTTAAGGGACATGAAAGATAATCCAGATTATCCAGAACTGGAGAACGTCTTTAACTTTAAAATTGGAATGTAATTATTTTGCTGCCCTACGACCAGCAAGAATCAGGCTGATCAAAACAACTAATTAATTGATTGCCTCAAGTTAACATTCGGCTACTTCATCCATTTCATTTATCTTCAAGACTTGCAGTGATGGGTCAGTAACAGGGCAGGGAACCATGAGTAATTCTGCAGGAGCTGAGGCTAAAACGGAATACACTTTATTTCCATTTGCTTATGTAGCACTAACATACTCCACCGTGCTGTACACAGATCCTAATCACGCGGGCCCCAGTGCAAAATTAATTCATCTAACACATGCAGTAGGCTGAAATTCAAAGGGAAATGACCAATTTTTAAAAATATTTGATTTGGGGGAGGTAGCGAGGCAATTTATTTCAAAAGAGACGCGTATTGTATGGGGTGCAAGGGGACGCCTTAAAAGTTTAACTGGTTGCCATGGTAACGAACTGAACAAATTTTGCGACTGTTTGACTTTGCAGCAAATTTTGCAACAATTTCAATGGAGCATATCCACAAGGACGTTTGTTGATTGGCTACTCCATGGGATACAAAGAATTGTTTGCTGTAGCATAGGGGCAAACAGCAGGGACCTGGGTGAATAGGAGAGCACACCAGGGATATATGAGCTGCAAAGAGAAGTTTCTGTAGAAGTTTTCTATATTCATACAGAGAGACTGTAAAAAGAGTGACCACTGGCCAGAAGGATGTACTGCTAGGACTCTGAGGCTTGAACAGCAATGCAGAGAATGGCTGCAGAAGAAGCCAAAACCAGAGGAAGTCAGACAATGGAGAAAAATCCTGTTCAACGAATCCTGAAGGAAGCATGGACACTGTTGTCAGGACCACCTGCGGTAGAGAAACGCTCCTGACTTTAGACTGCCCATAGTTGGTCAAGTCAGTACTCACGCACAACTTACGTAAGTGAGGCCGGCCTCTTATTGACCGTAAGTGTGCACACCAGTACTTAATTTAAAGTATTGTTGTTAAGAATCTGGATTGTTCAAATGCTTGCATCTACAAAATGTGTTGGGCCCATAAATAAATGAGCCATTATAGTAGTGAACATTGGCTTGGTTTAGAAATTGTAACGATGTTACTAGTAATAGAACTAGAGATGAGCGAGCACGCTCGTTTAAGGCTGCTGCTCGAGAGAGCATCAGTCTTTTCGAGTAACTGGGGGAGAGAGTGACAGAGATCTCTCTCCCCTGCTCTCTCCCACTCCCCCGCCCCTGCATTTCCTCGGACAAGCAAGCAGTTACTTGAAAAGACCGATGCTCTTTCAAGCATCAGCCTTAAACGAGCGTGCTCGCTCATCTCTAAATAAAACGTTTGTCCCTTAACAGACTGTTTGTGTGATTTGTATTATCCATTAACAAGACTTATTTTCTTGTAGCAATATTGATTCTTTTTCCACATGTATGTTGTATTGTACATAAAGTATTAAGCCTAGGAGTTATTTAGCCCTGGCTAGTGACAGGTGAGGGTGAACCTGCTGCTATGTTACCAGAACATTATTCATTTGCATATTTTTGTAACTCCATCTTCTGCATCATTACCTGAATTGCATCACATAACTCTCTGACATGGGGTAACTTTTTTCCCTTACCTTTTCCCCAAATTTGCTCTCTGACTAACCCTAATCACAACACATTGGTTTAGTAGCAATTTTAAAAGTCCCTTGAGACTCTAAGTCTCTAAGATGAGTCTCTAGGCATAACTATAATTAAGATTTACATCTATTATTTTTCAGCCCCTTGTACCACCTAGAAACAGTCTAGGTAGCCCCTAGATTCCGGATGTGGATTACCCTCATCAGGGTAGGTGAGCCACTTTTAGGCAGGGCCTTCCAGCATTAATGAGATTTTCTTTTGCCACTTTTGGTTACGTTATTCTTAATTTTGTTCTCCGAGTTGTTACTGTGTATATTCATCCTTTGTGAAAACTATTACATCTGACCTGGATGAGTTGATTCGGTGTCCGGCTCAGACATAACATAAGCATTATAATGGGGTGCTTTGCTGCAGATTTTGCATTGGAGCTCCACAGCAGCAAGTTACGCCTCTTATATATCCCACTCAAGTTTTCCACTCATCCTTGGTTAGTGTTGTGATCCCGACCTAGGAGGCGTCCAACTCTGGGGTACTACACCCCATGCCTTGGACATAGCCTCATCTCAAGGAATTCCAGTGTCCTCCAATGACATGACAGGGCCAGGATGAGATTGACTTTTCACCGGCTAAGCACATAATCACTTTCATACTGTGTATTACAGAACTCACTGTCATCAGAAGCGAAGTGCACACATATATATACACCAAAGCGAGTTTCATTTGTGGCCACTTGTGGGAAAAAAAAATACACTTCAATCAAATGGACCATAAACAATGTAACATCTTTTGTATCCGCGCAATAGAAAAATCAGAGATGGAAGGAAAACTGCGCTCTCGCTGTGAGGTTTTTACATTACACAGCAGAAATCATTAAAATATTTTAAAAGTCTCAGCGCCTCGCTGCCGTTCATTACAGTCTGATTCAGCAACATTTATAAGGTCATGCATTTCTCATTAAGGATTTGGGTTTTTAACGTGCAAAACACATTCAGCGGCTAAACAGAATAGCAAATCATTGATTAAATCTATGAAGCGATTGGAAAAATTGAAATGTAATATGTAAACATGTATTTACTGAGATCTCACTCCAATTTCTCGGGATTTTTCTGCACGTGCTGAATTTTAACCAGAAGAGGAGAAAAATAAGATAGATATATGGAGAGATTATACAGTCAATGACTAAACAAAATAGTGCATCCACATTGGATTGCTGCAAAACTGGGCATGTAGTCATGTCTTAGGCCGATGTGTTAATGATTATAGTTATGGTCTAATTAGACGCTGGGTCTTGCCACCAGAGGCCGTAAAAATGTTCCACCCTTGCCCTATAAAAGGCTCTCAGAGGCTACTTTTGTGTAGTGTACCTCTGGTTGAGGGATCATTGACCACTAGATGCCTCTACAAAGCCCTTGAAGACATTTTGCTCACTTGAGGCCTCATTCACACATTTCACGTAGTATAACCACGACTATTCGAACCAATGGTTTCCTATAGGACTGTTCAGATGAAGGAGTTTTAGATGTGCAAAAAACTCACCTTCAACAGATAGGATATGCGTGACTGCAATGCCCGCATCTTAAGTCTGCGCTGTGTGAAAAGGTAGGACCTGACCTATCTTTAATGCGTGATGCGCTGGAGTCTGCATAGACTCCTATGGGGGCAGGAGTTTAGCTGTGCCCGATGCTCAAAAAAGTTTAGAAGTCATTAGGAGGATTTCTGCCAAGAAGCACGTTTTAAGTGTCCCGCTGTAAACTTCTGTTAGTCCCTGTGGGGATCAGGGTAAGCAATGAGGGTTCAGTTCATCTCCTTGGGGGTTCCCTTAATCCCCGTGGGGACTAACAGGAATTCACAGCGGGACATGTAAAATGTGCTTCTGGGCAGCAGGTTTTAAATATCCTGCTGTAAGCAGTGGGGAATTCCTCAAATCCCGCTGCTGTGCAATTCCCCAGCAGCAGAGGGAAGCGGAGACTCCCTCCACCTCTCTCCCCAGCATCGGTTTCCCCAATGGATTTACCCATAGCAAGGGGAAAGAGGGGGGTGAGGTTAGTGGGCTTCCCCTGAGAGCGGGTGTGGGGCTAAAGGGATCCACTCCCCAGCCACACCCCTCTAGCCCCACCGCCTCTCAACTGGCCATTGGGAATCCCTGGGAGAAGCCCTCTAGCCCCACCCTCTCTCTAGCCACACACCCTCTCTCTGCACTATGGGGCTATCCCTCAGGGATCTCCATAGCAGAGATAGAGAGCAGGGCTATGGGGGATTAACTCATAGCAGGAAGAGAGAGGGAGCGGGTTAATCCCCCATAGCCCCACTCTTTCTCTCCCTTATTATGGGGAAATTCTGAAGCTCTGCGGGGCTTCTTCTCTCTCTCCTCCTGGAGCAGCTGCGCTTTCTTAAAGCAGCATGCTGCTCCAGTGAATGCACAGCTCTCCTGTGTGTAATAAATTGCACGCTCACGTGATTTTTAGTGCAGTATAGGCACAATTATTTTGCGCGCCTATGCTGCACTAAAACGACGCCCGTGTGAAAGAGCCCAACAGAATTTGAGAGGGGGAGCATCATTGGAATGAGAGAATGGTCATCAATGAATTGCCCACTACCTGGGCCATTCTGACCAAGTTATTAGGAGGTGTTTGGAACAGTGGTTATGTGAGGGCACGCACATAGGCTCCAGATGGCCCAAACAGACTACCAGTAGAGAGGATCGCTTGATCTGCTGACAAGCACAAACAGATCCAACAGTTTGGTTGTCCACCATCCAGACGCAGGTGGCACCTTCAATACAGAACCCTGTCTCTGCACAAACCATTTCCAGGTGCTTAGCAGAAGGAAATTTTGTGTTATGGCACCAATTAAGTGTCCTGCCATTAACACTCCAACATCATTGCCTATCCTTTCATTGGTGTCATCAACAAAAACTCTGGATTCCTATGAACTGGAAAAGTATTGTCCTTAGCAACAATTCCAGATTCTGTTTGGGAACCGATGATGTTGTGTTCAAGTTGAAGGCCTCGTGGTGAATTCTTCAATCCTGTGTTTACGTCACACAACTCCAATTGCCGGTGGGGGGCCATCGTATATGACAGTCACCCCTAGTAGTGGTTGAAGGACAATGACAGCTCAGCAATAAGTTCAGGACATCCTGCAGCCACATGTGTTCCTCTCATGGCAACTTTCAAGAGGCTTCCAGCAGGATAATTCTCGGCCGCACACACAAGGGGTCACAGGAATAACTCTGCCAGGTTGCCACACTTGTGGAGGGGTTCTACAAGCCCCTTTGTTACTAGGGGTGCACGTCATGGTACATGAAGCAATGTATACTGGTTCCAGCACAAATGTGTTAATATTTGTATAGTTTTTCGCAGTTTGCTGGACATGGAGGCGTGAGATGCAGCGTCAAATCATGCAAGAGGAAGAATTGATCTAAGTAGATGGGGTGTTTGGCACTTGTCAAAAAAGTGGAGCTCCAACTGAGAAGGACAAGTGTTTCCAAAGTGCTGTATTGCACATAAGAAACGGGCTGCTACTGAGACAGAACATTTGGGGAATGAAGAATCATCTCCTGTAGAAACCGTGCCGGTGACAGAGAGCTGAATATCTCTATCCGAGAGACTTGAGCCACTGCAATAGCTGTGTCGTAGCAGTTGAATACCTAAATTCGTGTTAAGACCCCGCATCTTCGTTCACTGTGACCAAGCACCGGGTGTTTGAAAGACGGCAGTAAGATTTAGTTAATAGACAATGAAGTTCTGCTGTTGCTCTGGTGTGCTGCTATGCATCAACGGGGAACCTTCCGGGCATTCATCCAAGAGAGAGGACTCAGCCCGGAGGTCTACTGTAGACATGGCCGACCTGAGGTGAGCGGAGAACACAGTGCAGGAAGCTTCTCTGCACCTAATTCTGACCTTAAATTCCTCCTTCCTGACAGCTTAGGGGGTATTAAAGATACATGATAGATAGATAGATAGATAGATAGATAGATAGATAGATAGATAGATAGATAGATAGATAGATAGATAGATAGATAGATAGATAGATAGATATTAGATAGATAGATAGATAGATATGAGAGAGAGAGATGAGATAGATAGATAGATAGATGTAAGATAGATAGATAGATAGATAGATAGATAGATAGATATTAGATAGATAGATAGATAGATATGAGAGAGAGAGATGAGATAGATAGATAGATAGATAGATAGATAGATAGATAGATGTAAGATAGATAGATAGATAGATATGAGATAGATAGATAGATATGAGAGAGAGATATGAGATAGATAGATAGATAGATGATAGATAGATATTAGATAGATAGATAGATAGATAGATATGAGAGAGAGAGACATGAGATAGATATGAGATAGATAGATAGATAGATAGATAGATAGATAGATAGATAGATAGATAGATAGATAGGAGATAGATAGATAGATATGAGATAGATATTAGATAGATAGATATGAGAGAGAGAGATATGAGATAGATAGATAGATATGAGAGAGAGAGAGATATGAGATAGATAGATAGATATGAGATAGATAGATATGAGATAGATAGATATGATATAGATAGATATGAGATAGATAGATAGATAGATAGATAGATAGATAGATAGATAGATATGAGATAGATATTAGATAGATAGATAGATATGAGAGAGATATGAGATAGATAGATGATAGATAGACAGATAGATAGATAGATAGATAGATAGATAGATAGATAGATAGATATGAGATAGATAGATATTAGATAGATATGAGAGAGAGAGATATGAGATAGATAGATAGATAGATAGATAGATGTAAGATAGATAGATATGAGATAGATAGATAGATATGAGATAGATAGATATGAGATAGATAGATAGATAGATAGATAGGAGATATGAGATAGATAGATAGATATGAGATAGATAGATAGATAGATAGATAGATAGATAGATAGATAGATAGATAGATAGATAGATATGAGATAGATAGATAGATATGAGATAGATAGATAGATAGATAGATAGATATGAGATAGATAGATATGAGATAGATAGATAGATGTGAGATAGATAGATGTGAGATAGATAGATAGATAGATAGATAGATAGATAGATAGATAGATAGATAGATAGATAGATAGATAGATAGATAGAAAATTATACCCTGGAGTGTTTAAGTTACAAGTTTCCCGTAGATCAGTTTTAATACAATTGCACATTAAAATGGGAAAATCTAATGATCTGAGCGACTTCCAATGATGCCCCGTCATTATTGTTAGACTAGCCAGGCCCAGGATTTAATTGCTGACCTTGTGGGGTTTTCTTCTGCAGTGGTGTGGACAGTATATAGAGAATGGTGTGATGCAGGAAAACATGGCACACTGCAGCAAAAATGACCTAGTAGCTTTATTCTATGTGTTAGTACAACTGTGATGATACCAAATCTAACTAGTTTGTTCTATTTTTTGCTGTAGTAATATTTTTAAAATGTAAAATATCTTTGGAAAAAAAATAAAATTATTTTCGGCCGCCATCTTCTGACAGCCATCACTTTTATATCTTTCCATCGACATAGTTGTGTGAGGGATGTCTTGTAGTTTTAATTGGTACCGTTTTGGACTGCATGCAACTTTTTGATCACTTTTTATTCATTTTTTCCTTGAAGTTGGGGTGACCAGGAACTAGCGCAATTCTGGTATTGTGTTTTTGTCTGATGACATTCACTGAACAGGGTAAATAATGTGTTACTTTGATGGATCAGACTTTTATAAATGCAGTGATACCAAATATGTTTGTAGGCTTTTTTTGTATTGTTTTGTCCTCCCATCATGCACTGCTCACAGGATGTTGGAAGCTATGGACAGGGCAGGAAGTAGCGAATGTGGACCAGACATCAAAGAAAGTGGTGATATTTTTCAGGTGGAGGGTCATGCGACATAGTAAGTAGTAGACTAGGTACAGGGAGCCTAATACAAAATGACATATTGTGTTGATGTACATTAGATTTTAAAGTGTTAGTCTGTGCCCGGAATACCCCTTTAATGGAGTATCCCACCAGGAACCTTCATTTGGGAGCACTTCATACAAATCAAGAAGCCACTGTGAGAACATAATATGGGGACACAGATTGGTTTGGGATCAGCAAAGGCCTTCGACAGGGCTGCATCCTCTCACCCTTCTTGTTTAACCTATATGCAGAAGTTATCATGTAGAAAATGGACCTAGACAAACTGGAAACGGGGGTTAGAATAGGGGGCAGAAACATCAACAATCTCCGTTATGCAGATGACTCAATTCTGTTTGCAGAAACAGAAGCTGGTCAGAAGCAGCTGATATGTAAGGTTAAAACTGAATGTGAAAAAATGGGCCTCTACCTGAATTTAAAGAAAGCTAAAATTATGACAACTGCAAAAAATGGCCAAATTCAAATCAAAATCAACAAGGAGGCCATAGAATATGTGTGAGACTTCATCTACCTTGGCTCAAAAATTGACCAGGCTGGAGAATCTATGCCAGAGATAAAATATAGGATAGCATTGGGGCGAAGCGCAATGCTAGCATGGACAAAATCTGGAAAAGTAGGAATATCAGTATAGCAACTAAACGCAGGATACTGCAAACCACCGTGTTCCCCATAACCACGTATGGCTGTGAAAGCTGGACTGCGAAAAAAAACAATAGAAGGAGGATTGATGCATTGGAACTGTGGTGCTGGTGAAAGCTACTGCGTATACCCTGGACAGCAAGAGTAACAAACAGAGAAGTCCTGAAGCGTATAAGATCCGATATATTACTGGAGGGCAAGATGACCAGACTCAGACTCACGGAGGACAAGATGGCCAGACTCTGACTCACGGAGGACAAGATGACCAGACTCAGACTCACGGAGGACAAGATGGCCAGACTCAGACTCACGGAGGACAAGATAGCCAGACTCAGACTCATGGATTTTGGCCATGTAATGTGAGTAGAGTCACTAGAAAAATCTATAATGCTTGGACAGATCAGCGTCAAAAGAAGACCCGGCTGCCAAAGGACACGATGGCTGATACTTAAAAACATGGAGGGAGCTCGCCTTTAGGGTCGCCGAGGGTCGTGAACGACTAAACAGCCAACAACAATGACAAATATCTTAACATCTTCATTGTTAATAAGCCATACAGCACATGAATATACAATGTATCTAATATAATAATAATGTCCAGTGAGGGAGATTTCGGTGCCAATCAGTTGGTTTTGTCTCCCGGTGATTGTGCAGATGTTGCCTTCCTGTGACTTTATTTAAGAGGAAGGATACGTCTTGACATTTCTCGGTAAGCAACAAGATCAGAAAACAGCTTGATCCGCCAGGTTTCAGAAATGCAATGACCCTGCTCTATCCTTTTGTCACTGTATAATGCAAAACCGTAGAGAAATTAAACGTGAAAGGCCACCATCTAAAAGACAGGAATGACCCCGGGGGTGGCTGCCGCTGCCGGCCGTCTGTTTTTTTAAACAGCTTGGTCATTAGAGTCAAGTATTTTCAAGTGACTTTTCTCAAGACATTGAAGGATTAAATTATCATAAACCACATCTCTTAAGAATAGCAATACAAGTAATCATATAACTAGAGATGAGCGAACGTGTTCTTCCGAGCTTGATATTCGTGCGAATATTAGGGTGTTCGGGATGTTCGTTATTCGTAACAAACACCATGCAGTGTTCTGGTTACTTTCACTTCCTTCCCTGAGACGTTAGCGCGCTTTTTTTGGCCAATTGAAAGACAGGGAAGGCATTACAACTTCCCCCTGCAACGTTTAAGCCCTATACCACCCCCCTGCTGTGAGTGGCTGGCGAGATCAGGTGTCACCCGAACATAAAAGTCGGCCCCTCCCGCGGTTCGGCTCAGATGCCGTGTGAGTTAGATGAGGGACAGTGCTGTTTGTACCGGAGCTGCTGTAGGGAAAGAATTGGTAGTTAGTGTAGGCTTCAAGACCCCCCAAAGGTCCTTATTAGGGCCACTGATAGCTGTGTGTTGGCTGCTGTTAGCAGTGCCATTTTTTTTCTTCTCAAAATCGGCTCTGCAGAGCGTTGCACCCGGCATTAGGGACAGAAGTGCTGCATAGGCAGGGAGAGTGTTAGGAGTGAGTGTAGCCTTCAAGAACCTCAACGGTCCTTTCTAGGGCCATATTTATCCGTGTGCAGTACTGTGCTGGCTGCTGTTAGCTGTGCTGCATTTTTTTTTGCTTCTCAAAATCGCCTCTGCAGAGCATTCCACCCTCCATTGATAATGCAGGGAAAGAATTGTATATGCAGGGGCACAACACAGTTATTATTCATAGAATATACGCAGTGCTGCCTTTTGCTTGTAAAACAAGTGAAAATAATTCTATTTGTCCAGCCTCTGTCCGTCCTAACGCCGGTGGACACGTGTCGGCTGCGTGTGCAACCTGTAAAAATCATACGCACCCAGCTACGTTTTACTCCTGGCTTCGCCATTTGCTTTCCTTAATTGGGAAAAAAAACCTGCTCTGCCACAGTTAATAACTCTGCTACCCTCACGTTCTGTGACACATTAGCAGGAAAACAGCACAGTTATTAAACTTCTCATGTTCATAGAATATACGCAGTGCTGCCTTTTGGTGCAAAAAAACGGAAAATAATTCTATTTGTCCTGCCTCTGTCCGTCCTAACGCCGGTGGACACGTGTCGGCTGCGTGTGCAACCTGTAAAAATCATACGCACCCAGCTACGTTTTACTCCTGGCTTCGCCATTTGCTTTCCTTAATTGGGAAAAAAAATACCTGCTCTGCCACAGTTAATAACTCTGCTACCCTCACGTTCTGTGACACATTAGCAGGAAAACAGCACAGTTATTAAACTTCTCATGTTCATAGAATATACGCAGTGCTGCCTTTTGGTGCAAAAAAACGGAAAATAATTCTATTTGTCCTGCCTCTGTCCGTCCTAACGCCGGTGGACACGTGTCGGCTGCGTGTGCAACCTGTAAAAATCATACGCACCCAGCTACGTTTTACTCCTGGCTTCGCCATTTGCTTTCCTTAATTGGGAAAAAAAATACCTGCTCTGCCACAGTTAATAACTCTGCTACCCTCACGTTCTGTGACACATTAGCAGGAAAACAGCACAGTTATTAAACTTAGATTATTCATTCACTAGAGGCAGTGGGGCCTTTCGTTTTCAAAAAAGGGAAAAAATTATATTTGGCCTGCAGTCTTGCGCCAATTTATTAGCTGCCTGTGAAATCAAATCACTGGTAATACAGCATGCTGAGGGGTAGGGGTAGGCCTAGAGGACGTGGATGCGGCCGAGGACGCGGAGGGCCAAGTCAGGGTGTGGGCACAGGCCAAGCTCCTGATCCAGGTGTGTCGCAGCTGACTGCTGCGCGATTAGGAGAGAGGCACGTTTCTGGTGTCCCCACATTCATCGCCCAATTAATGGGTCCACGCGGGAGACGGTTATTAGAAAATGAGCAGTGTGAGCAGGTCCTGTCCGGGATGGCAGAAAGTGCTTCGAGCAACCTATCGTCTACCCGCAGTTCTGCGCCGTCCACTGCTGCCAATCCGAATCCTCTGTCTGCTGCTCCTCCTTCCTCCCAGCCTCCTCACTCCACTACAATAACACCTGCTCAGGAGCGGGAACACTCCCAGGAACTGTTCTCGGGCCCCTGCTTAGATTGGGCAGCAGCGGTTCCTCTCCCACCAGAGGAGTTTATCGTCACTGATGCCCAACCATTCGAAAGTTCCCGGGGTCCGGGGGAAGAGGCTGGGGACTTCCGCCAACTGTCTCAACAACTTTCTGTGGGTGAGGAGGATGATGACGATCAGACACAGTTGTCTTGCAGTGAGGTAGTAGTAAGGGCAGTAAGTCCGAGGGAGCAGCGCACAGAGGATTCGGAGGAAGAGCAGCAGGACGATGAGGTGACTGACCCCACCTGGTGTGCAACGCTTACTCAGGAGGACAGGTCTTCAGAGGGGGAGTCAAGGGCATCAGCAGGGCAGGTTGCAAGAGGCAGTGCGGTGGCCAGGGGTAGAGGCAGGGCCAGACCGAATAATCCACCAAGTGTTTCCCAAAGCGCCCCCTCGCGCCATGCCACCCTGCAGAGGCCGAGGTGCTCTAAGGTCTGGCAGTTTTTCACAGAGACGCCTGACGACCGACGAACAGTGGTGTGCAACCTTTGGCGCGCAAAGCTCAGCCGGGGAGCCAACACCAACAGCCTCACCACCACCACCATACGCAGACATATGATGGCCAAGCACCCCGCAAGGTGGGACGAAGGCCGTTCAGCGCCTCCGGTTTGCACCGCTGCCTCTCCCCCTGTGCCCCAACCTGCCACTGAGATGCAACCCCACTCTCAGGACACAGGCACTACCGTCTCCTGGCCTGCACCCACACCCTCACCTCCGCTGTCCTCGGCCCCATCCAGCAGTGTAGTTCAGCGCACCGTCCAGCCGTCGCTTGCGCAACTGTTGGAGCGCAAGCGCAAGTACGCCGCCACGCACCCGCACGCTCAAACGTTAACCGTCCGCATAGCAAAATTCATCAGCCTTGAGATGCTGCCGTATAGGGTTGTGGAAACGGAGTCCTTTAAAAGTATCATGGAGGCGGCGGCCCCGCGCTACTCAGTTCCCAGTCGCCACTACTTTTCCCGATGTGCCGTCCCAGCCCTGCACGACCACGTCTCCCGCAACATTGTACGCGCCCTCACCAACGCGGTTACTGCCACGGTCCACTTAACTACGGACACGTGGACAAGCACAGGCGGGCAGGGCCACTACATCTCCCTGACGGCACATTGGGTGAATTTAGTGGAGGCTGGGACAGAGTCAGAGCCTGGGACCGCTCACGTCCTACCCACCCCCAGAATTGTGGGCCCCAGCTCGGTGGTGGTATCTGCGGAGGTGTATGCTTCCTCCACTAAAGCACCCTCCTCCTCCTCTGTCTCGCAATCAAGATGTGTTAGCAGCAGCATGTCGCCAGCAGTCGGTGTCGCGCGGTGTGGCAGCACAGCGGTGGGCAAGCGTCAGCAGGCCGTGCTGAAACTACTCAGCTTAGGCGATAAGAGGCAGACGGCCCACGAACTGCTGCAGGGTCTGACACAGCAGACCGACCGCTGGCTTGCGCCGCTAAGCCTCCAACCGGGCATGGTCGTGTGTGACAACGGCCGTAACCTGGTGGCGGCTCTGCAGCTCGGCAGCCTCACGCACGTGCCATGCCTGGCCCACGTCTTTAATTTGGTGGTTCAGCGCTTTCTGAAAAGCTACCCACGCTTGTCAGACCTGCTCGTAAAGGCGCGCCGGCTCTGCGCACATTTTCGCAAGTCCCACACGGACGCTGCCACCCTGCGCACCCTGCAACATCACTTTAAGCTGCCAGTGCACCGACTGCTGTGCGACGTGCCCACACGGTGGAACTCTACGCTCCACATGTTGGCCAGGCTCTATGAACAACGTAGAGCTATAGTCGAATACCAACTCCAACATGGGCGGCGCAGTGGGAGTCAGCCTCCTCAATTCCTTTCAGAAGAGTGGGCCTGGTTGGCAGACATCTGCCATGTCCTTGGTAATTTTGAGGAGTCTACCCAGGTGGTGAGCGGCGATGCTACAATTATTAGCGTCACCATTCCTCTGCTATGCATCTTGAGAAATTCCCTGCAAACCATAAAGGCAGCTGCTTTGCGCTCGGAAACGGGGGCGGGGGAAGACAGTATGCCGCTGGATAGTCAGGGCACCCTCCTGTCTATTTCTCAGCGCGTACAGGAGGAGGAGGAGGAGCATGAGGAGGATGAGGAGGAGGGGGAAGAGACAGCTTGGGCCGCTGCTGACGGTACACCGGCTGATTGCCTGTCATCCTTTCAGCGTGTATGGCCTGAGGAGGAGGAGGAGGAGGAGGATCCTGAAAGTGATCTTCCTAGTGAAGACAGCCATGTGTTGCGTACAGGTACCCTGGCACACATGGCTGACTTCATGTTAGGATGCCTTTCTCGTGACCCTCGCGTTGCACGCATTCTGGCCACGACGGATTACTGGGTGTACACACTGCTCGATCCACGGTATAAGGAGAACCTGCCCACTCTGATTCCCGAAGAGGAAAGGGGTTCGAGAGTGTTGCTATACCACAGGACCCTTGCGGACAAGCTGATGGTAAAATTCCCATCCGACAGCGCTAGTGGCAGAAGGCGCAGTACCGAGGGCAAGGTAGCAGGGGATGTGCGTAGATCGAGCAGCATGTACATCCCAGGCAGTGCAACAGTCTTTAAGGGCCTGGCCAGCTTTATGGCTCCCCACCAAGACTGTGTCACCGCTCCCCAGTCAAGGCTGAGTCGGCGGGAGCACTGTAAAAGGATGGTGAGGGAGTACGTAGCCGATCGCACGACCGTCCTCGGTGATGCCTCTGCCCCCTACAACTACTGGGTGTCGAAGCTGGACACGTGGCCTGAACTCGCGCTGTATGCCCTGGAGGTGCTTGCTTGTCCTGCGGATAGCGTCTTGTCGGAGAGGGTGTTTAGTGCGGCTGGGGGAATCATCACAGATAAGCGTAGCCGCTTGTCAACCGACAGTGCCGACAGGCTAACACTCATCAAGATGAACAAAGGCTGGATTTCCCCAGACTTCTGTTCTCCACCAGCGGACAGCAGCGATACGTAAGCAATACGTAGGCTGCACCCGTGGATGGAAGCTACGTTCTCTCTCACCATCCAAAACGGGGACATTTCTGCTTCATCAATCTGTGTCTAATATTCCTCCTCCTCCTCCTCCTGCTCCTCCTCCTGAAACCTCACGTAATCACGCTGAACGGGCAATTTTTCTTAGGGCCACAAGGCTCACTCAAATAATTTTTCTGAACAATTTTTATAAGTTTCAATGCGCTTAAAAGCGTTGGAACTGTAACTTGAACCAATTTTTCGTTACACTGGGCTGCCTCCAGGCCTAGTTACCACTTAAGCCACATTAACCAAAGCGATTAATGGGTTTCACCTGCCCTCTTGGCTGGCCATGGCCAATTTTTGGGATGTACATTAGTACTGTTGATACAGCAATTTTTGTGGGCCCTCGCCTACAGTGTAATCAAATTAATTTTTAGCCCACCTGCATTCCAGCTGACATTACCTCAGCTGTGTTGGGCAATGCAATGGGATATTTTTGTGTACCGCCGGTGGGTTCCAGGGAGCCACCCATGCTGTAGGTGCGCAGGGAGTTTTTAACACATCTGTACACTTGTAAAGAACCCCAGTCTGACTGGGGCATGCAGTGTGGGTCGAAGCCCACCTGTATTACGCACGACATTACTACCTCAGCTGTGTTGGGCAATGCAATGGGATATTTCTATGTACCGCCGGTGGCTTCCTGGCACCCACCCAGGCAGTGGGTCCACAGGGAGTTTAACCTACATGTGTCCACTTCTAAAGAACCCCAGTCTGACTGGGGCATGCAGTGTGGGCCGAAGCCCACCTGCATTATGCACGACATTACTACCTCAGCTGTGTTGGGCAATGCAATGGGATATTTTTGTGTACCGCCGGTGGGTTCCAGGGAGCCACCCATGCTGTAGGTGCACACAGAGTTTTTAACACATCTGTACACTTGTAAAGAACCCCAGTCTGACTGGGGCATGCAGTGTGGGCCGAAGCCCACCTGTATTACGCACGACATTACTACCTCAGCTGTGTTGGGCAAAGCAATGGGATATTTCTATGTACCGCCGGTGGCTTCCTGGCACCCACCCAGGCAGTGGGTCCACAGGGAGTTTAACCTACATGTGTCCACTTCTAAAGAACCCCAGTCTGACTGGGGCATGCAGTGTGGGCCGAAGCCCACCTATATTACACACAACATTACTACCTCAGCTGTGTTGGGCAATGCAATGGGATATTTCTATGTACCGCCGGTGGCTTCCTGGCACCCACCCAGGCAGTGGGTCCACAGGGAGTTTAACCTACATGTGTCCACTTCTAAAGAACCCCAGTCTGACTGGGGCATGCAGTGTGGGCCGAAGCCCACCTGTATTACGCACGACATTACTACCTCAGCTGTGTTGGGCAATGCAATGGGATATTTCTATGTACCGCCGGTGGCTTCCTGGCACCCACCCATGCTGTCGGTCCACAGGGACTTCACAATAGGGAGTTGTACCTGCCTGTGTCTATGAATTAAAAAGCCCGGTCTAACTGGGGCATGCAGACACCTTGACAGAATGAATAGTGTGTGGCACATAGGTTCCCCATTGCTATGCCCACGTGTGCAGCTCCTGATGGCGGTGGCACAGGATTCTATTTCTCATTGCTTCTGTACAGCATTGTGGGCTATAGGCCCGCCACTTTTAAAGAGGGTCGCTGCCTAGCCGTGCCAACCCTCTGCAGTGTGTGCCTGCGGTTCCTCCTCATGGCAGACGCACTTCTAATAGACATGAGGGTGGTGTGGCATGAGGGCAGCTGAAGGCTGCGCAGGGACACTTTGGTGTGCGCTGTAGGGGGGAGGGGGGGCGGTTGGTCAGCATGTAACCCAGGAGAAGTGGCAGCGGAGTGTCATGCAGGCAGTGATTATGCTTTGTTGGAGGTAGTGTGGTGCTTAGCAAAGGTATGCCATGCTAATGAGGGCTTTTCAGAAGTAAAAGTTGTTGGGAGGGGGGGGGCCCACTCTTGCCGGTATTGTGGCTTAATAGTGGGACCTGTGAACTTGAGATGCAGCCCAACATGTAGCCCCTCGCCTGCCCTATCCGTTTCTGTGTCATTCCCATCACTTTCTTGAATTGCCCAGATTTTCACACATGAAAACCTTAGCGAGCATCGGCGAAATACAAAAATGCTCTGGTCGCCCATTGACTTCAATGGGGTTCGTTGTTCGAAACGAACCCTCGAGCATCGCGGGAAGTTCGTTCCGAATAACGAGCACCCGAACATTTTGGTGTTCGCTCATCTCTACATATAACCATTATTTCCAACCCCTGTGTGGTGCAACATGGGGGAGGGAAGGTAGGGTACATAAAGTATCCCGGTGCCAATCTGCCCATCACACAATGGCGCAAGAACTATTGAAACCCCCAATTTTCCTGAATCGCCAGAGCAGTCGCTCTGCCCTTGAGTTTTAGCTTTTACTGCTGGTACGTAGATCCTTGAAAAGGAGCAAAAGTGCAGTAAATCCAAAGAAGTCTCATGACTTTAAGGGCTTACTCATACAGCGACCCAGACCTAGGAGGCTTTTAAGCAGCGAGGCATAGATAAGGTAATAGTCACGGTGGCTCTGCTGCTCCTGCGGGCAGAGTGAAACAAAGAATGCCAGTCTTAGCCCCCCTGTCCACAGCAGCGATTTCGCCGGTGGTAAATCACGCGGTCTGAAGCTTTCCATAGCATTGCTATGGAAAGCGCCGACCCCGTGATTACGAACAGAGAATCACTGCGATTCTCCGGCAATTCACAGCATGCTGCGAATTGCCCCGATTCTCTGCGGTCAGCCTATCTGTCAGATTAGGCTGACAGCGGAGATCCATCTGTATCTCCTGCTCCATGGCAGTGGCTACCGCAATGCCCATGGACAGGGGGCCTTAGGGTCTAACTACACCAGTGGTAAAAAATAAATAAATAACAGGCAGTTGCTATAGCCTGCTACCTGCAGAGTCGGGTAGGGGAAGATGGTAGTTTGTCGTGACGCCAGTCCATATAGAGACCCATTCCGGACAATAATACTAAAATATTAAAATTGGAGAAATAAACAATAATGGGGGTAGTAGTCCTCACTCCTAAATCGTTAGCGTGGCACCTCAGTGCAGTATGTGAATGATGGGAAGAGACTCTAGGAAGCTCACTTTCGCTTTTTTCATGCACCCCAAAACAATGCGACATGCTCTATTTTGGTATGTATTTGTGCACCAAAGGCACCTGATCCCCTCTCAATTGTGTAATGAACTGCGCAATTTTGCAAGGAAAACAGCACATCGGGTCCCCGAGAGACCAGAAAGGACAGTAAAAAGAGCAGATACGCACACAATAGCTTGTCCTTCACAGTGCAGAATGTCGCGCTGATGTGAGCATTTCTTAACTTATGCTCGTCTGAAGGAGTCCCTCGGATTCACACAAGTGTATATGTATTTGGCACGCATGAGCATAGTGTTTCTGCGTAATGAACTATGCTTTCTTGCGTGTCCTTCGGCGTATTTTGCTGGACTTTTTCTGTGCGCAAGACATGTATTTGTATGCAGCAAAAAAGTATATATCCAATTAAAAAGCACAGATATGCGCACAATGGCGTGGCCTTTACCCTGCCAGGGTTTCCCTGCAGGGGAGAAAAAGGAAATCCTCAGCAGTGGAGGAATTATTCTCCCCTGCAGGGAAACCCCGGCATCTCACTGCTGGTGATTTCCTTCTTCTCCCCTGCAGGGGAACCTCTCTCTTCCCACAGTGGGAATATCCCTGCAGCCCTGCTAACATGAAGGAAAGCCACGTGGAGAAGCTGGTTACCCAGGGCTTTCCTTCATCTCTCTTACTCCTCCCGGAGCAGCAGCGCTGTTTCGAAAGCAACACGCAGCTCCCTGTTGTGTGAATGGGCAATTTCACCGCTAACTAAGCTCAGGACTTAAGCGGTAAGTCGTCCATTCTTATCATTTTCTTACAGGTTAGCCAGGATTTTGATGCCCATGTGAATAAGCCCATATGCAGCAAAAAAATATGCTCCATTGCGCAGTGTTTTTACACATCTCCTAGCGTATTTTGCACGCATTTCTGCATCCTCATTGACTTCTATGGGAGACTTTTGGTTTGCAAATCCGCATGAAAATAAAGCATGCTGCGTATATATATTTTTTCGCAACCGGAATCCACAGAAAGAATTATGTAAAAAGTATGTGAACCAACCCATTGAAATTAATGGGTTGCATTCACTGCATATTGTGTGCACAAATACACACGCAAATATGCCCATGTGAAGACAGCCTAAAGGGTCAAGTGCAAAGTCTATATCATGGCCTCCATCTGTTGTGTGCCATTTATAATTCCATTGACTTATTATGTGTAGAGAGGTGTTTGGGCCCCCCAGGGCTCAGGTGTGGCTTCCTGCTTCATAGCTATGTGGCTGACTTAAAGGAGCAGAATAATTGTGCCCAACATCATGGGACTCGTATAAATGTTAATTCGCCCTCTAGATCATTTTCATTTGTCGCTACTTTGAATGTGTTGGGTTATCCATAGAGTCAGATTGGATTTATGCTGAAGCAGCGCTCTGACGTGTCCTGTGTCTCATGATATGGGTAGGAATAGTATATGTGATGAGCTTTTTTATGTGGACTATCCATCCGTGTGAAAACATCAATGTGTATAGCGTCGGAAGCTAGAATGTGGCCCTGCGCTGTCCGTGGATTAACAAAGACAGCACGTGGCCCCAAATACACCAGTGATGGGGGGCCTAACAGTGCTGCAACAATATCTTGTGCCATGAGGGTTTCTGAAGATTGGGATCACAAAACCCAGAAGTTCTTTGGTGAGTTGGGCACTTTACATGGAAATAGGAGGCTTCTTTTTAGAAAAATTTTAATTACATTTAAAGTTGCAATCAAAATTATTCAACCTCTATTGCAAATTACCATATTTTTCTGACTATAAGACGCACAGTTCATCTGCAGAAAATCTCTGTGCCCGCAGCCCCATTGAAAGCAATGGGCTACCGGCAACCCCGGGGGTGATTTTTAGAGAAGGGCTTTAAATATAAACCCTTCTCTGAAAATTATCCCTAAAATGTGCAAAAAATAAAAATATACTCACCTTTCCGCCGCTGTTGGGGCTCAGGTGTGCTTTGAATCGTCGCTAGCCCCGTCCTGCATCCTCCCATTGCTGGCTGACGACAAGGGGCGGAGATAGTGTGGGAGCTTAGCACACTGTCTCTCGACCCGTCCTGCCTCTTCCCATTGCAGAGAGCCGGCGAGGGGGAGGTAAGAGGGAGACAGCTTAGGAGAGCTAAACTGTCTCCCCCCGCCCAACGGCATTGCAGGCTCGCTGCATGTATGCGTCGGGCCTGGGCCATCTGAATGGGCGCACAAACGTTAGCTTTGTATGGCCCCGTTCATGCATTTTTACGGTGCCGGCGGGTGTTGGCGTTTTTATGTTCGTCCACCGGCGCTGTAAAAATGCACACACCTGAGGCTCATAATAAATGCTGAAGGTCTTCATGTCCAAACTCCAAGATGTCCATCTCTACTGACCGAAAAGCACAAGCAAAGTCAACTCCGATATGCTCAAACCATATAAATAAGCCACAGAAGTTTGTGATTTGGCGAGTGATGAAACAAAAATGGATCTTTTCGGGCCTATGGATCATATGGTCTGTAGGTGACAACACTGGATTCCATGTTTCCCCGATACAGTTTAGAAAATCTAAATCGTAACTGTGTGCTATGAACAATCAGGGCCCTTCTCCTCCAACACAGTTTTCATAGACTCCAAATCTAAGAAAAAAAAGAAGCTTTGTGTTCGCCACAGATAATAGTCTTGTTAGTTGGCTTGTGTAGGTGTAGATTATTACACTGCGTACTTTAGTACACAGTTAGCTCCTCCAGCCTTGTTCTTTCACTTTGTCAGTTTTCCCCCAGCGTCTTCCTGATTCACTGTAATTAGTCAACGGACAAGTTCAACTAAACCACTGTTTTCATTTTGTGGACACAGACGTTAACAGTTTAATTAAGTGTGTGCCTTCTTGTGCTCGCACATTTGCGCTTTAACCCTTTTACCATTAAGGAATTTCTAATGCACAGCAATATAATATTTTGCCAAAGCAGGGTTGTGATCCTTATTGGATTTCAATCCGTTCATCAATTTACCATTAGCCTTTTAGCTTAGCAGTTGGTGTATGATCATAGCAAGACGTATACAATGTGTGCAGTATACATCCAGCCTGGGATATAATCAAGATGCTAAATGGAGTGACCGGTCATCCTACCCATTGATCCAAAGTATTGGTGCTAAGTGAGATGCAAAGTTGAATGACCCATAAGTTGGTCATCAGCCGTTCTGTTATATTGATATTTTAAGTTATGAAAGCAAGGGAGGGGGGGGGGGGGCGACTGTTGTGGGTTGTTTTGTTAAACCAAAAATGCTCAATAATTATATATTTAATTAAAAAAAAGATGGTTGTACAATTCAGATAGTTTTTTTGGCCAACAGATATTCCATTCGACACTCCCATACAAATGCACTGTTAGCTCGATTGATCATCCATGACTTCAAAAGAGAGGTTGTAGAATTAAGGTACCTTTACATAGCATGACTATCACCTGAATAATCGCTGGAAACAGCAAATTTGGGCAATAGGCATCCCATGTACAAGCAGACGCTGACAGGGCAAAGAGCAAGAAATCGATCATTTGTCAGAGTCACTTGGTTTCAGTTCGCCTAAAAAGCAAGCAACAGTCGGGTAGAGTAAAAAGGACTGACTGTTTACTGTGAATAGAAGCGGACATCTGGAACGGACCCCAGACCACTCCGCCCTCCTTCGTTCACTGTCATCCCATGTAAAGGGACCTTAATAGAGATGAGCGAGCACGCTCGGTAAGGTCAGTTACTCGAGCGAGCCTCGCTCTTTTCGAGTAACTGCCTTTTCGTCCGAGCGTGCTCGGGAGGAGAGGCGGGGGAGAGCGGAGGGGAGAGAGAGAGGGATCTCACTCAGTCTCCCCCGCCGCCCCCCGTTGACCCCCCGAGCACGCTCAGACGAGAAGGCAGTTACTCGAGAAGAGCGAGGCTTGCTTGAATAACTGACCTTGCCGAGTGTGCTCGCTTATCTCTAGACCTTAAGAAATGGCCAGACATCTCTGGTGATGGCTCATCTTCCCTGAGGACAGAAGGATAGATCATGTTGAAATCCAGCAACTTAACACTACTTTCCCCTCACATCTACCATCGGGAAAATATCCAGTCCTGCTTGAATTGTCAGGTTCAGCCAAGATTAATCTAATGTGTATGGTCATCATAAAAAGATTAGGGAGAGGAGATGGTATCCACAGGACCTTAACCCCTGTTCTAAACATGGGGATGAGACCAAAATATGCTGGGGAATCCATGTCTATGGATTTCTATATGCTAAGTCTATGGAATTTGCCAGCAAATAAGTTGTTTCTTGAGTACAACCCTTTCCCATGAGCTGTACTAGGTCATATGGAGGCAGTCTTTGACAAAGGATCCTGGTTATACGCCAGAGTAGAGAGACACCCATAGAGAACATCTCTGGCGTACCCAGCTTGGCCAAAAATTACATAGTTGACTATGCATATCAATGTCTGCCATGTAATACTTAAAGGGGTTGAATCAGATTGGAAAAACATGGCTGCTTTCTTACAAGAGCAATATCACTTCTGTCCAGCTCAACCCCATCACTAGTACTCCAGCTCAACCCCATTCATACCACACAAAATCCATGGACAAAAGTAATGCTTTTTCTAGAAGAAAGTAGACAAGTTTTTGTAATCTGATACAACTTCTTTCGGTCTAATTCTCCAAATGACCGTGCAATAATGACCCCTGAGCCTGGCTGGTTGCCCTAATACCCAAAGGTTTAAATCCCCATTAAATAGACAAGAAGTCCAGAAACCCAACGTTTTTCTTTAGTTCATTCGACTAATTTCTAGTTTTATGATGCACTATGGCTTAGTTACTACTCTTCCTTGGAACCAATTTCTCATTTTGAAATTAATACATAGTAAACAGTCACAACATTATCATCTTAAGGAAACCCAAAAGGTATAATGGAGGGACATGACCTATACCACAGCAAAGATCCTCTACTCCAAGAGTTGTCAACTGCATGGCTATAACATACTTGATTAGTAACATTAAAAAAGCATTTTGAAGACAACATCTGGAGATCATGATTGCATCTCCATCTCCCTTCCTTATGTGGTTAGCAAGGGATAATCTGCATATTTTCAATTCCCATAAATATATTGTAACAAAATACCAGCTGTCCATGTCTACATTTGCTTTGTTAATAAAGATTTGAGTTGCATTGCTGAATAGGTGTTTCCTTTTAAAGGGGTTGTGTACAGTCTACACTGTTCTTCCCTGCAAATGTGATTCACTACATCAATATTTCTGGGATGCCTTCGGTGCATAGTTCTCTCTAAGTCATGCCACAGCATTTTAGTAGAGTTGAGGTCAGCAGCACTCCAAAATATAAATCTTCTTATTTTCCAACCATTCTTTAGTTGATTTCTTTGTATTCTTTGAGTGAATTCCAGTAATTACAAAAGGTTCATATAAAGGGCCCCTGTCACCACCTATAAACTAAGTTATGGTGCTCGTAGAGCAGGTTCTGTGAAGTCCAAGGTTGTATTTTTTATATTGACTAGGCTACCTATTCCTGCACTGTAACCTGTAGAAGTCAAGTCATGGACAGTGAGGCGGACTCATCTCTGCAGACTGTCTGCATGTGCTCCCATTGATCTCTATGGGAAAGCATGCAGACAGCTTGCAGTTTTGAGTCTGCTGCCCTCTACACACACCGACTTCCATTGGTGACAGCATGGAAACATGGAGCCAAGTAATTCCTTAACATACTTTCCTTGACTCCTCAGAACCTACCCTATGAGCACCATACATTAGTTTATGTGGCGTAGAGTGCAATGGCAGCAGAATGCAGTCCTCAGCTCTCGCTCAAGACCTGAAGGTTGCGGGTTCAATCCCCACATGGTTCAGGTAGCTGACTCAGCCTTCCATCCTTCCAAGGTTGGTAAAATGAGTAATGGGTAATAAACAAGTTTTTATTTGTTATAGCGCTATAACAAGTCCCCCCCCCCCATATTTTCATGTAAAAAGAAGTAGAGTAGAATGTGACTGAGAGTCTTGCCTTCCCAATTGTCTGAGTCTAGCTGTGAATCACTCTTTGTGGGTGGAGGAAGTAGGACTCGCAGGCTTTCTATGGAACTACTGACCAAAACTATAGAGAACTATATATCCCCAAACTCAGCATCTTCCCCTCTATCGTATGCCGCCCTCAGAAAGAGACCTGACAGATCCGCTTTAAAATGTTACCATTCCAAAAAGAAGTATGCATGATCTAAGATACAATCAGTACATTGAGGACCTATGGTGGTTGCCATAAAAATGCTTGTCATAGTTTCACGAGAAACATCATTTCAAGGTCTACAGAACAGAACAGAACTACCATAATTTACTGTCGTAGCAAGAAAATGTGTTTATTAGAGAATGAACTGAACTCCGGAATATTTGTTGGTGTTATGTCTCCGCAGTGAGGATAAATGTTTGGTTTTAGAGGCCGGGGGGTTAACACTCAGGTTTATGGAGACATATGGAGACCATTTTGAGGGGCTTAGGCTGCTAAAAAAAACTGATAGACATAAGATACCTGGACGGGATTGGACGGCTAATGTATCCTCCTGAGAGTTACTTTTGTGATCTTGACGGATTTACAAGCCTGTCATTTAACCCTTTCGTGTTTCATTTTGACTTCTTCCTTAGGCGCTCCTTCTTCGTCTGTCTCCTGCCCGCATCTATCTGTATAATGACTCTCTTGGTTGTTAATTAATGGATTTTTGAACAGAGCAGAATTTGTACTTTAGGGCCAATCTTTCATGTATTTTATATCCCTGCCACTTTACCATTTTTTGAAATGCAGACAATTCCTGTGTGACCAGAAATAAAACATTACTTACATTGTGATTATATTACTTTTTATGGTTCATATATTGTGCGTAGCACCGGTTTTATTGTATCTGTGACACGCATACATAATATCTCCAGTCTACTGCTAAACAAATGTCTTTTTAACCTTTTTTTCTAAAAGTTTTTTTCTTTTTGGTGATGATGTCATAAAACAACAGGAAGAAGACCCCTTCATGACTGCGATACACCTTATCCCTGACCTCACTAGTGGGTTTTAAACTTATACATGCATCTGTTAAGGCGGCAGCTTGACTAACTACTGACAGCCAGGCTCCTGCTTCAACAGCCAAGAACAGAAAAGCCTCAGATCCTTGCAGTTTAACCCCTTACGTGCCATGATCAATAACAACTGCAGCATATAAGCAGATGACAGGGGAAGGGGGCTCTTTCTGTCACCCATTGGCACCCTGCAGTGCAATCACAAGGGACCATTGGGTTCCAATGGCAATTGGAAGCCTGGCAAAGTTCTCCATATCTGCCTTGTAACTTAGTCTATTAGGCCCTGCCTCCTGCAGAGTCTAATAGGCTGCTGTAATAGGCATAGTAAGATGCACTACATAAATAATGCAGTGTACTATCCTAGTGACTGAACAATTGCATCTCCAAGTCCCCGTGAGAGACTAAAAACAGTGTAAAAAAAAAAAGCTTAATAAAGTTTAAATCCAGTTTAAAAAAGGATACATATTTCCCCACAAAAAAACATTTTAAATGGATAATATACCCTAAAAAGAATTAAAAATAGCAAAACACATAATAGGTATTAGGGATCTTTCACACGGGTGTCAGAATTTATGTTCGCCTGCTGGCATAAAAAAAAACGCGTTAACTGGTGCACAAAGCTAACATATGTGCGCCTGTTCAGATGGCATATACGTTGAGCCCACAATGTCGTTGGATGGAGGACACAGTTTAGCTCTGCTAAGCTGTCTCCCCCTTCCTTCCCCTCACCGGCTCTTAGCAAGGGAAGTTGGCGGGACGGTGAGGGGTTGAGGAACTAGTGTGCTAAACTCTCTCCGTTCCTTGTTGGCAGCCAGCAATGGGAGGAGGAGGGATGGGGAAGGAGCTAGTGCGCTAAGCTTACCAACTAGCTCTGCCCCCATTCCTCTCCCTCCTATTGCAAACATCCGGCAAGGGGCAGAGAGAAAGGGGAGGGAGTTTAGTAGTCACACTGCTAAACTGTCTCCCACCTCCCTTCTCCGGCAGCTGTCATTGGCTCCCATAGGAGTCTATGCAGCCGCCAACATATTTCGGCCAAGAAAGATAGTTCCAGGACTATCTTTCCTGCCCAGCGCTATATTGGCCGGCCGGGCACTTTTATGGCTTGGGAATAGGCCCGTGTGATCTAATGCATTGGAATCCAATGCATCAGATGGTAGCGTATATCGGCCAGCCGTGAAAACGGCGGCCAATATATGCTCATGTAAATAAGCCCCTGCTGTGTTAATGACAGCCCAAACAATGAAAACATTTGATTATTTATTTTGCATGGTGAACAACGTAAAAATCATTTAAATAGGTAATGCAAAAATTGCTATTATTCCTATATTTGCCTCCTAAAATGCAATCCAAAAGTCATATGTACCTCAAAATGATACCAATATAAATTACAACTCTTTCTATAAAAAACAAGACCTCACGGAGCTCCAGTGCCGGGAAAATAAAAGTGTTATGGCTTTTTGAAGCAGCGATGCAGATTCAATTGTTTGTCTTTAAAAATGTGATTTTTATTATGCAAAAGTAGTAAAATAAAAATCTCTTTAAACTCGGCGTCGCAGTAATTGTGCCGATCCAGATGAGAAAATGATGATGTAATATTTACCGAAGGATGAACGCTGTAAAAGCAAAACACAACAACAATGGTGGAATTACTGAACATTTCCCCAAACCTCCCCATTCACCCCAAATAAACAAGCCCTCATATGGCTATGCGAACGGATGATAGCTCTTAGGGCTTATTCAGACAACCGTATATCGGCCGGGTATTCACGCCCAGCCGATATACGGCGTCCCTCTCTGCAGGGGGAGGAGGCTGAAAGAGGCGGGAGCAGTGCTCTGAGCTCCCGCCCCCTCTCTGCCTCCTCTCCGCCCCTCGGCACTATTTGCAATGAGAGGAGGTGGGGCTAAGTTCTGAGAGTTAGCTCTGCCCACCCCGCCCCCTACCATTGCAAATAGTGCCGAGGGGCAGAGAGGGGGCGGGAGCTCAGTGCATTGCGCCCGGCTCTTCCAGCCTCCTCCCTCTGCAGAGAGGAATGCCGTATATTGGCCAGCGTGAATACGTGGCCGATATGCGGTCGTCTGAATAAGCCCTTACAATGTGACAATGAAAATCACACAAAATAGGCTGGTCACAAAGGGGTTAATAAGTGTCCATTAATACAAAAAAGAAGCAACCCCTGCAGTGTCAGGAAAGTGGAACATGAGAGTCCCATTCTTGAGATGGGCAGGATTCACAGCAGTGAGGCTCCCACTGATCAACAAGTTATTCCCAATCTGCAGGGTACAGCCCCTTTAAAAGAAAAGGTGCTCCCGAATTGTTCTTTTACGTGACATATACAAGTATTTATTTAAACAGACATCTTAGAAGAGGTAGTAGAGTAGTCACAGGGTGAACAAAGTAAATAGTCACAAAATGAAAAAAAATCTGGCGCTGCTATATGCTATGTGAAATTGTATAGGCGTATATAGATAGGAACTTACTTCACCGGGGGGGGGACTTAGAGATCATCAAATCCCCCCAATCTTTCTCTGCGATTGGGATCTAGTATCAGATGCTGTAGGTCATTTCCAGTTTTTTAATTCTAGGCAAACAGTTAAAATAAAGACATAACATGTACAACAGAAATAAAGAACTACTACGCGTTTCGAAGGTAAAAACTTCTTTTTCAAGCATAATAGAACTTAGTTAGTGTGTGGTTGACATAGCCACAATATGGTGGCTGAAGGAGGAACAGGGACGGAAGAGGAGGGGGAAGGGGAAGAGGAGGGGGAAGGGAAAGGCAGGGGAAGGGGTGGTAAAGAGTATCAAGAATCCGCCCATAGAGTGTATGAGGGAAATCCCATTGGTTGATGCAGTGGCGCAGCTAAAGGCTCATGGGCCCGGGGGCAAAAGTTAAATTTTGGGCCCCCCAACCTCTTTTAACCCCTTAATGCAGAGGCATAACTTGAAGCTCCTGGGCCCCAATACAAAACCTGTAACAGGGTCCCCAACTGTAATGCTTTATTCACGGTACTAGGCTCCCTATATGGAGAAGAGATGCCTTATGGGCCCAGGTGGAACAGCATCTCTTATAGTTACGCCAGTGGGTTGATGGGTTATTCCCTACACTAATATAGTCCACCATCATATAGTCTTGAGGTGGCCAGACAAAGGGAGCAGGGGTTATCTCAGGCGCAAAGTGACATTTTATTGAAGCTTTCTCAAAAGAACTCCCTACACAATAATGATAGTAGATTGGGGTAATCTCCACCTACTGAGGGATGTGTTGGGTGGCCATATCGGCCTATATAATGATATGTAGCTGCATCACAGAGGCCATCTGTGAGCATTAGTGATGCCATACTAAATAGCAGCAGCACGCAAGAGCTGGCCCAGCAGTACTAAAGAGGCCACAAAGTACGTGACAATGGGCCAATAAGTGTATGAGATGACTCTGTTCCCATGATGGGGGGGCAACTGCAACTTTTTAACTGTATGGAGAAGGATCCTTGAAGAGACCAGGACCCAAATGACTGAATAACAAAAGGGCCTTGATGACCTGGGGCCGAAGAGGCAAAGCCCATTGTGTACTGGTCAGAAAAATCGTCGTGGTAAAAAACTAGTTTCATATATCTAAGTGTGTACACACTCAGGCCACTTTATGAACTGTGTTAATATTGTGCACTGGGTATACGAGGGTTAGGCAGTAGATATGTCGCTCGGTGTAAATATATGTGCCAGAGTGGCAAGGCACTTGAGTGAGGCACTATGTGCCAAGGAAAGATTATGAATGTTGATGTTCCATATTCTTTGTGGATTAAGAAATGTACCCTGGTACCTACAGTGTATTGAGCCTGCAATGACAGTCTGATGCCGCGGCCAGGTGTTGGCTGTTGACTATGGAACCCACTCCATACACTTCCTGCCATTGGGGGGGCGTACATGTGCGTCTTCTTGCGTGAAGGGGTTCAGTTACTATAAGTTGAGGGGACTCCAGGTTGATACATTTTACCCGCTGTGATACATTGTAACAAAATATCGAGGCAGAATTAAGAATTGTGCTGCCGGTGTGCTTAGAGCATTATTGAGCCTGGATACAAGTAAGCAAAGTGCAACATATATTTTGGCCATCTACTTAAAGTCTCGAATGAGAGATTCCGTTTAAATCTTTCGTACATATAGCAGGATTTAGTGTAATTGTGAAAACTAATTACTAATATATCACGGACAGGCTAAAGGCCCACATCCTCCCTATAAGCCATAGGCAAGGCCAGACCTTGCATCTCATTTCATGTTGGAGGTCAGAAGAGAAGCCACAGGATTCATCGCTGGCTTTTTATTTTGATAACCTTCCTCAAAGGCAGTAACTTTCCACCAGATTTCCCATTCTCACTAAATTATCTCCTGCAAAACAGAATTGCTACTGACAAATGCCAATTGAGGTTTTCAACAATCTGCATAGTAAATGAGACTGCTGAAAATAGATCTACGATATTTCTGCTTGTCATCTGGATGGCTACGTGACGCATCTGATGACAGCCTACTATTGGCTGCCCCTGGTTCTTACTGCTTTAGGTTTGCTTTTCCGAAGAAATATGGGATTTACATCCAGTATGTAGCAGAGCTGAGGGAGTCAATGCAGCAGAGTGATGGTATTACTATTTGTTTTAAAGGGATAACTTGGGGCTCCTGAGACTCAATGGAAACAAGGCTCCCAACTATGATACATCACTATCATGTGGGGTTTAGGGACTGTTGGTCCCCTCGGAGGTTTAGGATGTAAAAGTGTTTTCCAGGGTAATACTATTAATGGCCTATCCTCAGAATAGGTAATTAAAAGGGTATTACGGTAGTTGAACCTTTTTTTTTCAGTTTTTGCCAGTCTACTAGATGGGTAAAAACTAGAGATGAGCGAGCACCAAAATGCTCGGGTGCTCGTTACTCGGGACGAACTTTTCGCGATGCTCGAGGGTTCGTTTCGAGTAACGAACCCCATTGAAGTCAATGGGCGACTGGAGCATTTTTGTATATCGCCGATGCTCGCTAAGGTTTTCATTTGTGAAAATCTGGGCAATTCAAGAAAGTGATGGGAACGACACAGCAACGGATAGGGCAGGCGAGGGGCTACATGTTGGGCTGCATCTGAAGTTCCCAGGTCCCACTATTAAGCCACTATAGCGGCAAGAGTGCCCCCCCCCCCCCGTCAGCATAAAGATCGTTCTCCTCTGCCATAGCTGTCATTGATGTCATTGAATGGCTGTGATTGGCTGAAGGCATGTGTGTTTTCTGGAGGCGGGGATTTCAAACCCTGCGTCCAGAAAGCAATGCTCTGCCGGGGACCAGGAGGGAGCGACAGCCTGCAGCAGCGCCGCAGAACGCCAGGAGAAGTGAGTAATGATTTTTATTCTTTGCTCCGCTGTATTCCCGGCGTATAAGGTGACAGTTGGGGGGTCGTCTTATACGCCCTGTCGCCTTATACGCCGGTATATACGGTATATATTTTTATTGTAACACATTTCTGGATGAATTGCAGGGAAGGGCTTATATATTTAAGCCCTTCCCGACAATTCATCCCGCGATCGCCGGCAGCCCATTGCTTTCAGTGGAACCTGCTGTATTGCCGGCTCCATTGAATTCAATGGGCAAACATCGTTCTTCTCTGCCACAGCTGTTACAGCTGTGGCAGAGAAGAATGATTTGTCTTCTATATGTTCTCAATGAGGTCGGCGCTGCTGCCGCCGGCCCCATTGAGTGCATATAGAGAAGAGAACAGGAATCGCAGATCGCACATAGGTGCGATCTGCGATTTCTATGGCCTAAGAAGGACCGTTGGGGTTCTTGAAGCCTAAAATAACTCCTAACGCTCTCCCTATAGCAGCAGCACCAGCAGCAGCACTTACCCTGATTTATGTCAGAAGGCATCTGTGGCGAGCCGCGGGAGGGCAGATTTTAATACTCGGGTGACACCTGATCTCCCCAGCCACTCACTGCAGGGGGGTGGTATAGGGCTTGAGCGTTGCAGGGGGAAGTTGTAATGCCTTCCCTGTCTTTCTATTGGCCAGAAAAGCGTGCAAATTTCTCAGGGAAGAAAATGAAAGTGACTCGAACATCACGTGGTACTCGTCACGAGTAACGAGCATCTCGAACACCCTAATACTCGAACGAGTATCAAGCTCGGACGAGTATGCTCGCTCATCTCTAGTAAAAACTAATAGATCAGTGGGGTTCTGACCACTGGGACCCATGCCAATCCTGAGAACAGGGGATCCCCACAATTTGATAGTGAAGGATCCATTCTCCCATTTCTATAGTGCACTAGTGAATAGAGCCGCCGCCAAGAATACGCCCTACCTCTCCATTCATTTCAGTGGGGCAGACAGAGATAGCCAAGCACAGCACTCAACTATCTGTCTGCACCATTAATGGCGCCACTGCCGAGCAAGTATGACCAGCAGCTCCAATCCCCCTCTCACTATGGAAATGGAAGAAGGGATTCCTGAACTGTGAAATAGGAGGGATATGGGTCCTCTATTATCGGGATTGGTGTGGGTCCCAGTGGTCAGACTTCCTCCGATCCAGTGAATGGGTGAAAACTAAAAAAGCATCCCACCGAAATACCCCTTTAATAGTTGATCAGCTGGGGTCCACCACTGGGAACACTGGCTGATCAGCTAATCAGTCATCCGCTGTCAGCGCCGCAATACACAGGAGAGTAAGCTGCTGCTCCGACCTCTATGTAGTGGCCAGCACTTGTACTTGCAGCACAGATATAAAATCAGTAGGATTTGCCTGCAATTACAAGCGCTGGTCAATACACAGGAGTCAGATCCAATTGCTTCAACTCTGCGAGCACCTGATCAGTCAGGGCAGAAGACCTCAGCCGATCGACTATTGATGACTGATCCTGAGGATAGGTTATCAATAGTATTTGCCTTGAGAACCTCTTATGGGCTTAGTCAGACAAGCGATTTTTTTGTGCGCATGTTATGTGCATTTGCGATTCGCATCTATTAGAACCGATGCTTTCCAATGAAAGCAAGCACATGTCCATTTTTTACATGCGAAAGAAATTCCCACCTGTAAAAAATAGGACAGCGATTCGCAAGCACACCTAAAATTTGCGCATATTGTGCAGCCCCATTGAAAGCAATGGGAAAGGATCACTATTCCCTGCTGCAGCTGTCACAGCCGCAGCAGGGGATTCTTTGGATGTGAAACCCCGCGGAGATAAAGAAATCCTCGGCCACATCTGCCACAGCTGTGGCAGAGGATCGTGATGTTCTCTTTATGTTTTCGGCGGGGTTGGCACTACTGCTGCCGGCCCCATTGACCACAAAGTGAAACCCCTGGATATGACAGAATCCCCTGCTGCAGCCGTCACAGCCGTAGCAGGGTATAGTGGTGGCACCACACTTTATGTGTGAATTTTGCCATGGTATGATTGCACAACAAATGCAAATTTAAAAACGCGTGTGTCGCTTCGGTCACGCAACTTTGTTTTACACGTGTTTTGCTTTTTTTTCATGCACCTAAATGCGTGAAAAAAATGCTCATCTGACCGAGCCCTTAGGCCTCGCTCACAGGAGCGTGTGTTTTGCGCTCGCACAATGTACACTTTAAAAAAGAACCAATGGGTTCTTATAGAAGCGTTCATATGCAAAGAATTAGCAGCACAAAATGGCGCGCACCTAAAAAGATAGAACATGCACTATGTTCAGTGCGTGCCTGCAGGAGTTTCTATTGACTCCTATTGAAGCAGGAGTTCATGGAAACTCCTGTGCTGCCAATAGCTTCTCTGCTGCTTACAGCAGGACATTTAAAAGGTGCTTCTGGCCAGAAGCACCTTTAAAATGTCCCACTGTTGACTTCTTAGTCTCCGCAGGGCTGAGGGGACTTCCGGAGGGTTCCGTTAATCCCCACCTGGAGTCTACTCATCAGACAGTCTTCTTCTGACTTTCTGGTGGCCGGGGATTAAAAAAATTGAAAGCGCTGCCTCTGATTGGCTGAGCGCTGTGACCAATCAGAGGCAGCGTTCAGCCATTCATTGAAGCCAAACCCAGACTTGATTCCCCAACCGATAATGCAAGATCAGCAGGAGATTAACCACTATGTTGTCTAAACGATTTGAACAACACTGTACAGTAGTAGTATTAGTAGCAGTAGTAGTAATAGTAGTATCAGTAATAATAGTACTAGCAGCAGTTGTAGTTTTGGTAATAGCAATAGTATTATAAATATAATGAACACTACTGCAATAGCAGTAGTGGCAGTGGTACTAGCAGTAGTAATATTATTAGCAATAGTAGTACGGTAGTATCAGTAGTAATACTACTAGCAGCAGCTACAATAGCAGCAGTGGTAGAAGCAGAAGTATTAGTAGTAGAGGTAGTAATAGTACTAGCAGTATTAGTATTATTAGTAGTAGTAATAGTAGTATCAGTAGTAATAGTACCGGCAGCAGTAGTAGTATTGGTAATAGCAATATTATTATAAATATTATTAGTAGTAGCAGTAGTAGTAACGGTAGCAGGAGTTTTAGTAGCAGCAGGAGTTGTTGTAGTTTTAGTAGTAGTAACTAGAGATGAGCGAGCATACTCGCTAAGGCAAACTACTTGAGCGAGTAGTGCCTTATGCGAGTACCTGCCCGCTCGTCTCTAAAGATTCGGCTGCCGGGGAGGGGGAGAGAGTGAGAGAAAGATCTCCCCTCCGTTCCTCCACACTCTCCCCCGCCGCTACCCGCCCCCCGCCGGTAGCCGAATCTTTAGCGATGAGTGGGCAGGTACTCGAATAAGGCACTACTCACTCAAGTAGTTTGCCTTAGCGAGGAAGTTCGCTCATCTCTAGTAGAAACAGTAGTAGCCATTATAGTATTAGTAACAGAAGTAGTAGTAGCAGTAGTAACAGTAGTAGTAGAAAGAGGAGGAGGAGTACTAACAGTAGTAGTAGTAGCAATAGTAGTAGGAACAGTAGTAGTAAAGGTAGTAGTAGAAAGAGGAGGAGGAGTACTAACAGTAGTAGTAGTAGCAATAGTAGTAGGAACAGTAGTAGTAACGGTAGTAGTAGAAAGAGGGGGAGGAGTACTAACAGTAGTAGTAGCAATAGTAGTAGGAACAGTAGTAGTAAAGGTAGTAGTAGAAAGAGGGGGAGGAGTACTAACAGTAGTAGTAGTAGCAATAGTAGTAGGAACAGTAGTAGTAATGGTAGTAGTAGAAAGAGGAGGAGGAGTACTAACAGTAGTAGTAGTAGCAATAGTAGTAGGAACAGTAGTAGTAAAGGTAGTAGTAGAAAGAGGAGGAGGAGTACTAACAGTAGTAGTAGTAGTAGCAATAGTAGTAGTAACAGTAGTAGTAGAAAGAGGAGGAGTACTAACAGTAGTAGTAGTAGCAATAGTAGTAGGAACAGTAGTAGTAGTAGTAACGGTAGTAATAGTAAGAGGAGGAGGAGTACTAACAGTAGTAGTAACAGTAAGAGGAGGAGTACTAACAGTAGTTGTATTAGTAGCAGTAGTGTGTGATATATTAAACCGGCAGAGATTTTCACCTGCAGAAGGCCTATGTCACACGAGCGTATGTACATTTGCGTGTGCATTTGTGCCTCATTCTTGCTCTCACCTCTGTGTTTTGTACTGTAATATTTTCACACTTGTGCGCATTAAGAAAAACATGCAGCCACCCTTCCATACATTAAAAATGGCTAACTCGCCTAACTAGTTTCATATGTTCTGCCACACCATTTTCATTCTATATGGGCGTTTCCACACTTTCTTGTACATTTCTAATCTGTGCTTTTACAAAGAATTGTAGATTTATAGAATCCTTCAACTCAAAAACCAAAGCGTTAAATAACAAGTTCAATTCTGCTACTAAAGCCCTTTCACAACATTATTACATGGCCTATACAGGTAAAATATGTAGATTTAAAATGGAGGAGGCAACGTCCTTTAGAAGAGCTTCTATTTAATATACAGCCAAAAATCCCATTAAACGTCCCCATTCATTATACGGACTTTCTCAATCTGTAAATGACATCACTGCGCTGTGATTTACGTGCAGCCAGTATTCTGTTTATTATGGGAAAGCGGCTATGGATTATTGCCAAAGTACTGAGACAAAGGTTTGCGTTGGCCGTACCCAGACCTCTCCTAGCTATAGTTCACTTTAAGTTTAAATGCTACAGTATGAACAGTTTAAAACTTGTGTCTCAGGAGGTCTGCTGCGAGGAGCTTAGAATTCCTTAAGTATGCATGTACTGCACATAAAACTGAATTCATAGCAGCAACACTTTACGCTAACCTCCTGCACTCGCCGCCTGTTGTAATTGGAGCAGATGTGAGATGGCAAATGAAACATGGAATGGAAGAAAGTTATTGCAAGACATACAAAGGATGTGCCCAACTTTGCCAGTGGCAAAGGCATCTTCTGTACTGTCTTTAGAAAACAGGCCTTCATTATTGTCTTAACTGGTTTCTGCTTCGGGATTATATTCCTTATCACTAGTAGCTGCGGCAGATAAGAAACCAAGGATCAAACAAGCGATATGCATCAGGTTCATAGATGAGAGTCAGGCTTTCTCTGAAGACGATAACAGGCATCCTCGAATAAGACAACTTGTACATCATTGTTTTTTCTCCAATAGCCAGTGAATGGCTAATGATAAGACCTTACCTCATCACGTCATCAAGTCTTCCTCAAGGAAATGATCTGCTTGATAGAAATTGTACTCAATGAATTATACATCATGAGTCACGTACAGATCTAAAGGATTCCCGGTTCATTCACCCAGAAAAAGTCTTAACGAGACGTCAGTAAGGCGTACCAATAAATATAGAATCTTTCCTATCTCTATGTCTGTGCTGTGCCACAGACATTCCAATGATGGAAGAACCCACCCAAAGTGGTTAGATCTGCCAAGGAAGATCTAAAGTGGGAGCTGGAGCAAGGCCGTAGGCGAAGACCCGGGCATGGCAGGGTTAGCAGGGAAGTGAAATGGATAGTTGACATCAGAAGAAAAGGTGGAGCTATTATGAAGGAAGGGGTGGAGCTAAAAACGTGCGGGAAGAAGAACTGTTGGTGACATCAGTTGTGAGGAGATTGCATCATGAGAAGAAGCAAGTCCCACCTTCCCACCCTATGGATGATGCAGTGGGGAAGTTCATATGAAGATCTATAAAGGAGCTGATGGGGGGGTTTATTACCATTATCATGGCTGTGGTGAGTGCTGCGGTCTGTGGAGTTGGTAAGAAAATTGGATCAGGGGGAAGGTAGGTGGGGAGGGGGCTCCTTTCCCCTATGTTATTCTTGGTTGGTTTTTGGTCTGTCACCTCTTGGGTTTGACAGGGGGTAATCCCTGCAGAGATGGTGGTGTGTCTAGCTTTGTAAAGGCTACTGGGTCTCCGAGGTGGTTGGGACCACCTGGAGGCATTTGGCTTATATATTTCATGGAAAATGGTGAGGTGACAGATATAAGGGACTCCAAGGACCTCTGCTTGTGTTAGTTGGCTTTATTTGCTTTTATTATGTAACTTGTCTGCAATAAAATGGCTGCTGTGGCCAAATTATCCAAAACCAGAAGTGTGTTGTCTTCTATCAGGTGTTTCATAATATGGTGTGGTAATGGGTAAAGCTACAGCTGGGAGCGACTCTGTTATACCCATGTCATGGTCCTTTTAGACAAATCGAGGTCTCAGTCCGATGTAACTAGCTCTGATTGACATACATGTCATTTTAGAACTGGTTTAATTTCCTCTTACATAGGTCAAGAATCGGCGCATAGGCATGAACGATGGCTACTATGAACATAGATCCCCATAGGCTGGTTGTACCTCTCCCTGTTCACACCACTGAGCATTTTTATGCTTGCTGAAACTGAACGATCAGTTGACTAATGACCAGTAGGAGGAACGTTCAGGCCTGATAATCATCCCATGTAAAAGGACCTCAATACTTAAGAGGGCAATTTTTTTCTCGATGGAATCTGTCTTCTATGGAGGCTAAATTAGCTGATCAATCGGGGGGACCATGGGGCATGTAGGCTCCTTTTTTAAGTCAACTGACAGTTATATAAAGTGTATGACCAGCTTAAAGCAGTTTTCAGACACAATGGTTGATGGCGGGGAGGACACAAAATAACAAATTAAGGCATATTCTCCAGTCAGATGTCTCCCAGGTCCATCACAGACACTCCGGTCGAGAATCAAGAACTTGCTACAAAGGTTGCAAGCCATTTTTTTTTGTGCACAAATCACAGGCTTCAACAGTTATTCTGCCATGAACCATTTATGACCACAGAAGCCCATGATTGGGTGAGTAGTCACATGCACAATAAATGGAATATAACGACTGTAGCAACTTCAGAATTCCAGAGCAATACAAAAGCGGCTACGATGGACCTAGGGAACCTCCACAGCCCTCAACCACTTTTTTATGAGTGTCGAAAAACCACCTACATGTCTTCAACATCCATGACCATGCTGCTCCTCTGCTCTACGCTATGAGTATATTAGACTTTAGGGAGTGTGAGAGATCCAAAACAGATAATGTCACTGGTCGAGGCATAAATCCAAATATGACAGTGAGCCTTTCCTTAGGAAAGGCCAAACACGTTAAAACATAACTGTAGAAAGAGATAATTTACCCACTTCCGTCTTGAAATCACATGAATAACCCAGTGGCCTAACATTAAGATCTACAGTATTGTTTCCTACCTTTAGGCCATAGTCTACAACTTCTTGCCACCACTGGTCTGGTGCCTTGAACAGGTTTAATGACTTGAAGGTTGACCATGGAAAAAGCACATGTTAATAATGATCTTATTATCAATATTGATCTTGGCAAACGTAGTTATGCCCCACGGTACAAAAATTGAGTATTTCAGCTTGTATCTTTAGTAGAGATGAGCGAGCACCAAAATGCTCGAGTGCTCGTTACTCGAGTCGAACTTTCAGTGATGCTCGAGAGTTCGTTTCGAGTAACGAACCCCATTGAAGTCAATGGGTGACCCGAGCATTTTTGTATATGACTGGTGCTCCGCTAAGGTTTTCATTTGTAAAAATCTTAGCAAATCACCAAAGTCATGTAAAAAACACAGAAATGGATAGGGCAGGCGAGGAGCAACATGCAGGGCTGCATTTCAGGCTCCGAGGTCTCACTGTTAAGCCACAATAGTGGCAAGAGTGAGACACCTCCCCCCCCCCACTGTCAGCATAACGATCATTCTCCTCTGCCACAGCTGTAACAGCTGTGGCAGAGAAGAACGATGTTAGCCCATTGAATTCAATGGAGCCGGCAATACAGCCGGCTCCATTGAAAGCAATGGGCTGCCGGCGAGCGCGGGATGAATTGTCGGGAAGGGCTTAAAAATATAAGCCCTTACCTGAAAAAGAAAGATTTTAGTGTAAAAAAGAATAAAAATGCAGGCATTCTCTTCAATGGAGCCGCTGCTGCTGCCGGCGACTCCATTGAAGACAATGGTCCGCTGGCACACCTGAATTCTTTTTCAGGGAAGGGCTTTACATATAAGCCATTCCCTGGAAATGAATTAAAAATGATTTAAAAAAAATAAAAATAAAAATAGATACTCACCTCCCTTCAGCTGCCGGGGCACGTCTTCTCCTGCTGTCCCCTGCACTGTGGTGCTGAACTGCTGTCATTCAGCTGAGAGCTGCGCTGAGCCAATCAGAGGCAGCACTCACCCATTCATGAATTCATGAATGGGTGTGAGTGAGATCTGCCTCTGATTGGTCAGGCTGTGACCAATCAGAGGCAGCTCATTCAGCAGGCGGGGATTTTAAATCCCCGGCTGCTAAGTACTACTCAGAGCAGTTCAGGAGAACTGCCAGCTGGCCGCAGCTGAGCTCCGTCTGCCGGGAGCAGGTGAGTATATATATATATTTTTTATTTTTACACATTTCTGGATGAATTGCAGGGAAGGGCTTATATATTTAAGCCCTTCCCGAAAATTCATTGTGCGATTGCCGGCAGCCCATTGCTTTCAATGGAGCCGGCTGCATTGAATTCAATGGTCAGTGCTCGTTTAATCGAGACGAGCACCACGTGGTGCTCTTCTCGAGTAACGAGCATCTCGAGCACCCTAATACTCAAACGAGCATCAAGCTCGGACGAGTATTCTCGCTCATCTCTAATCTTTATCTATATGTGTGTATCTATGTTCATATGCATGTACACTATGTATTTTACATATTTCTTTGTATGGTGAGTTATACTCAGCAGAGTTTGCCATAAACTAATTCAGGGTATTTTCACAGTTGAGGTCGTATATGTTGAAGCAATCACATGCAGATCATATAGGGGTCACCACACATCTGTTGAGTGGTAAAAGTAATTATTAGCTGTTATAGAAGCTTGTCATGGGTGAGATACTATAGTGAGATGTAGTCATAGCTTTGTGGCTTTATAGCTAGGATTGCTCTATAATTGGTGTAAGCATTCATTTCATACCTGGGAAATGTAGTATGCATTCATTTAGCCCCACATGACCACCGCAAAGACTAGGCAAGGAACACATCAGTTACAGCCCTGGCTGGCCTTAGCTACATGTAGGCTGTGCAGTCGCACAGGGCAGCGCCCGCTAGGTTGTGGGGGGCAGCAGGCAGGTGTAGGCTGGGGGCAAAACCAATCACCCTTCTTACCTCTTTCAGACCAGAGGATCATTTTCCTCAGGGCAGTAGCATCTTGTGTATCTACATGAATCATCCTACTCCTGGGTCTGTCTCCTCCGCTCTGATGTTCTTAGGTGATGCTATCAGCCCATCAGTGTGCCCACATCACAATTGCTTAATTTTACTACTGTAGTTATGTCATGAGCTTGGTTTTGGTGCTGTATTGAGACTGGTTCTGGTGTTGTATGTTATGAGCCTGGTTATGGTACAGTATTTATTCTCAGTGTCATCCAACCTAAGACAGGCACTGGTGTAGAGATCCGGAGTGTTCTATAGGGTAGGTCGAGTGTTAATAGGTCGCAGGGTTCTCATTATGAGCCCTTCGGGGGACATAGTGGACACCTCTCCAGGGAAAAAGAGTGCTGGAGAAGGATAGGAGCGTAGTGACTTGATCCGACAGTGCCAGGGCGGGAGTGGAGTCTTTTTTCACCCTGCCGGGAGGAACCAGAACCAGGGCAGACCACGTTGAAGCTGGACGGAGAGTACCTGGCACAACTGTGAGTCAGACTTGTCCCTCCACAGTTAGCAGTCAGTGAGCCCCAGGAGAGCCTACATCATTCCCTCCATTTCTCCAGAAATACTCTTTTAATATCTCAAGCATCTAACTTAGTTTGGCAGTCTTATTCCTTAGGAGAGAGAGAGTCAAGGAGTCCCCGTATGCTATTTCATATACATAAAAGGCTATTGAAGTTTCTATTGCCAACTAAACTGCAAAGTGTGAACATTGTCCCTAATCGGCAAGAATTCAGGAAACTGTGTGCCTTCGATTTTACTGTAATCTATTTGGACCTGTATCTTTCTTTCATTATCCTAACTTATACAAAGGCACTGGCATCACAACAGACAGTACATGAACTACTAATTGTCATTGCCATGAACACAATTGCAATCCGCCTGCTGCAGAGTCGCCATCCTAGACAGTGTAGCCACCACTGTGACCAAACCAAAGTTAGCACACCCACTTGAGCTACGCCTGCCAACTTCTGCTCGCTGCACTGGTCACTGCTTAGGTTGAAGGACCTCAGTAGTCACATTTGGTTGTGTAGTTGGGAGGAAGAACTAGATGCCAAAAGTTCTGGGTGCCAGGAAGGGAGCCAGAAAGCAATTTTGCCGTAGCCAAGCTATTACATACAGGGCTAGAGAAAAAAAATGGAATCACTGGACTGGATGGAAAAATGACCCTATGTAGCTGTTACAGGGCGATGCCATTGCTCACCTGCTTCAGAGTGTGTGGTCAGTCACTATCGCCTTCTGTGTGGCATGCACTTCTTCTTTGCTCACTCCCAGGCTCATGCACACTCCCGCCTCTTTCTCACAGGGCCAGCGCGTGCTCCCTAATCTTTCCCCAGCCAATCACCTGCACACCTCTGCTATATTAGGCATCTTCCCCTCCCATGGAGGATACCTAAGCAATAGGGCCCATAGCATTGTGACAAAGTCCCTATTCATGTGTTCCTGGTGATGACCTCTGCTACTCCTGATGATCTGGACTTCTGTGCTCCCTGACCTCGGCTCTGTTTCTGGACTCTGCTTTGCTTTTTGCCTATCCTGCCTGTCCTGCCCTACTAGCCTAGACTTTGTTTATGCCCCTGTGCTGCCAGCCCTGACTCCAGCCTGTTTCATCTCTATGAATTAGTTCAGACCTACAGGTACTGCGCCCTGGTCCATTGCAATGTCAGCAGCCACATGACCAGGACTATGTGTGTGTGTAGCGGCTTGAGACCTTGCAGCAAAACTGGTGTCCCACATGGGAAGATCAAACATGAAAAACGGGTTCGCCCAGACCTGTCACCTCAACCCAAAGCCAAACCAGACTATGGCAAGGTGGATTCACATGTGTTTGTCTGATTCTAGCCATAAGTAAGGATTGATGCAGGGTAACATGGGATATAGAGTCTAACACTTTGCCTTCAAATAGGGTTCTATTAAATAATAATAATCCCAAAAATAATGTTGTATTCATAGTACTGTTCTCCTTATATTGGGAAGAGAGATCTCATGGATGTCCTAAGTCTCCAGGGCCCGGGTGAAAGTACATCTTCTACACCCATTATGGTTAAGTCACTGTGAGTAGTAACACCAGCTTTATGGGCTATACATGTTGGACCTTACAGTATTATGTTAACTGCAATGTCACATCCACAGTCCAAAGTCTAAATGACCAATGTGAATTCCTAGCTTCCTTTTGGTTTCCTAATTATTCTGCAGAAGAGCAGATGTTGATTCCTAGACTGGGGCATAAGAAAGCAGGCAGTTACTGCTGCGGTGTCCGAGCTTGAGGCACGCTGTTGTGGAGGATACCACAGGGATGTTCTCCAGATGATTGACACGGGTTGCTCTATGATTTCCCCCTTCTAGTCCTGTTGCTGGTATATCTCACAGAGTGTGAGACAAACCCACGGCTCTGCGGGGGCAGAAGCCTAAGTCAGCTTCAGCCTAATGCTGACACATCCTCTTCCACCAACAACATCTCTGCATCCCTTCTCTCTACAACTAACTTCTCCTAACTACTCCCTCCTTGCGAGACTAAATACAACTCACAGGTTGGAAGGGGCGGGGGGTGGGGGTTAACTGGACTGTTTATTAGCATGGACATAAGACATATATTCACAAAACAGTTCACATGAGACAGACATACACCTATCCTAAAGACACCCCAACTCCAGGCCACTATACTGAAATCTACCCTAATACTATATAACTATCCCACTGGACACGTTGCCTTCCAAAAAAAAAATGTTCTAATCAGTCAAAGGGGCAAAACGATACAAAAATACATATAAACACAATATGCTGATTTTTTTTCAATACATCATGTTTATTAAAGGGGTTTTCAAGGCAAAAACTATCCCCGGGATTCTCCACCAGTGAGATGATCGCCTGGTTCACTGTCGGTGTAGTGGACTGGATGTTCATCATAGGGGTGGAGAGAGGAAGTGCCCTACTTGGCTTCACTCCCGTTGACATCAATGGGAGTTGAAGTTGGCTATTACACTTCCTGCACTCCTGAGGGTAGATCATCAATCGTTTTTGCCTGGAAATCCCCTTTAATAATGTTATGTTCGGCATGATTTATGGTTTATACCCATTCTGTATGCAGGTGTATGAGTGACAGGCGTGAGCAATACATAAATGATAGGAAGACAAATGATTCCATTCAAATAACATTAAAATCCAAGGTAATCATAGTCTATCATGACATTTATGTATTATATATGATATATTTATATATCAGAAAATGTAAATTACTATGCAATTGAACAGAAGAAAAGAAAAAGAAAAGCTGACAGGTGGCAGTTAAGATTTCTGTGGTCCCTACTATAGAGTTATAGGCAACCTGCGTGCTTCCATATAGTACCTGCATGGGGCACTGTACTATTGTATTATGGAGATATCCTCCGCAGAAAGAATCTCTTCTAGGTGCGGTTATCATGATAATATGGCATTACATAGTAACATAGTATGCAAGGCTGAAAATAGACAAATGTCCATCCAGTTCAGCCTGTTTCCACCCCTCCTCTTTGTTGATCAAGAAGAAGGCAAAAAAAAAAAAAAACAGCGAGGCAGAAGCCAATTTACCCCAAAATTCCTGACTCCATAATGGCAGTCAGAATAACCCTGCAGAAGACTTCTCCATTCCCAATCCCAAATGCCTCTGTTGGACCACTCTGATCCTGTTATGGACCTTTCACAGTCGACAGGATATTTTGCAACAGTGTTATAAAAAATGTCATCCATGAATTCCGCACTAGATCCTCATGGTTAACTGTGGATTTTGATGCAGAATCGTCAGCAGGATTCTGCTGTAGCGGAATATTCCATCCTTTGTGAAAAGTCCCTTAGAACCCTTTTACATGAAATGACTATCATGTATATAATCCTTAAAACATGCAAAAACGAATGATAATTATTTGGTGTAAACCCAACCAACAATCAACACTAATTTGTTCACTTAGCGTTAAAGGGGTTGTCTCGCGCCAAAACGTTTTTGGGTTTTTTTCCATAGGCCCCCCGTTTGGTGCAGGACAACCCCAAAGGATGTGTTAAAAAAAAAAAAATTTATTACTTACCCGAATCCCCGCTCTGCGACGTCTTCTTTCTTCCTTCTTCTTCCTTCACCAAGATGGCCACCGGGATCTTCACCCACGATGCACCGCAGGTCTTCTCCCATGGTGCACCGTGGGCTCTGTGCGGTCCATTGCCGATTCCAGCCTCCTGATTGGCTGGAATCGGCACACGGGACGGGGCAGAGCTACGATGACGACGCGGGACCAGCTCTCCGGCACGAGCGGCCCCATTCACCAGCCAGAAGACCGGATTGCGCAAGCGCGTCTAAAAATGCCAGAAGACAGCGAATTTAGAAGGATCCATGGCGACGGGGACGCTAGCAACGGAGCAGGTAAGTGTATAACTTCTGTATGGCTCATAAATAATGCACGATGTATATTACAAAGTGCATTAATATGGCCATACAGAAGTGTATAACCCCACTTGCTGCCGCGAGACAACCCCTTTAATTGTTCATCTTATGTAGGCATAAAAATCACTGTTTGCCATTTGCCCGTTATTTCATGTAAAAGGTGATTGTTCCGTTGTTCCCAGACCATTCCCAGGCATATCGAAACTCCCCTGACAGACTAATGATGGCCGAAAGAAGCAATGATGAAAAAATGTGAAACAATTATCATGTAAACAGACAACGGTTGAAAGGAAACAACTCAGTCATGGTTTGCTCGTTCCAAGGATTAATTGGTCTGTGTAGGAAGACACTTAGTTGCCTAAGATAAAAGTTGATTGATTAAAATGGGCTTCATCACCTTAGACCCACAGCTATCTCCAGAACGGGGACCTCCGACCTCAGTCCTGCTTGAAAGATGGCCACTCATGTGCAACTTTCTCCAATTTGCCTCTGTTGGAGTTATAGGAACAGTCCCCATGCTAGAGAAGGTGCAAATCCTAAAGGTGGACCCTGCAGTTTTCAGACAATTGTTGCATATCTTGTGGATATTCCATAAATGCCCATGGCATGAATACCCATTTAAATATTGAATAATAGCTGCAGCCCAGAGTTGTCCGTTGAGTTGTAGGCATCTCCAGGTATTCATCTAGACTTCAGTAATAGCATAAATGGCTTGTACCGAGATTACAAACTATCCCCTATCATGTGACAACCACCCATCTCGGGAACAGGACTCCTGTGTCCCACTCTACCTGTTACCCGGGAAGTCGCTTTTTTCCCCGCAATGATGTCAGAATCAATGGAGCACTGGCCAAGCATGAGCGATCAGTGTTCCATTAGTTTCAATGGGTCTAATGGAAATGCCCATTTGGGTGCTGCTTGGCTATCTCTGCACACATAAAATACCTTGGCTAGAGCTTTGTTGGCTGACATATCTGATTGGGGGTCAAGAGAGTGATCTAAATAGTTAAGAGAAGCAATCAGGGTCTTGCATAAACAAGAGAAAGCTTACAAAAGGGTAGCAAAGATATAGAATATTAATAGTGACACAGTTGGAGCGTAGTTTGCAAGATGAACGCTAAAGTAACACTGCCTACACTACTGTCTGGATGTGTCAGAAAGAAGAAGCTATCACCAGCTGCCACCAGATTCCTGAGGAGGCAGGTGTTCAAAAACCCTCGATTGACTGCCAAAGACCTGCAGCAAAATTTGCTGGCAGTAGGTACTGAGGTTGCTGTTTGCACACTAAGGCACATATTAAACTTTGATGGTCTTCATGTGCGAATCACAAGACATCTACCTACCTCCACTGACCAAAAGTACAAGACTTAATAGCTGTCTACAAATATCTAAAGGGCTGTCACAGTGCAGAGGGATCAGCCCTATTCTCATTTGCACAAGGAAAGACTAGAAGCAATGGGACGAAACTGAAAAAGAATAGATATTAGACAGTGAGGGGGATCAATGAGTGGAACAGGTTACCACGGGAGGTGGTGAGTTCTCCTACAATGGAAGTCTTCAGAGTCTGGGCAGACGTCTGATTGGGACAATTTAGTGAATCCTGCATTGAGCCTGGGTTGGACCCGATGACCCTGGAGGTCCCTTCCAACTCTACCATTCTATGAAAGTTTGCAAATTTGACAAATAAACCTCATTTGCAAGGACAGTTGAATATTTTTTTATTGCAAGCATGTCTACTGTTTGTATACAGATGTGTCTTTCCTACATTTTCTCCTAACTTGACGCAGCCCAATATGTATGATGGAAGATGACCATCTTTGAAAAAATAACACGATTTTGTGTTACTCCGTCGGGAGATATTTATGCCATATGAGTCAACATGTGGCCTCCCAGTGGTTGTGATGTGCATTGCAGCCTGTTGAAGGCTTCACTAGCATTCCACCATAATGTACTGAATTTGCATCGTGAGAAACTGGAGTCCTTAACCAAATTCAAGGAGAGGTAAGGGGAAGCACATGTTTAGTTCAAGGGTGGTTTGGGTTAGACATTGTGTAGACAAGCCTTGATATATGTGCACTTGTAACTAATAACCCTTTCAGATAAAGCACTTTCTAATATGCTGTTAGTGGATTCTTAAGTGATACATTAATGTAACTCTTATTGGGTTGTCATGTCATCCCGGCCAACATTAACCTGAGGGATGATCTTCCAACGTTCTGCAGTACTAGCCCTTGTTATCGCTATGAACTCGCTGATTCAAATATTCGAAGGGGAAGAAGTAAGAAGACGACAAGGAGAAAGTGTCATTATACTGCTTAGTGAAGAGGAAACCGTGAAAAAGAAAGAAAATCTGCAGTTTTTTACATTACAAATACATCTGTAAAGAAAGATCAGCGCTGGATGTGTCTGACAAAAAGACACAGATTGCTTTCTGGGTGGACAGTAATCTGAAATACAATATGTAAAAGAGGAAATTGTCATCTCGTTTTATAGGCAGTTGAAACAGCAACAAAAGCAATTAGAATGTGGGCCGGCTAAGTCTTCATGTAGAACTGCCCTGGAATACTAATGAAGCCACAGGCAGGATTCATACCGAGCACATTCGCACTGTGCCATGGAGCATCGGGCTTGAAGCTGATGCTCACTAGTACAGTATGAGGGTGAGGGTAGAGGATGGCCCTCAGCCAAATTCCTTCCCGAGACTCTTTCTTCGACGCCTATTGATACAAATTGCGTCTTTCCTTCCTGCAAATGTATCTGCGCTGTAAACGAACCTGTTCTAATGGCGTTATAATTTTTTTTTTAATGAGAGGGAAGAAATACGAAAATAAACATATTGTATTTGACTACTAATCGCAACCTATTTTGGTGTAAAAATCTGCGTTTTATTGAATTGCGCTACGGTTGCAAGTGAATCCTTTGGAAGGATCTTGGTTTCTGCATTGATTACTAACACAATGCCGTCTGATTGTTATCTAAGTCATAATTATCGACAGGTACGATCTAAGTCATCTGATAACACACAGACGGTTTGTGTCTTTTATGGCGCACATTGAGTAATCGTCTACAGTGGAGGGAGAAAAAGTAAGTGAACCCTTGAATTTAATGTCTTGTCGATCCTCTTTTAGCAGCCTCTTCCTGTCAAATGTTTCATACAGCTGAAAATAAGACTTGCACAACATAAAGGGGTTTTCCAAGAACCCCTGATATTGGTGGTAGTGGGGGTACCCATTGGCTGAAAAAAACAGTATTCACTTACTGCTGCCTGCTATTTTCTCATCACATTTGCCGCTGCTCTGCTCTCCGTTTACATTGGGCTGCAATGGTCATGAGGGTAGTTTATCACATGAACACTGCAACCAATAGGAGGAAGGCAGGGATGTTATTACGGTAGTGAAGTTCTGTGAACCTGCCTCGGGGTTTCTATATTAGAAATAGAGATGAGCGAGCACCCAAATGCTCGGGTCCGCCTTATTCGAGTTGAGCTTTTCGTAAAATTCGAGAGCTGTACTCGAGTAACTAACCCCATTGATTACAATGGGAGACTCAAGCATTTTTGTATGCGGGACGCCTTTTTTTTCCCTAGGTTCGTTCGTCTCTCTCTCTCTCTCTTTCTCTCTCTCTCCCCCCTGCTTGCCAGACAAAAAATTTGCCATTAGTGCACGCTGCGTCACGGCGGGGAGGGGCCACAACAGGCAGGTCACAGCGGATAGGAGCCAAAAACTGGGGCGGGGTCGAACACGGCTTGATGCTCATTCAAATAACGAGCACCATCAAGTACGCTAATACTCGAACGAGCATCAAGCTCGGTAGAGTATGTTCGCTCAACTCTAATTAGAAACCCACATAACAGGTTCAAGGGACATAACCAGGCCTGCTGGCTGGGTAATGTCACTCATCAGATGACGTGATGCCAGTACTGTGGTGAGTATATTGATCTTATATACTTTTGGGCATGTGAAGCCCAAAATTATAAAAAAATCAATAACTCAGAAAGCCCCTTTTTTATGAGAGATTTTGAGCCATTCCTCCGTGCAAATGTGTTTCAGTTCATCAAAATTTCTGGGATGCTTTGTTTGCACGGCCCTCTGCAGGTTAAGCCACAGAATCACAATAGACCTGACCATTCCAAAACACCATTCTTAAGTTAATTTACTTATGTGATTTGGGACTCTGTCCTATTGCATCATCCAATATCTCTTCATTTTAAGGTCGGCTACCCTTACATTCTCCGGTAAGATGTTTTGATCCACCTTAAAATTCATTGTTCCCTCAATCCATATTTAATGTGTAGAAACATGTAGAGGTTAGCCATAACAAATAATAAGGGAAATGTCAAAAATTTTCAATATTGATTTGTTAATATAGCTAAAAGTCACTTTTAAAGAAGTTGTCTCACCACTATAACAGCAGAAACAAACCGCCTGAGGTTCCAGTTCTCACCAACTTAATTCGATTTCTACAGGTTTGGTTTGCTCATCTGTATTTGTAACCCTAAAAATAGCCAGAGACACAACAAGGATTTTTTTTATTATAGTGGTGATTATGATACGACACAAGTTAGATTTTAGAAGAAAAAAAACGTTGACAGTGAGGGTGATCAATGAGTGGAACAGGTTGCCACGGGAGGTGGTGAGTTCTGCTTCAATGGAAGTGTTCAAACAAAGGCTGAACAAATATCTGTCTTGGATGATTTAGTGAATCCTGCACTGAGCAGGGGGTTGGACCTGATGACCCTGGAGGTCCCTTTCAATTCTACCAGTCTATGATTCTATGTATAGTACTGGTAGAGTTGATTTCTTTGGTAGAAGCATTTACCGGATTGCACAGGCATAACTTGAAGCTCCTGGGCCCCAATGCAAAATCTGTAACAGGGCCCCCAATTATAATGTTTTATTCATAGTACTGGGCTGCCTTTATGGAGAAGAGAGGTCTTATTGGCCCCCCTAAGGCTCCTGGGCCTGGGTGCAACCACATCCCCTATAGTTACACCCCTGCCGGATCGGCTTCTACATTCTTATTGCCAGTAGTTTTAATTCACACTAACATATAGCCTAAAAAACTATTGTCCAAGGATTGTGCTCATGCGTGTCCAACATTCTCAACTTGACAAATATTTTGTCTCTTTTCGAATGAGCATCTTGATAATGAAAATTAGTATTGCACTCATTAACTTTGGGAGGGGAAATCTTCACATTTAGGGCCAGCTTTAGGCTATGCTCACACGTACATTTCCTTAGGATTGCAAAGGCTAATGGAAGGCAGCGGATGTTTAGATGTGTTCAATGGTACAAATAATGGAACGTTATGTGGAGAAAACCACTGGTGTGAGCAGAATCTCAATTGTGTAGAAAGCCAAGATTTGGTTCATCTATGTGACTGCCCCTGGAGCTCCACTCGCTCTTTTATGGCGGTGTCTAAAAGAAAAGGAACATAATGGGCTATATTTATCTACTGATGTCTACTCTAAATAGAACATATGTCTGTTTGACTAATGGTGATTATTATGTTGTTCCAATCAATGCTGCAACTGACTTGAGTTCAGTTGCAGTTAATTGCAGAAATTTGGATAATAGTTGTAAAATACATGTTCTACATCGCCACTGTAGTCTCAGCATAAATCTTTCCTTGCTCCGTGATCATCGTAAATACACACAACAATGATACAGGTCCTCAATGCTTTAAATAGGTATTGTGCTTAAAGCTTAATATAACACCGGCAGGGTCTATCAAGAAAAAATACTCAACGCATTCCGGGAATTGCAAGTGCCTTAAAGTGCCCATATACATTAGATTGCATATGGCCATATCAGACATCCTTTTTATGTGAGTTCCTTGACTGAAGAAGGTGTAAAATTCCACTTACACCTTAGCTCGGCTTGTGGAACATTATCATACTGTCCTGTTAATAGGTGTTGATGTATGATCATAGCCCTGCGGGTACTTTGGCTTCGAAGGTACTTGGCTTACAGGGAACTTGTCATATTTAAAGTGCTGCCTAAACTGTGGGAAGTATGCTATACGAATTTGTCAGACAAGACTAAAGAGAACGACAAAAATACTCATTTAAATTACAGTTTATTCCAGGCTTAGGAGTCCAGTGGGCAGTCCTATCACTGACAGCCTTCTATATTAGAGTCTGCATAGACATAACTCTCAGTCACTTATAAGACCACCCATTGGACTCCTAAAGCCAGAAAAAACTATTCTGCATGTTTTCCCATAAAACGGTATATCAATCTGCTTCACTCATTTCATATTGTATTGCTGGCAAATGTTTGACTATGGAACTGACTACTCCGCTACAATCTGCAGGAATCATCCCGCCTTTTCATCGTCTCCTGTTCACTACTTTGTTGTTCAGGCAGTTCCTATTCCATTTTCTCACACTTGATCTAGTAGAGTGGGTCAACTGACCACACTGATAAGCTCAAGCTCACTTGGAGAAGAGTTCCTGTTTGCTAGTCTTTCTTTAAATATCCCTGGCTTACGCAGTGAGCTTCTGGTTATGGCGTAAGCTATGCGCATGTAGGTCCAGCATTCCTTGTAGGCTTTAAGCATCTTGTTCCTAGTCTAGCTCTGCTGATTGTCAGTGTTGTCTTGTTCTTGTTGTCATTTCTAGTCCAGTGCTTGCTTCTTAGCTTTGTAATTTTTTTTTTCCTTGTTTGTATCTATCTTTATCTTGCTTCTTAATTCAGATCTGCTCTCTTGGTTTTCTTGTCTCTGGGTTTTAGTTTCTTCTTATAGTTTGTGTTTCAGATAAGGTCTCCATTAGGGATATTTTCATGGTTACTCAGGGACAGTGGTGTCTAATGTTAGGATCAGCATCAGGGATAAATTATGGGTAGAGATCAAAAAAGCTAGTTATAGCCAATTATTGTCAGCTTATCATCTGATCACCATTCCTCTTGATTTGATTACCATCACCACTCTGTTCCTGCCATCTGTTGGTGAGTACCTATCCTTGCATTTTTGTTACCTACTAGTGTTGATTTGTGTTTCATACTATTGCTCATTCAATTGTCTAGTTGTTACTTAATTTTGTCCTACTGCAGATCTTGGGGATATCTGAGTACTGGGAGATACCATTAGTACTGGGAAAGCTGACTGCTATAAGTGAAGTTCTGTTGCCTTGTATTCAGTTGTCACCATTGAACACTTATAATATGCTTTTGTTTAGGGGTGTAAGTATAGGGGGTGCAGAGGGTTGCACCTGGACCCAGAAGCCCTAAGGGGCCCATAAAGTCGCTCTTTCCCATATTGCAAACCAATTCTATCAATGAAGATTTATAGTTGGGGGCCCAGTTCCAGATTTTGCACTGGGGCCCAGAACCATCAAGTTACGCCTCTGCTTTTGGTTATGTGTGTTGCTAACATCATTCTTAATTACATGCAGACTTTCAGAGAAAGACGTCAGTTCACTTCTAGATTCAATGTGTAAATTCTAAGGAAACGTTATTTGATGTGGACCCCTCCGTCATAATCTTCTACCACACTTCAAAACCCAATAACTGGAACAAAGCTTTGCGAATATGAGCAGTTATGTTCAAAAAAGTCTGTATTAATTGATTAATTGGTAACCTCCTGCTAAGTGGTTTGAAGGACCTATATAAAACACTGAACAGGTGCCAACAACAACACCTTCTCTAGAACACAACGATTAGGATGGACTGAGAGTTATCTGAGGGTGAAGTGGCATGGACCCCACCATTTGTTTAACTTTATTTAATTAGCTCTGTAGCCCCAAATAGACATATGATAGAGAATGTTGGAGCCCCTAATGCAGGGGTGTCAAACTCATTTTCACCGAGCACCGCATCAGGCTTATGGTGACCTTCAAAGGGCCGATTGTAAGGCTGCCTGCAGACGGCCGGGTCGGATCCCGCTGCGAGAATTCTCGCAGTGGGACCCAACCCGCGCCCCTACAGGAACCAGCGTGGTACTTACCTGCTCCCGCGGTTCCTGCGAGCCCCGCACAGAAATAGAGCATGCCGCGATTTGTTTTCTGCATGTAATTTCGTGTGGACAAATTGCGTCCGTCTGCATAGGATTGCGTTTTCTAACGCAATCCTATGGCAGCTTCCACAGGCGGAAATTCTGCAGGAAATCCCACCGCGGAATTTCCGCCCGTGTGCATCTTCTATGCAAAGACATGGTGAATGCGCAGGAAACCTGTGTATTCACTGCATATTTGCGCAGAATTTCAATGGACCCACGTGCTTTCATTTTTGCAAATGCAAATATACAGGCCTGAGCGATTTTCGATAGCGCAAATATGTAGCGTATTTGCGCGACTGAAATACAATTACACCTGTGTGAATGAGCCCTAATAGTGACCCTGAAAGTGGCCCCAGTAAAAATAATGACCCCCACAGTGGCCCAATTAGTAATATTAACCCCCTCAGTAGTAATACCCCCATAGCAACGGTAACCACCCCGCTCAGTAATAATAAGCCCCCCTCAGTAATAGTAATAAGCCCCCCCCCCCTCAGCAATAAGAAGCCCCCCTCAGCAATAAGAAGCCCCCCTCAGCAACAATAATAAGCCCCCCTCAGTAATAAGCCCCCTCAGTAACAATAATAAGCCCCCCTCAGTAATGACCCCCCCAATAATAAGCCATTTCAGTAACAATAATAAGCCCCCCCCCCAACCCATATACTTACCTCCTCCCTGCTGTCAGCGCCACTCCCCCTCTTCTCGCGCTGATTCCTGGATGCACACTGACATCAGTGTGTGTGCCCTGAACGCTTCCTCCCCGAGTCCTCTCCTGCGGAACTGAAGAGCAGGGGACTCAGGGGAGGAGGATCCTGGCTGAACACTGACGTCAGTGTGCGTCGGGATCAGCGCTGCCGGCGTGATTACCAGCGGGGAGCTGCGGCACCCCAGCTGGTAATTGCTGCAGTCGTGAGCGGCGTCGGCACGCCACGGGCCACATAACACGAGGCAGCGGGCCGGATTCGGCCCGCGGGCCTTGTGTTTGACACATGTGCCCTGGTCCCGATTGCCCGAATGGTCAATTGATCCCTCTTGTGTATTGGTGTCCGCAGTATTTCCCATAACTAGGGACCAATAGACCTGGCTCCAGTTTTTATTGCATATGTAGACCTATAGACATATATCTGACCCTGCCATAAAAAATACTAAGAATAATTACAATCAGTTTTGAGGACTGTAGCCGTCCAGTGTACTGTAAACTGGCAGATAATGCGTTACATAAAGCTCAAGTGCTTCGGTACAAACACAACATCACAATTCACAATGTTGTGCCTAATTTATGTTTACTGTTCTTCAGCCTTCTGCTCTGTGTTTTTTATGCCGTAATCACTTAGCCGGTGAAGTTCAGAATCATTTTTGAAAAAATCACAAGCAACAATCAGTGAAACATCAGGACGTGGTAACCCCAGGTTAATTTATCGATTTTAGCTTTGCAGAGTCTGGCCTTCCATAAAGTACCTAAAAATCAGAATTACTTTCTGTTTGATGAAGATCTAACTTAAAGGCCAACGGAAATTAATTCTGATCAAACTTGATTTTTTTTAAACTGTGAACTGCATATTTCCAGACAACCGTTACTCATCCATTCTCTACGGAAAATGGTCAAGTTTTTCGGAAGCTCTCAGGTGACATCATAGATGACTCTGATACCTTTTTCTCACACGGTAACATAATTTTATCCCTTCCCTGCAGAGATTTTGACTGATATTACATGCGAAGTGCATCAAGGTCAGTTCAATCTATGCACATTGACTGTTTTGTCAATCTAGGTACATTCCATTACTTCCTTAAATAAATCCAACACTAGAATAGATCACTGTAAAATGTTCCAAAAATCTAAATTAGCAGTTAAAATCTCACCCACTATATGCTACTTTCCTTAAAAGTGCGAGTCAGCATCTGAAATAATTTTTTTCCTATCAGTGAACCCTTTTGAGAATTCAGCAAATTTTTTGGTCCTAACAATCCCAACTTTACTGTAGGTCATGCACAGCCTCTAAAACATAAAATAAAGAACCAGACTGAGGCTTGTCATGTTGTTTAGTAACTACTTGAAATGGGAGATGCTACGATGCCTCTGAAGGGCCACCTATTGGAAGGTACTTACATACAATAAAAAACAAGCAGCCAGCGGCACTTACCAATTCCCAATACTGTAGGTGGAGTGGAATGATGCAGGCTTCAAAGCGGGACTAGACTCGTATCCCAAAGAAATCTACTTAGTCCAATAGTAAGAGCAGCATCAGAGGTGTAACTTGACAATCCATACAATCAAGATGACTTCAAAATCAGCTTTTTATTCCAAAGTAATGACAGCAACGTTTCGACCCACCCTCTGGGTCTTTCTCAAGCTGATTACTGGAAGGTACTGTAGCTACCCTATAAGTCAATATTCAACCTTCTATAAGGCCTTGCAAAATTAGTTTACAATTGGGTGTTACTCTTATATTGTTATTTTTCTTTTAAAATGTGGTATACACTACCGTTCAAAAGTTTGGGGTCACATTGAAATTTTTGAAGGAAAAGCACTGTACTTTTCAATGAAGATAACTTTAAACTAGTCCTAACTTTAAACAAATGCACTCTATACATTGCTAATGTGGTAAATGACTATTCTAGCTGCAAATGCCTGTTTTTTTGTGCAAAATCTACAAAGGTGTATAGAGGCCCATTTCCAGCAACTATCACTCCAGTGTTCTAATGGTACAATGTGTTTGCTCATTGGCTCAGAAGGCTAATTGATGATTAGAAAACCCTTGTGCAATCATGTTCACACATCTGAAAACAGTCTAGCTCGTTACAGAAGCTACAAAACTGACCTTCCTGTGAGCAGATTGAGTTTCTGGAGCATCACATTTGTGGGGTCAATTAAACGCTCAAAATGGCCAGAAAAAGAGAACTTTCATCTGAAACTCGACAGTCTATTCTTGTTCTTAGAAATGAAGGCTATTCCATGCGAGAAATTGCTAAGAAATTGAAGATTTCCTACAACGGTGTGTACAACTCCATTCAGAGGACAGCACAAACAGGCTCTAACCAGAGTAGAAAAAGAAGTGGGAGGCCGCGTTGCACAACTAAGCAAGAAGATAAGCACATTAGAGTCTCTAGTTTGAGAAACAGACGCCTCACAGGTACCCAACTGGCATCTTCATTAAATAGTACCCGCAAAACACCAGTGTCAACATCTACAGTGAAGAGGCGGCTGCGGGATTTTGGGCTTCAGGGCAGAGTGGCAAAGAAAAAGCCATATCTGAGACTGGCCAATAAAAGAAAAAGATTAAGATGGGCAAAAGAACACAGACATTGGACAGAGGAAGACTGGAAAAAAGTGTTGTGGACGGATGAATCCAAGTTTGAGGTGTTTGGATAACAAAGAAGAACGTTTGTGAGAAGCAGAACAAATGAAAAGATGCTGGAAGAATGCCTGACGCCATCTGTTAAGCATGGTGGAGGTAATGTGATGGTCTGGGGTTGCTTTGGTGCTGGTAAGGTGGGAGATTTGTACAGGGTAAAAGGGATTCTGAATAAGGAAGGCTATCACTCCATTTTGCAACGCCATGTCATACCCAGTGGACAGCGCTTGATTGGAACCAATTACATCCTACAAGAGGACAATGACCCTAAACACACCTCCAAATTGTGCAAGAACTATTTACAGCAGAAGCAGGCAGCTGGTATTCATCGGTCATGGAGTGGCCAGCGCAGTCACCAGATCTGAACCCCATTGAGCTGTTGTGGGAGCAGCTTGACCGTATGGTACGCCAGAAGTGCCCATCCAACCAATCCAACTTGTGGGAGATGCTTCTAGAAGCGTGGGGTGCAATTTCACAAGCTTACCTCAACAAATTAACAGCTAGAATGTCAAAGGTGTGCAATGCTGTAATTGCTGCAAAAGGAGGATTCTTTGACGAAAGCAAAGTTTGATGTAAAAACAATGTTATTTCAAATACAAATCATTATTTCTAACCTTGTCAATGTCTTGACTCTATTTTCTATTCATTTCACAACGCATGGTGGTGAATAAGTGTGACTTTTCATGGAAAACACAAAATTGTTTGGGTGACCCCAAACTTTTGAACGGTAGTCTATATTTATTTAAAGGGGGTTTACAACAATAACAAGTTACCCCTTTGCTGAGCACTTAAATCACAGTGACATCACTGCCGGGGAAGAAGCAACCACTATGGTGACAGGAGAGCCAGACATAGGAGTCTCGTTCTCAAGATTAGTGGTGGTCTCAACGGTAAGACCCCCACTGATTAGCAAGTTATCCCTTATCCCGTGGATAAAGGATAACTTATTATTCTGGTAAAAGCCCTTCAATGAGGGCAGAAGCAGATGGTCTTGAAAATGGAACAGGAAATTTGGTTGGTGCCATATTGGTTGCACAGTTATGCTGTAGAAGGAGATACTGCGAGGTGCAGGGAAAAGAAAATCCTGCCTGGTGGTTTAGATAGAAGGTGGCTGTAGAAACGAATCTACTATCGAATACAATAGATGGTATATATTAGGCACAGAGGTATGTTCGGTTTGCTCCCTTCCGGTCCTCAAGACTGCCTGCTTACCTGCCACCTCTGCTGAAACTTGCTGATCTTGGTGCTAAGTTACATAATTGTATTCATAAAGTTGCCAGTATCATGTGGAGTCACAGTGAGTATCTATCTTCTGGTATCACAACTGGCATAATGCTGACCCTGCAACAGGGAGTTCTTTTAAAACTATGCCTACTCTGAATCAGTGTTAATACAGATGGAGTCCGGGTCCCTGTGACCTGAGACGCAAACCCTGTACGGGCGTCCGAGAGCATTCCGTATAATCCTATCTGTAGGGTGAGCAGACTGAGTCAGTTTCCACCTCGGCCTATGCCTAAATCGAGTAGGGTGGCCCATGTATCGCATCCTGCTTCAAGTTTTTTCCATAAGAAAAAGACACCCATCTACAGACAGCTTCTTCAGGGGTTCTTTTCCCTCATTAGTAAGAGTAAGTTTCTGACTGGTTGGGTAAGAGGCCTTTGATGTGGGTTTACTGGGTTACTGGGGTGTTTTTGTGGAGACTGCCAAGTTGGAGGATTAGAGGCTATACATTGCTCCTCTGCGAAATAAGGTGTACATATGCAAGAAGGTATAATGCCTTGGTAATCCCACCTATTGGAAGGTAGTTTCCCTATAAGTTAATGTCCAGTTTTCTAACAGCCTATGTGACATGTCTAAAGATGTAAGCCAAATGAGAACTTTCTCAACAAGGAAAATATATCCAATACAGGAAACTGTGTTTGGGGTATTTGCCCTCATCAGTGCAGAGTGGTGTTCTGGTTGAATGGATGAAAGACCATTATGATACTAGAGTATGCAGAGGCAACACTTCCTAAGGGGGCCTAAAAGCTCCTTTACCACATGATAAACACTAGCACACTATCTTAGTAAAAGTAATTGGACACCTGAGCAAGAATCAAAAGTAGTAGTTATTTCTATATGTTAACCCTTTGCAATCCAATTTTGGATTCAGGGTTTCCTAGGGGGCTCCCTTTTTGTGCCATTATACAATGGCACCATCTGCTGGCTAGAGCCAGTACTGCGGTATGGGACATGTTGGAGAGGCCCCCCGACAACAGAGCACCCAGTAACATACAGTAAGAATACCCTGCTGGACGTCTTCCGACATCGAAGCTGTACAGCCTTCAATCAGAATGTCTTCAGACGTCAGACAGTGGATTGGAAAGGGTTAATACTTAGTGGGGCTCTTTTGGCCCTACTGACATCAGATAATCTCTGTTGCATACTTTCTACTAATATCTGATATATGTCAGCTGGTATTTTCCTTCATTTCTCCTGTAAACGTCGGGTGAGTTCTCCCAAAGAAGATGGACTATGTTCATATTCCCTGAACTGACGTTTCCATTGGTCCCAAAAATGTTCAGTAGGGTTCAGATCGCACTCTTTGCAGTCTGTCCAAATGTGGAACAACTATATCCTCAAACTGACATAACACAGCATTGGATGTGTGACAAGGCGCGTTGTCTTGTTGGAAGTATGGCCGACCAATCGCAGAGTATTGCCACATTGTTGGCAGCATATTATTGTCTAGAATGTCAAGGTACACCTCCATGTTCATGATTCTTGCTACTGACACCCAGGGACCGAGACTATGCCACGTAAAGCATGCCAAATCCATAAGAGAACCTCAACACACTCAGACAAAAGGCTTTTCTCATGGATCCTCCACATCAGGTAAGTCCATCTGATTTGAAAATGGTGTAGTGTGATTCATCATTCCATAGAATCATTGCTCAACTGTCTAATGACTTTTGGTGAGATAGTGTATTTAATAAGGAAGTATTCAATGGCCTACAAGCCTTCCCACACCTAATTGGTGCTCTTCACAGAGAGAAATATTACTCCTTTAGACCTTAGTGACCATTATCACATAATGTACACCCTAATAGGCTATGCTTACCCCAACTTTTGAATGGCAAGACACTGCCACATTAATTACACACTTATACAGGTCAATGTAAGTCTTATGCAACTGTGACAGATGGACAGTACTTAGCAGACACAGACATCAAGTGATCCCTCAGCAGGAACAAGACATGGGGCCCTGTATTGCCTGCTATTGAGATGTGACTTTAAGATGTGCAGCCCAGATTGAACTATCTTCATACCCGTTGCATCATCCAGCTGGCATAGACATCTACCTCGGGCTTTATGCCCTGTTTTACTCTGTTCATTATTTTACTATAGTCATACACAAAACCTAAAATGACAGAAAAATATTGGCATACAATGACAGTGACATAATTCAGGGTAACCAAGTCACATCCAGCTATGTATTATGCCACTTAAGATGACAGACCATCAATTTAGTAAACAGAGTCAATGAATCATATGAGCTTGTTGTCTATCAATCAAAAGAAGCAAGGACAAAAAGGGAATCTTGTGTCTATCAGGTAATATCCAAACACCATCATATCATCATACATTGAGGGAAGCAGTCTGACACCACCTATCTAGCTGTCCATCTATTTATCTCATATCATCCATAGTTTAACAATTCTGTAAGCTATCGCCTGCTTCCAAGAAAAATCAAACAAGAACACTATATATAACACAACTAATGTAGCAAGAGGTTTCTCCAAATTCAATACAGAATGCCACATTGAGTGATTACTGTAGTCCTAAAGTTATCCAAGCGCCTGAATAGAAACCCTCATAAGAGCACACATTTACAAATCAGATGTTGTCTCAAGCACACCTGATGCAACTAATTAAGGGCTTCATTAGTTGCATCAGGTATGTTTGTGTCTGGCTATGCATCGCATCACATTTCGTAGTCATTCAACGTGCTTTTTGTGTTGAATTTAGATAAACTAATTGTTACATTGGTTGTGTTGAGCTATTTAAATTTGTTTGATTGTTTTATTTCAAACAGCTGAAAGTTTGCAAATTTGGAAAATAAGCCTTATTTACCATGGGGGGTGGGGTGTTGGGAATAATTTTGATTGCAGAGGTATCTGTCTCATATCTATCTATTTATTTAATAATCAAAACAAGTCACATCAAGAAAATAGGAAACATTGTAAAGAAAATGCTCAAACAGCAGCAGCTGGAGAAAAGTAGAATCCTCCTGGTGATATACTAGCCCAAATCACAAGGGCGAGGAGAGTGATTGCAGAGCCTAGCTGAAGGTCAGGATCAAGACCCAAAACAGCATTCAAAAAGGAAATAGTGAATCCAGCATGAGATGAAATAAAATTTGTGTACTTTTATTCCTCCATAAATAAACAGCGACGTTTCGACCCGCCCAAGGGTTTTTATCAAGCTTGGTTGGTATAGACAATATGACACATATATATACATACACCAAAAACAACTAATTCAGAGCACCTGTGCATAGGCAAATTGCTATTGATCCGCCCCTGCATTTAACCACTTTATTACCATAGGGTTACCTCATCAACTGTTGTAAATGGAAGCCATTGCTGCTGGCAGAGTTAATAGTAATAAAGTGCAAACCAACGCGTGTTAATAGCCAAGTGCGCATGTGCGTGATCATCAAAATAATGCAAGACACACGTCACAACCAACAGGGCTGTCTGTTGGAAGTATGGCCGGCCATTCCCAGAGTATTGTCACATTGTTGGCAGCAAATTATTGTCTAGAATGTCAAGGTACACCTCCGTGTTCATGTTTCTTGCTACTGCAACCCAGGAACCGAGACCATGTCACATAAAGCATGCTGAAAGTTTGCAAATTTGGAAAATAAGCCTTATTTACAATGGGGGGGGGGGGTGTTGGGAATAATTTTGATTGCACAGGTATCTATCTCATATCTACCTATTTATTAATAATCAGAACAAGTCACATCAAGAAAATAGCAAACGTAACTGTGGCACCCAATTAATACACCTACACAATGCATCTGCTCATGTTCTCATTGCTCCGGTCTTTTTTCCTCTCTTAGGGCTCTTTCACACGGGTGCTGTGATTTTCGGCCACCTGAATCCCGATCGAAAATTGCATGAACAAGAGGCAGCTGCAACCAAGTTGCGGCTGCATCTTACGTTTTCTCACCCATTCAGACGACTGGGTGCTACGTATATACACCCCAGCCCATAATACCGTCGGCCAGGGGGAAGGAGTTCAGCTCTGCTAAACTCCCTCTCCCTTCCCTCCCCTTATCCGCCCCTTGCCGGCTGCTGGCAAGGGGAGGAGGTGGGAGCTTAGCTTAGCTAGTCATGCTAAACTCTCTTCCCTTCTATCCCAGCCTATGGGAGCTGCCATCAAGAGGAGGGGGAGGGACATTAGCAACACGAGCCACTGCTAAACTCCCTCCCCCTTCCCTTTCCCGACAGCTCTCATAGGCTCCCATAGGAGTCCGTGAGAATGGCTGGCATATTCCGGCAAAAGGTAGGACAAACTTTTCCATCCAGCGTGAAAGCAGATGGCCGGAATGCGTACTGCATGCGCTATCTCTTCTGGATAACCGATGTTACGCACTGGAAAATCGCCCATCTGAACAAATGCATTTGAATCCGATTCTTCAGATGGTCGCAATTTTTGGCCGACGTTTTATAGCGGCAAAATCACCGTGATTAGATGCTCGCGTGAAACTAGCCTGATAGACTCCTTTATGCCATAGCAATCCCATCTGTCCTCACTGGTACCAGTTTATCTTATCTGAGGCAGCAGACACACAATGGGCCAGATTTACTAATCTATAGGTGTAATACTGTTAACCAGAGATGAGCGAGCGTACTCGTCCGAGCTTGATGCTCGTTCGAGTAATACGGTACTCGAGATGCTCGTTACTCGTGACGAACACCACGCGATGTTCGAGTCACTTCCATTTTCTTCCCAGAAAAGTTGGCGCTGTTTTCTGGCCAATAGAAACACAGGGAAGGTATTACAACTTCCTCCTGTGAAGTTCAAGCCCTATACCACCTCCCTGCAGTGAGTGGCTGGGGTGATCAAGTGACCCCCGAGTATATAAATCAGCCCCTCCCGCGGCTCGGCTCAGATGCACGCTGAGAGACATTAGGGAAAGCGCCGTCTTGCTGTAGCTGCTGTAGGGAGAGTGTTAGGCTGTTATCTTCATCTTCAAGAACCCCAACGGTCCTTCTTAGGGCCACATCTGACCGTGTGCAGTACTGCTGAGGCTGCTTTTAGCAGTTTTGCACAATGTTTTATTTTTTTTCGTATATTGGGCGTGCAGAGCATTGCGTCCTCAGTCTGCAGTCATTTTACAGAGTATAGGGGCAGTACTGCTGAGGCAGGGACAGTGGTACAGGGAAAGAGGTATACTGGCTATATAGGCAGTGGGCTTTTTCAAAAAAATTGGAAAAAAAAAATCTTTGGGCTGCCTGTGACCGTGTTCAGTTTACTGCATGTCTGCTGGGGGTAGTAGTCGCTCACTATTACCCAGCTAGGTGTTACTGCAGCCTTGCGCATAATTTTTTATGGCTGCACTGTGCTTTCAATAACCACAGTCATCCTCCAACAGGGAAATCCATATAAAGGTTATATAGGCAGTGGGCTTTTTCCCAAAAATTGGAAAAAAAATACTATATTTGGGCTGCCTGTGACCGTCTACAGTTTACTGCGTGTGTGCTGGGGGTAGTAGTCGCTCCTTATTACCCAGCTAAACGTTACAGCAGGCTTGCGCATAATTGTTTCCTGGCTCTGCTGTGTCCGTTACATGATCGCCGTCATCCCGCCAGAGGGAAAGAGTATACATATATACGCTGCATACGGTGTCTGTCTGGTTTTTCACCTCACCATTTAAAAAAATTGAAGCAAAATAGTGTGGTGCTTAGCTAAGGTATGCCTTGCTAATGAGGGTTTTTCCGAAGTAAAAATTGTTAGGGGGGGGGGCCCACTCTTGCCGCTATTGTGGCTTAATAGTGGGACCTGGGAACTTGAGATGCAGCCCAACATGTAGCCCCTCGCCTGCCCTATCCGTTGCTGTGTCGTTCCCATCACTTTCTTGAATTTCCCAGATTTTCACAAATGAAAACCTTAGCGGAGCATAGGTCCCATACAAAAATGCTCGGGTCGCCCATTGACTTCATTGGGGTTCGTTACTCGAAACGAACCCTCGAGCATCGCGGGAAGTTCGACTCGAGTAACGAGCACCCGAGCATTTTGGTGCTCGCTCATCTCTACTGTTAACGCATCTTGCCTTGGTGGAATGCAGAGTTAAAGAGGTGCGGCCAAACTATTTGCGTAGCGCAACCACCATTCAAACTGAATAGCAGCGCCCACACTATGTAAATAGTGCAGCAGAGCCTGGTGGTCTATGCCAGAAATGACCACCAGGACGACGCACATGACATTCAAATAATTTTTAAATGTATTTTAGAGCTTCTTCGAATTAGCATATGTATAATTTGTACAATTTTGTGCTGTTATGCGGTCTGGATAATCACGGCTGCATAATGGGACGAAATGAAACCATTGATTTCAATGGTTTCATTTTCATTAGCGGTCTTCTTGCCCATTAATAGTACAGGCAAGGACTTGCTTTATCTTTCTCACACTTAGTTAATACGGTGAGCGTAGTTGCGCATATTCCCATGTGTTTTTGCATATTTTTCAAAAAGTACGTTTAGTGATGAAGGGGTCATGGCAGGAAAGGGGGGTGGATTCAAATGTGACAACATTTTGCACCAAAGTTTTGGTTTTAACAAAGTCAACCAATGGAGGTGGTGTAAAGTTAGACAAAAAGTATATAGATATGGCAAATTTATCATCCAGTACAACAAAATCTACTGTGCCTATTAGACATGACTAGTAAGTTGGCCCTACCGTATCTACTGCCGTGAGCTTTCCTTCCAGAGCGGCCTTAGCTGCTGATATTTGGTCTAAGTAGTGGGCACATGAATTGGCCATAACCTTTTTTCCAAATATACAAAAATGATACATAGAATACAGAAGCCTTATCAACTTTCCGACCAGTTAACATTCTCTAACTAGAATCATGTCTGGTTAAAAATGGCACTAGCTTCTCAAACAACTTGGGCCGGCTGCACACGACCGGGTCGGACTCGGCATGCCCGGCCAGCGTTCGTGTGTTCCTGTCATTATTTCTTCTTTTCTGTAGTGCGGAGAGGGTCCGCCACGCGAGCCATTGGACATGCGCAATACAGATCTTTTTTTTAGATCCCTCCTTTTCTGCACATTCCGCAATGTCAAATGTGGAAGGGCCGTGGGTCAGACGGCTTCCATTGACTTCAATGGAAGCCGTCTGCATGGTATCCGTGCAAAAATAAAGCATGCTGCAAATTTTTCTCCGCAAGTGGAAAATTGCAACTGGTCTCCGCTCGTGTGCATGAAAAAAGTGCTTTTCCATAAAACATACTCATCTATTAGCTTGTGTTAGTTTCGTCATTTATATAATATACTTGTATTGTATACTTTACCATTGTTAAGCACATTTGAAGTGGCTGCCACTAGGGGCCTCCCTTCCAGCTTCTCTTTAATCTACTCTTTGTGGTTAGGTACAGAGTTTTTGTGGTAACAATGACACATGGATGTTTACTTAGCAACAGGGGAGGGACTACCTGCACAGGCGGCTGCCATGCACTCAATGGTGACAGGCTGACAGATCTGCAGACACTGAGATAATGATCTCCACAATCACTGCTATTCAGACACTGCCTCCTCACTGATTGGATCAGAGACATTGCAATATAGCATGGGAAGTCAGGGCAAGAATGTTAGGACAGTGAACTACTGGCTGAATGGTAGACTTGCTATGTGCTCCCTCCCTGAAAGTGAATTATAAATGGCAGAATGGCAGAAAATTGGAAAAGACCACCAGAAAATCAAAATTTACAGATATGAAAAAAGGTGTAACCTGCAGCAAATGTTGAAAGCTCAGATAGGCTTTAACATAATGTCAAATATAGAAACTAGAGGAGCAAACTGAAGTTATTCAATACATATTAGTGGCATGTAGTATATGGTGCTATTATATGAGAACTGAATTGTAGTATTATGTGTCTCTTTGGCAGTATTAAAGGACGACTGTCACCTAAATAGGTCCAATAGACCACTGTCAACACTAGATGGTGAAACACAAGATTGCATCTCATGTTTCACAGAAAATGTAGCCATCATGGAGATATTCACCGTTACAAGTTTTGCAGTTAGACATTCCAAGTGTTGTATGTAAATGAGCTACAACCCACGTTGTGTACTGATTGGTCTTGACTACTGATTAGAGCTGCTCTCCTTGCCTACTGATTGGAGCTGCCTCCCCTTGACTACTGATTGGAGCTGCCTTCCCTTGCCTACTGACTGGAGCTGCCTCCCCTTGCCTACTGATTAGAGCTGCCTCCCCTTGCCTACTGATTGGAGCTGCCTTCCATTGCCTACTGATTGGAGCTGCCTCCCCTTGCCTACTGATTAGAGCTGCCTCCCCTTGCCTACTGATTGGAGCTGCCTCCCCTTGCCTACTGATTGGAGCTGCCTCCCCTTGCCTACTGATTGGAGCTGCCTCTCCTTGCCTACTGATTGGAGCTGCCTCCCCTTGCCTACTGATTGGAGCTGCAGATATAAATCCTTTTTTAAAAACCCATCCTGAATAAACCCCAATGTAGACTAAGTTGTCATGTCTTTTGTTTGTTTTTTTAATATGCTAGTGGCACCGATCATTTAAAAACAGAGAGACTGAATGGTAAAGCTGTACAATTGTGCTACCTCCATGCAATTGAACATTAAAATTTAAGAATGTTTTCGCGATTGTTAAATGCCACTTAATCCCCATTCCGTAAGATCCCTCTTGTTAACTCCATTGTTCTGATATAACATTGGCTCATTGAGAAAAGAAGCAACTTTAATCGGACATTTTAAAGTCATTTACAAATATTTTTTGATCAAGCCTAGTAGTTATAGGAAAATGTATCTCGAAAACGTAGCTAGTCAGATAAGCATAATTTAGAAATCTTTAATGGGTTCACCCCAATTAGCCTTTAATTAAATAGCTCATTAAAAACTGATTTGAATACTGCTCTAGAAGAAATCCTTCTTCAACTATTGTGACAGAACAGGAAGTTAATGAAGTTAAAATTAAACACAATTTTGGAACAACCTGAAAGTCATATAGATACAAGAGGTACATGGGATGTTCAGGGTGTAGAGCAAATCTGTGTTTAGCAATGTGAAAAACCTCAGGCCCACTGCTAATCTGTCTAATTACTATGGTTAATTTGAGATAACATCTTGTTTTCACCTAAAAGTGAAATAACAGGGAATGTAACCTGAGAGTTAGTCATCGACGCTCTTACTCAAGTGGCGCTTGTCTAAAATGAGATGCAGAAGCAAAAATAGGTCTTGTAAGTAGCATTTATGTTAATGCGTGCTTCAGAGGCGTAACTTGAAGCTCCTGGGCCCCAATGCAAAATAGTAACTAGCCTTCACCAACCATGTACTATTTATAATACTGAGCTCTTCATATGTGGTTGAGGGGCCATTTGGGCCTCTTATAGGTCCCAGTTGCCACTGCAACCCATAGTGTTATGTCGCTGTTGTATGTTAGTAATGGTGGATAGTCTAAAGGGTATGCCTGAGAATAGCTAGGAACAAAGGAGCTCATGTTCTGAAACCCTTACGGAGGGTATCTGAGTATTGTGGTCATTTTGCCCTCACTCAAGGTACTATTAAATTCATTATGATTCTCGGGTTCCCTGACTTTGGCTCTCCTGAATGTGTTCCTGTTTCCACTCCTGATCCCGGCTTGTTGTACTGACTATGTTTCTGACCACTGCCTGCCCTGATCTCTGGCTATCCTTATCATGCTGAACCAGTTCTCAGTGACCCAATCTTTGACTTGTTCTTCATGCTGAAGTGCTTGACCTGGATTGTCTGACTGTGCTCCTGTTCACACCATTAGGTACTGCGCCTAGACCTTAAATAGCATTAGTTTCGACACTGCTGGTAATGCTTCCTGAGTAACAGCCCAGAGACTCTGCTGAAAAGTTCATGTTTCAATTGGTGAGGTTAAAGGATGAAGACTGGGGTACCTTAGGTGTCACCTCTGGATTTGCTCCTAAGCCAAACCAGCCTGTGGCTCAGTGGATCTATATCCACTGATCCTGGCTTTTCAATATCACTAACCCAAGCCCATGTTCTTCTACAAATAAACTGATAAGATGGGATATTTGGAAACCAGGCATGCATGGCAATGGATATAACTTGTGTATTCAGAGGCCCGTATAGATATGAGCCATGTAAGCAAGACTATCCCCAACCCCACAGTAGTAACCATTGAGATCAATATTAGAACCCTTCACTAGTCTCTCTTAGCACTTGCCCATTTGCTTAATTAGTAGATGTGTATGTCCCGACTAAATGACCATATACCATGGTGCCAGACATGGGTCTGTCTACTAGAAACTAAAGGGTCGCATCATTAATGGGAAACCAGGTGCCATTAGTAATGATTATAGATGATGGAAGACGAGAGTAGTCAAATGATTGCAGATCACTAGAACACCAGGGCAGAATGGAGCCCAAAATCACTAATGGAGTGGGACCTCACTCAAAATGTGCTATCTACAGTAGTTCTGTGGTAATGTCTTACAATTCTGGGTGCAGAAGAAATGAGTTCCTTCAGTTGGTTTTTTGATTTTGTTAGTCAGGATTAGAGTCAACTTTGTCACATGTCCTCCCATGGCTGGAAAGTTTCAGATAAGAGACGGCAATAAGGGCTACACCATTTTTTAACCTATTAGAGTGGCTGAACAAGTCTAAGTGATTGATAAGCTTTCCTCAAGATAGGTCATCAACAGATGATTAGTGAGGGTCCACCAACTGGGACCCCAAAGATCACTTGTTTGCCTGGGCACTGTGTCAGAGTACAAAACCAGAAGCACACAGCCGCGTACCCTCTGCAGTAGCCTGGCTTGAAATTGTAGGCTCAGCTTGCTTTAAGGTGAATGGGAAATGTACCTGCAATACCATATAGGGCCACTGCAGTGTATACTTGTCTCTGTACACTGACGCAATAGCCCAGTAAACAGCTGATTAGCAGATAGCCTAGGCGGCAGATCCACGCAGATCAACTGTCATTTAGAGCTGAAAATCCCCTTTAAGGGTACCTACCCACTGGCGTTGCCGATTTTCGTGCATGGAAACGCGTTTTTTTTGCGCGATTTCCGTTAATTTCCATTGACATTCATGGGTGCATTAAGAGAAAAATAAGGACACATATGCAACTGACAGTTCCTATGTGAAAAATTACAACGGACCGAAAAAAAAAACGCAAATGGACAAGAACACATTCTATCCTAATTGCTCTTCAGAAAAAACGCAAAACGCAAAGGAAAAAAATCGCCAGTGGGTAGGCGCCCTCAGGGGTAACAATAATTTTGCACAACTTCTGACAATTCAAGCTCACTTGAAACCCACCAAAAATACTTACTGAAAAGTGAAATGTATGGATCCATACCTGCACATGGTGGTCAATTTGCTATTCATTGTCTTCACCTGCATATCCATTTTCTTACTATATACTGCAATATTTGTATTTCGCTTTATAGATTTACCGTGTGTAGCTTTCGACCCGCCATCACAGCGCTCAATCATTATTGTGAACTACTGGTTAGATACATTGTAATCTGATTATCTGTTCTCTATGCGTCATCCATATTTGAATCACATTTACAAACTGTAAGCAATTCTTAAAGCCAGAAATACAATTTGCTGTATAAAATATTCATATTGAAATGTTACCCAGTCTGAACTCATGGAGAGAAATGAAGCGGCCATGGAAGATAAATATATTATAAGAGAGATGTGTTCTGCTACTTCGAATTTTGAAAAGAAAGAATTGACCGATGATACTCACAGAGAGATCATGTACTTCAGAGGCACCGAACAGCCATCATAAAGTACTTACTGGTGTAAGTACTGGAGATGGCAGTGTGCAAGGTATGAGCCAATGCAGCAGGATCCATTTATCTCCTCGTACCTTACCAACGGAACATTTAGTGTCCCCCACAAAGGCAATGGCAAACCACCCCCGCAAAAACAGTCTGCCAAGAAAACATAACCTGAGGGGTCAGTCATGACTCGGTGCTTGCACCAGGGGACTTTACCTTTACCTTACCTACTCACACACCACATTCTCGTCTTGGTCTTTCTCTTTTGGTGTCCCTCAAGGCTTTTCCCTAAGAACCCTATTCTTCTCCATCTATATCTGTGGTCTAGAACAGTAGATAGAATCCCATGGCTTTCTGTACCACCTTTATGCTGATGACACTCAAATCTACCTCTACCAATAGTCGATAGTGTTTCGCTAGCTTGAAGAACTTGATATCTGGACTCACCACAGGGGTATTTGTAGAACCATGAGAATCCCTTCTTTACTAAATTTCTCCCTTTATTATAGTGGAAGGTTTCCCTGCATGGGTGTTTGTATCTGTCTACAAGGCATTCTGCTGGCTGTATTAGAGGACTCCTCTTGACCCTTTTCTATTTTTCCCTTCTTCCGGTGTCTGTGTTGCCCTTTCTAGAAATTCACTTGATCTCTAAGCAGCTTCCGGCCTTTTTAATTTACCAAATGGTTCTCAAATATAAAAAAAATCCGCCTGATCTTAAAAAAATGTTTTAATTAATTGAATTGATCTATAATGTTGTTTGATTAACTAGTCACAGATATTTTTTGTTTTTAAAAGACCCATTACCCCCATAGCCTATTTATTGAAATGTTCTTTCCAAACAGTGGTATATTCATTATCTTCCGGGTAGGCTGTGGTACATGTAGGCTTTAGACCTTTCGGAGCAATGTTGTCATTCATGTACCGTTCTAGAATTGACACATTGTTGCCTTGCTTCCGTCAATGAATTTTTCAAAAAATTTAATTTTTCATAGCCTGAAGGTCTTTATTTGAGCAAGTTGGATCATTTACTGATGTGTTCCCCTTCTGTGTGCAGCAGTCCTGGGTTGTGACCCTGGAGATACCTTTTTTTCTCTAATTGGGATTTGAGGTGTAAGGTAATCCATAATTAAAACCCCAAAGCTACCACAGGCTGCTTCGAATCTTCTGCACTCTGACTATATGGCAGGTAGGGACACAACTAGAATAAAAAATGAAAAGTTCCTCATGTATGGGAATGTTCGGTCAAAGGAGGTTTGTAAAGGTGTTTGGAGCCATTCACCTGAAGTTCTCGAGGTTCTTGGCAGAGAGAATATAATCTAGCTGGTGGATGCTCATTCCCTTCTGTACAGGTGGATGCCGTTAATTGAATGAAGCTATGGAACACAGTGCGGTAAGTATGAATTTTTTTATTCCATATAAAGGGTTAAAAGACCGAGCAAGAATCAGGGAATGTCTTTTTTCACCATGGACCGGCGGCGTCATTGGACCATTATAATACAAAATATTGTATTATAACAAGAACATTTAAACTAAGGAAATTGGGTGTTTAGATGGCTTTACAGAAGCATCAGGAGCGGAGGAAGAGGCGTCAGCATTGGCTGCTGTGTCACTCAGGGCAAAAACACATGCGTGCATGCACTAATATGCTCGCCGCTATACAGCGTAGTTGTGCATTAGAGGCATAGAATGGTAGAGTTGGAAGGGACCTCCATGGTCATCGGGTCCAACCCTTTGCTCAGTGCAGGATCACTAAATCACCCCAGACAGATGTTTGTCCAGCCTTTGTTTGAACACTTCCATTGAAGGAGAACTCACCACCTCCCGTGGCAACCTGTTCCACTCATTGATCATCCTCACTGTCTAATATCTACTCTGTGTCTCCTCACTTTCAGTTTCATCCCATTGCTTCTAGTCTTTCCTTGTACAAATAAGAATAGGGCTGATCGCTCTGCACTGTGACAGCCCTTCAGATATTTGTAGACAGCTATTAAGTCTCCACTCCTCTGTTTAACCCCTCATGCTAGAAGCTGCTGAGATGTAACTAACACATCTGAAAAACTAAAGAGAGGAGTCATGCTCTGCCCCCCCCCCCCCCTGCACTAGGCATAGCACAATTCTATCAGTTCTACGAAGAATGTTCCTTTAATTACACAGTGATAATTATCACCATTTCATGTACTAAATATACTATAGAGGAGAAGACAATAGACATTTATATAAGGTTGACTGCAGAAAATGAATGTACTAATATCTGTAATAGTTCAACAAGTAAAACCCGAGGGTTGCCTATCTGTGTTCTGTGCCCATTACTTATTACATCACTTTGCGTATCCATCTTATTACCTTGAAAAGTTGTCAAAAAAATCCATAATGTAATTAGATAGCTGTGGTCACCTTATGACAGATGAGACTGAGTGCTGGCTCCTGGCCTAAAGCAGTGTTATCTTATGGTTATCATAAGTGCTGTCTCCTTGTGACAAAAATGAGGATGAACTTGTTCTTTCTCTACATTGTCCTTACTTTGATGTCATTTTTTAATGCGCCACAAATTTGAAGTCCGAGATACTTAAGGTGGGCCTGTCATCCATAAATACAGCCCAAACTAGTGCCTTTAAGTCATTAAGTGATTACTGTAGATTCTAATTAAGGTCAAAATATCCTTTCTGTGGTTCTAGATAATTCCTCTCACTCATCTTAATTTTTCTGTGACCAATTTAGGCGGACTTTTATTACATCATATTATCCAATACTATATTACTTAACCCCCCCCTTCCCCCCAAGAAAAAAATCATCCATCACTCATCACTATAAGTTAGACGTTTCTGGATTTTATAATTCCATATCTATGGATAATGCTAATTTTGAATCTTGAACTTGGAAAAAAAGTCTTCCATCTCTGCTTCCAAGGTGGAACATCACTCTAGTATGATATAGCATTACTGAAATTAGCTTTATTCCACTCTGCACAAAGTAAGGCTGTGACCTTGCTCTACTAGCCCAACCCAGATGCACCAAAGTCAAGACCAGATTGTTCATCTCTGTTTACATCTCCATTTGGATTTCCAACATGACCAGCTTTAGCTACACACAACCTCTGCACTTGAAGAGAATAGCAGCCACCAGCTTGTAAGGAGCACAAGGTAAGTGTTGGCTGGGGGTGATCCCCGCTGAGGTTCACCAGGTCAGATGATCTTATTTCTCCGTGCAGCAGAGTTTTTGTGAAGCTATGTGAACCATCTTCCTTCTGGTTTTGTCTCCTCTCTGATGTTCGGAGGTGCCACTGTCAACCTATCGGTGCCTTTGCAACACAATCACTACTGTATTTATAATATAAGCTTGGTTTTGTGGCTGTATTTATTGAATGAGCCTGATCCTGGTATTGTACTGTATACTGAGGTTGGTTGATGTTGTATTTATGTTATGAGCTTGGTTCTGGTGCTGTATTTATGTACTGAGATTGGTTCTGGTACAGTATTTATTCATTGAGCTGTTCTGGTGTTGGTATGCTGCTATTTTGCTGCTTTCGCTGAAGCAAAATTCGATCAGACTGCCTATTAGTGCAATATATATTTTTTCTGTTCTTTCTTTTGACAACGGGGCACCAAAAATATTCTGCGCGGAGTGCTATCTAAGTTAATGCTGGCACTAATTTCCTTTCTTTGTCTTCCAATGTAGGAGCTGGAAAACAAAAATAATAGGGTGCCAGAATGGTCACATGATCTATACCAACTGTGTCCAACAAACCCCATTGGCTATACATGAGGTATGTTTGGCTTTTGTCAAGATGTGGACAGAGTTTTCTAGAACCAGACCTCACTGAACAGCCTTAAGGGTGGGTATTGTAGGTGTTGGAGGCCCAGTAGATTGTTCAAGTTGGTAAAAGGCCACAGGCATGTGAATCTTGTGTGCAACCCTTACTCTGAATACAACCATGCTTCTGGCTTATCTCTAACTTGGATACACGTCAAGTATCCACCGCACCACCTAGTTTGTGCTCTCTAGAAGTACTGATGTAGAGGTACAGTTGGCTTGAAACACATCTTTCATGCTGGTATTGCTAACAAATGAGAAAAGTCGAGCTAATTACCCTGCGTTTTTGTGGTGCCTTTCACTTTGCGCCTTATTCCCATTTTTTCTTTTATCTCTTCAATCTGGCATTGTAGAGTCCATTCTGTTAACTTACTGTTCACTACCTGCCCAGCGGACAAATTCCTAATGTTATGACCCCCCCCCCCACTTACCCCAAGGAAACACAAGAAACAGTTGTTTGGATTAAATCAGCCATTTTATTAACTAAATGAATATATATATATATATATATATATATATATATATATATATATATATATATATATATATATATATACATATATATATATATATACATATATATATATATATATATATATATATATATATATATAGACAGATATATAGATGTATAGATATATCTAGATATATATTTTTATAAACATTGTATAATGCAAAAAGATGTCAAATACTTACACCCAAACCACAGGAACACATTGATGTCAACAGTTAGGGCTCATTCATATGAGAGTAAATATGCAGCATTATACGCAGTGAATTGAGTCAATGAAGTTCATTGATTTTCATTGATCCATCCACATTAGCGTATACACATTGCATATAATAGGCGGCTCACATGGTGGTAAAACGCTGCTTAATACACTCAGCATTTTATACATACGGCCGTGTGCATGAGCCCACAGTTGGAAGGAGTCTATGAGCCTAAAATATTCAGTATTCCTCCAACCACCTACCTCAAGTTCAGGAGCACCACAACCAACCACAGATCACCATTGTAATTTACACGCACTCCCATAGGCACCCTCTAGCAGAAGCCCAAATTATGCAAAACCAACCACCAAGAATTGCATAACATACCCATGATGAATCCCCACCACCAACAATTTCCACCAACTCCAAGGACCCCCCAACCGGCCACTGCAAGTGTAATACCGCACATTCCGATAACTAACACAAACAGTAACTTTGGACTTTAACCCTTTCCAATCCACTGTCTGACGTCTAAAGACATTCTGATTGAAGGCTGTACAGCTCCAATGTTGGAAGACGTCGGGCAGGGTATTCTTACTGTATATTACTGGCTGCTCTGTCGTCGGGGGGCCTCTGCAGCATATTCCATACCACAGTACTGGCTCTAGCCAGTAGATGGTGCCATTGTATAATGTCAGAAAGAGAAAACCCCCTAGGAAAACCTGAATCAAAAATTGGATTGCAAAGGGTAAAACAACCTAAAATAAGGCAAATGAGTAATTTAAATTATACAGACGATTAGGGGGTGACGGAAGGATCAATAACTACTGCTATGCCACAATGTCAGGGCAAATGATTCCTGAAAGGGAGCTTCCCCCAACTCCCCATTCCCTATAACTCACATCATGCCAGCCTTCTGCCAAAACTTTCAGCCTTGGTCTGGCCTCTCTACATACTTGTGCAATCTCAAAGCTATTCTCCCCTATTAGCATCACTTCTACCGGGTAGTGTCTCCCGAATAAGTAGCCATACTGTTACTGTATGGTGGCAAACATAGTGCTTACATCAGTCATCCCGATAACGATCACTACCATCGCAACATGTCTACAGTCTGCTACTTTTTCCAGCTCCATCGATTTCATGTTTATCGCTCTTTTAAATGTGAGGATCAGCTTTACTCTCTTGTTGATACTTTATCATCTACATGAAATCAGAACTGTTTATGAAAATGTATAGATAGAAACAAGGAATGATAGATTTCATGTATGATGGAACGCAGCAGCCTGGTAAATCCGGCTTGGTCTGTAATACCGCACCTTTGAAAAGTCTTGAATTTACATTAAGTAAAAGAAAGGAAAAAAATGAATGGAAAAAGACGTTTCTATAGCAAAGGAGAAAAAAAAGAAAGCTTTTTGCAAGTTTACTTTGTGTGTCGGCGTTTCCGTTTGCCTCGCAGCCCAGCTCAGCAAAGTCATTTAGTTTCTACAGCTGGAAATCATTACAGGGAGAAGAAATAGTCTTGTTCTTTACTTCACAAAGGAGGCGGTTGGCCACAGAGTCATAAAACAGACAATGTTACATATTTCTCTAATCTGCCTGTTTTCTTTGTCTCCTAACACAGAGGAGGGGCGAAAAGGATGGGAAGAAAGAGTAGTAATAAGCATATGTGCAGGAGGATGCTGAAATGTATCACAAACACCCCAAGGAAGATGAAAGTGCTAATATGATTCTAATAGGAGATACATCGTAATACCAGGGTGGAGCAGGCACGCTTCCCATATGTAGATCCATCTGCCATTATCTTGGATAGTAGCTCTGGCAAGTTGCACAAAGAAAATTCTCAGTTTGTCTTAAAGGGGCACACAGAACTGTTTTTTAGGCATTGGAATGGAGCGATTGAGCTAAATAACTGAAGGTCGCCATGAAAACATGACACATATGTTCTTACTTAGACATTGGCCATCATCAGTGGAATTCATAGAAGGAGTCTTAGCAAAGATAAAAATAAGACCCCTTTCAGGTGCTACTTGGAACCAGAAAACTCTTAACCATCCACATCCTGGGGGCCTCCATTCGATTTTCATGACTCGTACATTTTCTAATTTTGCTTTGGCGAGTATGTGCCTTTTGCAAGTTCTGATCACCCATTGGGGCTTAGTCACATGGGCGCATCAGCACCCGTACTCGGGCGCCGATGCGCCCGTGTGACTGTGCTCTTACTGCAGGAAGAAGATGGCCGTACTTCAGGACGGACGACTCCCCGCAGCTCAGAAGAAAGAACACATGACCAGCAATGAAGCCGGTCACATGTTTTTTCCTCCGGCGCTGCAGAGAGACGTCCATCCTGAAATGCAGCCGTCTCTTTCCTGCAGTAACACGGGCACCGATGTGCCCTTGTGACTAAGCCCTCACTGTCACATTTTGTAGCTGCAGATGCAGAATTACCCTTTCTGGCAATGGCGGCTTGAAGGCTGCTGCTCAATGTGGTAAACGCCCAGCTCTGACAACAGCCCAAAGAGCATGCATGTGCTCCTAGCAGGCCAGTGTGCACTCAACTTTATGCTCCTCTGCCAATCCTATGTCATCTCCTGCTATATTAGGCTTCATCTTCCTATGGAGGGTGATTGAGTATTGTGATCCTTCTGGTCTTGTTCAAGGTTTTGTTAAGTGCTCTCATCCTCTGGTTACTGACTTTGGCTATATCTGACTAAGTTCCTTACTCCACCCCTTACTCCGCTTGTGATATCGACTATGCTTCTGTCTGCTGCCTGCCCTGAACTCTAGCCTACCTATCCTTACTGAACTGCTCCCCGTGACTCGACCTCTGGCTTGATCTTTGAGCTAAAGTTTGCTGTCTGTCCTTACCCAGACTATTTGACTAAAAGCCTAGCCATACCCTCAAGTACTCAACTTAGGCCTAAAAGTAGCATCAGCTGCCACAATACTTGTACTTCCTGAGTAATGGCCTGGGTACCCCATAGTGAAGCCCACATCATGACTGGAAGGGGTAAAAGGGTGAAGACTAGGGTACCTGAGGTGTTGCCTCAAGATTTATCCCAAAGCCAAACAAGCCTGTGGCACGATGGAATCTACATCTGCTGATCGCGAGAATTACCATGAAGACAAGACCAACCTGGAATGGGCCCTTTCTTTCTAGAGACTCCACTGGTACATTTGCCTTTTGGTCCAAAGGTATATCTACCATAGAGGCGGACCATGTTCTTGGAGAGAGGGAGCCCAATTCCTGGTTTGTCCAATAACCTCTACTACTTGATGCAGGACTCTCATCCCCACAGGAAAGGAAATTTTAGCAAGAAAGCTAGAGGAGAGAAAAATTGACACCAGAGCCATGTATTCTCAAAGGCAAAGTGGGCACAAAAATAGCAATCTTGTTCTATGGAACTTCTCCCCTTCTGTCTACACCACTGCTTGTCTCCAATCGATCCAAGGTGCATTGACAGAAGAAGAGAGTGTGGGAATATGGTGTAGCATACTATGATGATGGCTGAATCGAGTTTGCATGGCCCGAGTAGCTAGCGCAAGGATGTAAAACTGAGTAAAGAACACTTATACCCTGGGGAGGTGGCCCCTTGAGTGCACTTGGCTCAGACATATGCCCAGTTTACTTTTTTTGAGTAGCCCCTGGACAACAATAGTCAAACAAAGCAGTTTCCATCTAGGACCTAGAAGTTTTTTTCATAGCATTGAACATAATAATATCCATAGATTTGGCTTCCAGGGAGCAGAGATGTTTGAATGTTTTCAATTCCAGGCACAAGGCTCATCGTTCTCTACGCATGACTCTTATCACTTGTTTGCTTGTGTTTCGGGAAGTATTTTAGCCGTCTGTTATCCCTCCCTGCAGTTTGTTATCCCATTGTGCAGTCCAGAATCTACTACATAATGGCAAGATGTTCTCTGTTGGTTCTTTCTTCTTCCCGAGAAAGAAAACAAAGACATTTAGAAAAAAAAAGTTGGCTCAGAGTTTTGTCCATAAATTGAATTGTTATTAATATCTAAACCACATAAGAAATGAATCATGGCTTTGAAACCAGAGAAGCCTGCTTCAGATTCTACTGCAAACTGCAAATGACTGGGAATCAATTTCAGTCATGTTTCTAATATGTTATACACTGGATGGCCACATTCTTAGAGATACCGACTCTTTCAGGATTGGAGCTTTTCTGTGTGGAGATTAGACTTGTGACTCTAGAGTTCAGCATAAAATCAAATGCAAATAAGGAAGATGGAACAATACCTCTGCAGCGCCACCTATTGGATGGCAGCATTCCTGCAAATCAATGTCCGACCCTTTATACAAGTTTTTATAACAATGATTGGGAATTGACCAAAAGCCAGAATCCATACACAGACAGCTGTTTTGAGTTTTTGCCCCTCATCAGTATGCAGTATGTTTTTGGCTTGGCTAGTGAGAAGCCTGTGATGTGTGTCAGGAAGGGTAGCATCACTTCTTAGGGAGAGCACATAGAAGGTGAATGACTTAAAAGGCTATGCATGCTCCTCTGGGAAATATAGGCAAATAAAGGAGACTGAACAATACCTCTGCAGCACCACCTATTCAGTGGCAGCATTCCTGCAAATCAATGTCCGACCTTTCATACAGGTCTTTATAACATTGATTGGGAATTGACTAAAAGCCAGAATCCATACACAGACAGCTGTTTCAGGGTTTTTTCCCCTCATCAGTGTGCAGTAGGTTTCTGGCTTGGCTAGTGAGAGGCTTGTGATGTGGGACAGGAAAGGTATCAAAATTCCCCGAGTTTTCAAGGAATCATAGTCAAAGAACTCTCCACTCTAAAGTAGTCAGAGCTGGTAGAAGCTAATACTTCCATGCAACAAATGTAAGTGAGGCCGACCTTTGTAGGGCCAATCGGTGTGCACACAATTAGGGACTCAGACTATTATTGAGTCAGTAATTGGAATCGAGCCTGGCAAGTTGTGGACTATTAGCAGAGTTTATGTAAACTGGTTCCAGAATCTGCAAGCCACGGAGAGGTATTTATCATCAACGAACTGTCTGGATCAAGCTGTGATTGGCTGTTTCATTACCCTGTGTTAAAGTGTCAGTTGCCTTAATAATGCTGTTGGTTAACAGTGATGTGATTATTCTATATGAAGTGTAAACTATTGCTATTTCTTAGTGCACCAATCGTAATATTCTTAAAACCTTAGCAAGCCGTGGTTAGTATCAGGTAATGATTAGAGACGAGCGAGCATGCTCGTTCAAGCTTGATGCTCGGTCGAGCATTAGCATACTCATAACTACTTGGTACTTGAGCTCGATCAAATTTCGGGAGGGAGGGAGAGAGAGAGAGAGAGAGAGAGAGAGAGAGAGAGAGAGAGAGAGAGAGAGAGAGAGAGAGAGAGAGAGAGAGGAAGAGAGAGGAAGAGAGAGGGGGGGGGGGAGAGAGAGAGAGAGAGAGAGAGAGAGAATTGAAAAATGTTCGACACCCGGCGGGTACATTAAAAAATGCTCTAGGCTCCCATTGACCCCAATGGGGTTCATTGCTCGAACAGAGCTCTCGAGCATTATGAAAAGCTCACCTCAAATAACGAGCACCCGAGCATTTTGGTGCTCGCTCATCTCTAGTAATGATACCATAAAAGCTTATTTGTTTCCTTGAGATCATACTATTGGTCTTTTACAGTCATGTGCACTGGAATAAACATTGTATGTTTCTGTAACCCTATCTACTTCCTCCTAGTCAGGAAGCTGTGTTGAACACCATCACCCGTGACAATCCCAGGGTAAATTGAAACATGAATATAGTGGTATGCCCAGGAGGTTCTTGAAGCCCGAATAGTACCAGCTGCCTAAGGATTGCTAATTTTATACTACAGTCCTTCGCTCTCCCTGTTGAACTAATGAAGAGCTTCCAGGCTGGCCAGGCTTCAGCAGGTAGAACGAAAGACTGTAGTTGAAAATGAGTCCTTAAGTCACTGGCTTTAAGGCCCTTTTGGGCATACCACTATATTGCTTGATTCCAAGGGGCCCATTTCTAAAAGCACCAGGTCAACATTGTTATTGAAACGTCAGGAACCAGCTGCAAATTTGAAAGATTGGTCTCATAATTCGTGATATGTATTAGACCACTAGGAGACCCTTTGATATATTTACCTCCCCCATCTCTCCATCATCACGATTACAGCATAACAATTTCAACTTTATTACATCTTGCTCCTTTACTCCATTTCCACTCCCTGTATATTTTCCATTGACCAAGGCTTGACCTGCCTTAGTCGACCTTGCTTTAGATGCATGAGCTGTTGAGTTCTTAGGGCGCCTATAAAAACTCAGGCAAGCCTTTATATCTAAGCCAGCTTCTCGGTCTTTTTATTTGAATGGACACGAGGTGTTGGCTTTCATCCAGTCTCGCTTTCAGCAGTTCAGAAATTAAACTGTATTTTTCCAAGATCTTGCATATTATGTGTGTGTTTCGTTTTCAATGAAATGACAAACACCGGGCACATTCTGCTGCCAACCGGGAACACAACAGAAGTACAGAGTATGTGTTTCGTTGCAATATCAGCCTCATATAGGGTTTGTAGCAATAGGAAATTCAGAAGCTTCTCCAGAATTCCACAACAGAGCCCCAGCTAGCCAACCCATTCCCATTGTTTCCCTATTGATTTGCTTATAACGTGACTCTGCGGCCGAGCTGGATGGATCCCAGAAGCCAGGTAGGCAGTCTCAGGACAAACAAAAAAATTGCTGCTGCCACCTGATTTTTTTTGTTGTTGTTCTCTATTGATTTCCATGATCATTTTTATTTCCTGGCTACTGAAAAATCAATTTAACTTCTAAATGAAGCAGTCGGATTTTGCTCTAAGATCATATCAAAGGCTTTGTCCACCTTTACGAATTTTTTTTTTTTTAAATTGTTGTAATGCACAGGTATAGCGTTCATTAACATAATATATGGCGCACTGTTCCTATAGTAAGTATATTAGAATGGCATGCAACGTTAATAGTGTAGTACCCCACATGTCATGTTAATGATTGCTGCAACTGTATCTAAATTGGAAAAAAAAAATATTTGAATTTCATTAAAATTCTTGTACTTTTTTTGTACACAGCTCCTATGCAGACCCATGGGTTCCCATGGTTACAGACTACAAACAAATCCCCTGTGTAGTCTGATCTTGTAGTCACATGTTAAGGCCTTTTTAAATGGCTCGATTAGCTTATGCAAACGTTTGTCCATAAGGTGCAGTGCAATGATCAGCCTACAAACGAGCCGGCGCTAGTACCTCGGCTGATTGCTTAAATTGTTAAAGTTCGTTGTTCTGTCACAACTGTTATATAAAGTGTGTTTTAGAATAAGCAAAAGCTAAACTTGTGACATTAAATCGTTATAGAACGCTAATGTATGAAACAGCTGCGATCCTTAGAGACATAACATTACCGCCATTTACATACAGTATAATGCCATCATATGCGATACTAAGAACGATGAAGATTTACTTAAATTGGCATTTTATATGCTTTACTCACTGAAAAGGGAGCCCAAAATGCACTACCTGATAGACTGCAGGGCAGGCTCCATCGCCATAAACCCTAGTGGAATGAAGAGAACCAGATTTCAATATGGAGGAGCTACTTGTTCTGTGCAGACTAATGTGCAGTCACTTAACTCAACCCAGCCCAGATTGGGAGAGGGGTGACTGCTAAAAAACAGTCTGCACATGTGAACTGATACCAAAGATGCCAACCACAGATAGGTGTGCCAAACCATACAGGATTGTAACCCCTACTGGCTAAGCAGTGGATTGCCCTGCATCACCACACTGGGTCACACTGGCTGACATCCTGCGTTCACCCAGAATCTATAGCAAACTGCATACAAAAATTTTGATAAATGTGAGTGTTAGTTTTGCATTTTGGCCAAAATACATAAGCTGATGGGCCACGGCAAGGCCAACATGTGTCCGTAAGAACCTGTGGCATGCAAAAAGCTTACAGAGGGTGTGGGCTCCCTCTGTCACCCATGGGACTCCTGCAATATGATTGCAGGGTCTCAGTGGGTTGCTCTGGGTCCTGAAAGCTTAGATTTGGCCTCTGGGTTTGCCATCTACAGTAGCCTATAAGGTTTAGCTTCAGGCTGAGCTTCCTTGGCTTTATTACACACGGCTATACTGAAGCACAGCAGTGTATTATAATATTGATAAAAGATGATGATATTCAAATCACACAGAAAAATGTTAGGGGGTCTTTAAATGCAGCAATAAAACAAACAAACACTTTTTAAAAATTGTTTTAGGCCTCAATCAGACGAGCCAATGATTGAATGGCTGTGATTTGTCCCTGCGCTCAGCCAATCAGAGGAAGCTTCTAGGTTGCGGGGATTTTTAAATCCCTGGCCAGAAGAAATGCAGATGTACAGTGCTGGGGAGCTGGGCAACGCTACTAGGTGATGTCTCAAGCCCTTCCTTAAAAATCCCGGCGGCGGTTGTCTTCATCCCATTGCTTTTAATGGGGTGGCAGCAGTGCCGGCCTCATTGAAAGCAATGTGAGATTACTGCTGTGAGGAACTCCGGCTCCCATAGGAGTCAATAGAAACTCCGGCAAAATGCACACCTAAGATAGACGGTGTTGTCCTATCTTTTTTAGGTGTGCGCTGTTTTGCGGTGCTAATTCCACGCAAATGAACAATTCTATAGGAACCCGTTGGTTCTATGAGAAGCATGCATTATGAGCGTGCAAAACACACGCTCGTGTGAACAAGTCCTCAGAGCTCAGTCACACGGGCGTTTTAACACACAAATTTTTGAACGCATAATTGATGCGTTCAAAAATTTACGTGACTTAAGCGGGCATCACAGCGGAAAAAACGCTGCTAGTAGCGTTTATCCCTGCGAAAGGGCTCGGTCACACAGATGTTTCCTGCTATTCCCTGCTGCGGCTCTGACATCTGTGGCAGAGGATTTCTTCATCTCCGTGGGGAGTCCCATTGTCACTGGACACTGTGACAGCATTGTCACAGTGTCCAGTGACAATGGGACTCCCCACGGAGATGAAGAAATCCTCTGCCATAGCTGTCACATCTGTGGCAGTGGAGCGGGATGTTCTCCAATTGAATTCAATACAGCCGGCTCCATTGAAAGCAATTGGCTCCCGGCAAGTGCTGCAGTGATTTTCAGGGAAGGGCTTCAAATATAAGCCCTTCCCTGAAAATCAATCTAAAAATCTGTAAAAAAAAAATCTATACTCACCTCTCTGCAGCTGCTGGGGCTCAGCCGCATCCAGTAGTGTAGTATTCAGCAAGCGGGGATTTAAAATCCCTGGCTACTGAATGGGCTGCCCCTGATTGGCTGAGCACACAGACCAATCAGATGCAGCTCTCAGCTTACATTCAATAGCTGAGAGCTGCCTCTGATTGGTCACAGTGCTCAGCCAATCAGAGGCAGCCCATTCAGCAGGTGGGGATTTTAAATCCCTGCCTGCTGAATACTACTCAGAGCAGTGCAGGAGAAGAGCCGGCTGGACGCGGCTGAGCCCTGGCAGCAGCAGAGAGGGGAGTTAATTATATCAGAATTTCTTTCAGACAACTTTTATAAGAGTGTGGTCCCAGGCTACTTTTTCCATGGCCCACCCCGTAGTATTGTTGGACTAAACCAAATAGCTACAGGTAGTATGGCCTGTTATGTGACTGTGAAGAAGGCTATTAATAATGTGTATGCACAGTGTGTAAGTGTTACATATGCTCAGTTTAGTCTCTAATGATATACAATGCATATAGGGGTCTCTCTGCATATCAGATGAATCAATTCTACTCCTGAAAAGTGAGAAACTTCAGCATAAAAATAGCTTTATTCTCAAGTTGACGTAGATGTAATATACGTCTGTTAGGATATTTGCAAATAAAGCTTTATCTGGTACATGGGGAGAAATACGAGCAGTGTTGCGGTAAGTGACATATGTTTATGGTGACAGTAACAACATGAATCAACAAACCTGTTGCAAGCTGTTATTTCTATAACAGGTGCCACAGTGTATATTGCGCACCGTCGGTCTTACAATGTACTAATCGTTAAGTTTTAGCGCATTTTTGGCACATGATGTTGCATCAAGTTTTTTAAGTTTTTTTATGAAGCAAATGCTCCAAAAAAATATTGCACTGTGTCTCGCTCGACACAGGGGTGTGGCCTAGTAGTAAAGGGGCATGGGTTAAATGTGACAATTAAAATTGCCCCCAAATTTTGGCTCAAACTAAGCTGGCCAATTGGTGGTATAAAGTTAGACAGAAGTGTCTAATGATGCGCCAAATTGATCATCCACCATGAACTTTTTAGACATGGGAAAATCGTTTGCCCATAGTGATGGACATGAATCATGGATCGTATTTGTCTGCGCTGGTTAATAATATTTACATGAGCCGATAATCTGTTCTATGGGGATGAACGATTGTTGATACTATTGTTCGTCCCACATACAGGATGATGTATGTTTAACATTACTTTCCAAAGCCCTCTTCTGCCTGTGTCAGTCAGTGCTCCTTCCTTCTGGTAACATTCTGCTTGGCAATAGCTTGGGCCACAATGGTGTCCTCTGGTGAAGGGTTGGGCTGGGCTGTTCTGTTTATACTTCTAAGAAGTTGACCAGGAAAAATACTCATTGGTTGGCTGCCCATCTCCCCATTTGCATTGGGAAGATCTGCAGCTAGCCAGTGCCCATTTTTAGGCTTGGGTAAACAAGCTGATCAGCCAAGGAATAAGTGCTTGCTTGTTTGTCGGGTGATCAGTTGCCCTTTCACATGGCCTGATGATCATGCGAACGACTGTTCAAGCTAATATTCTTGCTCGATAATCAAGTCAATTTATGGCAAATTAAGATGAGAAGGGGTAGTGGTGGAGCTCCTTTACTTATAGGGTTCTACCAGGTGCTACCTGTCCATTAACACCAACCATATAAATGGAGTATAGCATGTAGACTGGGAGGAGAGAGAAAAAATAATGGACTTAAATGGAGCAACTCTCACACAAATATTTTAATGAATACTATACCCGTTCTTGTGTTATTAATAAAGTTAAAAACAGCCAATGTAACGCGTTTCGGGATACATCCCATCTTCAGAAATGACTGCAAGGGGCATGGAGTGTGTCAGAGATTTCTCCTATCTGCTCTCCCATTCAGAGGAACAGCTTTTATTTCAAGAGAAGTATATGAAAGGAAAACTGCTTTGTGATTGATTACTTTCATCAAGAAAGATAGTTTTTCTCTTTGGCAGTTGCCCCATGCTAATTACACTTTTATGTTCATCCAAGCTTTTAAAAAGTTTGGTTTGGCCACTTTGCCGAATTTTGCAAAACGTTTTGCTGGATCTGAATTGGTTCGAACTGAACCAGAACTCCACCAGTACCCCTAAAACTGGTGTACAAGACTGTCTAAGAACCATAAAGCCCTGTTTAACCCTTTCCAATCCAATTTGTATTCTGGTTTTCCTAGGGGGCTTACTCTTTTTCTGCCGTTATACAACGGCACTATCTGCTGGCTAAAGCCAGTACTGCATGAGGTGACACGTTGGATAGACTCCGACAGCAGAGAGGCTGGCAATATACAGTAAGAGAGCCCCGACGGACGTCTTCCAACATTGAGGCTGTACAGCCTTAAATCATAATGTCTTCAGACGTCAGACAGTGGATTGGTGAGGGTTAATACTCTTACGTGACTTTTGAATTGTATTTTTCTTCCTTTCTCCCTTTTTTATTCTTTTTCTTTTCCCTTCTTTTTTCCAATTTGTTTTTCTTTTCTCTTCTTCCTCATTCTTCTTGTTTTGGAGGGTTTGGCCAAGACAAACTAAACTTTTAGTAAAGTTCGACCTGAAACAGAGTTCTACTTTTTTGGTTTGTCCAACACTATTACTGATTTATAATCAAATTAATGCTTACTCATGTCATAAAATTTAAATGATCTATATCCTTTAAATGGGTTGTCCCAGGAGAGACAATCCCTTTTCCGAATCCGTCCCCCTACGATAGTCAACTGAGACCACAACCAATTGCCGAAACATAGGGATAGAAGCACTCAATTGAGTGCATTTCGCCTTTGGCTATGACCAGCTCTGTTTGACTACCCTGAGGTGTCCTGATCATGATAACAGGACTCTTAGCAAACATCTGATTTACCATGGGAAAATGTGGACAGCTAGGCATTTTTTCTGTTGCAGAGAAAATATAGAACTACAGGATGCCCATTTAGATTAATGTCTTTTCTTGTAATACAGGGATGGCTTAAGTCCACCAGAATTAGAGATTCTCTTACAGAGTAGCTTTCTGTTCCAGCCCAGAGAGGGGATTACTGAACAGGAAACCCTGCTCTATGACATCTGGAGCATATGAACATAGGTCATCACGTTGATTCACTTTCTTTAAGAATGAACTCAAGAAACTTTCAAGATCATTTTTAATAGATACATTCACCTCTGTGGTATACTGAAAGGCTCACTCAACTAATTTTTAAGTTTCTTTTTATCGAAATTGTAGCTCACTGTTTTATCCAAGCCGTATTGATCAGATGGTAGCTCCTAATGTAGGTCTGATATCTCATCATGCTTGGTAGACTTCCTTATCGCACTTATCATCACTTCAGTAATCCATGGGCTATTGAATTCCACAATACCAATGACTATCACCATCTCAAATAGTGACCTGCTACATTGTTTTCCTTCACTGACTTTTATTTTAAGTTGCCATGGCTACTGGACAAGGATATTAACCGTGATTTGAAAACTAATCAATGATCCTTAGTTCGAAAGTGTTCTATGACTGAATGGGAAACTCTTAGCAGAGACAAACACTCACCGGAATGTCAAGAGAATGTTATTCTGATGTAGTCTGTGACATTTCTACTCAATAGTTGGGGCTTGTGATGTTTTGAGCTTACAAATTAATTTTGATGTCTGGACCAAAAGGAGAATAATTAGAGAAAGGATGATGAGGGAGAAGTTCAACAAGTGTAGAAAATGTAGCCTTTCACCATCAGAGCTCTAGTGGACCTAGAGAAAGGCAAAAAAAACTTGAAGACAAATTGGAAAAGGTTAGTCTTTTGTTCATTCCGATCCCTCATTCCTTTATCCTAAACTTATTTAAAGCTGGCCATGATTCCATAACCATTCCCAAAAGATATTTATTTCCCACAAGTCAAACGAAAGGAAAACAATATTGTCCGGTACTAAGGAGCCCATACATCTTCAATAGTTGCCAATAGCTACAGACGTAGCAATGGTTAAAATGACTGACACATCGTGATAGCTCTCATTGCGTGACGTGGCGCTCGATTAACCAATCAGAGCATTAGCTTGCTGGAGATGGTATATTCAAGCCCCGCTACCAGGAAGAACTGCATTGTTGGCGTGCAAGAGAACACAGAAGCCTACAGCAGCAATGGAGACCAGCCCGAGAGATATCGGTCGCTAGGTGAGTATTATAAGACACCCCCCGAAAATAAGACATTGTGCCTCTTTTGGGTCAAAAATTAATATAAGACAGAGTCTTATTTTCAGGTAAACACAGTAGCAGATACCTTAGGCAGCAACTTATTTCATCTGTCCATGCTAACTAATGTGCTAATGCTTGTTACGTTGGGCAGCTTAACACAATTATACATCACCATACAGCTGTCATTGATCTGTGGCATGTCTCCCTATTTATACAGGGAGATGTGCAGCCGACCAGACAGCATTATGATGCCTGCATAAAAAAGTTGATCAGCCAGCGAACAAGCATTTGCTCGTTCATTGGCTGATCATTGGTCCCTTTACATGGCTTGATCACCAGGTGAATGAGCGTTTGGAGTAATGCTCAACACTAATAATCGACCCTTGTAAGATGACCATTATTTCCTAGTGAACAAAAGACTGAGCATGTTGGCAACCATGGACTTTCTTTTACTCAACATCTCCTATTGTAGTAGAGTCTAGAGAACCCCATACAGAGGCATATGTAGTCAGAGAGGTCTATATCAAGGCAGGCAGCTTAGCTTCCAAACTAGGGCAGAAGTGAGAGCACACAGAGCAAAGTCAACATAATACAACAGGTCAGGAGTTGGGGCAGGCGGCAGACAGAGGAGTGGTTAATAGAACAAGCTGAAAACATGATTGGAGGATAAAAAGTAGCGGAGTCAGAAACCAGGAGGTCAGCACAAATGAGAAGCATCTTCAGCTGGACCACGAAAACCAAAAAGCATAGGTCGCTTCCGTAGGGAGAAATCGCCTGATATAACCAGGGGTACTCCATGATTGGCAGGGGACAGAATACCAGGGTGCACGCTGAATCTTCAAGACTGTGAGTGAGTGCGCATGCGCACCCTTTGGGCTGCAAAGGAAGCCAGGCAGAAAACCAAAGGCAAACTCCTGCGGCGAACATGGAGGGAGCGCACAACGTCACTACCAGCGGAGAGAGGTAAGGCAAGATGGCGTCCATGAAAAGTAACTATAGTCAAGTTGACGTTTGTACATTAAGATAAGAGGCTTTGGTGAAGAATTTATCATGAAATCCAAAGAAAACGATGTAAAAATAATATAAAAATTAAGATGGTAAAACGGATTTAAAATACAAAAAAACACTTTGCAACATTAATCTCCAATTTTGTTTTTTCTGTATGTCACAGTGTCGTGGATTTCCTTTTCCACGGCCTACTCAATTAGGAATGTTTGCACCCTTCCAGATTAATTATGAATTGATTATGCGCACAAGAAGATTTCACACTGACACAGGTTCAGCATGTATAAGCTTCCTCAATTCTGCTTTATTGTTGGGCACGCAGCCTCTTTTAAAGAGTTTAACATATCTGCCCATCTGGGCAGGTCAAAGATTACATAGATACAACGTATTGTTTAATTATTGGATAAGCATCTTGCAATTCTTCCATCCTCCGGTCATCTGTTATTGGCCATCATGTGGTAGCAGGGCAGGACGAGATGAGTGGGTTGTCTTGGACCCACGTGTGGTTTCTCCGATATGATTGGAGGTTACAGCTTGAACTATTAATTGCATAAATTCCCCATGTTATTTGCATAAGTTTCCAGTAAAACTGCTTGGGTTATTATTGCGGTAGCTAAAAGCGGTACTGCTTCAGACTGCGGTTATTTATGTCTGATGTACCCCTGCTAAAGTTGCTAAGAATCGGGAAATAGAGCGTTCTTGCTAACTGCTAGCTTCTGCTTGCATCTATAGGAGTTTAGAGAATGGAAAGTTTCATCATTTTTACATATAAGGAAGTAGATATATTGGATACACAGAGAGTATATCTATATCTGTAAAAGAGCAAACAAAATGGAATAATACTGTCACTGGTATACAGAATGCATACATTTATAAAAACAGGTCCACTACACACGAAATGTATGTCCATTTCCCCGAAAATATAGATATGGCGGATATCCACTACAACAGAAGATATTTGATTATGGACAATATATATATATATATATATATATATATATATATATATATATATATATATTGATAGATATAGTATGAATTTAAACTACGCAGTAACAGACACCGTCGAATATACCAGAAAACAACTTGTCTGAGCTTGCCTATGTACTGAGGAGACATATGGAGATATAAGATAAGGACATGTTCTACACTTGGCCTCTTGGCACCCAGCCAAGAGGTTATTCACTGCGCCTTAAAAGTTTCTGGAAGAGTATGCAAATGAAGGATAAGAATATGCCCAATGAGTGCAATTGAATTGACCAATCAAAGGTTGGATTGAGAACTGTCCAATGAACTATGATATTTCTTGGAATTTAGAAACAGTACTAAGAATAATGAGATGTAACCAATGGAGACGAAGAAGTGTTAAATTTACCTATGAAATGTTGAATTGAAAACTAACCAATAAAGTTGCATAGTTCATTGTCCAATGATGTTGTGACACCCCTAATGTAAGGGGGCTATAAACAAAGATGCCTGATAGCCATCAGGAAGGAATTCTTTGATGAATCCATAACTGTATGGGCTCTGTCATTTAATCCCTCCGTCATATGACGTACTGAAGTCTTGGTGTGGGCAGCCCTACTGCACGGGCCACCTGAACTTCAATCACAATGTACACTCTGTTGTCCCTCAGTAGGCTATCACCATAACATGGGTCATATGATGTCATTCACAAGGTACACTCAGCGATCCTTAAACGGCCATACATTTTTGCTATAACACTGTACATTTATATTGTCCCTCTCCCAATGTGGAGAATATTTTTTAGCAAAATCTTTAGTTTTTTCAATGTGTTTTATGCTCTCCTAATCACACAAAACCCTTCAGTATTCGAGTGAGATTTACTTCTTCCTTCATTATTTGGAGCTAACTTGACAATCCGCTCCCCCCTTGCCATCATAGTTTTCTTATAGGGGTCTTTGACTTTGCTTTGACTTAATTTCAGCTTTATTTGCTGAGAGTCAAGAAAGGGAATAGAGATAAAAAGCAAAGATAAAGTTCCTCCAAAATCCAGCCTGGAAACCCTTAGATTGATGTTGACTCCAGTTGCGAGAGGGGGAGGTAGCCGAGGCCAGAACATGCTTCTTTTGAATGGTATTTCAGATAAAAAACATTTGTAGGTTTTGGCTTTCTGACTAGAAACAAGAATTTCTGTATAAACGTCTGTCTGAGGCTGGAAATCTGACAGCACCCCCACCTTCTGATTATTACCAGACATTGAGTCTCTTGTACCACTTGGAATTATTCTTTCAAGAAAGGTCTCATTGTACCGGAGAATGGACTCTCTTTACCAGCAGAAGGCTGTTATCTTGAAGCATGTGTTTATAGTTAAACACGGCTTTTGCATAAAGTCTTAAAGACTGTCTGGTTTTTCGGATGCACTGAGCACATGGATACATGGCTCGCTTTCCATTCTATATTCCTCGGATGTTGCAGATCATTTAACAGCTTTCTTGGTTGTAACGAGAACAAAAAATTCTGACGTGGCAGGAAAGTGTGGCCAAATTTCTTCTCTAACTAAGGCGTGTATTTGTTTTTCTGGCTAGGTTGGAAAGGACTAATGAGAGGTTAGACCTCATACTAGCACCACCGCTGCACACTCAGCAGAAATGTATCCAACAAACGCCCACGGCCATAAGACAAAGGATATACTTTATGCTGTTGTAATTTAGAGGGGAGGGGATAAGAAGAAAAAAATGAAAAAACATAACAAGGCTTGACTGCTGGTCGAATGATATGTTCTGTAAGTATTTGTTTAAGGGGTTTGTACAGCCCAAATTACAAAATATGCTGTATCCTTTTTTGGAAGAGATTTTGGAAATCTAATAAGGAGTAAAGAACATTTAACCCCAATCATTATGTCCACGGGATAGGATAGGGTCTTAGATTAAGATGCACAATTGTAATTGAGACGGCAAACCATCATGTGGCAATTATGTTAGTATCTTCTTCTGGACATTGAGTGCATTGGACATGAGTAAAGATGAGCAAACTTTTGAAAAGTTTGTTCTTGCCGGTTCCTCGAATTTTGGAAAAAGATGTGGTTCGATCTGAACTAGTTTCAACCAAATCTTCACCAGTAATAATAACCCTGGCCAAATGGTGATGGTGCCTTTTCTCCTGTGGCTCAGTGATTAGCACTATTGCCTTGTAGTACTGGGGTTGTAGGTTCAAATTCAACCAATGAGTTTGTCTATTCTCGCCGTGTTTGTGTGGGATTCTTCATAATAGTCATCACCTTTTTGTGTATAGGTCAGGGGTTAGCACTGTTGCCTTGCAAAACTGAGGTCCCAGGTTCAAATCTGACCACGGGCAAAATCGGGAGTTAATTAAAGGTGATTATTGTGAAACACAGGGAGAACATACAAACGCCATGCACATGTTATCAGACCCAAGCACTGCAAGGCAAGAGTGTTAACCACCTTCTCCTCATCCTGTAGAGTTTGACTACTTCAGTTCACTCAACACTGGACATGAGTTGCTGGGTGTCAAAGTTGCCCAAGAGTCTTTGATACAACATATAATGGAGGGAAGAATTCTGCTTGAATGGAGGATCCACCTTGGCGACTTAGTCCTAAGTAAAAAAAAAAACAGAATACAGAACTCCAAATGGCCACTAATTGTAGTTGCCCCATCATAGAGTGTGGTTTTGGATAAACAGTATTCCTTTGTTGAAGTATGAGTGTCCCCATATTTTGAAAAAAAAACCTCTGGGAGGATTATTGTAAACTATTAGAGTTGAGCGAAGGTACTCTTCCGAAATTGATGCTCGTTCGAGTATTAGCATACTCGATGGTGCTCCAGCGAGCATCACGCCGTGCTCGACCCGACACCAGTTTTGACCCCTCCCCGCTGTGACGTGTAAGCGTACGCACGTCAACTGCAGTATGTGGCTGGCTGGCTGGGAGAGAGAGAAAATGAATGAATAAAAAAAATGCTCGGCACCCGGTGAGTCCCATACAAAAACGCTCGAGTCTCCCATTGTAGTCAATGGGATTCATTACTTGAATAGAGCTCTCAAATTTTACGAAAAGCTCGACTCGAATAACGAGGACCCGAGCATTTGGGTGCTCACTCATCTCTATAAACTATATTTAGGATGATATTGTGGGGAAGGTGCTGATAGATGGCCTTAATGCCTTGGCTCAAAGATATAGGCATGATGTCAATCAGGCAAGGAGGTTGGGAGAAAAAGCCAAAAACAGGGCAACATTTCACATGTGAAAAGAGTTTAGAGGCATGAAGCCTCTTCCTTGTTTAATGACGTTCTGTAAAATAACACAGCTGAGGGGAGAAGTTGGGTTATCATTCTTGCTACTGAACTCTTTTCACGTGTGAAAGAACTATCTACTCTTCACATATAGTAATAGCTAGAATTTGTAATAGGTGGCACTGTAGAGCAATTGTTCCCTCTTCCCATTTGCATAACATTCCCAGAGGAGCATAGATGATCTTGTAAGTCTCCTCACACCTACTAGTTGCTCTCCCTAAGGAGAAACTCTACCTCTCCAGACCTATGTCATAGGCCCCTCACCCATCCAGTCAACAATCTACTGTATAATGATGAGAGGCAAAAACCCCGAAACAGTCTGTTTATACATAGTTATCTTTTCCTTCTGGGGAAGACACTGCCTTTGGCGTATATTCCCAGTCATTGTTACAAGGGCTGTTAAAAGGTTAGACATTGATTTACAAGAATGTTACCTTCTAATGGGTGGAGCTGTAGAGGCATTGCTCCATCTTCCTATTTGCATAAGTTTCCCAGAGGAGCATGCATGACCTTATAAGTCTCCTCACTAGATGCTCTCCCTAAGGACAAACTTTACCCCTCCCAACTCAGCAAGAACTTCCTTCACTTGGGAAAAGATTCCTTGCTGAAGCAGAATGTCTTGTTGGTCCCCCCCCCCCCCTTCCCGAGCATTCCACACTCATAGCTACGTGTTTCATATAAAACAATTAGATTAAGTAATTGTTATTTAATCAATTCCCCAATTGGTCTCAGAAATCTGCAGAAATTCCCATTTTACTCCTGTCTGTTTCCTTTAAGAGCTCATAATATTAATGGAAGAAATGCTGTGAATGATAGCAGGAAGAGCACAAAGACCCAGATTCCGAGGCTGAAAGCAATCAACCCTCGGTCAAACTCTCAGAATGATGTCACCGGCACATATGGTTTTCATTTTCTCTTTTGTTAAGAAGCCATTCCCTTTGTTCGGTTGCTCATATGTTCAGCCTTCCCCCTTATGCTTCCTTCCATTTAATGTAAAGCAACACGTACTTAGTAATGAAAGAGCGACAATACTGTACATGTAAATCCAAGTCCTCATTATATCCGTCAGTTATAAAGAAGGCTGTAAAGTTCCTACTATGAAACATTCAGGACATCTCATGGCTATGGGATACAATGAGCAGGAGGGGGATACACCGAAAGGAGGAAGTTATAGCAAAATCCACGTATACTCCCTAGGGGCGCTCTGTTGGGCATTACCCCGCTCCCCGCCTCTTTGTCTGATGCATCTGTAACTTCAGCTGCACAACACAGAGGCTTTAAATAAGTTCCTCTGCAAATGTTAGCGAATGTGACGTGAGATGAATTATTAACAGTTTGCTTGCTAAAAATGAGATGGTGAAAATAATGTGAAAACACTGAAAGTTGCATCAGGCAAACTGGTAATGTGAAGTTGTCAGCACTGATACCTTATAACAATGGGCTCCCTACAGACGTAGCCCTAGTGTAGGGGGGCATGGCTGAGACGGGGGCTGGTATAAGTGGATATACGTAAAACAGACCCCAATGACCAATACTAATAATAAATATGCAATGCACTTAATATAGCAACATATCTCTAATCTGGCATCTGATCCAGAAATAATCATAGATAGATAGATAGATAGATAGATAGATAGATAGATAGATAGATAGATAGATAGATATGAGATAGATAAATAGATAGATAGATAGATAGATAGATAGATAGATAGATAGATAGATAGATAGATATGAGATAGATAGATAGGTAGATAGATAGATAGATAGATAGATAGATAGATATGAGATAGATAGATAGGTAGATAGATAGATAGATAGATAGATAGATAGACAGATATGAGAGATAGACAGATATGAGATAGATAGATAGATAGATAGATAGATAGATAGATAGATAGATAGATAGATAGATAGATATGGGATAGATAGATAGATATGAGATAGATAGATAGACAGATATGAAATAGATAGATAGACAGATATGAGATAGATAGATAGATAGATAGATAGATAGATAGATAGATAGATAGATATGAGATAGAAAGATAGATAGATAGATATGAGATAGATAAGATAGCTAGATAGATATATATGATATAGATAAGATAGATAGATAGATAGATAGATAGATAGATAGATAGATAGATAGATAGATAGATATGAGATAGATAAGATAGATAGATAGATAGATAGATAGATAGATAGATAGATAGATAGATATGAGATAGATAGATAGATAGATAGATAGATAAGAGATAGACAGATATGAGATAGATAGATAGATAGATAGATAGATAGATAGATAGATAGATATGGGATAGATAGATAGATAGATATGAGATAGATAGATAGACAGATATGAAATAGATAGATAGACAGATATGAGATAGATAGATAGATAGATAGATAGATAGATAGATATGAGATAGAAAGATAGATAGATAGATATGAGATAGATAAGATAGCTAGATAGATAGATATGATATAGATAAGATAGATAGATAGATAGATAGATAGATAGATATGAGATAGATAAGATAGATAGATAGATAGATAGATAGATAGATATGAGATAGATAGATAGATAGATAGATAGATATGAGATAGATAGATAGATAGATAGATAGATAGATAGATAGATAGATAGATAGATAGATAGATATAAGATAGATTAGATAGATAGATAGATAGATAGACAGATATGATATAGATAGATATGAGATAGATAGATAGATAGATAGATAGATTATAAGAAGAGAGGATGGATAAACAAAAAGAAGGATAGATAGCCGGAAGGAAAGAAAGAAAGATAGAATACTGATGTATAGTTGCCTGGACTCAATAGATAATGAGAAAAAAGGAAGGAAGGAAGGAAGGAAGGATAGATAGATGAAATACTGGGGATGGACAAAAATATGGAAACACTGTATGAAATGAATGGGATTTTAATCATTACCACTGAGCTGCCCTTTTCATCCCTGCTTGACTGTGATCTTTCCCGCCAAATTTGTGTTTACTCCACCTCTTTCCCTGCTCTGGGTGGTTTTGGGAGCTGAGTCTGCCAAACCCCTGACCAATGGAACATTGTCGCTCCGGCAGACCGGCAGATGTTCACTTCTACCCGGCAGCATCTGTGTCATATTACCTCCACTTAAAATCAGTCTCATTGAAATCTGATTTATAATCCCACGTAACGTAACCATGCCTTTTGTACTGTGTTTCCATATTTTTGTCCGCCCCTTGTGTACATTTCTATGACTGTAATAATCCGCACACTTCTTAAATACTGTTAATTCTTCCCTACAAGAATACTATCTATACAGTCTATGAGTGCATGTTGGTGCATAGTAAGGGATTCCTTATCTGTTCCTTGTATTTGCACTTAAAAAGTTTGTTAAGAAATGTGAACTATCATTTTACAAAAGACTGTTTTGACTTCATTTTTATTTCTTGCTCTTGTCTTAATTTTGTTTGCTATCTATTTGCTCTACGTCTCTGCATTCAGTGTAGATGTCTTATGTAACAGACTTATAGGATATTTCCATCTGAGGTCAATTAAGTCTTGAGCACCAGTGCAAAGACTCGGCTCCAACAAGCAAACTAAAGCGGTCCTGGACAATAACCAACCATCAGGGGACTTCACTGTTTGTTTTTCAGCCGCTCAGGGGAATTCGTCTTTCCAGAGCAAATCCTATTTCCTTGCTGCTGTGTCTGATGCTCCGACTTCACAGCTGTGGATACATAAATGCAAAATGATCATAATAAGATTTATTTGAACTTCAGTCGCATTTATATCCTCCATATTTCCTATCCAAGAGTCTGTAACTAACCCATGTCAGGCAATCCGAACAGTGAAAAATGTATTTCATTAATGCCATCTATTTATTTCCCACACTTAATCATTTCGTATGGGGATTTAGCAGATTTTGTGTTTTAACGTTAGGGCCCGCTCCGTCTGCCAGCGAGATGAATGACTGCATTCTCCGGGACCAGAAAGGGTGGAAAGATGAATTACAATGGAGAAGCCATCATCGCCCCTGTTATTGGAACAGGAAAGAAGGGGTGGGGGCTGAGAGAGGCCAGATCAGGATGACATTCCTCATTACCCCTGTGTTCCCCAATGACTGGCATGGGATTTGGAGGCAGTTTAATTGACATATCATAAGTATCGAGAGATTATGGTAAGAAGTGTGAGAATCAATACATTGCATCTGAATGTGTGCGCCGTGTAATTTCGGCACCGACGAGTGCAGGCAAAATCATTGCAAAGTGCCTCCGAATATTGACATTTAAACTGGAGATGCAAATTCCCACTACGTTCTTGAACAGCGTCTCAGTTGCTGCACAGCAAGCCTGGGAGATTTGTATATAAACCTCCTATCATCAGCAGCTTAGTATGAAGATAAAGTATTCTCAGGCTATGCAGGTGCTAAAAAGTGTCTGCCTATCATCACGTAATGAAGTGGGGATCGCTCACGCTAAATCCTCTCGTGTCTAATATGTATAGAGCTCCTTAGGAGACTGTCTGTCTATCTGTCTGACTATGGCCACCAACACATTAGCGTTTTTTTTATGTGTGCACCTGTCATCCATCCACAGGTATTCCATTTACCACATCTATCTATCTATCTATCTCATATCTATCTATCTATCTATCTATCTATCTATCTATCTATCTATCTATCTATCTATCTATCTATCTACCTATCTATCTCATATCTATCTATCTATCTATCTATCTATCTATCTATCTATCTATCTCACATCTATCATCTATCTCATATCTATCCATCTCATATCTATCTGCCCATCTCATGTCTATCTTTTATCTATCTATCTATCTATCTATCTATCTATCTATCTATCTCATATCTATCTATTTATCTATCTATCTATCTCACATCTATCATCTATCTCATATCTATCCATCTCATATCTATCTGCCCATCTCATGTCTATCTTTTATCTATCTATCTATCTATCTATCTTCTATCTATCTATCTATCTATCTATCTCATATCTATCTATTTATCTATCTATAGCTATCTATCTATCTCATATCTATCTATCTATCTTCTATCTATCTCATATCTATCTGTCCATCTCATGTCTGACTGTCTTTCTGTCTATCTATCTATCTATCTATCTATCTATCTCATATCTATCTATCTCATATCTATCTATCTATCTATCTATCTATCCATCTATCCACCATCCCTTGATCCATTCAATCAACCATAAAGTCATCCATTCACTGGTATTTAATCTATCTATTCTGGGTCGGTACCAGCACCTGGCAAACCTGGGCATGTGCCACTGCTCCTGGACAGGTCACTGGGGAGCAGAGAAGCAAGTTTGGTTGCCTAATTACTGTAGAGATTATGTGGGTATTTACTACTGATGCCCTATGCCCAGGACCAGAGGTTTAACTTGAAGCTCCTGGGCCCCAATGCAAAACCTGTAACAGGGCCCCCAACTATATTGCTTTATTCATAGTACTAGGCTCCCTACATGGAGAATAGAGGCCTTATGGGCCCCCTAAGGCTCATGGGCCCGGGTGCAACTGCATCCTCCGCATCCCCTATAGTTACACCCCTGCTCAGGTAATCAGCAGGGGTCCGGTGCTTGGGATCCACGGCAATCGTCTTACCTTCTGGCCCACTGTCAGTGCGACAGGGCTGGATGTCTGCGTCAGTGGTCAGGGCCGAAAGTGTAATAGCCGGATTCAATCCCATTAAAATCATTGGGATCAATGCCTTCCAACTCCCTGTTATGGTCAGAGTTGAAATTATAATAGAAGACATCATTTCCATTGTTTTTAATGGGAATGAAGTCTTCTAATTTACTTCCAGTTGTGAACACACGATGTGGACATCCAGGCCTGCTGCACTGATAAAGGGCCAGTGGATCAACTGATCGGCAGAGATCCCAACTAGCAGTCCTGTGCCGATAAACTATCAATTACCTACCCTGAGGATAGGTCATCAATAGTAAATGCCTGGAATACCCCTTTAATGACCTGTCTGACCTTCACATGTCCTGGCTCTCCGACGGCAGTGCATGTATCTTCAAAAGTGTGTTCCACTCTATTTTCTTCTGCTCTAAACTTCTGCAGAGTAGGAGGTGACATTTTAAGATACATAGACTGCTGAGCCATGTGTTTCAACATATGAGGATCAGGCAGGTTATTAATGGTAACTATCTTATCAGGAGTCTTATTATTGAGTCGAGGGCCACAAAGGGCACTAATTATTTTTTTGGGAGCCACAAAGGGGTCTTATTACTGTCCTGGAGCCAATAAAGGGGGTTTAGTTGGGCAATGGATAAACATTCTATGGAGTGATGAGTCATGCTACTGTATCTTCACATCAAATGGATGTACCTTGGTGTGGGGTCCGGGGTCCTGCTGTGCCAAAAGTTAAGTATGGCGGAGGCTCTGTTATGGTCCGGGAATGTTACATGGCATGGTCTCAGTCCGTCGGTTGTAGTAGAAAGAACCATGAACACAGAGGTGTACCCTGACATTTTAGAAAATGTGCTGCCGATAATGTGGCAATACTCTGGGAATGGTCAACAATAATTCCAAAAAGACAACGAGCCATGTCACAAATCGAATGCTGTATTCCCTTTGTTTGAGGCTATGGCTGTTCCACCATTGGACCTGCCTGCACAGAATCTCGACCTGCACATCTTTGGGCTGAATGGAAGGTTGGGTTAAGAAATATGACCAGCATCCATATCATTTGAGAGAACTCGCCAGACGTTTGCAGGATGAATTGAGGGAAATACCAGCTTAAGTGTATCAGACGTTGATAGAAAGTATGCCACAGGGAGTGTCCAATGTCATTAGGGCCAAAGGAGCCCCACTAAGTATTAACATATGGAAATAGATACTACTTTTTTCTTGCTCAGGCGTCCGATTACTTTTGGTAGGATAGTGTACAAGTGTCTCATCATGTAGCAAAGGAGCTTTTAGGCCGCATAAAGAATTGTTACCTCTGCATACTCTATCATCCCAGCTCTAATTGACTGTATCAAGACAAGCCAAATATTCATGTTTTTAGTACCAGTTAGGAAAAGTGGGTTTAAATGTGCAGCATAAATGATGTGAGTATGGCGGGATAAGCATCAGGCAATGATCTCAAAGTATAAATGAAAGTAATATCACATTTTTTCTGCATCGGGAACATTAAAACCCCATCCACTCCTATCCCTTTAATTAAAATAAAAACAGGTTTGCTTATATATTTAGTGTTATCCAGTTGGCTCCTCTGGGAAGCAGCCAAGACAGTTTTAGTACATTCCTTCACAGAGGAAACGACATAAAAGCTGAAATCAGTGCATTCCTTACAAAAACACAGACAGATGCTGCAAATGCAGTTTGGGATGTTATAAAGGACCAAACATATCTGGCTGCAGGGCAACAAAGAGCGAGACAAGCCGAAGAAGTGACTGCTTAATAAGCAATGCAGAGGCGGCATGTCGACATAATCCGCTCCTTTCATTCCACAAGGCTATTTTATTGTTTCTTCTTCCCAAAACTTGCTACAGTATCTTACGCTGAACATAGTCATCAACCTGTGGTTATTAACCTCTGGAGAATCTACAGCGGGCCTGAAAACCCTCTGGGATGCACATTTGAAATATTTTTCGCTATTTCTGCTGCAATGTGTTGGATAAATAACTTTACCATATGTGTTGGTTTTTTATGGAATTATTACTTAGAAGTACTTCTTTATATACAGTAGTTTGGATATTACTTGACATCTATCTATCTCATATCTATTTGTCTATCTACAGGGGGTGGACAAAAATATGGAAACACTTTACGAAATGCATGCCTTAAATTACATGGGATTATAAATCATATTTCAATCAGACATGTACTAGAGACCAATTTTAAGTGGAGGTAATATGACACAGATGCTGCCGGGTAGAAGTGCCCATCTGCCTAAGCAACAAGGTTCCACTGGGGTTTCAGCCACTCAGCTGCTATTATCGGTTGGCTTCCAAAAGCACCCAGAGCAGGGCAAGAGGTGAAGTAAACACAAATTTGGCGGGAAAGCTCTCAGCCAAGCAGGCGTCAAAGGGCCAGCTCAGTGCTAATGATTAAAATCTCATTCATTTCTTAGGTGTTTTCATATTTTTGTCCATCCCCTGTATTTAGAATTAACTCTTGGATACTTTATTAGAAACATTCATTTAGTAGAAGGTTGGCCCTCCTTTGGTCTCCAGAACTGCAGCAATTCATCATTAATCATAGCATGGATTTCACTAAGTGTTGACATTTTTTTCAGGAATTTGGGCTCATGTGGACAGGATAGCTGCTTCTAGTTGGAGGTAGTGACATGTTCTGAACAGCTGAACTGAAAGGTTTATTGATGCCTCCTGCTTGCACCAAATTGTGACCCATCCATCAGCATGGTGCAACAGAAATCTGGATTCATCTGACCAGTCAATGTTTTCCTACTGCTCAATGATCCAATTTGTATGCTTTTTTTGCCCACTGGAGTCTTATCTTTCCATTTATCATCAACCCAATGGCACAGGTGCTGGTTGTCTGCTGTTATAGCCCATTTCTGCTAAGGAATGACGAGTTGTGCATTCAGAAACATTAGTTCGAGAACCAAGGTTGTAGTCAGCTGCAATCTGTTGACTGTGCACTCCCTGTTTGTCAGAATGATATTTGACATCCTTCTCTTACCCCTTTCATCAACAAGTTTTTTACACCCACGGGAACCCCTTTCAGTGGATTTTCTTCTTCGATTATAGCATTCTCTTTTTACTCTCCCTACTATTTCTCAAGAAGACTCTACACAGTTGGCCAGCCTAGCACTGATGACCAGACGTGGTTAGAAGTCACTTACATTATTATGAAAACTACACAGTACATAAGGTGGAAAATGTAAAAGGAAACAAAACATGCTCAACCTATTGATTTCAGTAGGAACCATATAATTCTCAGTTTTCCCTGTAGAGGCACTACAGGGAGATTGAACAAACCCCCAGGTGATAGCAGACATCATGAGTTCAGATTACTTGTGTGGGAACCTTCCAGCCTTAAGAGTCTATTGAAAACAACTCATTTCCAAAACCAGTTCTTAAGCAATCTTCACCACAAGGCTACACTAAATATAGCAAAATGTACCTTCAAAATACCAATTTTGAGGAACAGCTTCTTAACCCTTTGCAATCCAATTTTGTATTCATGGTTTTCTAGGGGGCTTTCTCTTTCTGCCATTATACAATGGCGCCATCTGCTGGCTAGAGCCAGTACTGCTGTATGGTACATGCTGGAGAGGCCCCCGACAACAGAGCGGCCAGTAATCTACAATAAGAATACCCTGCCAGATGTCTTCCGACATCAGAGCTGTACAGCCTTCAATCAGAATGTCTTCAGACGTCAGACAGTGGATTGGAAAGGGTTAAAGCAACATGTATTTAATGTACTGATCAGTAGAAAAATAAAGGCAATGCAGAAACAAGAAGTTATATGGGAGTTTGGTGAAAAAAATGCAGGAGGATTACTTTAGAGTGTTATTGAGCAAAGCAAACCACAAGACCCTGTTTCTGGTAAAACATTACTAAAAGTTTGGTTTAGCATGAACCTGAACTGAGGTTTTAGCAAAGTTCTACCCGAAACCAGGCTCTACTGATTTGGTTTGCTCAACACTAGTGTTACGTCTTCCACAACCACGAACTGGTGAACTCGCAGAACTGCGAAATAGACTTCATATTCGCAGACATACATAAACCAATGGCTGACAAAACACTCACCTGCGTACTGGCACACAGAGACAGATCCAATAACTATAGGATATATGAGGTATGCATTCGTATTTTAGCTAAGATACTTAAAGGGGTTGTCTCACGCCGAAACGGTTTTTTTTTAAATTCAATAGGCCCCCCGTTCGGCGCGAGACAAACCCAAGGGATGGGTTAAAAAAAAAAAAGTTTATTACTTACCCGAATCCCCGCTCTGTGGCGACTTCTTTCTTCCTTTACCAAGATGGCCGCCGGGATCTTCACCCACGATGCACCGCGGGTCTTCTCCCATGGTGCACCGTGGGCTCTGTGCGGTCCATTGCCGATTCCAGCCTCCTGATTGGCTGGAATCGGCACATGTGATGGGGCGGAGCTACGAGGACCAGCTCTCCGGCACGAGCGGCCCCATTCACCAGGGAGAAGACCGGACTGCCCAAGTGCGTCTAAAAACGCCAGAAGACAGCGAATTTAGATGGATCCATGGCGACGGGGACGCTAGCAACGGAGCAGGTAAGTGAATAACATCTGTATGGCTCATAATTAATGCACGATGTATATTACAAAGTGCATTATTATGGCCATACAGAAGTGCTGAACCCCACTTGATTTCACGAGACAACCCCTTTAAGCCCGTGAGGTCATATCAAGAGTCCTCATTGTTTCGCGGGTCCCTACTCTAATGAGACAACTAAACCCAGGAAACCTGCCTGCATGCAGGGTGATCGTCCCAACAGGGACGACCCTGTGCAGGAACCTAGGGACCCACCTAATCCTAGATAATAAAGGATCCACAGCAGGACACAGTTCACACCATAGGTATGGAAACCTGCACAGACACGAAGGAACATGACATTGTTCACACCTAACAAACTGAACATATCTGTTTGTACCTCATGTCTGGCCACATGCACAGATATGCAGGAACATGACACTGTTTACACTGAACATACTGAGCAAACAGAGGAAAAAACAGGGGCCACAGCAGAGGAGCTGGAATATATGAGCAGCAGACCTGAGGAATTGGCTGGCTGGAGCAATCCACACCCAGTCAGCTCAATCAACTCCCCTGTTGGAAGCCATGTAGAACAACAGATCTCAGCAGAATGTTCCTCTGTCCTTTAATACTGATAATCCAGATCACATACCTACTACAGTCTGAAGCCTTCCAAAACTTGTGTCAAACAGCTATTACAGATGATTGACTGGAGATCTTGAAATACATAAACATATGCACTTTGTTAATCTTGCCTAAACAGTACACCTTAGACACATTCAGCTTCATCACAAGTGGAACCATGTGGTACATCTCGTACATCTCTGCTTTTGTTTATTGCAGTTGTTTCAGACCCTGAGTCAATCAACCTTTGTAAAAAAAAAACAGAAAAAAAGTCTAAATATATACAAGAGGGATTGGGTGTAAGCTTAGCACAGGTCTGAGTATGGGGCAGTCATTTGATGCTTCTATGATCTACAGTATGCAAAGGGGGTTTTACAAGAGACAACCATAGACCAACTAATCACTCAATAGAGTGAATCTAAGTGAGAGTAGCTCCGTGTAAACATGCCCACCAACCAGGAGATGAGCAAGAATTCATTTATTAGTCGCTTCATTTCAGCTCACCTAAAAATAGTCACTGGTTGATTAATTATCATCTGGTGTGAATAGGTATTTGTTGTCTTTCAATGACTAGCTAATAGAGATGAGCGAGTATACTCGCTAAGGCACATTACTCGAGCGAGTAGTGCCTTAGCCGAGTATCTCCCCGCTCGTCTCTAAAGATTCGGGGGCCGGCGCCGGTGACAGGTGAGTTGCGGCGGGGAGCAGGGGCGAGCGAGGGGGAGAGAGGTAGAGAGAGATCTCCCCTCCGTTCCTCCCCGCTCTCCCCGCCCCCCGCTGGCCCCCGAATCTTTAGAGACGAGCGGGTAGATACTCGGCTAAGGCACTACTCGCTCGAGTAATGTGCCTTAGTGAGTATACTCACTCATCTCAACTAGCTAACAACTTTGCGGGGGGGGGGGGGGGGGAGGGGTGCACTTGTATGGCATGCACCTCACACCGAATGCTGATTGGCTCCCACTTTTTAATACATTTTTTTTAACTGTTCTGATCTGAGGTATGAAAGGAGAAAATAATTATGAGGTCTGGCATTGCCTATTAATAATGGTTTTATTTATGCTGTTGGATCTGAGGTCTGTATACATTTTGGGGCTGAGTAAGGGATCTGTATTAATTATGGGGTCTGATCTGTGGGCCAGTACAAAATCTGCAACATGGCCCCCTACTCCTTTGGTCATTTATAATACTAGTGTCTTCTTTTATGATAGAAGGGCCTTTGGGCTCCACCAGGCTTCAGGACCTGGGTGCGACTGTTACTTCTGCACCTTTATAGTATTCCCCTGGCCAAAGATGTTTTGGCAGCAAATTCTGCAGTTTCGGGGAGATATTGCCAGGAAGGTCTGGGCTGAATGGAGAAGAAAATAAAGTGAGTCACCAGATTACATATTTATTTTGCTTATATCTGTTTCTTTTAAGATATGTTTAAATCTATTTGTCTAATATGTCTAAGGCCTCATGCCCATGGCCGTGATGGACTCCGCCAGCGGAATATTGCAGCGGCGACCGCTACGGCGCCTCCAAAAAAAACCATACTCACTCCAGATGCTCAGTACAGCGCGTGACACGCCGACAGTGCAGGATGACACAGCCGGCGGTGGGTGGGAACGCGTATTCACACGATACTTCCACTGTGCTACAAAGGAAGTATAGCGCGACGGCCGGCTTCCATTAACTAATGTGGAGGCTGGTTGCACATATTTCCATGGCAAATAGAGCATTCCGCGGTTTCTTTCACGCTGCGGAATTCCGCGGTGGAATTCTGCAGCGTGAACATTGAGCTATTAGGTTCAATAGAACCTAATAGCTGCGGGATAACACCGCGGATTTCCGCTGCTTAAAACGCGGCAGAAATCTGTCCGGGGGCATTAGCCCTTTGTCACTGAAGCACCTTGTGCCAGCCCTGAGAATGGGTTCTGCAGAGAGGGATATACTCTTTGTAGCTGTTCTCTAAGCTGACCAAGAGATGAGGATCCTGACCCCTCTATTAAGGCCTCATGCACACGGGCAGATTTTAGCTGCGGAATCCGGAGCGGGGGCCCGCCTCCAGGTTCCGCAGCAATAATGCTGCATAGCATGCTATGGAAAAATGATTCTTCATGCACATGAGCGGAAAACCAATTGCGGTTTCCGCATGTGGATGAAAAATCGCAGCATGCCCCATTTTCCTGCGGTTCCCGCACAGACGGCTTCCATTGAAGTCAATGGAAGCCGTCCAACCCGAAGCCTGTCTGCAATTGACCTTGTGGTCGGCCTGCGGATTTTGCAGGAAAAGCAGGAGTTTTAAAAAAAATCTGTACTGTGCATGTCTGATGCCGAGCAGTGCAGACCATCCGCAGTACAGAGAAGCCGGAAGAAGACAGGTCTGCGCAAACACTGGTGAAGAAAGTCAACCGCCGTGGTCAGGGCTAGATTACGTACAAGATTTTGCAGTGGGAACCTGGACCTGCCATGTGCATGAGGCCTGAAGGGAACCTGTTAGTTTTAACTGCCCTAGACAGACTACAGGGGCAGACTAGTGAAAAACAGGCCTTTCCAAACATATATTTGTAACTGTCCCATTTTTAAGCATATCTAAAAAAAAGTTTTTAAAACTTTCCTGCACCACATACAAATACCATGGTGGGCAGATCTGGATTGACTCTTCTGGCTGCAAGTTTCAGCATACACCCGCCCACCTCAGCTGCTGCTGAGTTCATGATTATAACTGCGCATTTTGTAGAAGTTCCACGGATTGGCGCATGCACAGATAGGAACTGCAAATCTGTCCACAATAGACATATGTGTTCTGCACATGTGCCAGTTCGCAGAAATTCCGTTGCATGCATGAAGTTCAAAGCGCACTCAGAAGGACGTAACTCAGTAGCAGCCAGGGTGGGTGGGTGGATGCTAAAACCTACAGCCAGAAGAGCCAGACCACCGGACCAGGCCACGGTATTTTCATGTAGTGTGGGAAGGTTTTAAAAAAGTTTTAGTTTTTTTTCAGGTATGCTTAGAAATGGTGCAAACATATATTTGGAAAGGCCTGGTATTCTCTAGTTTGCCCCTGTAGTCAAGTGTGATTATTCTCACTGAGAGAAACCAAGTAATCTTGTAGATTTGATACCTTTTCATGGCTAACAAAAATACATGATGTTACAGCGAGCTTTCGGGTCTTCTCTCAATCCTTAGCCTTCTATGAATCCTTTAGCCTGATGAAGGATTGATAGAAGGCTAAGGATTGATAGAGGACCTGAAAGCTTGCTGTAACATCATGGATTTTTGTTAGCCATTAAAAGGTGTCATATCTACAGGATCATTTGGTTTCTCTCACTGAGAACAATCATACTTTGCTCTACTGGCTAACACGGTACCAACCCCCCCCCCCCCCCCCCTTTTTTTGTGATTTCCCCTGTAGTCAAGTACAGTTAAAACCACTGACAGGTTCCCTTTAACTTAGAAATCACTAACAGGGTTCATGAAAACAGCTTTTCTAACTGGACAACTCCATTAAAGCGACTCCCAACGTTCAACTCCACAAATGAAAATTTCCGGAGCAGATCTCACCACAGTGAGCGGCAGCGTCTGAGACATAGGATCAATAGTAATGTGTGAGGCTAGGAAATATTACATAAGCCACATGATTTCTATCAGTCACCTTGGCAGAATCCTTTCTCCTCTGCATATCTTTGTTTTTTTTCTGGATGGGCAAATTTGCTGTTCTTGCATTAAGAAAACAGTCGTTTCTTTCATGTTGCGATTTGCATTACTTGTTTTTGCAAAAAAAAAACTCTCTTTATCTGCAAAGTGCCATCCTCCAAACTTTAAAAACGGAACAATGATGCATTGTCCTCTTTCAAAGGGCCGGCGTGCTGACAAAATTCATTTCATACTCCCGTAAAATGTAATCTTGCAGATAATAATAGGTCACTCTCAGAAATACCATTCAGCTTATTTTGATCTCTCCTAGTTATGCTAATTGCATGATGATAATGTAATATGAACGGGAGGCGCTGATATCAGATCATGCATTTTATGTAAAATACGGCTTTGTTTCAGGTAAATCAGCAGAGGAGGCTGCTGTGCAGAATATCAAATAGCTGCTAGGAGGAACACCTGCTAAATAGACTGGATTGTGTAACAGCCGTTCTTTATGAAGCTGCGCCTTGGTATGATATGTTTCCATCTTGTGAATTATTCTGAAGCCTTTTATTGGGTAATTGTTTTAGCAGGCTGCAGTATGAGACCACGGAGCCAAGTCTAATAGAAAATCCTGCATCCGTAGGCCTCCTGCATGCCTATTACAGACCCGTGTGCTACCATATGGTGCCCCCATCAGGCACTCTGTTTGCCCAGAAAAGCAATTTTTCCAGGTGAGAATGTTTTGGTTAATGGCCAGTGCTGCCCTTAGGTTAGATGGCATCTATACAAATGTATGCACTCCACACATAAGAAAAAAACTATATACTGCCTACTGCTCTGATAGGCAGTCTGCCTGTATTTTACTTGGGAGGAAAGCAGCAAGATGGCTGCACCCCCACAGCAGAACAGCTCCATGATTAAATACAGTACCAGAAACTATATAATATTATTACAGCAGCAGAAATAAACACAGAGCATAAATACAGTACCAGAAGAAGGTTCATAACATAAATGCAGCACCAGAGCCAAGCTCATAACATAAATACAGCACGGACCAACCTCAGTGCAAAGATAAAATACCAGAACCAAGCTTTTAACATGAAAACAGTACCAGCACTAAGCTCATAGCATAAATACAGCACTAGAACCAAGTCCATAGCATAATTATGGCACCAGAACCAATTCATAGCATAAATACAGCACCAGAACCAAGATCATAGCATAAATACGACACCGGAACTAAGTTCATGACATAAATGCAGCACCAGAAGAAAGTTCATCACATTAATACAGCACCAGAGCCAAGCTCATAGCATAAATACGGCACGGACCAACCTCACTGCAAAGATAAAATACCAGAACCAAGCTTTTAACATGAAAACAGTACTAGCACCAAGCTGGTAGCAAAAATATGGCACCAGAACCAGGTTCATAGCATAATTATGGCACCAGAACCAATTCATAGCATAAATACAGCACCAAGACCAAGTTCATAACATAAATACGGCACCAGAGCCAAGCTCATAACATAAATGCAGCACCAGAGCTAAACTTATAACACAAATGCAGCATGAACTAAACTTAGTACATAGACAAAATACCAGAACTAAGCTTATAAAATAAATACAGTAGAAAACTACACAATTATGTTGCATGGGTGCAAATGGGCTGACAGTGACACTTTGGAACATCAAACGGTAGGAGACAGCCAGTAGCAAAATGATTTGTGTAGCATCACAGGATGCTGTCACATGGAGAAATAAGATCATCTGGCTGGTGGACTCAGGATGGGGGAAGAGGGGTAGGGGGCATCCAGCCTACACTACCTGGTGCCTCCATGCAAGCTGGTGGCCAGTGCTCTGTACAACTGCAAAGGTAGCATGAACCTAAGGCAGGGGCGTAACTATAGGGGATGCGGTTGCACCCTGGCCCAGGAGCCTTAGTGGGCCCATAAGGCCTCTCTTCTCCATTTAGGGAGCCCAGTACTATGAATGAAGCATTATGTTTGGGAGCCCTGTTACAGGTTTTGCATTGGGGCCCAGGAGCTTCAAGTTACGCCTCTAACCTAAGGTAGGCCATGGTAATAGCTCATGATCGCATATTATACCTCATATAAAATCATAGTTTTAGTGTGGGTTCTGAGGCACAATTTTAAGATCCTGGACCTCGATGTGATATTTGTAACATGCCCCCCACACACCGACCATGTGCCACTTATAATACTAGAGTTTCTTGTAGCAGGGAGGCCTCCTCAGGCACCAAGTGTTATTCCTACCTTTGCATCCTCAATAAATACACCCCTGTATAGCCCAATGTGTGAGACCTTATCACTATGCTTAGTCACTGAATCTGAAGCCATAGGGCCACACAGATTTAAGTGTCCTAAATCCTAAATTGTCAATTTGAACAGGGGTATAACTATAGGGGATGCAGTTGCACCCGGGCCCAGGAGCCTTAGGAGGCCCATAAGGCCTCTCTTCCCCATATAGGGAGCCCAGTACTATGAATAAAGCATTATAGTTGGGGGCCCTGTTACAGGTTTTGCATTGGGGCCCAGGAGCTTCAAGTTACGCCTCTGAGTGTGAAGTATGTGCACCAAGGGAGTACACACTATTGGGCAAATTTACTAAGATCCATTAATAATATGGGGGTGCAAACTTAGACTAAATAAGTCTTACAGTGCACCAGATGTACACCGTGACTCAGCTAGATGGCTAACCTTTGGACATTTTAGTCTAACTTTCTACAATGTATTAGTCAGCTTTGTTTTTGCCGCATTTTGTGCCCAAATTTTGGCACAAATTTAAAACGATTTTTGGTCTCTTAAGGTAGCATTTAGGCCAAACCCCCTTTCTACAAAACCCAGACACTTTTCTGGGTGCTGTGAAGAAGTGTCTGAAAGTGTTTCAATCCCATCACCAATGTAGTAGAGAGCTGGCATAGGTTTTTATTTGGCGCGCATACGTCCAATCAGATGAAACAAATTTATGACAAAGACTAGATGTCGAAGCGTTGCCTGTTCTGCTTTTAACATGGAGCAATAAAGAAGTACATTTATTTTACACCTTTGGTGCTGCTACGTATCTTTACAATTTGGTGGACATTGGATGGGACCGGAGGTCCATGGTCCCAGTGGAAGTGGCTTTGCATGAGCTTGCATATCTTCACCCCTGCAAGATGGGCAGATATATTGGAGTGCTGCTGGAATCCGCAGAAGCGTCTTGCGGGACGTAGGACGCCGGATCCGGAGGTAAGCATTGGGGTCTCTGGGGGGGGCTCCGCGGCGGAGCCCGTCACGGCCGTGTGAAGCTGGCCTTATTCTGTATTGTCAACTTAATCTAGGATTTAGTTAACCGCAGCTAACAAATGGAGATTCTATGGAAACAGTTTGTTAACTTGTTATTAATTCATCACTAAAGATGAGCGAACACCAAAATGTTCGGGTTCGCGTTATTCGAAACGAACTTCCCGCGATGTTCGGGTGTTCGTTTCGAATAACGAACCCCATTGAAGTCAATGGGCGACCGGAACATTTTTGTATTTCGCCGATGCTCGCTAAGGTTTTCATGTGTGAAAATCTTGGCAATTCAAGAAAATGATGGGAACGACACAGCAAGTTCTCCTCTGCCACAGCTGTAACAGCTGTGGCAGAGAAGAACGATGTTAGCCCATTGAATTCAATGGAGCCGTCAATACAGCCGACTCCACTGAATGCAATGGGCTGCCGGCGATCGCGGGATGAATTGTCGGAAAGGGGTTAAATATATAAGCCCTTTCCTGCAATTCATCCAGAAATGTGTAAAAATAAAAAATATATATATACTCACCTGGTGCCGACAGACGGAGTTCAGCGCGGCAGGCTGCAGTTCTCCTGAACTGCTCTGAACAGCTGTGAGTAGTATTCAGCAGCCGGGGATTTAAAATCCCCGCCTGCTGAATAAGATGCCTCTGAATGGTCACAGCCTGACCAATCAGAGGCCAGCCCTCACTCACACCCATTCATGAATTCATGAATGGGTGAGTGAGGGCTGCCTCTGATTGGCTCAGGGGCAGGAGAGTGCCCCTGAGCCAATCAGAGGCAGCCCTCACTCACCCATTCATGAATTCATGAATGGGTGTGAGTGAGGGCTGGCCTCTGATTGGTCAGGCTGTGACCATTCAGAGGCATCTTATTCAGCAGGCGGGGATTTTAAATCCCCGGCTGCTGAATACTACTCACAGCTGTTCAGAGCAGTTCAGGAGAACTGCAGCCTGCCGCGCTGAACTCCGTCTGTCGGCACCAGGTGAGTATATATATATTTTTTATTTTTACACATTTCTGGATGAATTGCAGGAAAGGGCTTATATATTTAACCCCTTTCCGACAATTCATCCCGCGATCGCCGGCAGCCCATTGCATTCAGTGGAGTCGGCTGTATTGACGGCTCCATTGAATTCAATGGGCAAACATCGTTCTTCTCTGTCACAGCTGTTACAGCTGTGGCAGAGAAGAAGGATTTGTCTTCTATATGTTCTCAATGGGGTTGGCGCTGCTGCCGCCGGCCCCATTGAGCGCATATAGAAATGATTTCTCAGGGAAGAAAGTTAAAGTAACCCGAACATCCGAACATCGTGTGGTGTTCGTTACGAATAACGAACATCCCGAACACCCTAATATTCGCCCGAGCATCAAGCTCGGACGAGTACGTTCGCTCATCTCTATTCATCACTTATGTTTGTTCCTTTGTTTGTAAATAAATCTTGCACATTTTTGTAACTTCCTCTGCTGTATCGTATCCTGAATCTACGTCACAATACTACCCACCAGAAATGGGTCGTGAGTAAAGATGAGCGAGTATACTCGGTAAAGGCAATTGCTCGAGCGAGCATTGCCTTTATCGAGTACCTGCCCGCTCGAGATGACAGGTTCGGGTGCCGGCGCGGGGGAGCGGTGAGTAGTGGCTGTCAGCAGGAGGGAGCGGAGGGGGGGGAGAGGGAGGGAGAGATCTCCCCTCCGTTCCCCCTGCTCTCCCCCGCAGCTCCCTGCCCGCTGCTGGCACCCGAACCTTCAGTCTTGAGCGGGCAGGTACTCGCTAAAGGCAATGCTCACTCGAGCAATTGCCTTTAGCGAATATACCTGCTCATCTCTAGTCGTGAGCCACATGTGGCTTCTACACCATCGGTATGGGGACCAGTATTCTATGCTATGCATGCCCTTGGGGACAACCATAGCTTGGGCCTTACCCTTTCAGAGACCTATGGCAGCTACAGGGTGTTCATTTTCTTGCTTTTGCTTACTGGAGAAAATTTGACAACCAAACTGACTACAAATACAAAATCATTTTAGTAAAATGTAGCTATTACTGACTCGTTAAATACTTTATAACTGGCAACATTTTTGAGTTTATCTTAAGCCGAATTTAGTGTGAAACGACCAAGAAGGCTGTCAAAAAATATACTCTTCATGATCAAAAACCAGTCATGCTGCAGACACTCACTAACCACATGGATGCTAGACTGTGTTATTAGGAGATCTCAAGACGAGATCAGACAGCTACAGGAGATGGCCAGGAACATACACTATTTTTGGTCTTCTGCCTAAACCACTTTAATTTTAATGGCCGTGATGATGACTAATTTGCTGTTTTTGACAATAACATCTCTATTGTAAGTTGTCAGCGATTTTTCCCATGAATCAGTTTTCAGAAAGAATCATTGTTCCCGGCTAATACAGATATTTTTGGCAATTTGATGCTGTATTGAAAATGTTTCTAACTATGCCTTAAGAGTTGAAGAAAAAGAAAAACTTTTATCAAATCTGAATTCTTTTCCCAATTCCCCAAAATTCTGATCAAAATTAATCTAAAGTTTTATTCTGATGTCTGTAAAATCTAAATTCTTGTTAAAAACTTTTACGAAACTCAACATTAAATCTCATGGAAATAGGAGTCTAGGGAAAAGGACCGACACCCAATTAGTGCTCCAGTCAGAATTCCTAATGCCCTGTACAGCCCATATACCACATATAAGCTTTGAGAATGCCCACTTTTACTTTACCTTCTGGACTTCCATCTGTTTTCATGAGCCTGCTATATGATTTAACTACTTACACTGAATAGCCACCTATGGCCCTTTCACAACTGGAGCTTGTCTGTATGGAAATTATCCATGTGACCCCAAAGTTCAGCTTAAAATCAAGCGGGCACATTTTTTTTTTTGTTGATCAGTTTCAGTTTGAATCCACAATAGAGGGAGAAATCTAGATGAGCCAGGGCCAGCAAGTCAAACATTGCCAACCTTGTGGGGTTTTCGTGTGCAACGGTGTGGAGAGTATACTGAAAGTAATAATAAAATGCACAGCACTTTCAGGTAATTTATTTATTAGCCTCACCAAGCTGGGTACTCATTTTACCGACCTCAGAAGGATGGAAGGTTGACTCAACTTTGAGCTGGCTACCTGAACCAATCAGGGATTGAACCTGTAACGTTCAGTTAGCAAGAGCTTAGGACTGCATTTTTGCTGCCTTAACATTCTGGGCCACACAAGTGGTGTGATCAATAGAGATGAGCGAGCGTACTCGCTAAGGCAAACTACTCGAGCGAGTAGTGCCTTATGCGAGTACCTGCCCGCTCGTCTCTAAAGAATCGGGTGCCGGTGGGGGAGAGCGGAGAGTTGCGGGAGTGAGCAAGGAGGAGCGAGGGGGAGAGAGTGAGAGAGGGATCTCCCCACCTGTTCCTCCCTGCTCTCCCCCGCCGCTCCCCGCCCCCCGCCGGCACCCGAATCTTTAGAGACGAGCAGGCAGGTACTCGCATAAGGCACTACTCGCTCAAGTAGTTTGCCTTAGCGAGTACGCTTGCTCATCTCTAGTGATCAAGCAAAAACATTCAGTGAAAGGGAACCTGTAGTCATAAACAACTCGTTAACAAAGGAGCATAGAGGCTATAACAACAGACAACCAGTTCAAGTGCCATTGTTGCCTAAGAGAAATGGAAATGAAAAGGAAAAAATGGTATCACTGTGTAGTGGACAAACATCCCCTGGTCAGAACAATCCAGATTTATGTTACACCAGGCTAATGTGAAGGTCAACATTTGGTGCAACCAGTGGAACTGATGAACTCTTCTTGTGAGATGTCAACAGTCCATGTTAGTGGAGGTGCTGTAATGGTGTAGGGAATGTTTTTTGGCACACCCTCCTTGTTAATGGATCCCATAACAAATTGCTGCCATTCTGAAGGCTCAAGGAGGTCCAATTCACTACCAGATGGGTTTTTCTAATAATGTGGCCATTCGGTGTATGTACCTTGTATAACCCTAAGACGATCTTGTTCTGTCAGCCTGGGTGTCTGGAGCTTAGAATGAAAATACCATCTCCAAATTGTAGTCCTGATGAAGAATTGCCCACAATCTCATGCACTCCATACAGAATTATTAATTCACCTTATCCATAAACCTTGACTATAGCTGTACTTTTATATAATTTTATGCTTTTTATGCATCAATAGCACCAAGGGAAAAAAAAACTAAATATTCAGAATCTTTTTGTTGAGTTCCTTACATTAAGGATTGGATAGAAGAACACATTTTGTGACTCTCCATGACCTATTTTAGGTAATCTGTCTCAAATTATGGTCTGTATCAAGAATAAAATTACCATTATTTCCTGGCTTCTCGAATACCCTTATAAAAAGTAGAGCAATATGGTTGAGCAAGAAAGACTAAAAATATGTTATTGTTTGAAGATTTTTTTTCATCTTTGTTATTACTCAAGGGTTCTTAAGAAAGCTTGGAAAAACATTTTCGGAGACACAGAGAAAAACTGTTCAGGGTATATGTATCAGTGTGTAAGACACAACTTCTACATATGTTGTAAGATGTCAATTTCCTGCCTTTCTTTTCTTGTAGTTATGTCCCACGATGCAGGTGATACTATGTATGAATGGGAAAGTATACCAACCAGCCATAACATTAAAAGCACAGAACAGGAAAGTGAATAAGATAATTGCAGCAGTACATACCAAGAGGTACGATATATTAGGCAGCCAGTCGACATTCAGTTCTTGAAGTTGATGTGTTGGAAGCAGGAAATATGGGCAAGTGTAAGCATCTGATCGACTTTGACCATGGCCAAATTATGATGACTAGACGACTGGGACAAAACATCTCTAAAAGGGTGGTTCTTGTGAGGTGTTCCTTCTCAGTATACTGGGGTTAGTACCTGACAAAAATGGTCCAGGGAAGGACAATCAGTGAACCGGCGACAGGGTTTTGAGTGCTGAAGGCTTATTGACTCAGGTCAGAAATGAAGGTTAGTCTGTCTGGTCCAATCCTACAGAAAGCTACTGTAGCACAAATTACTGAAAAAGTTAGGGCTGGCCACCTTAAGAGCTCTAGTGGAGTCCGTGCACTGATGGGTAACAGCTGTTTTGGCAACAGGAAGGGAACCTACACAATATTAGGCAATATTATATTGAAGTGAATGGGAGCTGAGCTGCAATACCAGACACAACCATATGGGCAAGGATGGCACTGGGTTGGAAGAAAGAAGCCATGTTTTTCTAACTCTTTTTCTAATGTTTTTCTAATTCTTGAGATCAATGGGCGTCTTAGCGGTGAGCCCCCTACCAATCAGCAAGTTATCCCCTATCCTGTAAATAGGGGATAACGTGTGATCCAGGTACAATCTCTTTAATTCTTTATTTTGCAGCCGGTCATGCCACACACTTGCAATTTCATCCACAGTTGGCTGACATTTTCCAACAGGTCAGATCACATCTTTGGCAGACTATAATCTGCCACCAGCCATTGTGAAAGGATATTTGTGTTACTCTTGCAGTCGATTGTTGCCCAAAATGGCCCAAATCTGCCATTTCGGGCAACCATTCTCTTTTGTGTATGGTCAGCCTTCGTACTACTACTACTTGTAGTCCCAACGTCCAGGAGGACAAATATGATATCTAGTGCTCAACTGTTCTTTGTGTATTTGCTCGTACTATGGGTTTTTGTGTGTATGCGGTATTAGGGGGTCTAACTGTTGACATTGTGTTTCCGTTTTCATGAGTTTTTCTTTGATTGTAGCCTATATGGGCCACATTTTTGGTTCCGAACATACGTGTGTACCATGTAGAGATAAATTACACCCTTTATGTTCCACGTCTACCCAAATGTCTCTATTGACGACAAGGCTCTGCCCTAATACAAAGCATAGCATTCATCGCGTCTAAATAATTGACTGGTGTTAAATAATGCATGATGATTTATGAGAGAAGAACTTCAAACATTTTGCCATTATCCTTTACTCCGGTCTTATGTTGATCTATACAACTTATGCATATGAATTTCTTTCAGATGATTAATTTGTGTTCAGTAACATTGTAACCTAAGCGCTGATGCAGATTGGATGACAATGTAAGCTCTTTAATCTGTTCTATCCCTAAAGACGGCAATCAACAAATATTTAGGCACATGCAAATCTTACAGTCTCAACCCAAGATATTTACAATTAATTTATGTTTATGTCGAAATATTACAATATACATGAATAATTATGACTGCATTTGATGTGATGTGCCATGTCATTTTAACATTGGCATATTCCGTAGTCTTAGATGCATTGTAATTGTATTTGAGATACTATGGCTGCCTCAAGAATGTCGGAAAAAAGGGAAACTAGAAATATTAATATTCTCAATGAGTCAACTCTTTCAATTTTGTGTCGTGGCCCCTATAAGAAATAGAGAGTAAAACCCAATTGCAAGGTTGAAGAGTAGGGTGTGAGAAGAAGAAACCCACTTTCGGCATCTCTCTTAGTCCTGTAGGACCGCTGCTATGATTGAAGTAAGGATAGCGTGCTCGAAGTGGCCTTCTGCTACGATAGGGGCAGATCATCCAGGAAGTCATTGACCGTCGTCTGCTGGAGATTCAGGTATAGATCTGTGTTGTGGCCCCTATAAGAAATAGAGAGTAAAACCCAATTGCAAGGTGGAAGACTAGGATGTGAGAAGAAGAAACCCACTTTCGGCATCTCTCTTAGTCCTGTAGGACCGCTGCTATGACTGAAGTAAGGATAGCGTGCTCGAAGTGGCCTTCTGCTATGATAGGGGCAGATCATCCAGGAAGTCATTGACCGTCGTCTGCTGGAGATTCAGGTATAGATCTGTGTTGTGGCCCCTATTAGAAATAGAGAGTAAAACCCAATTGCAAGGTCGAAGAGTAGGATGTGAGAAGAAGAAACCCACTTTCGGCATCTCTCTTAGTCCTGTAGGACCGCTGCTATGACTGAAGTAAGGATAGCGTGCTCGAAGTGGCCTTCTGCTATGATAGGGGCAGATCATCCAGGAAGTCATTGACCGTCGTCTGCTGGAGATTCAGGTATAGATCTGTGTTGTGGCCCCTATAAGAAATAGAGAGTAAAACCCAATTGCAAGGTCGAAGAGTAGGATGTGAGAAGAAGAAACCCACTTTCGGCATCTCTCTTAGTCCTGTAGGACCGCTGCTATGACTGAAGTAAGGATAGCATGCTCGAAGTGGCCTTCTGCTATGATAGGGGCAGATCATCCAGGAAGTCATTGACCATCGTCTGCTGGAGATTCAGGTATAGATCTGTGTTGTGGCCCCTATAAGAAATAGAGAGTAAAGCCCAATTGCAAGGTGGAAGACTAGGATGTGAGAAGAAGAAACCCACTTTCTGCATCTCTCTTAGTCCTGTTCGACCGCTGCTATGACTGAAGTAAGGATAGCGTGCTCGAAGTGGCCTTCTACTACGATAGGGGCAGATCATCCAGGAAGTCATTGACCGTCGTCTGCAGGAGATTCAGGTATAGATCTGTGTTGTGGCCCCTATAAGAAATAGAGAGTAAAACCCAATTGCAAGGTGGAAGAGTAGGATGTGAGAAGAAGAAACCCACTTTCGGCATCTCTCTTAGTCCTGTAGGACCGCTGCTATGACTGAAGTAAGGATAGCGTGCTCGAAGTGGCCTTCTGCTATGATAGGGGCAGATCATCCAGGAAGTCATTGACCGTCGTCTGCTGGAGATTCAGGTATAGATCTGTGTTGTGGCCCCTATAAGAAATAGAGAGTAAAACCCAATTGCAAGGTCGAAGAGTAGGATGTGAGAAGAAGAAACCCACTTTCGGCATCTCTCTTAGTCCTGTAGGACCGCTGCTATGACTGAAGTAAGGATAGCGTGCTCGAAGTGGCCTTCTGCTATGATAGGGGCAGATCATCCAGGAAGTCATTGACCATCGTCTGCTGTAGATTCAGGTATAGATCTGTGTTGTGGCCCCTATAAGAAATAGAGAGTAAAGCCCAATTGCAAGGTGGAAGACTAGGATGTGAGAAGAAGAAACCCACTTTCGGCATCTCTCTTAGTCCTGTAGGACCGCTGCTATGACTGAAGTAAGGATAGCGTGCTCGAAGTGGCCTTCTGCTATGATAGGGGCAGATCATCCAGGAAGTCATTGACCGTCGTCTGCTGGAGATTCAGGTATAGATCTGTGTTGTGGCCCCTATAAGAAATAGAGAGTAAAACCCAATTGCAAGGTCGAAGAGTAGGATGTGAGAAGAAGAAACCCACTTTCGGCATCTCTCTTAGTCCTGTAGGACCGCTGCTATGACTGAAGTAAGGATAGCATGCTCGAAGTGGCCTTCTGCTATGATAGGGGCAGATCATCCAGGAAGTCATTGACCATCGTCTGCTGGAAATTCAGGTATAGATCTGTGTTGTGGCCCCTATAAGAAATAGAGAGTAAAGCCCAATTGCAAGGTCGAAGAGTAGGATGTGAGAAGAATAAACCCACTTTCTGCATCTCTCTTAGTCCTGTTGGACCGCTGCTATGACTGAAGTAAGGATAACGCGCTCGAAGTGGCCTTCTGCTACGATAGGGGCAGATCATCCAGGAAGTCATTGACCATCGTCTGCAGGAGATTCGGGTATAGATCCGTATTGAGAGTCCGTGAAATGAACACAGGCCCAATGAGGTGATGACAATAAGTTCCAACCCACACATTCTCGCAGAAAGTTGCACTGTCTTCTGATTGGCTCGTGCTCTTACTAGTAATTTGAGTTGCATCTGCACTGAATCGGTGCTTTACCATGCACTAACACGATCCCATGATGATAGCCTCAGCCCTGGACTGCACTGTCAAATGGCTCCATGCATTTATCATAGCCGAAGGAGGCCACTTTAAGTATGTTCTCCTTACTTCAGTCATAGCTGTGGTTCTATGGGACGTAGAGAGGAAAGCGGATTTCTGCTTCTCACATGCTACTCTTTCACTTTGCAATTGGGTTTTACTCTCTATCTCTTATAGGGGCCGTAGTGCAAAATTGAAATTGATGTGATGCTGTGGGGCCTGTGGAAAACCCATCCTAGAATGTTATTAGGGCAGGTTGATGAGTTCTGAGAGAAAGGGGAGGGGCAAAAGTATCAAGCAATGGTGGAGCCTAACACCACACATTATCAACGTAGTTAGGTTCTAGGATGGGTTTGTCATGGGCTGCACAGCTGGTGGCCTTTTTTATTTCCAAGTCCACCTTATTTAAGCAGAATTGTAGGCAGGTATATCTTCACCTATATAAAGATTCAGTTCACAGCCCTAACACTCTATCTAAATACTCCATTTAAGGCAGAATTTGCTCTTTTGGTACCTCCATGGCACCCAGGTCACATGCTCAGCTACTGAAGCTACTGTGATAAGGACAGATACCCTCTCACATGCAAAAGTATAATTAAACTACATATTAAGGTGGCTTTATAGAGGTCCACTATAAAGTGAATAAAGTGAATTTTTATTGACAGTTGTTCCATGTAAACACAGCAACCAACCAGGTGACAAGCGAGAATTTGTTTACTAGTCACTTTGTTTCAGCTCTTATAAAATTAATTGCTGGTTCATTAATATTCACTTGATGTAAACCAGCAATCATTGTCAATCAACGCCTGACCAACAACTTTTCAGGGAGGTATGCTTGTTCAGCATACATCTCCCGCCAAACACTGATTGGCTACTGCCTTATCTTGAACATTTTGCCCTCCAACTTAATACTCATTGGTTCCCTAAAACACCATTGTTAAATCGATCATTTTGTAAGCACTATCATAGCTGCTGTAAAGATAGATGGTTCTGCAGGTTGGTGCAACTTAGCATTGGGGGGGAAACAGGGCTGACCTATAGCATAGGCAAAAAATACAATTGTTCTGGGATTTTATCATTTGACCTCTACCATGGGATATCAAAGTGCTAACGATCACTTGTCTGTCCATCCGTGTGTCCTATGTGAGTTACATGCAGATCCTGACAGCACCTGGGATGATGTCACCATCATGAAATCAGTTACTGGCTCTTAGCTTCGCCACCTGATCACATGACGGTTATGTCATCACAGGTCCTTTGTCCTCCTTGTGCACTCAATGAGAGATTATGGGCGGACTACATCCCCCACAAACCCCTCCGGCCTCAGTTGCTATGGATACAGCAGTACTCAGTCTTTGCAGTGTGTATATGGTTGTGATACAGCTGCACACCTGTGTGGAGAATCCAATAAATGACACCTCACAAATGTCCACATACATAGCTGGCGGTGCATACTGACCAACAACATTGAAGCATAGTCCTTCACCTCTATCTTCACATTTCCTGAATGTGATATCATGTTATCTCAAGTGCTAATGCCGCCAACATCAGCCCAGCCTTCATCTAATCGTCAACCGTTGTCCAGTGTTGAAACAAACCTGCAAAAATTTCACCACAGAGGGTCAACACCACCGTGAAGCTAAAGGAGTTTAGATGACACAGTGACAAGCCACGATTCCACCTCAGCCACCAGCTGAAGTTTGTAAATCTTGTGCAGCAGATATGCAAAAGCTATGAGCAAACATGTCTCCTCAGCGAGCAGCTGAAGTTCGTAAATCGCATGCAGCTCGTATGCAAAAGCAACGTAGCGGAGCTGTGTGTGTGTGTGTCGTGCATGTAGCAGAGCTGTGTGGCACATTGCGCCACCAGAAACACTGGTACTATAGTTTCCTAATAATTACTAGTAAGCTTATAACACAGGCATATTATTTAGACACTGTAGCATTAAAGGAGTTTTCTGGGCAGCAACTATTAATGATCTATCTTCAGGAGAGGTCAACAATAGTTAATCTCTGGGACCCACTGCTCGAAGTCAATGGGAACTGAAGCCGATTATTAGACTTCGGGCACTTCCAACTCCAACACCTTTCAATAGGAGTGGAGCCAGCTGGGGCACTTCCCCTCCTGTCCCCTATGAAGTATGTTTGGCCTGCGTTTTTGCCTGGAAACCCCATTTAATGTGTTATTGTTGCACAGTATGGTGTAATACTGGTTATTCCATGTTTTTTCTATAACTCCCATAGAAATGAATGGGAGTTACAGAAACAGCAAGGTACACTGTTTCCGCAATAACTTCTGCTGTTTCTTCTCAGTCATAAAGGGGAATTAGCAGAACACTTTGCCATGTTAAAACAACAGAGGTTCCATTCAGGCATGTCTAGCCTAACCCACGGCCTACCGGACTATGACCAGACGTCTACATATTACATTCATAGCTGGATTTTGGCTTTGTGGTTCTGCTCTAAACTCAACCGCAATGTGTTTTACATCTACTCTATAGATCTATATGGTGTTTCCTCATTGGTGGAGGCATAGCTATTCGGGTCTTGAAAGGAATATGTTTTTTTGTTTCTTTACAAAGATTTCAAACAAGTTTGCACACCAGAGCCCTCACCCTATAATTGCGCTACAAGAAAGAGACATACTGTTTCTGTTGAGTTCGTTTCTAAAAAATCCCTAAAATTATTGGTTTAGACTTTCAAATTGAAAGCCTTAATTTTATTGAGCAAGCATATGTAATTTAGTGTAAAATGCACTGAAAGATGTGTTCCGAGAAGTAACTTGACACTAATATCATTTTCATGCTAAACACATGCAGATTTTTACTGGTTCCTCCAAAATAACTACAATTATAGATTTAAAAGGGAGATGAAATGAATGTGCGGCAGAAGTCAATGCCAATGTTTGACATTGTTTAAGGGCAACATGGGGCTGTTCGGCTTCGATGTGAACATAGACATCTGTAGGGTGGAGTGCAAATATTCATTATAGCGCCAGTACTGTACGGAGGCTCCCTGCTTACTGATAAGAAATGAGTGAGTTGGTTAAATATATGTTAATGTACAAATGTACTATTGCAGAACTGTAGCGCGCCGCCCACATATATGACAATGGAGGCTGATCTGTGGATCTGCATTTCATTACTGCAGCATCCATTTATGGAAGGTAGTCATATTCCTAGTGGAGATTGAGCAAGGACAGAGTCCAAGGGAAAACATAGAACTCATGAGGTCCCATAGGAAAACTCAACCCCCCCCCAAAAAAGCATATTTATAATGGGGTGGGCTTAGATACAGTCTCTCAGCTCCAGTAGACCTCTAAGTAATGTGGCAACCATGTAATAGTCAGATACAAGTTCTAAACAGGGACTTCAGTTCAGTTACCTACAGTGTGATGTACAATGCATGTGATTTGTCCATCTGCATTTTTCTTCTTTATCTGGGCCCAGACCACCATAAGGACATCCTCCGTGGAGATCTCATCTCTGCACGTGATCCTCATCCTGCCCCTACCCCAAATGCTTCACTCAGTATTACCCCTACAAAGTACTAGTGCCTCCTCTGTGGCCTCTGAAAGTTATATAGGGCCCTTTTTGTTGCCCCTGTAACTTATACCATGTTTCCCCCCAAATAAGACCCTGTCTTATATACTTTTTTTGCCCCAAAAGAGGCGCTAGTTCGTATTTTTGGGGGATGTCTTATTATACTTACTAGATTCGTCAATTCATAAATCCCACCTCCCCAACGCTATGTCTGTGATTGTTTTTTTGACGTCTGCTCAACCAATCAATGTCGTGCTCGATGAACAAATCACAGACATCGCATTGGTTCATTGAGCGCTGCATTGATTGGATGAGCAGTAGAGATGAGCGAACACCAAAATGTTTGGGTGTTCGTTATTCGAAACGAACTTCCCGCGATGTTCGAGGGTTCGTTTCGAATAACGAACCCCATTGAAGTCAATGGGCGACCAGAACATTTTTGTATTTCGCCGATGCTCGCTAAGGTTTTCATGTGTGAAAATCTGGGCAATTCAACAAAGTGATGGGAACGACACAGCAACGGATAGGGCAGGCGAGGGGCTACATGTTGGGCTGCATCTCAAGTTCACAGGTCCCACTATTAAGCCGGAATACCGGCAAGAGTGGGCCCCCCCCCCTCCCAACAACTTTTACTTCTGAAAAGCCCTCATTAGCATGGCATACCTTTGCTAAGCACCACACTACCTCCAACAAAGCACAATCACCGCCTGCATGACACTCCACTGCCACTTCTACTGGGTTACATGCTGCCCAACCGCCCCCCCTCCCCCCCACAGCGCACACCAAAGTGTCCCTGCGCAGCCTTCAGCTACCCTCATGCCACACCACCCTCATGTCTATTTAGAAGTGCGTCTGCCATGACGAGGGACCGCAGGCACACACTGCACAGGGTTGGCACGGCTAGGCAGCGACCCTCTTTAAAAGGGGCGGGGCGATAGCCCACAATGCTGTACAGAAGCAATGAGAAATAGAATCCTGTGCCACCGCCATCAGGAGCTGCACACGTGGGCATAGCAATGGGGAACCTATGTGCCACACACTATTCATTCTGTCAAGGTGTCTGCATGCCCCAGTTAGACCGGGCTTTTTAATTCATAGACACAGGCAGGTACAACTCCCTATTGTGAAGTCCCTGTCGACCGACAGCATGGGTGGCTATCTGGAACCCACCGGCGGTACACAAAAATATCCCATTGCATTGCCCAACACAGCTAAGGTAGTAATGTCGTGCGTAATACAGGTGGGCTTCGGCCCACACTGCATGCCCCAGTCAGACTGGGGTTCTTTACAAGTGGAAACAGATGCATTTATAATTCCCTGTGGACCCACTGCCTGGGTGGGTGCCAGGAAGCCACCGGCGGTACATAGAAATATCCCATTGCATTGCCCAACACAGCTGAGGTAGTAATGTCGTGCGTAATACAGGTGGGCTTCGGCCCACACTGCATGCCCCAGTCAGACTGGGGTTCTTTACAAGTGGACACATGTAGGTTACACTCCGTGTGCACCTACAGCATGGGTGGCTCCCTGGAACCCACCGGCGGTACACAAAAATATCCCATTACATTGCCCAACACAGCTGAGGTAGTAATGTTGTGCGTAATACAGGTGGGCTTCGGCCCACACTGCATGCCCCAGTCTGACTGGGGTTCTTTAGAAGTGGACACAGATGCATTTACAACTCCCTGTGGACCGACAGCATGGGTGGGTGCCAGGAAGCCACCGGCGGTACATAGAAATATCCCATTGCATTGCCCAACACAGCTGAGGTAGTAATGTCGTGCTTAATGCAGGTGGGCTAAAAATTTATTTGATTACACTGTAGGCGAGGGCCCACAAAAATTGCTGTATCAACAGTACTAATGTACATCCCAAAAATTGGCCATGGCCAGCCAAGAGGGCAGGTGAAACCCATTAATCGCTTTGGTTAATGTGGCTTAAGTGGTAACTAGGCCTGGAGGCAGCCCAGTGTAACGAAAAATTGGTTCAAGTTACAGTTCCAACGCTTTTAAGCGCATTGAAACTTTTAAAAATTGTTTAGAAAAATTATTTGAGTGAGCCTTGTGGCCCTAAGAAAAATTGCCCGTTCAGCGTGATTACGTGAGGTTTCAGGAGGAGTAGCAGGAGGAGGAGGAGGAGGAGGAGGAGGAATATTAGACACAGATTGATGAAGCAGAAATGTCCCCGTTTTGGATGGTGAGAGAGAACGTAGCTTCCATCCGCGGGTGCAGCCTACGTATTGCTTACGTATCGCTGCTGTCCGCTGGTGGAGAAGAGAAGTCTTGCGAAATCCAGCCTTTGTTCATCTTGATGAGTGTTAGCCTGTCGGCACTGTCGGTTGACAGGCGGGTACGCTTATCTGTGATGATTCCCCCAGCCGCACTAAACACCCTCTCCGACAAGACGCTAGCCGCAGGACAAGCAAGCACCTCCAGGGCATACAGCGCTAGTTCAGGCCATGTGTCCAGCTTCGACACCCAGTAGTTGTAGGTGGCAGAGGCGTCACGGAGGACGGTCGTGCGATCGGCTACGTACTCCCTCACCATCCTTTTACAGTGCTCCCGCCGACTCAGCCTTGACTGGGGAGCGGTGACACAGTCTTGGTGGGGAGCCATAAAGCTGTCCAGGCCCTTAAAGACTGTTGCACTGCCTGGGATGTACATGCTGCTCGATCTCCGCACCTCCCCTGCTACCTTGCCCTCGGTACTGCGCCTTCTGCCACTAGCGCTGTCGGCTGGGAATTTTACCATCAGCTTGTCCGCAAGGGTCCTGTGGTATAGCAACACTCTCGAACCCCTTTCCTCTTCGGGAATGAGAGTGGGCAGGTTCTCCTTATAGCGTGGGTCGAGCAGTGTGTACACCCAGTAATCCGTTGTGGCCAGAATGCGTGCAACACGAGGGTCACGAGAAAGGCATCCTAACATGAAGTCAGCCATGTGTGCCAGGGTACCTGTACGCAACACATGGCTGTCTTCACTAGGAAGATCACTTTCAGGATCCTCCTCCTCCTCCTCCTCAGGCCATACACGCTGAAAGGATGACAGGCAATCAGCCGGTGTACCGTCAGCAGCGGGACAAGCTGTCTCTTCCCCCTCCTCCTCATCCTCCTCATGCTCCTCCTCCTCCTGTACGCGCTGAGAAATAGACAGGAGGGTGCCCTGACTATCCAGCGGCATACTGTCTTCCCCCGCCCCCGTTTCCGAGCGCAAAGCAGCTGCCTTTATGGTTTGTAGGGAATTTCTCAAGATGCATAGCAGAGGAATGGTGACGCTAATGATTGTAGCATCGCCGCTCACCACCTGGGTAGACTGCTCAAAATTACCAAGGACATGGCAGATGTCTGCCAACCAGGCCCACTCTTCTTAAAGGAATTGAGGAGGCTGACTCCCACTGCGCCGCCCATGTTGGAGTTGGTATTCGACTATAGCTCTACGCTGTTCATAGAGCCTGGCCAACATGTGGAGCGTAGAGTTCCACCGTGTGGGCACGTCGCACAGCAGTCGGTGCACTGGCAGCTTAAAGTGATGTTGCAGGGTGCGCAGGGTGGCAGCGTCCGTGTGGGACTTGCGGAAATGTGCGCAGAGCCGGCGCGCCTTTACGAGCAGGTCTGACAAGCGTGGGTAGCTTTTCAGAAAGCGCTGAACCACCAAATTAAAGACATGGGCCAGGCATGGCACGTGCGTGAGGCTGCCGAGCTGCAGAGCCGCCACCAGGTTACGGCCGTTGTCACACACGACCATGCCCGGTTGGAGGCTCAGCGGCGCAAGCCAGCGGTCGGTCTGCTGTGTCAGACCCTGCAGCAGTTCGTGGGCCATGTGCCTCTTATCGCCTAAGCTGAGTAGTTTCAGCACGGCCTGCTGACGCTTGCCCACCGCTGTGCTGCCACACCGCGCGACACCGACTGCTGGCGACATGCTGCTGCTAACACATCTTGATTGCGAGACAGAGGAGGAGGAGGAGGAGGAGGGTGCTTTAGTGGAGGAAGCATACACCTCCGCAGATACCACCACCGAGCTGGGGCCCGCAATTCTGGGGGTGGGTAGGACGTGAGTGGTCCCAGGCTCTGACTCTGTCCCAGCCTCCACTAAATTCACCCAATGTGCCGTCAGGGAGATGTAGTGGCCCTGCCCGCCTGTGCTTGTCCACGTGTCCGTTGTTAAGTGGACCGTGGCAGTAACCGCGTTGGTGAGGGCGCGTACAATGTTGCGGGAGATGTGGTCGTGCAGGGCTGGGCGGCACATCGGGAAAAGTAGTGGCGACTGGGAACTGAGTAGCGCGGGGCCGCCGCCTCCATGATACTTTTGAAGGACTCCGTTTCCACAACCCTATACGGCAGCATCTCAAGGCTGATGAATTTTGCTATGCGGACGGTTAACGCTTGAGCGTGCGGGTGCGTGGCGGCGTACTTGCGCTTGCGCTCAAACAGTTGCGCAAGCGACGGCTGGACGGTGCGCTGAACTACACTGGTGGATGGGGCCGAGGACAGCGGAGGTGAGGGTGTGGGTGCAGGCCATGAGGCGGTAGTGCCTGTGTCCTGAGAGGGGGGTTGGATAGCAGTGTCAGGTTGGGGCACAGGGGGAGAGGCAGCGGTGCAAACCGGAGGTGGTGAACGGCCTTCGTCCCACCTTGTGGGGTGCTTGGCCATCATATGTCTGCGCATGCTGGTGGTGCTGAGGCTGTTGGTGTTGGCTCCCCGGCTGAGCTTTGCGCGACAAAGGTTGCACACCACTGCTCGTCGGTCGTCAGGCGTCTCTGTGAAAAACTCCCAGACCTTAGAGCACCTCGGCCTCTGCAGGGTGGCATGGCGCGAGGGTGCACTTTGGTAAACAGTTGTTGGATTATTCGGTCTGGCCCTGCCTCTACCCCTGGACACCGCACTGCCTCTTGCAACCTGCCCTGCTGCTGCCCCTGCCTCCCCCTCTGAAGACCTGTCCTGTGTAGGCGTTGCACACCAGGTGGGGTCAGTCACCTCATCGTCCTGCTGCTCTTCCTCAGAATCCTCTGTGCGCTCCTCCCTCCACTTACTGCCCTCACTACTACCTGACTGCAAGACAACTGTGTCTCATCGTCATCGTCCTGCTCACCCACAGAAAGTTCTTGAGACAGTTTGCGGAAGTCCCCAGCCTCATCCCCCGGACCCCGGGAACTTTGCAATGGTTGGGCATCAGTGACGACAAACTCCTCTGGTGGGAGAGGAACCACTGCTGCCCAATCTGAGCAGGGGCCAGAGAACAGTTCCTGGGAGTCTTCACACAGCTGAGCAGGTGTCATTGGTGTGGAGTGAGGAGGCTGGGAGGAAGGAGGAGCAGCAGACAGAGGATTGTGATTTGCAGCAGTGGACGGCGCAGAACTGCGGTTGGACGATAGGTTGCTCGAAGCACTTTCTGCCATCCAGGACAGGACCTGCTCACACTGCTCATTTTCTAATAACCGTCTCCCGCGTGGACCCATGAATTGTGCGATGACTGTCGGGACGCCAGAAACGTGCCTCTCTACTAATCGCGCCGCAGTCGGCTGCGATACACCTGGATCAGGAGTTTGGCCTGTGCCCACACCCTGACTTGGCCCTCCGCGTCCTCGGCCGCATCCACGTCCTCTAGGCCTACCCCTACCCCTCAGCATGCTGTATTACCAGTGATTTGATTTCACAGGCAGGAAATAAATTGGCGCAAGACTGCAGGCCAAATATAATTTTTTCCCTTTTTTGAAAACGAAAGGCCCCACTGCCTCTAGTGAATGAATAATCTAAGTTTAATAACTGTGCTGTGGCCCTGCTAATGTGTCACAGAACTTGAGGGTAGCAGAGTTATTATAACTCTGGCAGAGCAGGTATTTTTTTCCCAATTAAGGAAAGCAAATGGCGAAGCCAGGAGTAAAACGTAGCTGGGTGCGTCTGATTTTTAAACGTTGCACACGCAGCCGACACGTGTCCACCGCCCTTAGGACGGACAGAGGCAGGACAAATAGAATTTTTTTCAGTTTTTTTCCACCAAAAGGCAGCACTGCGTATATTCAATGAACATGAGAAGTTTAATAACTGTGCTGTGGCCCTGCTAATGTGTCACAGAACTTGAGGGTAGCAGAGTTATTATAACTCTGGCAGAGCAGGTATTTTTTTCCCAATTAAGGAAAGCAAATGGCGAAGCCAAGAGTAAAACGTAGCTGGGTGCGTCTGATTTTTAAACGTTGCACACGCAGCCGACACGTGTCCACCGCCCTTAGGACGGACAGAGGCAGGACAAATATAATTTTTTTCAGTTTTTTTCCACCAAAAGGCAGCACTGCGTATATTCAATGAACATGAGAAGTTTAATAACTGTGCTGTTTTCCTGCTAATGTGTCACAGAACGTGAGGGTAGCAGAGTTATTAACTCTGGCAGAGCAGGTATTTTTTTTCCAAATTAAGGAAAGCAAATGGCGAAGCCAGCAGTAAACCGTAGCTGGGTGCGTCTGATTTTTAAACGTTGCACACGCAGCCGACACGTGTCCACAGCCCTTAGGACGGACAGAGGCAGGTCAAATAGAATTTTTTTCACTTGTTTTACAAGCAAAAGGCCGCACTGCGTATATTCAATGAATAATAACTGTGTTGTGGCCCTGCCTACACAATTCTTTCCCTGCAGTATCAATGGAGGGTGCAATGCTCTGCAGAGGCGATTTTGAGAAGAAAAAAAAATATGCAGCACAGCTAACAGCAGCCAGCACAGTACTGCACACGGTTAAATATGGCCCTAGAAAGGACCGTTGAGGTTCTTGAAGGCTACACTCACTCCTAACACTCTCCCTGCCTATGCAACACTTCTGTCCCTAATGCCGGGTGCAACGCTCTGCAGAGCCGATTTTGAGAAGAAAAAAAAAATTGCCACTGCTAACAGCAGCCAACACACAGCTATCAGTGGCCCTAATAAGGACCTTTGGGGGTCTTGAAGCCTACACTAACTACCAATTCTTTCCCTACAGCAGCTCCAGTACAAACAGCACTGTCCCTCATCTAACTCACAAGGCATCTGAGGCGAGCCGCGGGAGGGGCCGACTTTTATATTAGGCGGACACCTGATCTCGTCAGCCACTCACAGCAGGGGGGTGGTATAGGGCTGGAACAACACAGGAGGAAGTTGTAATGCCTTCCCTGTCTTTCAATTGGCCAGAAAAGCGCGCTAACGTCTCAGGGAAGGAAGTGAAAGTAACCCGAACACTGCATGGTGTTCGTTACGAATAACGAACATCCCGAACACCCTAATATCCGCACGGATATCAAGTTCGGACGAACACGTTCGCTCATCTCTAATGAGCAGCACTGAAGAACTATTCAGAGCCAACACTTCCTAGAGATGGGATTTTGGAATCCTGTAACTAGGAAGTGATCTTCTGTGGGCCTAGGACTGCAAGAAGCATGTTGGAGTTCCGGAGAGCAGCGGAAGGGACCTAGACTGCCTGCTAGGTAATGTATTTCTTTTTTTTTTATGTAATGCAGCTAGGGCTTATTTTGGGGGTAGGGTTTATATTTAGAGCCTCCCTGAAAAATCAGGGTAGGGTTTATTTTCAGGGAAACGGGGTATAGTGCCCTTGTAGAGAATGGCATTGCAGGCTGAAAATTGTGCACCCTTGCTCTAGTATCCCTTATAGGTGGCTGCCCCATACGTCACTATCTAACCCTTTAAAGAGCCTTAAGGACAGACATCTGTAGAACGCATTATTCTGGTATTTCCGTCCCTCAACTTTGCACAAGCTTCTGATTACCTGTGTGAGAGACTCAATGTACTGCATCACAGACAGTACTGATTCCCTTTAGGGAGATTCAGTTGGAAGCCTCCATTTAAATACAGGTCTTCAATAGTAAATTTGCCCATGGGCAAGACACTACGAAAGCAAATTTTTCACAAAATTGAAATCATGCGTAAATTCTGTATTCTTTCTGCTATGAGAAGACTAGTTCCATTGGATAAGTCATGGGAGCGTACAGTAGTAAAGGTTATTGCGGACAGCTGGTACGGGGCCTCATGTCTACTGCAAGAACATTTTGGATCTCAAGTGGTAGATTCATTGTGAGCGGTATAATTGTTTTGAGTGAAAGGCTCACAACTGCATTGGGTTAAGAAACTTTGCTTTGTCACTGGAATATGAGTTATGCATGGCCATACAAGTATTTTTGACTAAGATCAGTCATAGAGAGTAATGCCATAGTTGACTCCTGAAGTAAGCCAGATTGCTATATAGAGGAGCAAAAATGTCCAGGTACACCCCAACCTCTCACTACCACCATTCTTGGAATGCAGAGCCAAAAGTCCATCAGATGCAGCGTCAGGTTTGTGCCGCTAGGACCTGCTGTTCTACGGGTTTCCAGGAGCACACCTTCACAGGTGTGGAATAATAATGCTGGTGGGGTGTGGATTTCTCCAGCCAGCCAATCTCTGCTAGTCTGCTGATTGGACAGCATTACCGTTTGCATCAGATCCTTGTGTGGTATTTACCTGTGTTTTATCCCCATCCTATCTGGCACATTTGTGTCTGCACTAGGCCTGTGTGGCTGACTCTCTTTCCCCTTAGTGTGATGACACTTGGGCTAGTTATGGTTTGATATCTGTATGCATGAGAGTTCTGAGTCAAGTCTGGTTCTGAGTTGTGAACAGCGATTTGTTCTGTATGTCTGTGCAGGAGGCTGGACATGTGGTGTGAACTGTCCTGTTCTGGGTTGCATGCAATCCCTGGTGTGTTGGTGTGAACTGTGTCTTGTCCTGCTGTGGATCGTTTAGCATCTCTGTGTGAGTTAGGTCCTTGAGTTGCAGTGTCAGACCGTCCTTATCGGGACGATCGCCTTCCTTGCAGGCAGGTTTCCTGGGAGTAATTGTCTCATTAGAGTAGGGACCCACGAGACAATTAGGACCCTTGATGTGGGCTTGTGGGTTTAAGTAACTTGGCCAATCCACGATCTAATACCTCATACTTCTTATAGCAATTCTATCTGGTTATGTGTGGGTATGATAGCTTCATGTTTTGAGTGTGGAAGGAAGTTGGATGTAACATGCAGTCAGACAGTGCACCCAAGCAATCAAAAGGTCAACACCACCGAAGGCTTAGCATAGCATCTAGTTGACTGTAGATTTAACTAGAGCAATTAATTCCAGGCAGCTGCTGCAAAGGCAAATAAGATTTTGGGGTGCATTAAAAGAGGTATAGGGGCAAGGGATGAGAACATTATTCTTCACTATATAAGGCACTTGTCAGGCACTTGGGAAGCAGGAAAGTCCAACCACTATCAGTGCCCTTTATCTCCCAACAGAGATTAAGGGCACCGATGGTGGCTGGATTTACCTACTTCCCAATGGGTGCAATGGGAATGTATCTCTGTTTGGAGATAAAGGGCGCCGATGGTAGTTGGACTTTCCTGCTTCCCAATGGGTGGTATGCACAATACCTTTCCATACCTTGGCTTAGTAACAAAGCAGGAAAGTCCCACCACCATCGGCACCCTTTATCTCTGTTGGTGCCCTAGAACCTCATGGGCTTTCTCTGATTCATACTACTGAAGCATTTCCCATCATTTCAACATAAAGGATGAAACTGTCCTATATTCCCTGTGGAAAGACCTCTTCAGTTTTCAAGTATTTAATACCCTGTCATGAGCCGGTCAAGTGAACATGCTACAGCTCCACTCACTCACTCTTTCAGTGGCTCCCTTCATAGAGACGTACGGAGACCCATACACAATCGGTAAAAGTTTAATAAAGTTTTGCCATCCAGGAACTAATTATCTGGTGACTTAGTTCTACAACTGAGAAAAGAAAGTTCACATTTTTGAAGTGTGAAAGTAAAAAAGACTGTCTGGTAGTTGCTTTGGAAAAAGAGAGAAGTAATAGTCAGCAGTGAGTCTATATAGAGAATATGTAAGAAAGGTTCTTCAAACACAACCTCAGCAGCTTCTTTCTGTGAGTCTGTTTGTGTAAAGAATGTATCCCTGACAAGCAGCTGGCCGCTTCCCATCTGTACATCTTACAAAGGCGGGGGCAAGGGCGTCTTTGATGTCCCCTTTCTTAAGAAGTTAATGGAATTTGTATTGTCAGTCCAGATATTCTGTAACATCGTGCTTTATGACTTTTTGTACAACATCACGCTCAGCCATCTCTATGTTGAGCGCACACAGAGACAACATTTGGTTTGGCAACTGTGTGACAGAATTGTAAAATTATAGCTTATATTGCCGGTTAAACATTTGGTATATTCTGTATATGGCAGAATAAGCTTTTATTAGAACAGAAAAGATTGGGTAATGTTTTCATCTCTTTGTATGTGGTGGTGGTATTTATAACACTACATATTTTTCAATGCTGTACGATGATTTACTGACATTGATCTATACCACTTCTATGACCCACATTGTAATTTTCTTACTTCACACACGTTAAAACCATACCCATGGAGGGTTGAAGGGTGGGAAGTAAAAACACATAAAGACCTTTATAAGCAGCACACATCTGTTCTTTCCCCAGGTGATCCAGTGCTGGTTCTCCGGTAGTCCTCCCATTCTTTGTTTACTATCTGGCATTGTTTGACCACTGGAGCTTATCAGGGCTTCAGCCATAGTCCTAGCATCACCTCTCAACAATGTCAGCCATGATGGGATGAGTATAGCCATTGATTGGTCATATGGAACTTCATTGCTGCCTACTCGTAAACAGAAACCAACATGGGACCATCGGGGCCACCGGGTTAAATTTAAAAAAGACCTGTCATAGGGTAATGTCGACAGAATTGACTGCATAATTCTGCAGCTGCATCCCCCCTTTTTATCATACTCACCTCACTTAACCCAGATGGACTCTTCTTAGGCCTAGCTCCTTGCGCTGGTGACAAATGAGTGGTTCCCATCTCTCACTGTTAATGGGCGACGTCAGATAGCCAATTAAATCTAGTGTCACCCATTAACAGTGAAACCAGTTTGGGGATGGGCAGGCCAGAGTAACGGCATACAAGAAGCAACCAGGATTGTGTGGTTCCACAGGGACTAAATAATAAAGTAGTGGATGGGCCCTGCCATTGGCCAAGTTACACGCATTCCCGATGTAGAGGTATTGTAATGCACCATGACCACATAACAGCTGAGTCTGCTTCCTTGCTCACTACAATTTAATTAATTGAAACAAAACAGAATACCAGTGTATGTAGACAGCATGAGGCAGAGCTAATCAGAATTTTCCACACCAGTGAACCCTATACTCCAATCAGTGTTCTCCCTTGCAGAGTATCTACCACTAAGGAGGCTCCAGTGTTCGATTGTTCTGCGCACTCTGTCCCATTGGCCAGCAACTTGTGCAAAGGATCTGCAGCTACTCCTTCACTGTCTTCTCATTTGCAAACTACTACTACCTTGGCCATAGCCCTACTTCTGCAACGAGTTAGCAATAAAACTCAAGTTCTCTGAAAACATAAAGTCTCTGGGGAAGAGTGCAGGAGTAACCCTCTACAATAGTGAAAGCTGTGGACTGCCCACTTGACAAATTGACGGAATCAGAATACAGACCCAAGAAGAGCCTGTAAAGGTGAAAGGGGGGCGAGTATGGAAATAACAAACAAACAAGGATAGAATTAGCAGGGCCATGCTTGCAGAGCCAGGCAGCAGACTCCCCTCACTTTAGCCCATGACAGATCTTCTTTATACCTATGGTACCAGTAGGAAAAAAATAAAATCTTCCAGCAAATCAGGCAGTATAAGAGGATTTGATTTATTTCAACATTTATTTATCAAAAACATGGATTAAAAAAAGACAGTATCGGTATTTCAAATGCTTACATGTTTTGAGCAGGAGCTCCTGCTCAAAACATGTGGGCATTTGAAATACCCATACTGGGAATTTTCATCATCCTTTTATACCACCCGAGTAGCTGAAAAACATCATACAACCCAACATTATAACCGGGATTGCTGTAATAATGTTTTCTAGAAGTGGACTTCCTCTTTAAATGTTTATTCCCGTATTACCGTTTGCATCAATGCATTCATTAAGAAACTAGGACACCGTGTTAAGTTTTTCTTTGCACCTAACTTTCTCATGTCATTGAAATGCAGCAGAGCGTGGAAATTAGCGGGACCCTATACTTTTAGCTAATATGGCCAAGCATTAAGATTTCAAAAAGCTATAAACTCTCATAAATAAGTTATGTGCATTCTGCATGAAGATATACCATACGCAAAGTAAGCCTCGGGGGGGAGCTTCACCGGAACATAACATCATTACTCTGGAGATGAAAATGACATTTCGGTTGATATTCTACAAAGGGGATGAAATAGTTATTACTCACACAAATACTCTTAACCTTGGGAACATAAGACTCCTTATTAGAGGTATTATGAGCTCGATCTGCTCCTTTCATTAGTAGAATGCCGGCGTGTGACCATGTTCTTGCTTTGCTTTTAAATAGCAGTGTTTCCGTGGAATATTAATAATTCCCATTGCGTCGTGCATTTTGTTTTATGATTCTTTTAACTGCAGTCTTTCAATGGTAAAACAACAAAGCTATAATAATACAAAGTAAATAGTGCGCGGAGTAAATATTACAAGGCAGGAACACTTGGTAACAAATTGTGCTATTGTTCCCAAATAAAACAAGAAAATAGCTTCGCTGAGAATCTTGATTTGAAAAAAATCTAATCGTTTTGTGTATACAGCACCGATGCTGACTTATACGTAAAATATGGGTGCAGTCTGTTCCCGCAGTCAGGTATTTTTCCACTCCCTCTACCCTTTCTTCTACAGTATCAGGGCTCCTTCATATGGGCTTAGGCAAGGTATTTGCAGTATAAACTAGTTTTTTTTTGGTGTATTGGAGTATTTTACTGTACTTTTTGCGCTCGCAGGTGATTTAAATGGCTATTTAACCTAATAAGATGTGTCATTTTTTGCATTCCGATGCTCCCTTGCACACCCCCCATGGAAAAACAGAGCATGTGCTATTTTTCTGTGCACACAAAAAAAAAACAGGAAATGTGCTCAAATACATTGACAATGACATCAATGGGTTCTATTCCCTGCATATTCCTTGCATAAATTTTCGGCATGCAAAAACACCCATGTGAAGGAGCCCTCACGCTTAGGGTCCTTTTAACGTTGGAGCGACCCTACGGTTTCAGTTCAAAATTTTGTCTCAGGACAGGAGGGGATTATTCTGCTGCGGCATAACCCATATAATCTTGTTATTTGTATAGCGCCAACTTATTCTGCAATGTTATACAAATAACAAGATAAATTTATAAGCAATTTATTTATTACCCCCCACCAAGCTGGGTACTCATTTTACCGACCTCGAAACCTTGAGCCAGCTACCTGAACTACGCAGGGATTGAACTTGCAACCTTCAGGTCATTAGTGAGAGCTTAGGACTGCATTTCTGCTACCTCAACACTCTGCACCACGCAAGACTCAATAATGTGCCGTTCCTGTCTCAAACTATGCCTGACACCTCAGCATCTTATGTAGTATGGTTTAGAACACGTGACATGCTAATAACACACAATCCATTCTACTGATAGGGGGTCCAAATACTTTCAGTTGGATTGTGTATTTTTACAAGAAAGCAGCCATGCTTTTTTTAATCATGTACCCCTTAAGGACCAGGCTGTTTTGCAACTAAAGGATCAGACACATTTTTGGGGATATTAACCATGTGGCGGTTTTACTGCCTAATTTTTTTTTCCTTAGCTACCAAAATTATTTTAGCTGCATTTTTTTCCTTGGCATATAGGGATATTTTTAATACATTTTTTTACTGATTTTTTTTAGATTTATTGGGGGTAAAAATGCTAACTTTTTTTTTTATTTATTTATAGTCGACTTTGTGTCATTTTCTTCTTTATGTATACATTGATATTTTATTCCTCTTTTTTTTTTTTTTTACTTATTTTTGTAACTAATATTTTTTTACATCTATGACCCCCATGACGTCATATAAGACCTCTTGGATACATTCACATTATTTATTTTTTTTATGTCACACTTTTTCACTGTAGCTGAGGCATCCATAGGTGCCCCAGTTACAGGGGAAAACATTCCCTGTAGTGACAGTAGTCACTGGCAGAGCTGATCATGGTTTGTAGCGGGCACCCAGTGGTCACATGATCGCCGGTTCGCATAGAGGAAGAAACACTTTCACTTCTTAGTACATAGCACTCATTGTGCACTATGTACCAGGGAAAGGAGAAGGCAGGAACAGTTTAAAAATGCTTCTTCCTTCTTCTCTGGGTCTTTCACTGTGGATTAACAGCTGAGAACCCGACCTGTTTCTGCTTGATTGCAGAAGCAGAGGCTTTAATCCCTTGCCATATTTTTGCTATCAGCCAGGATTAAAGCCCAGGACTAAGTGCCGTATATTTACTGCGCTTGATCCTCAAGGGGTTAAAGAAATAGGAGGCGACTTTGTGTTATAAAGCAACACGTTGCATGCATTCCCTATGTAACCTGTATTGTCTTGCATGTAGAAACAAAGAAACTTGGAGTGTAATTACTCCACAACCAAACCCGTGTCCAGCCTATGACTTTATCAAAGCGAACCTGGATACTTGAGGAGGTCCGCTGGCACTTGCAGACCCCTCACAGAAAGTAAGTCTAACCTTGTATCTTTCTACTCGCATCTTCTTTCATCTACTCACGTACCAGGCGGGCAGGACCTTCTTTCATTTCTTATTTCCTGTATCTATGACCGAGGCATCGGCGTGCCCTGGGCCCTTTCCTGCGAAGATCTCTTTGTTAATGTGGCCTTTCACAGGGATCCGGTGACAGAGTGGAATAATACCATTTTTGAAGGTGAGCCAGGACCAATGGTATGGAGGCCTATCGTAAGACCTCCATACCTGGTGAGGCCATATTTTAATCTTAACTTCTACTACACCCTTTAAACACCATAACATTCTTGAAGCACTGTCCTATATTGCGATTTACAAAATCTCTGAAGAAATATTTTGAAATAGATTTAGTTTCCTAGATTGGCTCCATCTCTAGTGGTACAAGATCTCGATAGATAATACAAAGAGTTCTGACCTCCATAGGGATAACTTGACCCAATGGAATATATGTAACAGTGTCCCCCACTATGATGTACCATTTATAATACTGGTATAACCTTATGTTGCCTGGTAGTGACTGCTACCTCTGCACCTCCTAAAGCTGCGCTCTATTTTTGCATATTGAATGTAGACTTCCATTCTCTTTGAAGATCGGAGATGGATGCTACCCTCTAGCTTCTACAACCGGGGAATGAACTAGATTGCCTTCCCTCATTCCAAACTTCTATATAAAGAAATAGCGTTTTGTAATCGTTTGACTATGAACCATAGAAAAGAATAAAATAGCGTGTCCTTCCCTGCTAACCTGCAGCGATCTCCGAGTAGCCTGATGCGTATGCCGACTGTTATATTTACACACACAAATAACACACGGAGTCACGTCACACTGGGCTATGTGTCTGCAGGGGAGCTGACTTCTTTTGGCAAGCAAGCGTCTTCCGAAAATTAGATTTCTTTTCAAGAAATATATTCTTCCATGGCCTAATTATGCAGATCTCCGCAGAGATGCATTTAGGTCCAGTTGTGGCCAAGCTCGAAAAGTCTGTTTGACCTAGTTAATTGAAAATCCTTCTAGTGCAATTTTAAGAATCTGAATAGAAGCTGCTGCTAGATAAAAGATAGATAGATATGACAGAGAGATAGATAGATGGATAGATAGATAGATATGATATAGATAGATAGATAGATAGATAGATAGGAGATAGATAGATAGATATGAGATAGATAGATAGATAGATAGATAGATATGAGATAGATAGAAAGATAGATAGATAGATAGATAGATAGATAGATAGATAGATATGAGATAGATAGATAGATAGATAGATAGATAGATAGATAGATAGATAGATATGAGATAGATAGATAGATAGATAGATAGATAGATAGATAGATAGATAGATATGAGATAGATAGATAGATAGATAGATAGATAGATAGATATGAGATAGATAGATAGATATGAGATAGATAGATAGATAGATAGATAGATAGATAGATATGAGAGATAGATAAATATGAAGTAGATAGATAGATAATGGATAAATTTCTATCCTCCATCATCTTCTTCCTGATTTCCGGAGTCCTATTGGGTGCATAGTTCTAGGTAATTAACCTTTTTTGTACTGGATACCATTATGTGGAACAGTGTAGACGATGCCATACCATTCTCTTCAGTGCAATTGCCTATGTCAAGCTGAATTAACCCTACAGACATGTTTATCATGTATATGAGGAACCTAAATTATTTTGTGGGTCTACCTTACAGTTATACCTTTATAGAAGGGTTGACCATGAACACTTGTAAAGGAGTTTTGCCAGGAACAAAACCCCTATTTATTTATATCAATGTCATAGAGTGGGGTCTCTGGCTCAGAACTTGCGTCTATGAGCAGAAACAGAAGACTTTAGACTATTTTATCGGAATAGTTATCAAGTGAATGACGGCTGAATCACAGTACACCATCTTTTGATCGGATGGCCGCACTTGGGTGTGGCGGTTGCCTGAAGAGCAGTTTGTACATGACTGCATCGCCCTAACAGTGAAGGCAAACTTCATTGACCAGCCTAAAAGTCCAGATCTCAATCCCATCAAGTATTGTCTAGACGAACTAGAACATCATATCTGCTGGGAAGCACTAGGGCCATTGGTTAGAATGAAGTCCCCCCTCAATGCCAATGGGTATAGAGACATTCATGACAATGTGGCATTACCTACCCAGTGGCACTACTTTGGTAGAGCTCCGTGTCTCTATCAACATTACCCAGCACCATGTCATACGGAACGCAGTGTTGAGGATTGGTTTGAGGAGCAGAATGTCTGCAAACTTTATTGGCCAGCCTAAAAGTCCAGATCTCAATTCCATTGAGTATCATTTAGACGAACTAGAAGATCATATCCGTCCCCACCAAACACACCCAGCATAGCTATGTGAAGGAATGATAGCAAATCCCTCAACACATATCGGAATTTGGTGGAAAGCATGACTAGGAGGCTTACTGTAATCATTGTGGCCAAAGGCGGCCAACACCATATGGAAAAATGGGAATAAAATCAAATGTCATCACCATCTATGTTCGTCCCGAAACTTTTATCAACTAGTGTAGGATCAGTATGTGTGCATGTGGGCTTATTTTTCTGTGTATTTGCAATGTTAATGCTTTTATTTTAGTCATTGAGGCATTACAAATAATTGGTTGCTGATGTTTGCATGGACGGGAAGAGCTGTTCCTGCCTGTAACATTGCATTCCTTAAAGTAAACCATCCTATGTAAACCTGGGAGTAATGAGCAGAAGAAGAGACTATGGTTCTCCCCGGGTCACTTGCGTCTTGAATCCTTTTCTGCTATGTTAAAAATAATGTTATTTTAGTAACATAACCTTCAAAAAGACATGAAAACAAAAGCCACAATTTGACAACCACCAACAAATAAACCAGAAAGTGTCTTCTGAGGACAGCAAATTCTATTTCATTACTTCTTCACCAAGAACCCCCTTTTCATAAGTGTGGCCCCCACGGCTCTTCGAGGGAGAGATTACCCTGGAGGTGCTCTAATTAAATGCATCTGCTTGTGTTTTTCAGACTTTATACACACTTCACTGGAAAAGAAATGTTAGAAAATTGACATTTGAGATGTGTAACATGAAAATGTTCAGTGAACCTGAGATCATATTTCGATGCACAGAGACATCAGCCGGGGAAGCCTGTGCCCTCGCTGATAGACTTGGAGCATTAACCAGTCTCAGTGTTTTCCCGCTGTTGTGCTGAGTAGCTGTCTTATTCTCTCTTATTTTATACATTAGTTAGTCCGTTATCATAATTGTTTGACTATTTAGATTATAGAACGCAAGCAGAGCATGATAGCATAGAGGCTGGAGCGGAGGAAGGTGCTTGTGACAGTATGTATCAAATTATCAGCTCCGCGCAACAATATGTTAGGCAGAACGCTCCCGGTTTATGAGGAGTGAGTCACAGAACCATCATTTTCCGAATAATAATGATGCTTAGGGCAATTTTTGACTTTTTTCTTATTGAGTATTTATTTTAGCAAGACGATGTGATGGTGAAAAGCAAGGATTCTTAAGGAGAATTGTCAGAATAAGATGTATCTATACAAACACAAGGAAACTTAGGAGGTAGATAATTGTTACAAATTTCTTCTCCTTTGATCCTCTAAAATAGAAATCACTTTAAAACAACAGAGTCTTTACAACAAAGTATAATTAAACCCAATCACCAGCACTGCTGTTGCGGTATGGCTGGCTCTGAAGTTTAAGTGTCAGCCCGGGATCTTGTAATGCACCCGCATGCTCAGTCAACTTCTCCCTTCTGTCAGTGGGCTGATTGGCTGGCTGGGGTAAGAGGTAGGCCAGCTAGCCAATTGGTGACTTTGTTTTTGGTATTTAGATCAGCTTGCCTAAGCAGGGGATGTAGTTATATAATGTAATGTATTCTTGTTCTGTTAGTGGTAGTATCTTGTGGTCAGCGTATTGTGCAGTTATTGATCAGCATTGGTATATACTCTTTTCAATTTGTGTGGTTTGCTGGATTCATTTATATTGGTCTATCTCTGGTGCTTGTCTCTGTCCCTCACTCTATCTAGGTCATTTCAGCCAAGCCCTAGTTTCCTGTCACAGGGTCACCTTTTGCAGGGGAGATGCTCCACTTGTTAAGCAAGTTCAGCCACTTTTAAATCAGTGATAGATCCCAATCTTTCCTTGTCCTTTGTGTGTTTTCTCTCTCCCTGTCCTACCTAGTTCTTGTGGTTTCCGTGTAGTCCCTTTCAGACATAACTTCTGCAAACTATTGAATCGGGAAGGGGGAGGGGCAGCATGAAGCCACTCCCTACAGAGTCAGACTGGACCACCAGAGAAGAAGTGGATTCTCCAATGCAACTAAATTACGGTAATGGTATGTTCAGATAATGGGATAAAAAGGCAGATTATTTTCACATGGAATACACACAGAATCTAAATGTAAAGTCTATATGTTAACTCGTGGATTTTCAATGCAGTTAGAAAATCACATAGGGTTTTATGTAGATTTGTCATGGATTTTTAGCCTCAAAATGGGCATGTTCACACGGCAGAAAGTATGCATGGGTTCTCACATCGGAATCCATATGTTTTTTACATTCCATTATGTTCAATGGCAATTCACAGAATGTGAGCTCCATGCTGATATCCCGATTATGGGGGAAAAGATGAATTGACTTATCATTTTTCCATGGTTTCCATATACCTTGAAAGGTGACCACGCATGGATTTGCCCAATTGAATGGAGCAAAATGTACATCCACTCAGCATTTTAAAATAAAAACCAAGTAATGGATTTCTGGCATGGATTCCATTGTATGGAGAAATCCACCATGAGAAGAAGTCCATTGACTTCAATGGGAAAATTTGTCATAGAAGTCATGTCAAAAAGTGAGAATTAATTTATTTTTAATTCCATGAGGCTGATCTCAAATCCACATTTGCAAAAATCTGCATCATATCAGCAACAACAAGGAGTTGCAAGCAGATTTATCTCGAATTTGGCTGCTTCACATGAAGCCTAATGGTCCACCAGAAAACAACCCTATTTGGAGCTGAGTACTCAATATTATAGGTAATTATTATGGAGTTGATCCACAAATAACCTAAAATAATTTATGTAAGAGACATACGGACATCATAAAGGAAGTTCCCATGTTGGGAGAGAACAGATGCCGCTCTGGTGGACATGAAGCATTTATGTGATAAATGGATGTGTATTTATAGGAATGGCCACTATGTAATACCGCACATCCCCTGTAATAGCTGTTGTAGGTGAAAAATGCATGGCCAAATATGGCTTATTCTGGAAAAAGCAGCCAGGGTGTTGGGAATCAATGGTTCCCATGTCAGATAACCCCTTTAATCATATGATATGTGAATGTAACATTAGTGGCATAGTTTAGAATGCAGGAAACATGCAGTTCTTTATTGATTGATGGTGGACCCTCAGAATAAATTTGTCTAATGGGGCTGAGATGTCTGACATTGCCTTGTGATAATGATTTCCATCCATTTTTGGCAAAAGGAATGTGTTTTGCAGAGACACTGGCTATATGATATGTTATTATAGATAAGTCACAGCTGGGGCAGGGTCAAAGTTTAAGTAGATGTCCTCTGGGAGCCGGGATGGTTGTAATGGATTATGTCAATTTAAGTCATACAAAATGTGTTCTGGTATCAACAACTTAGCAAGTTGTGTTATGTAAGAAGGTTATGGATGATCTTCATTCAACAGGAAGTCATAAATATGTTTACTTTGTAAGGGTCAGAAAATCAGGTTGGTTTAACAGAAGTCTGGAGTAGGACTCAGCATATGGTTCATACGCTGTATAGTCATCATCTATACTAGAAGTTCTCTAGATGACTCTTGATTGCTGTCAAGAGTTCAGACTAAATGCCCCACTAATATGAACCTCCCATACTCGCTTCCAGGACCTTTCCAGAGCTGCACCGGTCCTCTGGAACGCATTACCCTAAAACATCCGGACAATTCGCGATGCACGGAACTTCAGATACACCTTAAAAACCGCACCTCTTCAAAGAAGCATATCTAATCTCCTGAACCGCCTCACCCCCTACAACAAGCCCTCTGACCCTCCTTATGGCTTCCCACATTTTCCATTTTGCCTATCGTGTACATCTACTGCTCCTGTACATCCTTATCACCCACTCCTCGATTGTTTCCTAATAACTAAATACTACATGTAATTGGCGTATTGTTTGTGCTCCTTATGCTTTGAAAGTGCTGCTGAATAAGTTGGTGCTATACAAATAAAGATTATTATTATTGCTGTCAGAGACAGGGATGAGACGATGACAGGTCAAACAATTGTGTCAGAACTCAGATAAGAATTGAGGACTAATTCTACAAAATAGTTCCAGAGTCTGAGAAAGCTTGGAAGGGAAGTCCAGGAACTGTCCCTGTTTTCACCTTAACTTTACTAGATGAGAAAGTGGAGCACCCGCCCCAAAAAAGGCAACCTCATGGCTGGAGCCTAACTTGATTCACTAAAAGTACCTATATGTATTTTGGTAGACAAGGCAAGCAGACGGAACTAAAAATGCAGCACCGAACAGAATAGACAAGATGGTAGCTAAGAACCAAGTCTGCAGTCAGAGTCCAAGAGAGTGAAGTCAGTACCATAGGGGAGAGCTAATATCACAGTCAGAAATCCAAAGTCAAACATAGACAGTCAAATAACACTGCACTAAACATTGACATCACCAATGCCTGCAAAGACCTGAATACAGGAGTATTAGCAGTGTTGTCTGTACAGAGGCATCGGAATAAATACCCAAAGAGAGACACTGATAGGCTGGCTGAGACGACAGACAGCTCAGCCAGTCTATCAGCATAATGATAGCAGAGAGATGATTCTCCTTCAGCGTTCAGTGAGAAATGCTACCGGGCATGCGCTGGCAGTGCTGACATTGTGATGTCATCATACCGGTTTTGTGATTCCGACGGGATTTCATCGGCCACAATGCTTATATTTTTCATAGAGAATTGAAGAAAGACATATCTAGTTTATCATTTTATAGCACAAACCCAATAGCTCCAAAGGAAAGCTAAATCCACCGTCAAATGGTATGGCCCAATTTGTCATAGAGTACTTCCTTAGCCTTAATGGCAATTGGACAGATTCCAGGATCAAAAAACGTCTGACATCATAGCGAAGCTTTGATTGGTGAGAGTCCTAATGTTGAGACCTCCACCGATCACTATAACAATGGTCAAAAGCGCTCGGCTGAAAGTGGTTCCTCTTTGGATCCAATTGGCTTTTTGTCCTAAGTGAGGTGACACGTAGACTTTCTTTAAGCCCATTCTCAACTCTCCATAGCTTTGTAATAATACTCTGTTTTTTAGAATTCTTCCTTCCCCTCTTCTCCCTTTCCTCTCCTCCTCTCCATGTGCTCATACTGAATTTAGTAATGCAATACATATAGTTGATATTCTTAGCTTCAAGTTGCATTCCTTGCCAATGAAATTATTATTGATGGCAAAAACCCAATATACTGTAGCTAATACTAACATTTCTGCCTCAGCGTCTGTTGGGGGAAGCTTTGTTGACTTTGAGCATACTTAATATATGACTGATTAATTCCCAAATATGGTTATTTTAACAAGAAGCAGCTCTTCCATAGAAATACATATATTTCTTGGTTCTGGAATAGAGCTACAATGTATTTCCTATAAGCTCCTGGGTAGTCCATGAGGGCACTGCTCTATTGTTAAGGCCAGCTTTGGTTTCATCCGTATCCTTGAAGAGTTCCAGAGTGCTCCCATTGGGGTACTGATGTAGCAAAGTTTAATTTGTCACTTAACACATTAAAGGAATTGTACCAAGATTTCAAGTGATCCCCTATCCTATAAGTTGCCGATCAGTGGAATTCTCACTGCTGAGACTAGAATCGATCTTAAGAATGGGGGTCTTTTGTACTCCTCACTGTGTGGTTACTGTTTCCACCCCAGTGAGGAGGAGACTGAATGGAGCATTGGTCACCGCAAGTGTGCAAGTGCTCTACTATTTCCATCAGGCCCATTGAAATGACTCGAGCAATAACCGCACATGCTTGCCCAATGCTCTTTTCATTCTGACATTAATGCGAGGGGAGAAGCAACCCATGCAGTCCACATTCTTGATATTGGGGGGGGCCTCAGTGGTCAGACCCCCTACCAATCAGCAAGTTATCGCTAATCTTGTCAGCAAGTTGTTCCTAATCTCTAACAGCTCTTAGAGATGGAGCAGGGGTCTCTGTAATATGGCATTCATATGACATTCCCTATTCATAGGGAACAGGAGTTATCTTCTTGGCACGACCCCTTTAATTTTGCTGTCATTGAACTGTAGAGTAATTCCAGTCATTACACTGAACTATAGCCTGCTGACATGCAACAGAGGAGAGTTGACAAACCCGAGGGTGCCTGGGGGATATCTTAACATCCAACCATAACAACACAAGGTCAAAATGAAACAAAAACATAGGAATGTAGAATGCTGAAAAGCCAAGCGGTTATGTCTCCAGATTGGCAGTAGTGATGAAACAGATAGATGATCATATTGTGCTCATCCAGGTCCAGCTTCAGAGATATGTGGATACTTTAGTAAAATAATCAAGTGGACCTCTTGGCTAATCTACTCATATGTAGAGAATGTTGATTTAGATCCCTCAAGGTCCACAACTTAAGCCCAGTAGACCCTGGTATCTTTTCAATATGCCTGGTATACCTATATTTATAGTACATTGCATTTAAGGTGGCCATATACCATAGATAGTCGGTGAATGAATGCTCATTCAACTCACAGCTAATCCTTCAGACCAGGTCTTATGCATGCATGCTTTGTCAATCATAGATATGTTCTCAATTGGAAGACGGTACTAAACCACTGTCAAGCACAATTGAAAACAAGAAATGGGACATGTTAAAATACAACATGTTGGATCCTTCATTCCACTGGCATCCATGTAGGCTGAAGACATGACTTCTACAGGTCCCATAGGACAGGCCTGAATCGGCTGCATTCTCTTCTTGAGAAAGACTATCAAAGATAGCCGCTGTATCTAAGGCCACCATGTAATAGATATGCTGATTGTAATATTATTTGGGAAGATGGCCCCAATTCTGAGTTTTGCTGTGGGGCCCCATGAGTTGTATGTATTATTTTGCAATTGTGATAGAGTTTGGATACCGTCATTAGATGGGTGGACAGTAGAGATGAGCGAACGTGCTCTTTTAGAGGAATTACTCGATCGAGCATCGCTTTTTTCGAGTAACTGCCTACTCGGGCGAAAAGATTCGGGGGGCGCCAGGGGGTGGTGGGCGGCGGGGTGGAGTGGGGCGTAGCAGGGGGGAACAGGGGGGAGCTCTCTCTCTTTTCCCCCCTCACTCCCCACCGCAACCCCCTGCTCACCCCCAGCGCCCCCGAATCTTTTCGCCCGATTAGGCAGTTACTCGAAAAAAGCGATGCTCGATCGAGTAATTGCTCTAAACGAGCACGTTCGCTCATCTCTAGTGGACAGTCCCACTGAAATTTGGCCTTCTTTTACTGTCTATGGCTTCTTTTACTGTCTTCTCCAGCTTCAAAGTGCAAAACGTACAGAACGGATGATGAGTTATCATTGTTTACAGTATCCAGCAGCAAACTCTGAGCATAATGAAAGATCTTTATTCCGCTACATCCCTCTCTGCCCCAGAGGAGCTCGCCATCTAATTTTCCTACCAGAAGCACACACAGACCCAAGCTAATTTATTTAGAAGGCAATTAACTTAAGAGTATATCCTTGCAAAGTGGGAGGAAGTTGGTGCATCATAAGAAGGTCCACGTAGACTCGGGAAAAAGAGTTAAAAAAATATGTACACAGCTTAGAATGAGCCCAAGGGTCCGCCACTAGGAGGGAACAAGTGTAGACAACTGCGCACAATGTTATTTCAGTATCAGAGGGTTGTCAAGTACAGCCTGGCACTGAATAGCAATTGATTTGTTGCTATTGGTGTGTAGAGACCACAGCTCTGAGATGCCTGGGCACAACAGATACATGCCGGGTACTTAACTGTTTGCATGCATTATCCCAAGATCTGCTGGAGAGATGTAGTTACTGCGACAGACAATGAAACCGCGCCGAGCTTTGCAAAGCTTTACAGAGAAATATATTAATGCGGCTTCAATTCATGTTAATCCCTTCAGCGCTAGAGGGTCTGTTCTGCAATTCATAAGACGATTAATTGATCCTAGTACTTACCATCCACCTGGACACCTATGATAAAGCAACGGGGGAAAAGCAATATTGAGGTTTTGATTGTGTCATTGAGTGCACTGTACAGCTGGCTTATTAAAAATGCAATCTATTTGTAAAAATTAACATACAAAAATGGATTGCAGCAAAATATTATTTGTACAGGATAAAATCGGAGAACAGATCTAAGTCATCTGGTCGAAATGGTGGTTTAAGGGTCAGAAAAGCAGAGGTTGAATGAGGCATTGTTGGATCAATTACCTGTGTCGGCACCTTCCGACCCCTGGCTGGAGTGTCTCAGGCAGAGTTCTAAAATTATATTCTCAGATACTCTAATTGGAGCTGCTTCAGGCTTGGAAAATAAATTAATGCCTACAACCCTGCCGCTCTACTGGATCAGCTCAGCTTTAATTCCAGGCTTGAAGAGCGGGGAGTTTGGGCAATATTGTAAAAATAGTACATAAAATGTATGGAATGCAAATTTAGTGCAGAAGAAAATGATACTATCAATTTGATATACGATACTTAAGATTTCACACGCTGCCAAACGTGTGGAGGTTTCTGGAGTAGCGGTGGGGAGAGTATACCGAGAATGGAGTAAATGAGGAAAACAGGCAGCCATATAGTACTTTGGGACAGGCAGCCCTGTTAATATCCACTTGTCAAAGTCTAGCCAGCTTTGGGAATAAGTAATATGCAGGTGTAAACATTTTGCGATTCAACCCTTTCATCCTTTGGGATGTTTATGTACATCACAGAGGTATTTTGAGTATGAAGCAGGCCAAGCATTAAAAATTCAATGTATTGCAATACTGAAGTATTGCAGTGTATTGTAAAAGAGAGCAAGCAATCGAAAGTTAAGTTGTGGAGACTTAAATACTTGTAAAGTTAAAGGGATTGTCTGAGTTGTAATACCCCGGTTCCCATGCACTAAGATAATAAGAGTGTATATATTCATCTCTCCCCTGAGTCTTGCCGGAGCGGGAAGGGTCTCTCTTCAGATGTCACGTTTACAAGATGCCCCAACTTGTTTACAAGACATTACTGGCTCAACTAATAACGGAGCTCAGTGAACAATCACTGAGCTCTGTTATTGGCTGTTGCATCTGGAATGTTGCGTAAACTGGGTGGGACTGCAGACTGTACACAAACAAAGCGGCGGGGGACTGAATGGCACCACGGGACGCAGCTGAGGTGTATGCTGGTTTATTATGTTAGTGAATGGGGAACAGGGTTTCAAGAAATTTTACAACTTGGACAACACCTTTAAAAAAAATTATATATAAAAAATTTTAAAATTCCTTCTCCCCCCCCCCAAAAAAAATAAAATAAAAAAACAATCAAAAACATAATTGGTAATACAGAGTCCAAAAAAAATGGAGCTATCTAAGCATTGCTTTATTTATTCCACATGATCAACATTGTAAAAAAATGAAATAAAAACAATGCCAATAAAAGTTGAATGAAAAGTGATAACGTCAGTTCGCTTCACCAAAAACGAGCCCTCACACTGCGCCATCGCCAGAAAAATAATATAAGTTCTAAAGAATACGGCGACAAAAAGCTATTATTTATTTTTTATTTTTTTACTAAAACGTTTTTTAATTTTTTAAAAGTAGTAAAACATAAAAAAAAAATCGATAAACATAGCATTGTCGTAATGGTACTAACAGGGCCTACTATATGGTACTACCCTGAAAAAAGGCACATTTACACTTTTTCCGTTTCACCCTGCTAAACACTTTTTTAAAGTTTCCCAATACGTTATATGGTACATTACGAGGTGCCATAAAAAATAGAACTCATTCTGCAAAACAAATAAACTCCCATATGGCTATGCCACCAAAAAACAAACATGGTCCTTGAAAGGTTATTAGAGGGTTAAAGCCAAAGCAAATACTAATGCAAACTTGCCATCTGGCAATGACTACTGTTACCAAAGCTACCTCCAGGTCTAAACGATGCCACACTCTTGTATTGCCAAACAAAACCCAAGCTTTTCGAGAATGCCATGGATCCCCCAAGCCTACGGGGCTGTAGCATCTGCCCAGCTTTGCTTAGGACAGATGTCAGACCTTAATGTTTCAACCAAAGGGTTGCTGTCTCTATTTTATAGCCTCACAAGTGGATAAAATTAATCTTAATTAAATTATAAGATCGAAGGGCTAATTTGTGCAAAAGGAAATTTTTTATATTTAAGACGCCAAATAAGAAAATAATTCTCCCAGTTTTACCCGGTAGGTAATTAGGAGCACCATTAAGATTCCTATGTGTCTTACTTTAAATATCAGCATCTAGAACTAAAAACCTGAAACACACAAGTTTTACATTATCGATTTCCATATGTCAGTTCCTTTAAGCCTACTCATTCATTACTGACGCCCGGCACCATCATTATCTTTACCTAACTCTTCTCGACAGGTACACTTCAAGGAACACTGCCCACATAAGGTTAGTCAGGATCAATTATGTCACCTGTAAACTGGAAGACTATCAAATGAGAAACCTGGATGGCATTTGTTTAGATGCATTTCCACCCCATATGAATAAGGTTTGGATAAAAGTGAGAGCAAGAGATGGTGAATGGGGTATAATATAGATGTACATTTTTTTCATCATTATCACTGTTGTTGTTACTATTGTTTTTAGTGATATACGAATTTTTGAAATATTTGGTTAGGCCGGTTTGTCAGCCCTTTGCAAAAAGTTTGGTTTGGCCCAAATTAGTTTGAACCGAACCATAAGGTCAGCAAAACCACAAAAACTGGTGTATAGCAGTGTCCAAGAGCCATAAAAGCCCTGTATGATGCTTGAAAGTGATATACAGAGCTTTTATGGCGTGTTATATACACCAGTGTTCGGGACTTGTATTGAGCGAATCGAACCAGTAGAACCTTGTTTCGTGTAGAACTTTGCTAATAGCTTGGTTTGCGTTTGTGCTGAATCCAATATTAAGCAAAACTGGGCTCTACTGGTTTGGTTCACTCAACACTAATTATGTTCATGCAATTTTAAATAAAAAACATGATATGTCTACTTTTATTTTAATTGCTTAGGGTCGTGAACACACATCGATCAGCTGTTTTGTAGGGGGTGAGGTTTTTCTCCTGCAGTGATCTCTTTAGGGGTAATTTAGTACTGTAGCATATGCTGACCATCCAAATGGGAATGGGACCAAGTCAACATGGTTGGCCTATTACTATTAATATTATTATTTATTTCAAAGCACCCTTCTACCATCCTTAAGAAAAGGTTGTAGACTTTTCTGAATAGGAAGGTTATTAAGTTACTCTTTAAGGTTTTGAAGGTAGGGTAGAGTCTGATGTGTTGGTTTATTAAGTCACAGAGTATGGGGTATGTATGGGATAAATCTTGGAGACAGTTGTGTGAGGAGTAGACAATGGGATATCAGAGAAGGAGGTCTTGTGAGATTATATGTGAGGAGGTATGTGGACATTAGGGCAGAGATGTATGGAGAGGACAGGTTGTGGACTGGAGGTTACATGGGGGGTGATATCTGGATATTAGGTTAGAGTGGTACAGATAGGGCTAGTTGTGTACAGCCTTGCACGTCATTGTTAATATTCTGAACTGTGTTCACAAGACAATGGGTAGCCAGTGAAGGGATCTGAAGAGTGGAGAGGCAGAGGAATAACAAGAAGAAAGGTGGATCAGTCACCCAATGAAATTGAGTATTGATTGGAAAGATGTAAAAGTGTTGTATGGGAGGTCACAGAGCAGGATGCTGCAGTAGTTTAAGTGGGAGATGATGAGGGCATGGCATAGTATTTTTATGAACTCTGGGTTGAAGAAAGATCAACTGAGTTGGAGGCAGCAGGAGGCAATTTGAAGGACAGAGCAGAATCAAAGATTACCTGAATCAGTAGACTTGAGGGATTGGGAAAGTATGGAGCCAGTAACTGTTATTGATAGGCCTGGTAGGCATGATTGAGTGGGATGATGAGTTTCGTTTTTCCATGTTGGGTTTTAGAATGTGGAAAGAGAAAAAAAAGAGGATAAAACTGATAGACATTATGAGATTCTTGATGGTAGGGAGGTAACATCTGGGCAGATTTGAGGTAGATTTGTCTAATCAATGTAAAGGTGGTCCTGAGGACCATACAGAAGGATTCTATGAGCTGTCCTAGTCCAAAAGTATAGCTAGGAAGAGTAGGGTATCAGACAGAGCCTTGAGGAACACCAACTGAGACAGGGTGAGGTGAGCAGGTGGTATGTGAATAGGAGACACTATAGTCAACATGGCCATTCTTGTGTCCTCACTTTGGATACCAGCCAGTATAGTTATTTTATTGTATCTATATTATAAATTACAGGACTTTCAAACTTCAAGTGAGCGGTTTTGCCAGCCTCCAACAATGACACCAGCTACATGACCATTATCTTCTGTCAAAAATCTGCCAGACAGCTTCATTTTTATCACCGTCATGAATTTTATCATCATATTAAAGGCAATCTGTTCTGTTGCTCAGTTCATTGCCCGTGCCCCGCAGACTCTTAATAAAACTTTTGTTTTGCTCTTGTTCTTGACTCGAGTCTATGCATCTCGATATTTAACTAGGGATTATATGGGACAACGTATGACAACAACTCTTGTTCCATGCACTGAAATACTCCGTAAAACAATAAACTGTATCTTTAGCCTAATGATATACATGGCAGAAGAAGAAACATTGGGAATGCATGCGTGCTTTATACATCTACTTAGGGGCAGCACAGATTTATCTAATGGCCACATGCAAAATTGCACTGATCATGGACCGCACATGTCATTGATTTTGACCATATGGTGGCATACGGCTAAGTTCACTTCAGCATTTCATTTTCAGTTTTTCCATTCTGTCTTAAAGGGGTTTTATGAGCCCCCAAACATTGGTGGCAATAGGGGTGTGGGGGAGGCGCATAAGGCTAATAAAACCACATTACTCCCCCAATGTCTCTCAGCACTGGTGTAACTATAGGGGATGTAGGGGATGCAGTTGCACCCGGGCCCTTAGGGGGCCCATAAGGTCCCTCCTCTCCATATAGGGAGCCCAGTACTATGAATAAAACATTATAGTTGGGGTCCCCGTTACAGATTCTTCGTTGGGGCCCAAAAGCTTCCAGTTACACCACTGCTCTCAATGTTGCCCCAGTCTTCTATGTACATTGGCTGCAGCGGTGATAGGGATTGTTTACCCACATGACTGCTGCAGCCAATGGGAGGCCGTCACAGATATAATCAATGATGTCCCGTAAACCTGACTTGCGGCTTATACATTAGAAGTCATGCTTATGGGACATCACGAAGCCTTCGGTCAGGAAGCACAGTGAGTATATACGTTTATATAGTTTTGTGCATGTGGGGTCCCAAAATTATTTAAAAATAGTAACTTGGAAAACCCCTTTAAAAATTGATTTATTAAGGCCTCGTTCCCATGGCCCTGATGGACTCCGCTAGCGGAATATCGCAGCGGAGTCCGTCACAGCGCTCCCCAAAGACACCATACTCACCTGCATTACGCATCGGCAGTGGGGGATGATGCGGACGACGGTGGGCAGTGACGCATAATTGTGCAATACTACCTCTGTGCTAACAGCGGAAGTATCGCGTGATGGCCAGCTTCCATTGACTACAATGGAAGCCGGCCGTGTGTTTTCCGCGGCAATTAGAGCATGCTGCGGTTTCTTTCATGCTGCGTAATTCCGCTGTAGAATTCCGCAGCTTGAACTTCGAGCTATTAGGTTCGATGAGATGATGAGGTGCATTAAAAAGGCGAAAAAGCGGAAAAATAGAACAGACAGCGCTTAAAAATCGCGGCATTAGAAGCTCTGTGTTAGAGCACAGGTTTGCGACGCCCCTTTGAAATCAATGGGAGCGTTGTACCTCGATTAGCGTGGTACTTGGGACGTCGCACTAATCATGGTAAAAAGTGCCGGTGTGAGAACGGACTTAAACATCCCTTTTTTGTATTCTGAAAAGAGAAAAATTGGATCCGTTAAAAGCACATTAACCCTTTCCAATCCAACTTGTATCCTGGTTTTCCTGGGGACTTACTCTTTTTCTGCCGTTATACAACAGCGCTCTATGCTGGCTAAAGCCAGTACTGCATGAGGTGACACGTTGGATAGGCTCTGACAGCAGACAGGTTGGCAATATACAGTAAGAGAGCCCCGACGGACGTCTTCCAACATCGGAGCTGTACAGCCTTAAATCATAATGTCTTCAGACGTCAGACAGTGGATTGGAAAGGGTTAAACAATAGCCTATCAACGTGATCCAGAACCAGTGGAAGATATGAGTTTATAAAGTGGAGTAACTTACTGCATACATGACATAACTTATCCTGTATTGATACTAGATGACAACCTGTATTATACTCCAGAGCTGAACTCACTATTCTACTGGTTGTTAATTTGAATAGATAGTATCCGCTCATAAGGTACTGGGCTACTTTCTAGTGTTTCCTGTCCATCAGAACATTGTAGACTGCCTGGTTCAAACTACACTATTCAGAATTCAGAGTTTGTAGGGAATTCTGGAAGATTTCAGCTCTGAAGCCTACAAAATTGTGAATGCAGTTGTGAAACATAAAAAAATCAACAGTCTAATGCATCTGAAAAGTTGCTGTCATGGCACACATTGCTTAAAGGAGTTGTCCAGGACTTTTAACTATCGATGGCCTATCCTCAAGATAGGTCATCAATAGTTGATTGGTAGGATCTGCTGCTTGGGATCAGTTAATTGCTTGGTCTGCTGTCAGTGCAGACAGCAGTGCTGGAAGCAGATAGCACTGTCTGTATTGCAGTGACCTGGCTTGGTACTGCAGGGACAGCTCCCATTGAATTTAATGGCGGATGGATACAAGTTGAAACTATTCCGTCTGTTTCAAATTGGAGCGGTGCCTGCAGTACCAAATTGGGCTGCTTTAATGTTTACAGCAGTATCGGCTTTTAGTGTGGTTTGTACTGACAGCAGACTGCTGGGAGACCTCAACTGATCAACTATTGATGACCTATCCTGAGAATAGAATTTCAATATTAAAGTTCTTGACAACCCCTCCAATACCCATTGTTAGAACACTTTATTGGGATGGGTATATGCTATTGGGTCATTTATCTTCTGTCGTTGTGTCAGTTATACTTTTTTAGCTCTTTAGATTACTGCCATATGAGGCTGGCCTCACTTACGACACGTTTATAACAAACCGATCAGTGTCCTCTTGGTCCATTGCTCTGCTGCACAATCTCATGCTCTTTCTGTCCTCCAGATGGTCTTTTCCTTGAATTTGGGCATTCACTCAGACCTTGCGGCAGCATAATCTTGAATGGCTTCTCTTAAATTCAGGATACTGCCACCTTTTCCTCTCTGGCAGCAGCAGTAACATTTCTCACCTCCACTCACTAACACAATCCCTGCATTCTCTCTGTAGTGCATTTTATAGTGCTGACATCCTCTCACTAGAATGTTCCCAGGGAGCATGCTCAGTTCTGTTTGGGGCAGCCATCTAAGTGTTCCATGGTGAAACCTAGTACACCCTTTAGGGGATCCCATTACAATAGAAACCTCTATTCTACAAGCTAGCTCTCGGTACCCTGATTTGTACATATCTAGTTAAGTATGATGGTTAGCACTAGAGATGAGCGAGCGTACTCGCTAAGGCAAACTACTTGAGCAAGTAGTGCCTTATGCGAGTACCTGCCCGCTCGTCTCAAAAGATTCGGGTGCCGGCGGGGGGGCGGAGAGCGGAGAGGAACGGGGGGGGGGGGGGGGGTGGAGATCTCTCTCTCACTCTCTCCCTCCGCTCTCCCCTGCTCACTCCCGGAACTCACCGCTCACCCACGCCGGCACCTGAATCTTTAGAGACGAGCGGGCAGGTACTCGCATAAGGCACTACTTGCTCAAGTAGTTTGCCTTAGCGAGTACGCTCGCTCATCTCTAGTTAGCACCATTATCTCAAAGCCCAAGGATTTCAAGTTGAAAACCAACCAATGTCAACATCTTCATGAAGTTGATGTTCCCTTTATTTGACACAGCAAAACATACTGAAGGGTTCATTTTTGTATATAATAGGGTCAAGTATGAAGTAGGGGAATCTGACTGTAACCCACATTTGAGACTAATTGCTCTAATGTATAAGAATTTAGCTATATATTAATGAAGAAAATACCGACTTTATGTACATTTGATAGCAATCATGTGCTGGTCCCTAAAGAGCCATTACCTATACACCCTATTGTAAAGTAAGCTCAAAGCAAAGACAATATTCCACCAGTGGTAGGTTTAAACTCATATTGTTCATTATTACTGTTGGAATAATAAGCTAAGTAACCCGGAGCTCAGCCTATTATTAACTTCTGTACAATGGAACCAGACATAATGAAGCCACCCAATCCATTCTACACCTACAGACAGCCTTTAAAATGTCAGTGACTCTCCAATGTATTATTCACCCATTGTGAAGGTACATTATACAAGGTATAATAGACGGGGAATGTGACAGGCATTGTATGATAGTTTTAGTCTTTTTAAACCAGACACTCGTGTTCTTTTACTCTTCTCATACTAACAAGGAACTGTTACTGGTTTTATCTATCTACACTAAAATCCTAATATACCAGCATGATTGCTACCGGCGAACTGCCAAATTACTGTATTAGGCTTTCTGGAGGAGGTCATGTCTGATCACTGAGCATACATCCTGCCAAACTGGAATTAAATGGCTGTCCCAAAAACAGAACTTATCTACAGGAAAGGGTGTACATGTCGTGGTAGTAGACATGCCGCAAACTGATCTGACTTGGGGATGCACCTGGGGTTTCTCAGTTTTTGCCCTTTCAGCCTACCAATCGGGATATGGCCTTCACTGTGGGGACCTCAGACCATTACCCCAGAAATAGTCTCAGTTAATAGGCAGCTGATACACTTGGTCAGGTTTTTCACAGTGCAGTATTGGAAGGCGTCAAGGGTGAGAGCATGCAGCTAATAAGGAAGGAGTAGACAAGTATTGAGCCAAGGTCAGGATTGGAGGGGTCAGGAAAGCTGGGTGGTTCAGATGAAGATTAAATTCCAGGAGATCAGACAGAAACAACCTTGCACCTTCACACAGCATAGAGACTGATTGCTCAGACACCCGCTAATGCGCCTAAACAGTCCAGGACCTATCGGGACAGTTTGGGGCACTAAAGCTGGTTTCACCCATTGCCCCTTCAAGAGGTGGACCAGCATGTAGGTACCCTAGGGGATCAGAAAACTGACAGGATAGCTGGGGTCTGCAACATATAACATGAGGAACATGGCACTGGCCACTCTAAACAGGAAAAGGAGGTAGAGGATGCCACAGGTCATGACCAGCAGCCACAATAATAAATATATGATTGTGGGGCTCTGACCATTGAGGCCCTACTGAACAGGAGAGCAGAGTTCTCAAGTGGCCCTGGGTGAATAGAGTGATGGTCACACATGCACACAATCGCTCTATTAATTTGAATGGGAACGCTGGATATAGCCAAGCAATTGTACTCTGCTATTTCTGGCAGTCCCATAGAGATTAATGGAGTGGTAGTGTACATGTGTGACCAACACACCACTCAAGACCACATTCTCTAAATCAGTGGGAGCCCCACCAATCAAATAATTATTGATGAGTTATTTTCATAGGACAACCCCTATCTATCTATCTATCTATCTATCTATCTATCTAATATCTATCTATCTCATATCTATCTATCTATCTATCTATCTATCTATCTATCTATCTATCTATCTCATATCTATCTATCTATCTAATATCTATCTATCTCATATCTATCTATCTATCTATCTATCTGTCTCATATCTATCTCATCTATCTATCTATCTATCTATCTATCTATCTCATATCTATCTATCTATCTATCTATCTATCTATCTATCTATCTAATATCTATCTATCTCATATCTATCTATCTATCTATCTCATATCTATCTATCTATCTATCTATCTATCTATCTCATATCTATCTATCTAATATCTATCTATCTCATATCTATCTATCTATCTATCTATCTATCCATCTATCTATCTGTCTCATATCTATCTCATCTATCTATCTATCTATCTATCTATCTGTCTCATATCTATCTATCTATCTATCTATCTGTCTATCTATCTGTCTCATATCTATCTATCTGTCGCATATCTATCTGTCTATCTATCTGTCTCATATCTATCTATCTATCTATCTATCTATCTCATATCTATCTATCTCATATCTATCTATCTATCTATCTATCTATCTCATATCTATCTATCTCATATATATCTATATCTATCTATCCATCCTTTTACTTCTGCGTGTATCTGTCTCTTAGAAGAACTTGTAATTACAATGCACTGACGTATGATTTCTCCTAATAAGCTGTATAAATTGAAACCCTCATTTGTTATTATATAAACTTATTTGAGACACCAAAAGCTAAAACATAACACAAAGAAATGATTTTGATCATCTCCAGGATCAAACAGAAGAGCTAGAGATGATGCCCCAATACAGTTGCAATTAAATCGAAATTAAAATTATATACAAAATTCCTAATTTGAGATTCACATGAGCAGAGCTGGTTATAGAAGCGGCGGAGCATGCAAGCTCACACATTCCTACCGTAATAACAAACCCAGCAATGCCTAAAATTAGCAAATATTGTCTGAATTCTGGTGACAAAGTAAACGCTGATCATCATATATAGCAATATTTTGGGATTTGATAGATAGATAGATATGAGATAGATAGATCGATAGATAGATAGATATAGATATAAAATAGATAGATATGAGATAGATAGATAGATAGATAGATATGAGATCGATAGATAGATAGATAGATAGATAGATAGATAGATAGATAGATAGATAGATAGATAGGAGATAGATAGATATGAGATAGATAGATATGAGATAGATAGATATGGGATAGATAGATAGATAGATAGATAGATAGATAGATAGATAGATATGAGATAGATAGATAGATAGATAGATAGATAGATAGATAGATAGATAGATATAAGATAGATAGATAGATAGATAGATAGATAGATAGATATGAGATCGATAGATAGATAGATAGATAGATAGATAGATAGATAGATAGGAGATAGATAGATAAATAGATAGATAGATAGGAGATAGATAGATAAATAGATAGATATAAAATAGATAAATAGATAGATAGAGATATAAAATAGATAGATAGATAGATAGATAGATAGATATGAGATAGATAGATAGATAGATAGATAGATAGATAGATAGATAGATACAGCCGCAATAGCATGAATGTCAGTCAGAGGCAAAAACTGTGGAATCTTCACAATCTTTGTTGTCACAACCCATCCAAAGATAATGACTGCGTAGTCTTTGGTTTCATGGATCACCGATTAGACATTCCGTGGGTCATTGATCTGACTTTAAAAACATGTATGTCTTAAAGAGTCTCCAAACTTTATAAGGATCATCCTTCACTCTACAACTAACCACCTTGATTGATCAACATGAGAAGATCTTTGTTTCCCATGAACCATTCTCCCTTATGGGATAAGTCATATAGTCATTATCTCTACCATGATGAGACTAGTATCAAAGTCCTCAAGATGCACCAGTAAAGGTCGAAACCAGTAAATCAGTAAGCATATGCAGATGTCCACTCAGTTTAAAATACAGTATTTGCTCATTTCAACAAATCCCATTGCCAAAGGCATTGTTAAGAGGTACAGAAGCTAAGCCTACAGCCATGCAATCTCCGTAGGCAGACATCAGCTATAGAATGGGACAAAATGAAACTTACAACATTGTATCAATCATAGGATGGCTATTTATTCAAATGGTGGCCCTGCTATAACTGCCCCAGTCATCTATGCTTTTTTCATTCCATCTCAGGGCTGGTGTCCTCAAAATCCGATAAAAGGCATAGATTCAGGTTACAATACAATAAGTCATTAGAGCCTACCATTATGCCAGCACAAATATGAAGGAAGAACTTTAAAAATAAATACCTTCTAAGTTATAATAAACATTTAGAATGGCAAAGTAAGACTATAGCATAGGAAATAATTAGAGTCATAGGAAGAAAGAGATAGGGAGTAGAACAGAGTACGCAATTGGTCATGCTTGAATTCTCCAAGCCTTCAAACACTACAAGATCGTTGAGGCACAGTCTCTTGGCATCCTCAATAATCAGCTGATTGAAGGATTTGAGGTCCTTCAGAGAGTACTGTATTCCATTTATTGTTTATCAGGCACAGCTCCATACTTATAGGTACTTTTAGCAGTGACTGTGTATTGCATTGTAGCTCAGTCCCACTCACTTGAATGAGATTGAGTTGGTCTGAGATGTTACACTAGGCACAGCCGGTAGCAAAGGTGAAGCATAGTGTCTAGTATTCAATGAAAAGGTCCCTTCAATCAGCAGATCATTGGTAGTGCTAAAAGTTAAGGCCATTTTAGACGGGGCGAATGTCAGGCAAACGATGCCCGACACTCATCCCTGAACATACTAGCTTTCCTGCACCTGTGAGCACACACAGGGACGAGTGTCAGGCATCATTTACCTGACATTCGTCTCATCTAAATGGACCCTTAGACCTGATATGGTAACACTACCTATTCCTAAGGGGAGGACAACAGTTTTGTAGTCCTTGAAAACTTTTAAAGCCATAATGTTTATGTCATGCAGAGTTTGACTGGATCCCCAGAGTATTGGTCCAAGCTCTAACATAACAATGATCACCAAAAGTCTACCGGAGTCCAACCCCATTTTGAGGTGACATTAGAGCTAATCCATTACCACTATTTCTAATTGGATGACTTACAAATAAACTATTAGACTTTATTAATAATATGTCCTGGAGAAGGAGAAAGATTATAATGTAATTAAAAGTGGACACTAGGAATCATTTCTGTGATGGGTCAAAGGATCTTCAGTCCGGCACTGGTCTTGGCTATCTACTCAAGTCACGGTAGATCCAAGAGTATAACTTAAAGACGTTGTGCAAACATTGGAAGTTATCTCCTATCTATAGAATAGACAATTACTTTTTAATTAGTGGGAAAATGACTGCTGGAACTCTCACTGATCCTAAGAATGGTGGCAATGAAAGGTCCTTACAAAGACAGACTGACAGTTGAACATTTGCACCACAGCTCTATTAATTTCAGCACTTGAACTTGGCTATCTCCAGGAGTCCCACTGCTCATACTCCATCACCACTCTATTTGTTGGAGACCTTTGGGACTTCCATTCTCGAGGTTGATGGAAGTCTCAATAGTCAGACTCTACTGATCAGAAAGTTATCCCCTATCTTGTAGACAATGAGTAGCTTTCAATGTTGGAAACAATTGAAGGTTTATGCTTAGGATAAGTCATCAATAGTAGATTGGTGGAGGTCTGCCATCTGGGGATCCCTAACGATCAGTTGCTTACCAAGCCAGTGTGTTCATACACTAGCTGATTTCTTCAGCAAGCAGGCAACTCTGTTCTCACTTCCGTGACCAGCTTTGGAATTACAGGAAAAGTTCCCATTGAAGTGAATGGAAACTTTGCCTGTAATGCCAACACTGGCCACTGCAGTTGGAAAAGAACTGCCATCTTCCTGCAGAACGCAATCAGGGTATGAGCACATTAACCTGTCGAACAGCTGATCAGCAGGGATCCCATGTGGCAGAGAAATGGCAATCAACAATTGATGGCTAATGATATGCATAAAAAAATAGTTTACAACTGGACAATATCTTTAACTCAATTTTAACTGTGAACTTTATACTTCTTCCACGTTAAAGTGGTATTCCAGTTGTAAACTACTGATGATCTATCTTCAGGCTAGACCATCAATAGTAGATCGTGGGGTGACTCAAATCATTAGTTCTTTGGGCAGTGCAAAATGCCCTTCACTTCAATGCTTGTAATACCAAGCCTGGCCACTGCAGTGGAAACAGAGCTGTCTGTGCAGCAGACCGTCACCAATCTACTACTCATGACCTATTCTGAGGATAGACCATCAAAAGTTTACAACTGGACAGCCCCTTTAAGACACAAATAAATATTCCTTGAGAATTTATCATCTGTTGCCCATGAACAGCGAATATTATTTCACTTTCCTTATCTTGTTTAATGACATCAGAAGGCAGCGCCGTTCAACAATCCCTTATGTATCTGTCAGGGCTTAGAGCCAAAAAGCTATTTCACAACTTGTCTTTAAGTGTCAAAGCACCTTGTCCTGCTACTAAATGTAGCTATGTTAATTAAAGTTGTTATCCTATTGGCCACTATGTCTATTATGGTAGTATATAAACTCTAAATAGATAGAAAGGAATTGAAGTTTCTTGTATCCAGGGTTCTGGCCTCTCACAATCACTGATCATCTCAGCTAAATACACTCTAATAAGCAGGTTTACTAAATCTTTTCTGATACATGCACAGATAGGTTCTTCAGGTCATTTGTCATTCTGAACCCAAACAAATGAGATGCGCTCACTGGTAACATTAGTCAAGTTTGCTACAGTTTTTCAGACACTCAAAAAGGCAATTAGTTTCCATAAGAATACGGATGAGTACGTTTGATGTTTGCTCACAGTGATCGGCACGCTGTCTCTCTTCTTTGTCATGTCTTGTCACTGTGAAAGGTCAAGTCTCACTCAATATTATTGGGCCAATTTGCCAATGTAATAGTTTGCATTTACATAAATACCATATAGTCTCACGAGAGCCGGGGCTCATTGTCTGGCATGTCATTCTTCATCCGAGTCCATGCTCAGCCAAGTGAATATAAGTAAATGGCCACGACATTAAACTTCTTCACATGTGCGTATTTCCGAGGCCCAGGCTCGTATATTCTTATAGAGTCTACCAAAATTGGAATATAATGATAGAAGCAAATTCCATATGACAATTGTGTTCAGTTTCATATTGAATGAGGAAGATAGATAAGGCATTCAAATAGAAGAATGGGCATGGCATTAAAAGATAAAACTGCTAGCAAGGGTGTAGATTTAGAAGGTAGCAGTCATACTTGGACCCTGGTATCTGAGCGGGGTCTAAGTGTATACATACAGATAAGGTCACTGTTGGCTAAATGCTCATTTGGCCAACAGCTACAATACGTCTCCTGATCCCAAATACAATTGCTGCATACTCCATACTAATCTCCCCAACATCTGCCATCAGCAGAGAGTATGGAGGTCCAGATACACATTAGATGATCAAACAGTCCCACTGAGATCGACGGGTTTGGCCAATATTATCCAACGTTCATAGACAGTTTAAAGCAACCCTCTGGTTTTGGGGAAAACATTATTTCCTGTACTGGAGGGAAGGAAGGTATATTATCTGCAGTTGTTTTTCTCCACCACCTCTAGCTTTGGCTTATCATAAGCAAGTACAAGAGGATTGGGGCTTGAAATTTGATTTGCTTGATCATCTGTCAGAGGAGAGTTGGGAGTCCCTGTACACATATGATAGTCAGCCAGTCCTGTCGAAAGAGCCGGGTTTGGAAACTTTTCTCATAGGTGTATGGGAGCCTTTAAGTTATCCTCTGATTTGGGGCTGAGGGGGTGAGTGGTATATTAACTGCACTTGTTCTTCTCTGTCATCTGTCTGATCTACTGGTTTAGGGTCCCATTTTCAGCCATCCAATATAGCAATGCAATATTCAGACTACCTAATCCCCATAGAGCATTGGCAGTGTTAGCTAGTGTTAGACTACCAATGCATATACCTGCTCTCTGATTGTCCAGAGCAGCTCAACACTGGCCAATCAGAGAGCAGTGCACAGTATACATTAGGTAGAAAATTGCTGGACTGTGAAAAACAGGGTCCAGAACTGGTGAATTGGAGGGGCAGCAGAGAAGAACAAACGCAGGTATGCATTATACACACATCCTTTCCTAGGATTTTGCATTACAACCCCTGGATTTCAAGGTACGTCTGTGTATGCTGGTTAGAGCTTCCAATCTAGTGGAGAGGATAGTGACATAGCAAATGAAACCTAAATATTCTGTTGAAGTAAAAATATCAATAATATTGTATAGACCGGTCACCCAGCCAGGATCTACAATATGGCAGCAATGATCCAAAGTATGACTTGATGCAAACAGTGTAACAATGCTAGTGGTAACTCTCTAAGTTTATGTTCACACCTCTGTTAGGGCATTCCATTTTCCTGCTCTATTATTGGAATACCATGGCTGAAGGGTCATGACGGAACCAAAGGACGCTGAACAGACCCCATTGACTATAATGGGACTCATTCGGTTTCCATTTAGCAGTCCGGTAGTTTACAATAATAATGCAAGCAACAACTTAAAGATGACCTCTCAAGTCGGAATGGCCGGCTGCATAGCTTTGCAGCCGTGGTCCAACTGACTCTAACAAAAAGTTCTTTTTTTGTTCATATTCACCCCCATACCCACACACAGGGGTCCTTTATAGATTTGGCTCCTGGCTCTGAGAATGTATCAAGTCGGCGCTCCCCACCATTTGCTATCAATGCGTTATGTTGGACTTGATTTACAGTGAGCAATGGAAATCGCCCACTTGACACATTCACAGCAGCGGGAGCTGTGTCTAAGAAGAGCCATATGGGGGAACAGGAGTGGGAATGATTGAAAGAAAGGCATTATTGAAGTCAGCGGGGCCACGGTTGCATACTGGCCATGCTGACGTAAGGACATGACAGATCCTCTATAATAAAAAGAGTTAGAATAAGAAAAATGATAATAGTAACAATAAGCGCCATAATAAAGTTTGTCAGAATTAATCACTTGCAATAATGAAGAAGTTTACCGAAAATGAAAAAGTTGAGATCCGTTCATAGAAAAAATACAGGACAAGCAAAGGTAGAACAGTCAAAATTCTTTTGAAAAGTGTCCAGGAAGATGAAATTCTGAAGGTTCACGCTGTTATGTAGCCAAATCTGAGCCCTGAATGCGCACTGAAAAGTTGTCATGACATTTTCAAAATTTCATCGGCAGAACGTGAAAGAACATAACAATTTAAGAAATGTAAATCTCCATTTATAGCTCCAAAGTAACAATAGACAATAGGCTTGGTAGACGTTCATTGATTCACTGTGACATGCGTAGAACATACAACACACAACCCAAAAACACATCCATCTTTCTTGGAGTAATTGAGACGTTTCATCCTAGTTTGGTATAATTATATTGTCATTTAAAGGATGGCTCATGTAATTAGTACAATAATTACCAAAGCCTTTTCTAAACAGGCTGTCTCCAGTGGAAATATGATACTCTGCGAAGAACAACTAGCTTCTTATGAAACTGCATTGCCTGTCAGAGACTATAGACTTGCTTGTTCATTGATCTGTATATTCCATTATAGTGTCAAGGATGTAAGGCAAAGGTATCGAACTCGCAGCTCGGAGCTATCCAAGATAGCTATGAATGTGGCCCGAAGGGGAGGGGGGCCTGAGTAGGCTGCCATTGACTTCTTCTTTTGTCTGACTCACTCAGTCACTCTAGGTCTATTGGTAATTCTACTTCCTGTCCTCCCAAGTGCTGACCACTCTTATCTAGTATTGAGATAAGGACAAGAGACGGTTGTCTCATCTTGGCCAGTCAATGCTATGTGTCCCTCCTCTGGGGTCAGAAATGGTCCCGTGGCCACAAGCTAAATGTGGACGGGTTTCTGTGTCCAGGCTTGTATGCAGAAGCAGGCACTGAGTCTGGAGTCCATATGGCCTGGTGGTGGCCGGACGTATTTGGAGGACAATGAAGGTTGTTTGGGGGCACGAAAGAGGATAATAGGGGTTGTTTGGAGGACTGTGGAAGACAATGGTGACTGTGAGAATGACTGTGCAGCACATTGGGGTTGTGTGGAGTACTGTGGAGGATGATGAGGGATTATTTGGAGGATGATGGGGTATTGTTTGGAGCACTGTGAAGAATGATGGGGTTGTGTGGAAGACTGTGGAAAATGATGGAGGATTGTTTAAAGGATGATGGGGTATTGTTTGGAGGACTACAGAGAATGATGGAGTGCAATCGTATTGTCGGTGTCTTCAATGTGTATGCATTTGATGTGTATTGCACCTCTACAGCACTGAATGGGTTAATGTCTGGGTTATGTCTGGAAAATATATAGGATGTTATATGTCTTGTGACTGTGAAAGATATATGTGTTTGAAGGTGTAGTTCAAGGGTCTTCTTCTGTCCTTTGGCAAGAGAGAGTCAGCCTAGCAGAAGTCTGTGAGAGTCTGCCCACACACAGACACTACCTAATCGGTCTGTGTATGGATGTGAAGAATGGAGAAAGCTAAGCGATTCCCTATTGTGTGGCCTGGGATTATTCTACTAGGAATGTGCCAGTGCTACCACTAAGAGAGAGGAGGGATCGTTGCTTGGCATGTTCTGGCACCCTAAGCGTGAATGTGTACTGGTAGAGAGTTGGAGAGAAGGAAAGAGGGTCACCAGGAGCGGGATCCCACAGATAACTCAACTGTGGTTTATCCGGATTGCCCCATGTATCCTCCCTGCCTTGCTGTATTTACGCCAGCCTGTTATGGAACTGTTATGGAAGTTTCAGTGGATGGATATTACCGACCGTTCCCGGTTTTGTTCAGAAAAGTTAACCCTGTGTGTGGACTAAGTTATTTTACAACGACAAGCTTCACCACAGAGGATGGAATGGAGGCATCATGAGTGACAACGGACATTGAGGTAACTCCTAGTTACTATTTCTCTGTGACCTTCCCCAGCAGTAACTTGGACAGGTACAAGCAGCCCCCAGGGGAGGAGATGGCAGAGCCATCATGACAGAAGTAATCTTTATTTTCCCCGCCATCTCCTCGTCGTGGGCCCACTCCTCGGATGCTGCACTTGCATCATTAGTGTTTATGTATTTAATGTATGGCCCAAGACAACTTTTCTTCCAATGTGGCCTAGAGGTGCCAAAAGGTTGGACACCGTTGTTGTAAGGGTCTATTGCATGGCTCAACCTGACCCATGTATCAAGCACTTGTACAGCGTGACATGCTGATGCAGTAAAGGGCAGTAAGTAGCCATGGAGGCTGCACTGAGTTCATGTTCAACAGGTGGGGCCCTATGAAGGGAGGAGAAAAGTCCAGCTTTTCTGTCAAGGTGCCTTTAAGCTGCAATCTGATGTCAGATGATTGGTTTGTGTGCTAATCATGTGGGTTTGAGGAGGGTGCAGCACACAGATCTTATTTAAATAAACAGGGACACCCAGTTCCGAGTTTGGGGGCCCACCAGGGGACTTGAAAAGCCCCATGTGGCACAGAGTGTTAGGGCAGCTCTCGCTCACGACTGCGGGTTGAATCTCCGATTGGTTCAGGTAGCTGGCTCAGGATTGACTCAGCCTTCCATCCTTCTAAGGTCGGTAAAATGAGTACCCAGCTGGGGGGTAAAGATGACTGGGGAAGGCAATGGCGAACCACCCCACAAAAGAAGTCAATGTGACGTCACCCTAGGAATCAGTCATGACTTTACCTTTACCTTACCAGGGGAATCACCGGCTCCCAAGGGGGCGAGTCTGAATCTGGGCACCATGTAGCTAACACTGCAGTGAGAGAACATAGTGGCTGGCAGTAAAATGGAAAACTGAATTTCTGCTGCAGAACTAATGGTACTGTTATAGGCGCAGTGAGTTGCTGGCACTTTAATTTGAGCACTTCAATTGATGATGATTTGGCTAGCATTGCATTAGGAGCATTATGTGCCTGGCTCTCTTGTGGGGCATTGTGGTCATCTGTTGCATTGTTTCTCTACCATATAAACCCTCATTAGATGCCTACCCATTCTCTCTACTCCATGTATCCTAACCATTGGATATTAGGACACCTACCCCAAATCCTAAAAGTCAGGTTTCATGGCTCACCAACCATGTTGGATAGGGACCAGGGTGACATCATGACATCTGCCCAGGCCCACATGATCAACAAGCTGACACATCTGCAGTATCATTTTGGTATTGGATGCTGATCTGAACACCTCTCTGTTGGTCTATGAATGGACTGATTTACCGAGGGGGTGTATGTGCCAGTGGACCATTTAGCGCTTGTCTTTACATATTTATCCCAGCTCCTCCTTATTTAGGACGCTGATTATACTTCTCATCTGAATGTATTTATGGTCAAGTCAGTGTCTCCTTTCCTGTTCCATTGACAGATAAGTATGTTTGCTGTTAAGGATATTTAGGGTGTTACAACATCTAGCTCCTGATTTATTGCTATTACTGCATTGGTACTACATTCGAGTCATTGAGTATTTGCTGTGATATATATTATGTACAATATAATACATATAATATAATACATATAATATGTATAATACATATATTATGTATTTTTGTATACTGTGTTCCTGTTATCCAACTAGGGAGAGTCAGGGTTGCCCCAAATCCCTGATTTGAGACCTTACCTAAAAGCGGAGCACTAACACTGACTGAGGAGGGGTTGCCCTTCTCAGTGTGAGTGCTCCGATTTTAGGTAAGGTCTCATCGCATTATTTATTAGAGTCAGACTTTCCCATTCCCCACTTCTTAAGTTTGTTATCAATATTTTGTGCATATCTCTTTAGACATCATATTGCATCTGGAGAAGGTATTTTGCGTCCCGCTGAGACGGAACATCAGGCTTTGTTAATAAGGAAGTTGGAACAATACTGCTGCACTGCCACCTATTGGATGGCAGCATTCCTGCAAACCAATGTCGGACCCTTCATACACAGACAGCTGTTTCAGGCTAGTGAGAGGCCTATGATGTGAGTCGGGAAGGCTATCATCTCTCCTTAAGGGGAGCACCTGGAAGGTGAGTGAGTAGAGGTATAAGGCCATGTTGCTCCTCTGGGAAATATGCAAATAAGGAACATGGAACAATACCTCTGCAACGCCACCTATTGGATGGCTTTTCACCCATATCTACAGTAGAAGCCAGTATATAATCTACCCACTACTTCCTTTCCTAGAAACTATAGACCTACTCTTCTTGTGTTCCGTCACCTAGGTACTAGCTAATTCATTTACCCTTCCTATTGGATACCATGTGATATAACCGGCCTCTCTTTGTATTTCTCTTTGTCTTTATCTCTCTTTCTACCAAATTCGTAAAGAAGTAGTAGAGCAGGTTAATCATATACTGCACAAGTCCTCCATCTCGGGTGCATATTTCATTAAAAGATCATTTAATAACATACTGGAACATTTGGTCTCCTGAACTGGTAGCAGCAAAATTAGTTTTCTCTCCCCAAAGTAGTCTGTGATAGAATTAATTACACGGAGGCTTTTAATTATGGCCTAACCTTCGCATTATCTCTGCTTCCAACCCCCGACAATGTAATAACTTCTAGCGAAGTGTAACACAAATATAAATAATTTCACCCAAGGTAAAAGCTGTACAAGCCTAAAGATTTCATTTTGAGACTAAAATTTGAGAATTTATTGTTTCTTTAAGACATTTCAGTTCTACGCTATTTTTTAATAGTCTTACCAAAGGAGCATTGTCCTTGAGGAGACCCAGCTAGTAGACAGGCAATGCACCATGGTCAAATATGCAAAATAACTCTCCTCAAAGGGAAAAAAAAACGGCCTCTCCAGTGTCACCTTTGGGTTGCATCATTTAAGGTTACCTTTAAAATTCTATAGGGAGACATTCATAGCTGTAACTACCCTTTAAGGCCCGGCTCACATGACCATATATGGTTATAAGTTCAACTGTATGCGCCATATAATCGCATGAATGAGTAAGTGCTGCGATCGAGTCCCATATTTTATGCCACTCACATGGCTGCTGCGTATCAACAAAAAGCACGGTAAACCATTGATCGTGGTAAAATGCTTGAAATGACCAATAATGGGGCCAGCTGTGTTATTTTCCCACAATTGTATGCAGGTAAACTCCCTCCCCCTCCCTTTTTTCCACCTTCCATTGAAGTCTATGGGAGCTTCCTGTGTGTCTCAGCAAAAGATAGGGCAAGACCTATCTTTTAACGTGGTGTATAATCTGAAAATGGTCATATTTGGGCTATTCTTCCTGGCGTGATTTTCTTACTCGGCCAAAATCTGTTCATCTGAATGAATTCATTGAAATCCAATGCTTTGGATGGTCGTGATTTTTGGGCGATTTTTTAATGCGGCTAAACACCTGGTCATATGAATAAGGCCTTAAAGGAAATCTATCAGAAGAAAATAAGCATATAAACTGGCCAACGGTATAAATCAGCTTAGCGGCATACATGTTTTAAGCAGAACTGAGTGATTTGCCAAAAAATCTAACTCTTACTTTTATCGCATGTTATGGAAATGTGCTGCCTCAAGTCTAAAAGGTGGTGCTATTACAACTCTGAGTCAAGATGTCATTGGTAATACTCAGCTTCTTCAGCCTCCTACTGCCATTTCATTTCCTTCCAACATCAGCGCTAAAATCCCCTGCGTGCTCCGTGTGTCTCTGCACTTGCATAAAAATTTGTGACTTCTTTTACACCCGAAACTGGCGTGAACTGGACACACCAAATCTGTGTGATAGTAATTTCATGGCCACTGATAGAGTACTGAGCGAGAAATCGCTCACTTGACAGAGTCATTTAGATATAAACTCACCTAAAAACCAATTGACTATCGGCCCGTGTAAACAGGCACTCATTCGTCTGTGAACAACTGCCTGTTTGCAATGAATGGAGGTGTGAGAGATCTCTGGCCATTCTTTCTCCATTCTCTAAAGATTTATCACTCTTGTGTGAGAGCACAGGATTAATAGTTTGGGGAGACAGCTGTGGGGTGCTTATTGCAACTAGCTTCTTATCGCCCTCTAGACTCTGCCCCCTCCAATCCATCCTGAATGCGGCAGCCAGGCTCATCTTCCTGTTCAGCTGCAACTCAGACGCCTCTGCCCTGTGCCAGTCACTGCACTGGCTACTCGTCCTTACCTTCATCCATAAAGCTCTCCATAGCACCGCGCCACCCTACATTGCCTCTCTCATCTCAATCCACCACCCAGCCAAGGCTCTCCCCTCTGCCAATGAAATTAGACTGAGTGCCCTTTTAATTCAAACATCTCATTCCCACCTCCAAGACTTCTCCAGAGCAGCACCAGTCCTCTGGAACGCGCTACCCAAAACTATCCGGGCAATCCCTGACACACAAAACTCTAAAAATGCATCTCTTCAGTGAGTCATTCCATATCTCGTAAACCAAACCCCTCTGTACTCCCCCTGATAACATACCGATTCAGCCCCTTTACCTTCTCTATCACTCCATTATCTGTAGTATGCAAGCTCAGTGGAGCCCCTCACCACTATTAATTCTATCAGATTACTACATATAACAGTGGTTTTGTATCTGTTCCCCCTGTCTTGTAAGCACTGCAGAAGTTGGAGCTATATGAAGATTATTATTATTACCGTACTATAGCTGTCCCATGTTAAATGGCCCTATGGTCCTATATGCTGCTCCCACTGTCGAGTACTGCTCACATGAGCACACTGGCCAATCAAAGCATTGAGTAGTGTCTCAGACTACTGATACATACTAGTGCACAGTGTACATCAGGTAGTTGGAGAAGCGTTACGGCCATTTTTGTTTCTCCAGGATCGGAGGGTCGCTTTAAGTAAAACAGTTTAGCTGCAATCTTCCGATGGCCCCTGCAATATACAGTGGCATTCCTAAGGCTATGAGAATCTGAAGTTTGCCTTTTAACCTTCGGATAATGATTTCCTTTTCACTCCTGTTATTAATTATAGAAGGGGAGGTTTTAATGGTCCTCCGTACGAATACGAGACTATCAGGCACTTTAGACCCATTATTGTGGCTTACAAAGTCGAATTTTTCATTCCGACGTTATAGGATCAATAAAAAAAATGTTGCATCTCAGGAGCTCGCAGCTGAGCTGGTAGAGCAGAGTGATAGCGGAAGAAGCCCTCCGTCTCCCTCTCATCCCTCTCGGCTGCCAATAGCCGCATTTTTTGGCCTATCGATTTACATACCAATCAACAGATTACTGGTGCAGAGTTCTAAAGGCTTTCCATTGTGATCTATTCTCATTCCAGAGCGGTAGCCCAGTGCATGAGTAACCTGAGGCTGATAAATTAGTGCTCCCCGGAGACTTAGTTTTATTCTCTGTCTACTGCCACAGTACTATATTTAGGGCTAAAAGCCTCATAAATTTCAGAAAATGCTTCTACCAATGGATGTCTGTACACGAAGCGAGAAAACTGCAATTTTGGCAACATATGTATTTATTGTCAGCCGTCCACATCTCATTGTGGGATTTCACCGAACAGATGATAGGAACAGAAATGAGCAAAATTTACTTTCTGTTAAACAGGCTTCTCCTTCTCTGTAATCAACAATTACTCACGGTCTGAAATAAAAGGTTCCCGGAATTGGAGGGCAAATGTTCATCGCTATGAGTGATGGCGATCTCTGAACAGCGCTATACGTAGGCGCTATATAAATGAGTAAATATAGTGTTTTAGTTCAATTTTCATGTGCAACAGGAGACGTGAAGCAATTGTAGAGCGGCATACTGAATATTTCTGAAGCGTGCAGTATGGGTATAAGGGTAATTCCCTCCAGGCTCTTGGAAGAATAGACCAATCTCCATGATGGCACACTTCTCTTGCTGTATCATTTATAGGCAAGGGCCAAGGATGATTTGCTTGCTACACTTGCAAGAAAAAAATAAGTGAAGCAAAACAGGAGTCGGAGCGATCTGCTTCTACTCCGTACCACGATTGCCCCATTAGCTGATTGGCCAGGTTCTGAACTGGTGGACCTCAGCTGATCAACTACTGATGACTTATCCAGAGGATAGGTCATCAATGGTATTTGCCTGGAAAACCCCTTTAGTCATTAAAAAGATAAATGGATATTCTGGGTATTTACAATTGTTGACCTATCCTCAGGATAAGTAGTCAATAGTTGAATGGTGGCGGTCCGCCACTTGGGATTCGCACTCATCACCTGATTGCCCAGCCCACTGCTATTGTGGTGAAGCCAGATGTCTACATTGGTGCTCAGAGTCAGAAGTGTAATAGAAGGATGCCTTCCATTACACTTCCGGTTGCTCAATGTGGTTAGAGTCAGTAGTGTAATAGAAGGCATCCTTCCCATTGATTTCAATGGGTGTGATGCCTTCCAGTACACTTATGGCTTTGACCACTGAAACTAACATGTGGCTCTACTGCATTTACTGTGGGTTGGAGGATCAGCTCATCAGTGGGGATCCCAAATCAACTGCTGATGACATATCCTAAGGATAGGCCAACAATACTAAATACCCAGAATACCCATTTAATTTTGAGGTCTGAACTAATTTTATGGTTTGATTAAGAGGTCTAAACAAATTCTGTGGAGAGGAGAGTCTGAATTTATAGATAGATATATATAGATAGATAGATAGATAGATAGATAGATAGATATGAGATAGATAGACGGATAGATATGAGATAGATAGGTAGATATGGGATAGATAGATAGCTAGATAGATAGATAGATAGATAGATATGAGATAGATAGATAGATAGATAGATATGAGATAGATATAGATAGATAGATAGATAGATAGATATGAGATAGATAGATAGATAGATAGATAGATGGATAGATAGATATTAGATAGATAGATAGATAGATATGAGATAAATATAGATAGATAGATAGATAGATATGAGATAAATAAATAGATAGATATGAGATAGATAGATAGATATGAGATAGATAGATAGATAGATAGATAGATAGATAGATAGATATGAGATAAATAGATAGATATGAGATAGATAGATAAATAGATATGAGATAGATAGATATGAGATAGATAGATAGATATGACATAGATAGATAGATAGATAGATAGATAGATAGATAGATAGATAGATAGATAGATATGAGATAGATAGATATGACATAGATAGATATGAGATAGATAGATAGATAGATAGATAGATATGATATCGATTGATGATTGATGATAGATAGATAGATAGATAGATAGATAGATAGATAGATAGATAGATAGGAGATAGATAGATCTTTGATTCTCATGAACAGCATGCTCTTGCGGTATAACTGCTAGTGAGGAGCACATTTTCTCTCCAGAAGGCCTCGTATTCGGAGCCGTTGTTCTGTTTGACAATTTAATGATATCGCTCCTAGAATCTATTACAAGGGAATGACACTGATGCATGTAAATGAAATAAAACACACATGACTCATGGAGCTGTCCCCTGCTAATGAGTAAATAAGTAACTTCTCTGCCTCTTAGCTTTTCCATCTCTTGACTGAAGATTAAAAGGGGCACATTTTACCAAACATTACGAAGAAAGCCAATTTAATGGCAAATTACTTAAAAAATTTTCACAAACCCCAAAACACAAGACAGAGCAAAGACAATGACTGATGAGACTCCTCAGAGATAGTCAATTATGTATTCTCTATAACTACATAGAGTTAAGACTCTACAGTTGTACTTAGGCCCTGGAGCCAATGGGGCCCAAAACGTCAATGTGCCCAACCAGAGAAGATCCATACTGTAATTGATGCATGATAGTTGGGAACTCTATTATAGATTTTGTATTGGGGCTGGGGGGAGTAAAGTTAAAGTATATCTCTACAGTCTGGTGTTTGGTCTGAACAACATATGGAAAACTTCAAGTTGGAGATCAGAGATGACTCTTCCCGAATCCCGACAATGGCTGATGCTCATCTACACTGACCTGATGTCATATGAATGGCTCACTAGACATCTTCATTAACAAATGCCTGGACGATATAACATATTGCTCCTCCTATGATATGATAAAGTAGCATGGTAGATAAATGTGCAGAATAAAAGCCTTGCTTCTGGGCTAGATTCAATAGATGAAGAAGAATGCACAGTCAATTCAAAGCCAAGATGAGAGGGTTAAAAGAGCCTAGAGGGAAAATCAGCTTTCACTTCACAATTCTGAGACAAGACAGTGACAGCAATAATACATCATGTACAACATTGAGATCCATGCGACCATTATTGAGTTTGTATTCTGGCTTCTCGGTTTACAAACAGACTGACACAAGGCTCGGTCATTACTGAGGTCGCTCATTTATACTCCCCATGAAATTTTGGCATTTATCATAGTAGAGGCACTAATGATCCTCAAAGACACAGCATGGCGGCCCTAGACGTAATTTGAAGTTCCTGAGCTCCAATTCAAGATCTGGGCTCATCGTCGATCATATGCCATGTATAGTACCTGTGTGCTCCTATGCTGCAGAAAGACCATTAAGTACCGGGACCTGGGTGCATTTGCTAGCACCGCACCCTCTATATTTCCATCACTGACCCAAGTCCATGCTTTAGTGACTAAAGGTAGTGCCCGGATTACCACTGGAAACAGGAAATTCGGACGATAGCCTTCCAGTGTACAATCAACCGACAACAGGGCAGTGAGTGTCAAACCACTTCCTTTTCAGAGTTGCTTGGTTTTTAGCAGAACTAAAAACCAAACAACTGTCGGCCCGCGGAAACAGGAGTTTCTAAATATATGAGCGACTGCCAATTTGCAGTGAACGGAGACGGGTGGCCGGAACGATCTCCGGCCTAGTGCACCTCCATTCACAAAAAGACTATTTCTCCTGTGGAAAATTTTATGAGTCATAGGCGGTGGGACCTTTAGATGTCAACCATGTCCTTGTAGCTAATTCTACTAAAGCTTTTGTCATGTATTTAGGTATGCAAATTAGCTCTCTGTCCAGTCTCCCCAGTGGAAAGCAACCAAACTATAAGTCAATGTCCAACCCTTTAGTAGATCTTGCAACATGACTAAGGAGTCCATAAACCAAACCAGAATCTTCTCCCGAACAAAATTAATTTATTTTCTTCTGGGGGAAGAGCTAATTTGCATATGTTTTTTTTCCCAGGGAACATTGCCTGGGGTATAAGACTCCCTACACCAACATGGCACTCTCCACAAGGAGAAAAAGTTATGTTGAAGGAATTTTTATGGAAGAGTAGAAAGCATGTATAAACAGGTCATTAAAATGTAGAAACCCACCAAGGTAGGAAGAGCAATGGCATAGGTATAGGGGTCACAATGGTTGTGATTATAAATGGGTCTCCCACGCCACAGTGACTAGCTGCTGTTGCTGACTCCTAAGACCCCATATTGCAGGGAATCACTTCCTTACTCATGCTGATGGAACGCTGCAATGCTATATGTACATCTTGGCTCCTCCTCCATCACCTCTCTTAGCGTGCTGAAGCGCTAGAGAAAAGGGGGGGTTGGGAGGTGGAGGTGTACGTGTGACACTGCTTTGATGGGAGGTCGTTTGGGCTACAATAATGCTGTGGGGACCATAGACGGGCAACAATTATATTGAGAAGGAACACGATTATTTAGGGAGGAGGGGGAATAGAGGGTAATAATTACTTGACTGGGAGGGCACAAAGGGCTATAATTACTTTTTGTGGAACTGGAGAGGAGGCACAATCACTTTGGGGGTGGCGGAATTTTTAATATGTGGAGGAACAAGGGAGAATCATTAATGTTTGTGAGTAAACATTTTTTGTGGTGGGCATTTGGGGACTACAGAGGAGTTATTACTTGGAGGGAGACAAAAGGAGCACCTAGTACCATGTGGGGCTCTCTCCTTATTGAAATAGACTGATCATATAGACTCTCTGTATAAGGGCTGAGTTATTGCCCTACCGTTGGAGCTCCAATCACCACCCGGTCCGTCTGTTGTACTGTAATATATCTTGTCCAGTCCCTATAACCCTTCAATCATTTGCCCTATATGTAAAGCTTGCTTTGCACCTTTTTCTGTACGTAACCAAATGCACAGATTAATCATTCCATCAATGAGCAGCTAGGTAAACGGTAAAGATAATAACATACTTGTCAAACGCAATTAATGTTAATGAAGGCTAATTGAGTGCAAAGCTGTTTAAACAGAATAAATAATGAAATAATGTAAATAAGCGTGAGCGAGGCGCCATTGTCATAACCGAGCGCTACTTTGTGAAGAAAAGTTAGTATTTTCCCTGCAATGCAACCAAATACTGCACAGTTTGCGAAAAAAATGGGGGCAGAATTCTGAAAACTGTCCTTAGCAACCAATCACAGTGCAGCGTTCATGTTGACCACAGCTTTTCTAGAAATGAGAGCTCAGGTGTGATTAGTTGTTGGGGGCAACAGGGACAGTTTTTCTTCTAGACAGTTTTGATAACTTTGCTTTAAGTTTTTACTTAAATTTGGGATGAGTTTAAAGGGGTATTCAAAAAGTTGACTTTTATCACCTATGATAAAAGTCTGATCGAAGAGGGTCCCACCGATCCTGGGAACAGGAGTCCTATTCCCGCCTCTTCTTCTCAATGCGGGTTCACTCCAACCTCCCAGTGAGGAGGAGATTGAATGCAGGCTGGGCCTATTTTTTCTCTAAAAATTACGAGCAAGAAACATGCGTGTAAGAGCAAATGCATTGAAATCAATGGCTTCACTTCCTCACGGTCTGAAAACATGGTCATCTGTTTAAGCCTTGAGGGCTCCTTCACACGGGCGTTTTTCGGGCGCCCACATCATGGCCACAGCACAGGTGAAAATTGCATCAACGAGAGGCAGCCATGACTTGCTCATGGCTGCATCTCCCGTTCTAATGCCCACACAGACAGCTGGGCCTGCGGTGTATTCGCAGGCAGGTTGGGATACCGTTGGGCATGGGGGGAGAGTTTAGGTCTGCTAAACTGCCTTCCCCTTTCCTCCTCCTCTCCATCCAGTGTCCAGTGTCCAAAGCTAGTGTGCTAATCTTCGTCCCCATCCCGCCCCGACATTCGACAAGGGCTAGAGAGGAAGAGGAAAGGGGGTGCGAGTTTAACAGAGATGCTGCTAAACTGCGTCCCTTCTCCCTTTTTCAGCAGCATTCATAGGATCCCATAGGAGTCTATAGGACCGGCCGCCGTATTCCAGCTGGAAGATAGTTCCAGAACTATCTTTTACAGCCGGCGTACAAACGGCTGACCAGAATGCGCACCGTATGCACTATCTTTTCGGGCTGGCCATTTTTACGCATCAGAAAATTGGGCAACTGAACTGATGCGTTGGAATCCAATGCATCAGATGGTCACGTATATCGGCCACTCATGAAAACGGCGGCCGTTATACGCTCGCGTGAATAAGCCCTGAGACTGTATTTTCAAGAAAAACACGCAAGTTCTATGTAAAGCATATCTCCGAGGCCCCTTCATACGAGTGTATGTGTATTTGCGCCAAGCGCTGCGTATTTGAATGATGTTCTTTTGTGTGTATGCATCGGCGTCGCGCATTGTACTTTCATTGTTCATTTACACGCTGCAAAAATATACACACCGATTGAAATCGCAATTTTTACTGCGCAATTACAAAGCGTTTCATGCATCTCCTACGCATTTGCACAGGCACATAGACTTCTATGGAGACTTTTGGTGCACAAATGCGCAGAAAAATAGAGCATGCTGCAATGTGCGAATACTCCTGTGTGAAGGCGGCCTAAGACTACACTTATGTGAATGAGAAAATTGTGCGCGTTTTGCGCGTGGTGAGATGCCAAAAACGTGCACAGAAACAAAATTTATTGTATTGGGTGTATTTACCTTGGTGATTGTTCTCTCGCAGCGAGGTCGCAAAACTGCCGCATGCTCTAATTCTCTGCCCCTTATTTCCAATAGGTGAGGAAAAAATGGCGTCACGCTCACATGTCCACGCAAGTGCGATAGGATTTTACATTTTTACTACTAAAGAAACATGCGATTTTTACACCTGTGAAGTGATGCGAATTTCTCCCAAAACACATGTCACTCACATGCAAAATCTCATGTATACAGGCGCAATATTGGTCCACGTTTCTCCAACTGAGGGCTGCCTTACATGGGTGTGATTTAGTCCCGTTATGCGGCCGTGAAAATCACCGCCGCATAACGGGATAAAATTAAACTATTGTGTTTTTGCCTGAATATTGCGCTTTCCCAAGTAAATACAGCCAAAAATTGCCTGTTTATATGGGTGCAGGCCGAAGAAAATAAAAAGATTAGAAATAAGAATAAGTTTTAATATCTAGTTTTACTTAATACAGTGTTTCCCTGAAAATAAGACCCTGTCTTATATTACTTTTTGCCCCAAAAGAGGCACTAGGTCTTATTTTCGGTAAAGTTCTTATCATACTTTCCTAGCAGGCAACATCCAGGTCCTTCACGCTTGTCTCCGCAGTTCTGGCACGTTTCCTTGCAGTTCTCAACGCCGACAGAAGATCAATGTGATGACTATAATTGATTCATTGAGCGCCACTGTCATTGGCTAAGCCGCGGCACTCAAGAACCAATCAGAGCAATCGCTTGTTGGAGGTGGGGTTTACAAACTCTGTTACCAGCAAGTGATCTTCTGTTGGCACTGAGAACTGCAAGGTAGCCTGCCGGAACTGCAGAGACCAGTGTGAGGGTCCCGAGTGGCGCCTCCTAGATAAGAATTGCTTTTTTTCCCATGTAGTGTCGCTAGGGCTTATTTTCAGAGTAGGGCTTATATTTCAAGCCCCCTAAAAAGCCGTATAGGTCTTATTTTAGGGTAGGGCTTATTTTCAGGGAAAACATGCTAGGAAAAATATAAGCAATACATTCCATTTAAAAGACCCCTGACAAAACAGTTTTTCAATGCAAAAAAGTCCCCAACAGTATAAAAATATGCAATGTACAAAGTGCAGTTCTAAAATAAATGGAGACCATAAATCTTAAGAAATTCCTTTACCATCGCGAACAAAAAATTGATACAACTACAAAGGAGATTATTGCTGACCTGCATTGTTTTCCATGATTAACTCGGCATTCCAGCCGGACCTCATTGAGAGCGACTCAACAACAGCAGCGATTCAGAGAAAGGAATGAAAAATGGCCGTCTTTATTTATATCCCCACTTAGCCATGTGATGGTCGTTTTAATGAGCTAATGTAGAAAAGGCAATTCCGGTGCCAAATCCCCATAAATCAGATTCAAAACCTATTAATTTTATTAGTGTTTAGGAAAACAGAAAGTCCTTGTTTCTGGTCCTCCCCAGATGCCCCGTCACCTCTCGGAGTGAAGTTTTTATAGTGTGTAATTTGATGTGGCCCTGGGCCTCCACATCCACCATTAAGAAAAACACAAACCAGGTGGAAAATGTTCAGGAAACTTCAGGGTTCCAGTTTCGCGTGACCTCTTGTAACCCATTAGGAGAAATTTGATCTGGGTCAAAAAAGTGAAAAAGAAAACAAATTTGGAATTGGATTTTTCTCTTTTCAATCTTCTTCTGGAGCAAAGTGATAAGCTCTACCTGAATGGAAATCCTAATGAATGTGTAAGGTAGGCAATTGGCCACTAAAATTAATGTAGTCAGTTTTCATTTTATTTTAATGCAAAACATCACCTTTCCTCTGACATGTTTTAATCCGCCATGCTGAATAAGAAAAAAAAATTGCTCAGGATTACCGGATGCCGTTTTCATATTGTATTTCGGATAAAACGTTAAGGGAATTAGCTCCAATCTACTGGTCTTCAGCAATCAGGGAAATATTAGGACGAGTATTACAGCAGCAAATATACTACTTATTTCCATACTGTATGGCCATAAAATTCAGCTTTGTGTGAGCGAATGCCCATACCGCTACTCATATGTCTGATTTGATATGGAGGCATATGAAGGTTTTCATGAGTTTCGGGTCACTTCACGGATTGTCCCACTAGAAAAGTACGACCACTTGGACTTCGTAACAAAGTTACTTTTTATTTGCTGGCAACTGTATCGCGAAGTTAACACCAGTCTCTGAATAATTGGAGTAATAGTTGTTCAGTTAATGGAGAAGGAACCTGTTGCAGCTGTTCTGATGCCTGCATCAGGCATGCAGGCCACACCAGGTTTTGGGTGTGCCCTTGCTTTCCCTGGAGCTGAGGGGCGTGATAGTTGCAGGAGTAACGTCAGTCAGCACCTGGTGCTGAGTAGCTTGGCTCCTACTTAAACTGTGCCAGCATGATCTCCTGTGCTGGTCAATCCTTCAGTTACCTGTGGACAGCGACTGAGGAACACACCTTGGCTGAAGCTCCTAGCTATGTTCTTTTATGCTTTGCTTGGTTTTCAGTTTTGTCTTTCTGTTGTGCCAGGGCTCCGCTATAGGGACTTGTCAGTGGCCCAGGCACGCGTGCGGGCTCGCACTTGTCAGAGCGGTCGGTCCGCCGAGTAGGCAGGGCCCCCTCCCGGGTTAGGGGACGATAGGGAGAGCATTCCCCTTTAGTTTTTGTTTCCTTTTGCACAGTTGTGCAGTTTGTTTGTGTTATTGTAGTTACATGTCCTGAGGAAGCAACAGAACCCATTAGAGATTTCTTCCAGTTTCCCACCTCCGTTCAAAGAATGAACCACTCCTATTTACATGGGCAGATAGTTGCTTGGCTTTTAGGCAAGCTAAAAACCAAGCAACTGCAGCAAGTGAGCAATTTCTTACTCAGTCGGTGGCCACGTCTACACAAGCCGACTATTACCGAAAATCACTTTTTACCCCATGTCACGGTACCTTAAAGGGGTTGTCCCGCGCCAAAACGGGTTTTTTTTTTTTCAATAGCCCCCCCGTTCGGCGCGAGACTAACCCGATGCAGGGATAAAAAAAAAAAAAACGGGTAGTACTTACCCGAATCCTCGCGCTCTGGTGACTTCTTACTTACCTTGTGAAGATGGCCGCCGGGATCTTCACCCTCGGTGGACCGCAGGTCTTCTGTGCGGTCCATTGCCGATTCCAGCCTCCTGATTGGCTGGAATCGGCACACGTGACGGGGCAGAGCTACGAGGAGCCGCTCTCCGGCACGAGCGGCCCCATTCAGAAGGGAGAAGACCGGACTGCGCAAGCGCGTCTAATCGGGCGATTAGACGCTGAAGATTAGACGGCACCATGGAGATGGGGACGCTAGCAACGGAACAGGTAAGTGAATAACTTCTGTATGGCTCATAATTAATGCACAATGTACATTACAAAGTGCATTAATATGGCCATACAGAAGTGTATAGACCCACTTTGTTTCGCGGGACAACCCCTTTAACAAAAAGTTGTGGCGGTTATACTTTTGGCTTGAATTCACTTGGGTCTAACTTAAAGTGTACCTGAGTTTTCAATAAGTTTTCTCAAACACACCAGATTGTGCTTACACATTCATTTGCTGCTGTTTGCAACCTGTTTCATACCTGTAAGTTTTGATTTGCAAGTAGTCTTCCCCATTTTTCTGTTGCTCTCCTATTTACAATCCACTTTTAGGGAGAGGGCATGTAAAAAAAAACCTAGCATTCTGCCATTAGTTCACTGTCCTGACTTCCTTGTCTTTACTTCCCATGCTGCATTGCACAGTTTCTAGTCCAATCAGCACAGAGGCAGTATATGAATACCCACCCCTCTGCTTTTCCAGGACGATCAGACATTTAGAGACATTTGATGAAATGGTTAGTAAATACACTAAAATGTTTGGACACAGGCAGATACACACCCACATGTTGTGATAGCAGGAGAGGGAGAGACTATGGAGATCCTTATCATATTGTAGTTCTGTTAGCCTGCAGTCTGTTAATGTAGGGAAGCTGCCTGTGAAGATAATTCCTCCCCATGTTGCTTAGGAAACATCCCTGTGTGCTAGTTACTAAGGTACCCTAGTGGCAGCCACTTCAAATGGGATTTACAGTGGTAAAACAACACCATTTTTAATGTGTTTTATGGAAATGATGAGAGTAACACAAGCTAGTAGATAAGCATAAATTGTCTAAAAAGTTAGTGCCCCTTTAAAACTCTCTCTCAACGAGTCAGTCTCGGTTTGGTGTGCCATCTATTCTTTTACTTTAGGTCTGGAGTGTGACTATAATAGGTGCAGAAGATGGCTTTGCATCCAGGCAAGGGGGACCAGCCAAAGCAGAGAAGCTCTGTAATCTTACTGTATCTCACCCTGTCCCAGGAAAGGAGTGACATTAATTTTTGTGCATGTCATCACCCCTCTATGAATTGGAGAATATATTTGCTCTTGTAGGCCTCATTCAGACGAGCATTTATTCGCTTACACATACATGGGCACAAAACTGCGTGTCCACGGACTTGCCAAAACATGCGTGAATGAAGGTCCGTGTCCATTGCTTTCAATGGAGCCGCCCCTGTGCCGGCGGCCCCATTGAAAGCAATGGGCTGCCAGCAACCCCTGCAGTGATTCTTGGAAAAGGGCTTTAAATATAAGCCCTTCGCTGAAAATCATTCCTGGCATGTGTAAAAAATATATATACTCACCTGTCCGGCGATATACACGCAACTCGTAAGGTTTTGTAGCCCATGTTTCCCTACTGTTAAAGCCATAACCCAAGCCCTAGCTGCAGGAAGAAATAAAAAAAAACAGTATTCATCACTTTAGAAGCACTGTCAGCCCAGCCGTATCTTCTCTCTGGGTCCACAGCACTATTCTCCTTTATCTCTTCTGGCCAGGGATTGAAAAATCACCGCCTCCTGGAAGCGCTGCCTCTGATTGGCTGACACTTAGCCAATCACAGCCAGCATTCGAGGAACCAATCGCAGCCATTCATTGAGTGCTGGCTCTGATTGGCTAAGCGTCAGTCAATCACAGCCAGCGCTTCCAGGAGGTGGGGATTTTTCAATCCCCAGCCAGAAGGGATGAAAAAGACCAGTGCGGGGACCAGGAAGAAGCTGCAGCCGAGCTGGACGGCGCTTCTATGTAAAATATACTTAAAAAAAAAAAACATTTCTGCAGTTAGGGCTTATTTTCACGGTAGGGCTTATATTTCAAGCCCCACCCAAAAAATCCTTGCATGTGGTGCTACAAAGTCGCGTGACTTTGTTGCAGTATAAAATTGTGGTATTGCCTCGGGATGACGCAGTGATATCGCACGGACAAGTGATGTGATATTGCGGCGAATTTCTCGTGGCGGTGCCGTGTCGCCCCTGTGAAGGAGGCTTAAGGCAACTGAGTTCTGTGTCAAATATATTTACATGAGAAATAAATTCAAAATCTACAATTTAGAAAAAGTGACATTTTTGGGAGGTTTTTCCAGTTTTAACGTGACTGTTGGGGAGATTTAAAGTGAATTTAGTGATTAAAAGACCATTAAATCTGTCTGAATGATTCCAAATGGGTCAACAATTTTCATGAAAGACAAAACACACGCTTGATCTGGTGTCAATAGGTAAATCCTATTGATGACCTATCTTCAGGGCAGGTCATTAATAATTGATTGACAGGGTCCACTGCTGGAGATGAACGGTGTCATTTTTGACAATTCCGTTAAATATTTATGAGGCCAAAATTAAACACTTAAAGGGGTATACTGGACATGTATTACTGACCACCTTTCCTCAGCATAGCTCATCAATTGTTGATCACCACAAGTCCGCCACTCGAGATCCCTGCTGATCAGCTGATCTTCTGGCCTGCTCTCTGTGCAGCAGAGGTGGACGTCCACATCGGTGGTCAGATTCGGAAGTGTAATAGAAAGGCTTCACTCAAATCAATGGGAGCGATGCCTTCTATTACACTTCCAGCCCTGAGCACCAATTCAGATGTCTGGCACTACTTGGGATTCAAAGTGGCGGACAACTATTGATAAGCTATCTTGAAAAAAGGTCATCAATAATAAATGTCCAGTATGCCCCATTGAGTGTTTTGGCCTTAAAGGGGTTGTCCCTCGCCGAAACGTTTGTTTTTTTTTTCAACCCCCCCCCCCCCCCCCCCCCCGTTCGGCGCGAGACAACCCCGATGCAGGGACTTTAAAAAAAAAATGCACAGCGCTTACCTGAATCCCCGCGCTCCGGTGACTTGTTACTTACCGGTTGAAGATGGCCGCCGGGATCTTCTCCCTCGGTGGACCGCAGGGCTTCTGTGCGGTCCATTGCCGATTCCAGCCTCCTGATTGGCTGGAATCGGCACGTGACGGGGCGGAGCTACACGGAGCCGGCATCCTGCACGAGCGGCCCCATTGAGAAGAGAAGAAGACCCGGACTGCGCAAGCGCGTCTAATTTGGCCATTAGACGCCGAAAATTAGACGGGCTCCATGGAAACGAGGACGCCAGCAACGGAGCAGGTAAGTGAATAACTTCTTATAACTTCTGTATGGCTCATAATTAATGCACAATGTACATTACAAAGTGCATTAATATGGCCATACAGAAGTGTATAGACCCACTTGCTCCCGCGGGACAACGAGTCTTAAGATATTTGCATCATTTTTTGACCATAGAGAACGAATTTTTGAGTTTGAGTATGTTGTTCCTGGACTCATTGATTTTTTGAATAGAACAGGTCAACAGTGAGGCCACGTCAAAGGGAGACAAGTCTTTGTCTTGGTTTTGGTCTGTGGATAAATACAGCAAAAATATCATGCTAATGTAATACAGAAATATCCATAGATCTGTTGTGATGCAGACGGAATGCTTTCAGTGTCACAGAATATCTGTCCCTCTTATAAATATTTAACGGAATTGTCAAAAATGACACGTGTTCATCTCGACTGGATTAGACGCCGGAATGTTCTTCCTGATTGTTTGTCTGTGGGATTATACATTTATAGTTAAAGCTAACTTTTGGCACTTTCAGCTAAATCTGTCTGTAGAAAGCGCTAAGAGACAATTTACGATCTCGGCATTGTTTGTTTTTACGTAAATCCCGCATTGATATGGATGGCTGTCATCCTTTGAGATAATAAAGGACTGAGCGGAGATGAAGCTGTAATTGCAGAAGAGAAGTTGAACATATCAGTGCCGAAATCCATCTTTTAGAGTAGCTCTACACTGGCCAATAGTTGCCCAAGTAATCAGTAGACATGGCACCCAACAAGGCAAGTGATCAAAAATGGCTACATTGTCTGAGTTGTCATCAAAAGACCAAGTGACTGCTGGACTGTGTAAACAGGTAGCTGTTCATCTATGGACGACTGGCTGTTTACTCTGAATGGAGATGGACTGCAGGAAGAGATCTCCAGGGCACGCCATATCAATTCTATTAGCCATCATCGATCCTATGTGAAAGCAAAGGAGTGATGATTTCTGGGATGGCTGTCAGGCACTTAAGTGCCTCAGTCATACCGTGTGAAGCCACCCTAACCCTCTGTTGTCATCAACTTTTAGCTTCATGCACATGGTTGAGCCATGAGTTTAGACCTTATATGACAGCACATGGTGCCTATAGTACTATATTAGAGAGCCATAAGTCAATTATACACTTAGGGTGCGTTCACACGAGCGTGTTTTTGTATGTACATACGCACACACAAAAACACGCTTCTATTTGCAATAATGCATTCCCTATGGTGTGTGCACATGTCCGTACTTTGCAGGTGCGTGCCTGCAAAGATAGGACATGCGTGCACCATAGGGAATGCACGCATTGCTTTCAATGGAGCCGCGGCTGCTGCTGGCAGCTCCATTGAAGACAATGGTCTGCTGGCACACCTGAATTGTTTTTCAGGGAAGGGCTTTACATACAAACTCTTCCCTGAAAAATAAAAATTTTAGTGTAAAAAAAAAAAAAATTACTTACCTGTCCGCAGCTGCTGTGTCCCCCGCGGGGATGAAGAATACATCTGCCACATGCGGCAGATGTTTCCTTCATCCCCACTGGATAAAAGAATTCCCTGCTGCTGCATCTGGCACATCTGTGGCAGATGCAGCAGAGTAATTCTTCAATTCTCTGCTGCAGCTCCCCGAATGAATGACGGCCGAGAGCTGCCTGTGATTGGCTGAGCACCTCAGCCAATCACATTTAGCTCTATCAGCAGGCGGGGACTTTAAATCCCCGCCTGCTGAAGGATCAGCACCACAGTGCAGGGGACAGCAGGAGAAGACGCTGCTGAGCCCTCACAGCTGAAGGGAGGTGAGTATCTATTTTTTTTTTAAACCACTTTTACTTGATTTTTCAGGGAAGGGCTTATATTCAAAGCCTTTCCCTGAAATCAATTGCTGGCAGCAGAATCCTCTACCGCAGCTGTCACACATGTCAGCTGCGGTAGAGAATTGAAGAATTCCTCTGCTGCATCTGCCACCAATGTGGCAGATGTAGCAGCAGGGAATTCTTTTAACTAGCGGGGGTGAAGGAAACATCTGCTACATGTGGCAGATTTGTTTTTCATGCCCGCGGGTCACAGCAGCGGCGTAGGGGTAAGTTTTTGAGTTTTTTTGCACCAAAATGTTTCTTTTTCAGGGAAGGGCTTATATGTAAAGCCCTTCCCTGAAAGAGGATGCAGGGGTGCCGGCAGAGCATTGCTTTCAATGGAGCTGCCGGCAGGAGCTGCGGCTCAATTGACAACAAGCACACAGCTGAGTTCACACGTGTTTTAGCTCGTACCTAGGTGCGAACGTATGTACGCACCTAAGTACGCACAAAAACACGCTCGTGTGAACGCACCCTTATACAGAGAACGTTCATGTCCTTCTTAAACTCATTGCAACTAAAGATCATACTGTATCTCTTATAAGTGTAGCTTGGGGTGCGGCAAGAGTAATGAGTGCTTAAAGCAACCACCGGATACCATCTAGTTGCAAGCTTCCATATGGACCACAATGGGTCAGAGCCCAATTTCGATGTTAATTAGGAAATCAAAAAGATTTACAGCACTTTTCATAACTATGGACTGTTGGGGAAACATAGGGGACTGTATTACTTTGCTGACACACAGAGCACTTTGATGCTTTGTAGGGGCATAGGAGGGGCTTTAATTACTTTGTAAAGACAAAGAGGGTTCCTTCTAACATCCTGGAAGCATGAAGGTGGCTATATTACTATTCACAAAAGAGGGCTCTATTACTTAAGCAGGACATGAAGTTGGCAAAGTGGGCATTTCGAACTTGTTAAGAAGGCACAAAGGGGAATTATTACTGTTTGGAGGCATAAAAGAAAGCACTACTGTGGAGCACAAAGGAGGGACTATTTCTTGCCATGGGCACTATGGGGGAATTATTACCTTGTCGGCGCACTTTAACTTTTTGGAGTATTAGAAATCTTGGTGGCACAAAGGGGAGCATTATTACTATGGGGAGGCACTGAGAGGGATATTGGGGGTAGCATCAGTATGGGAAGAGTGTGCAGAGGCAAGACAAGCAGGAAGAACTAAGTAGCTGTGTTGGGTACAGAATATTGGTACCGTTGGCTATAGCTACGACACATTGTAACGGGGGGGTGTTGAGGGGGGGAGAGTTGTGTGAACAGTTTAGGGGCTGTGGTCTACTTAATTTACCACTAGATGGAGATAGATAGATAGATAGATAGATAGATAGATAGATAGATAGATAGATAGATAGATAGATAGATATGAGATAGATAGATAGATAGATAGATAGATAGATAGATAGATGGATAGATATGAGATAGATAGATAGATAGATAGATAGATAGATAGATATGAGATAGATAGATAGATAGATAGATAGATAGATAGATAGATAGATATGGGATGGATAGATAGATAGATAGATATGAGATAGATAGATAGATAGATAGATAGATAGATAGATAGATAGATAGATATGAGATAGATAGATAGATAGATAGATAGATAGATAAATGATAGATAGATAGAGGCTCTTACCCTCATTAGTCAACTATTTGTATTTTAGCCTATTGCCATTGGATTCGTACATGGGTTGAGCATAATGTAGTCCAATCTTTATGGCATAGCAGAGGTTAATTATGTTGTAATGCTTACAACGATTAACAGCATTAATGCCCAAGTTATAGATGAGAGGTAATGTTATTCTTTATACTTTGGGGATATTAATGTGATCAGGTGGTGCTGTAGGAAGGTATTATCTCTACACTTGGATTTAATAAGTGCATTTACAGTATATGGAGGTAGTGACATATACTGTAAATATCTATTTCAGCCAGTGATTGATTGCCCTATAGGACGTTCCACCTCTGGGATTCCTTGGAAGGTCAGATAAGGTACTATCCTGAGTAGAAGTTTTAGCCCCTTACCTCATCCTTCTCTTAATGGAAATACCTTAAAGGGAACCTGTCAGGTTGAGCATGCAGTGTGATGTACAGGCTTCATGTTATATACTAGGAGGAGATGGGGGGGGGGCTAATATATGGTTTTATCGGGAAAGATTCAGTACAACCTGTATTTTACTCTTTTACATTCCTGCTCATTGGGCCCAGTGGTGGTGCTATCAGTGATTGGCAGCTGTATTGGTATAAGTGGTTGTACATGTCCATCACTGTGTAGGAACGCCCACTGGACGCCCAATGAGCAGGAATAAGAAGAATTTTAAAAAAGTTACACAACATTTTTGGTATAATGGGGTGCATGCAAGTGGTTAATCACTTTTTATTCAATATTTGGAAGGTAAGGTGACTAGAAAAAGCTATTCTGGCATTATTTTTGCTTTTTTTTTGTCTTTTTGCAGTAAATACTTAGCCATTCTTTATCATAGGTAGTTATGGCTGCAGGGATACCAGTTATGTCTACTTTTTATATAATTTTTTTCATATAATAAAGCATTATGCTGGGAAAAACAGTCTTTATTTGGCAACTGAATCACCCGAATCACCAGTACAATCACTTAAACGGCCCATTCACACCTGCGTTAAGCTTTCCGTCACAATTCCATTTCTCTGTTCCATTTTTGGAGTAGAAAAGCAGAATTAAAATGAAAATAAACATTTTTGGTTTTTTTCCGCATTGATTTCAATGGGTTTTCAAGAAAACAGAAAGCTTTTAGTTTGCTTCCATTCCATTAGGTTTCTGCTTTTTACTGAAAAAAATAATTTAAAAAAATGGAAACTTGACGGACCAGAAGAGTGAAAACATTACATTTTTTTTGCAAACCCATTGAAGTTAATGGGGAAAAAAAGTGAAATATTTATTTCTGGTTTAATTCAGTTTTTCTACTCCAAAAACAGAAGAAAGAATCAGAATTGTGACTGAAAGCCGAACACAGATGTGAATGCACCCTAACTTGGCACACAGTTCTAGAATGTTGCAACACAATTTCAATACCTTGGCAATGCTGGATCTATTACTCGGCAACACTGTCTCAGCTTTTTGATTCTTGTGGAATCAAGTCACAGTCTCTTCAAATACTCAGTCTTTTTAAATACCTAGCTCTCTTAACTTTGTGGGCATGCTCAATAGTTCTCAATGATATACAGTCTCAGTCTCTTAGTCGTGAACATCTACTTTCTCAGCAATACAGCAAGTCCATGAAAGGAGCTTCTACAACTATGATAGTCTGACTGTTTGGGAACTCTGAGCTCTGACCAGAAGGCCCCAGAGCTTTGTATAACTCTCTTAAGCCACAGCCAACCTCTTCCAGGGCTTCTCCAATAGCCATAGGCGTACCGGCAGGGGGTGCCGGGGTCGCAACGGTGACCCGGCCCCTGCGCTTGAGAGGGCCCAGAGGCCGCCCTCCACCATACACTGTCGGCTGCCGCGTGCTTAGTGTGGTCCGGCCGACAGCACGAGCCAGAGAGGAGAGTAGGAGAAGGGAGGGGGGAGGACTTGGAGAGACGACAGTGGAAGAGGAGGGGGGTGGGGGAAGGAGCAGAGAGGACACAGACTCACAGGCATAGCACAGCAAGGCATCCAGTGGACCAGGGATGATGATGTCATCTCCCTGCTGCTTCCCTCCTGCTGACACAGCTGCTCTCCTCACCAAAGAAGTAGTCTGGGCACCGAGGTATGTATCTATCTATCTTACCTGGTCTTCTATCTTTCTATCTATCTATCTATCTATCTATCTATCTATCTATCTGAATCCTGCAGTGAAATCCGTACATGCCCGCAGACATGGAGATGGAAAATACATTATACTCACCTCTCCGGATGCTGCGGGGCTCCCCTCTGTGCAGGCCGGATTTTCTTTCTTTCTTCTTAATGCACACCAATATTTTAAAAAAACATCCTGTTCTCCCGCGTATACGTGGCACAGCACAAAAACAGCTGCGGCTGTGCCGCGAATACGAACGGCTTCCATAGGCTTTAATGGAAGCCGCGGGAGCCGTCCGTGCGGCAGATTCGCAGGAGAATGGAGCATGCTGCGATTTCTTCCTGTGCGTGTGACCCACACGCCAGGAAGGAATCCCATCTGCATGCTTTTAGCTGCCCTACTGATGCTAATGCATCCCTATGGGCAGCAAGACGCACGGATCTCTCGTGCGGGGCCACGTGCGGATTTTATAAACAAAATTCGCTCATGGACATTGGCCCTCAGGCATAGGTATGGGGCCAAGGGGAAAAAGGGCTGGGGGGGGGGGCAAGCTGAACTTTTGCACCCGGGCCCCTGTGCCTTTAGGTACGCCCCTGCTCATAGCTCATGGTTCAGGCTACACCCAACCTTGCTAACTTTACTCAGACCTCAGAGCCTTTCTTACAATAAAGATCAGCATCTTCATCACTTTCCTCAATACGTATCAACATTCAACGTTAACTCTGTAAAATACAATAAAAATAAATTAACCTCGTTATTTGTATAGCGCCAATTTATTCTACGGCACTTTGAAGTGATTTATTTATTACCCCCCAGCAAGCTGGGTACTCATTTTACTGACCAGGGAGGGATGGAGGGCTGAGTCAATCTTGAGACGGCTACCTGAACCTGCGGGGATTGAACTTGCAACCTTCAGGTTGTGAGCAAGAGCTTAGGACTGCATTTCTGCTGCCATGACACTCTGTGCCATATAGGGCTCTGTGAAAAAAAATCATACTGGTATAGAAACCCTTCTGTATCCTGCAATTGTATGAGTGACTTAAATTGGGTGCTCGTAATCTGGGGGGGGGTTTCACCTGGCCAGAACCAATGGAAAGAGCTGAGCACTGTTCCCATAGTTCTCAATGTAAGGAATGGGAGCTACAAAACTGGTGTAACACAGTGCTACTGTTTTTAGCATGTTGTGCTATGCTGTTCGTGTAGCTCCCATCTACTTCAATGAGAGCTATGGAAACAGTACTCTGCGGAAGTGGTTGGCTGTTTCCAAAAGGTCGTCGACACAGGTCAATAGGTTTCCCCATCTTGGCCATGAAAAGCTGAGATGGGAACACACCTTATGAAATCCTCTCCTGTCTAACCACTTAGATGCTGCAGTCAGCATTTACCACGGAGGAGTTTAACGACCAAGATTGGAGTTATCTCTGATCCTGGCCATTATGGCAGAGTGCCAAATGTATCATACAGCTAACACCAAATAGAACTGATGGAGCTCCTGCACTCACACCATCCTTGTACCGTACATGCATGGCAGATTACTTTAAAGGGGTTGTTCAACTGTAAAATATAGCCTATCAATAGTAAATTGGCAGACCCCAGCCAATCAGCTGTTTGCCAGGTCAATGAGCTCGTACACTGAGCTGAATTCTGTTTGAAGCAGACAGCTCCGTTGCCATTGAAGTGGCAAAACCTGGTATTCACTTTTATGTCAACTTGTTGCCAAGGGGTTTATGTGTTTACCTATAGGAATATAATTTTAATGCTGATCATACACATAAGACAGCTATATCCCATGTTTTCCCTATAAACATGCTGGTTGGTGTTGAAAAAAGTGCTACCCTCATCCATGGACCATGTTTGGTATTGAGCTCAACTCCATTGACTTGAAAGGGTACAGCTAAAATGTGAATGTATCACTACATGCCTAACATGAATGCACACTAATGAATTGATGTTACAGAACACAACTCCACTTCATAATTTGTCATCGCGGCCAGCCTTAGCTATGTGCGACCTGTGTGGTTGCATAGGGCTCAGGCCACTAGCTTGTAAGGGGACACCAGATGGGTGTAGGCTGGGAGTGATCATGCCCCTTAGATTCGCTGTACTAGATAATCTTCCTCCACGTGGAAGCATTTTGAAGAGCTACATGAATCACCATCCTTCTGGCTTCGGCTCCTCCCCTCTGATGTTCTGAGGCATCAATGTCAGCCCATCACACAATTGCTTAGTTCCGCTACTGTATCTATGTTTTCAGCTTGGTTTTGGAACTGTATTCATGGTTTGAGTTTGGTTCTGCTGCTGTATTTATGTTATGAGCTTGGTTCTGGTGCTGTATGTATGCTATGAGCCTGGTTTTGGTGCTGTATGTATTTTGTGAGCTTGGTTCTGGTACTGTATGTATTTTGTGAGCTTAGTTCTAGCATTGTATTCACTGAGCGGTTCTGGGATGGGGGGTATGCTGCTCTCTTGCTGCTTTCTGCACAGTATCCGTGCAATATACTGTGTTTTCCCCAAATCAAACCCTACCCTGAAAATAAGCCCTACCCAGATTTTTTGGGGGGAGGGGCTTGAAATTTAAGCCCTACCCCGGAAATAAGCCCTAGATACACTTCATAAAAAAAAATACTTACTTAGCAGGCGCTGTCTGGTTCCCTTCCGCCGCTCTACGGAGTTCCAGCAGCTTGCTTGCCGTCCTCAGCAGCCGACAGAACATTGCTTCTTGGTAACAGAGTTCGTAAACCCCACCTTCAGGAAGCGATGGCTCTTGATTGGCTCAGCCGTGGTGCTCTAGAACCAATCAATGCAGCACTCGATGAACCAATCATAGCCATGCAATGCAATGTTTACGAACCTCGTTACCAGAAAGCGATGTTCTGTTGGCTGTTGAGGACTGCAACAAGCTGACGGAACTCTGCAGACCAGCGAGAGGGACCCAGACCGTGCTAGGTAAGCAGCACAGAAGCAACGCTTCTATTGATTTCAACTAGATGATTTTCGAGTGCCGTCTGTTCCAGTTTTTGCGCTTAGCGCACCTCATCAATCATGCGGTGTGCTAAAGCCGCTGTGGGAGGCAGGAAAGTAAAATTGTTAGAAGACATCCCTCCAAAATAAGACCTAGTGCCTCTTTTGGGGCAGAAATTAATATAAGACAGGGTCTTATTTTCGGGGAAAACACAGTATATTGTTTTTTTTTGTTTTTTTTTATTGGGGCAGAGGGGGCGCCAAAAATATTCAGCGCAGTGCGCTAGCTAACCTAAGGCAGGCTCTTTTTGTAATAATCCAATAGTCTGAGCCAGAACTACAATTCTAGCAGTGCTCGGTTTGTGCAATGCAGCAGATTTCCCAGTTTTCTATGGTTTTACACTCCAGACGAGCCTACGGTCCTGTTTTAGAGTTAATGTAATGCAGCGCCAAAGACATTCAGCTCTGCTACATCTGTATCTGTGATAGAAATCACCATTGCAGTGCTATGTAATTGTAGGCTGCTGTTGGGTTAGGTCCTTGGTTTGGCGGGGGCAGGTCCCTTCCTCTGTCCTGTCTGTGCCTCTGTTTATGGAGAGGATGTCAGACGCAGGAAGATAAAGGGATGCTTGCGGTTAATCATTCTCAGCTACAGATCAGCTAGGAAAATACAAGCATTTTTCCGACCACTGAACACAGTTCATATTTCTACTTGACATCCTTAGGTGTTGTGGGTTGGAAACTATGCGTCTCCTTTCTCGCTTCCTTTTTTTTTTTCTTTTGCTTACGCATACCAAGATGTGCTGGAAACAATTATCTGCTACAATGTAGATGCACAGAGGGACATCCAATAATACATCCGCTTGCATCCCCCAACCTCAACCCCCCCCCAACCCCCCACAGTCCCCGCTAGACAACGACTGCCGCGGCGGCCCAACAACTCTTCGTTGAGTTCAAGAGTCATAGACAGACTTTAGCCACTACAGAAATTAAGTTAGCTGTTCCAGGCCTTTTATTGGCTTGCTGCTGTAAGCGGGGAACAAGTTAAATGCTTTGTTTTGTTTTTGTGGTTCTGTTTTCTTAACCCCTTAATGACCAGGGAGTTTTGGTCCAAAAGGATCAGATACTTTTTCGGGATTTTACTCATATGGTGGTTTTATTTTTTGGCTATTTTTGATGTGTTTTTCCCCCCTTATTGGAACAATACCTCTGCAGTACCACCTATTGGATAGCAGCATTACTGCAGAGGTATTATTCCATTTTCCTTATTTGCATAAATTACCCAGAGGAGTATGCATGGCCTTATAAGTCTCTTCACTCACCTGTCAGGTGTGCTCTCCTTGAGACGATTTTTTTTGCCTTTGGCAATGGGTTGCTATACTAGACACACCCCATAGGTAAGAATGGCACTATTCTTCTAATCTCATATAATCTCTTTAAGCCCGGCTGCACACGGCAGGGTCGGATTCCGCATGAATCCCGCAGCAGAGTCCGACCCTGTGCCCAGCTGGCATCCGGGCGTACCTGATACTTTCTTCTTTTTCCTGCACTGTGGATGGTCCGCGCAGCGAGCCGTCAGACATGCGCAGTACAGTTTGGGTTTTTTTCAAATCCCACTTGTCACTAGGCGATGACGAAGTATCCGCGACCTTTCCGCAATGTCATTGCGGAAGGGCCATGCTTCGGAGGGCTTCCATTGACTTCAATAGAAAGAAAGAAATAGAGCATGCTGCGACTTTTCCTCTGCTTCTGGAAGCGTTTTGCCACGCTATGGGCGGTATTTGCTGCGTAATCCGGAGGTGGATGTGCAGGTGACGTAAATCTGCTTCGCGTCTCCTTTCCACAGGCAAAAGCGTAATCGCACTGTCCTGAGGAGAACGTGATTGCGCTCTGAATGGAGCCTGATCCCGTCCTCTTGCGAGCAGATCCACGCTCCTGACTGATCTTTGCCCCACTGCGGGCCCAGTTCACGTTGATGCAGGAGACACCCCTGCCATGTTTGAACAGGCGGGTATTCTAATGAGTAGGCGGGCCAGCCTAATTAGTCACCGTGTTATTGATTAACATGGCGAAATTGCGCTGTTAATAGCGCAATTTCGCTCGGAACAAGGGCGCACTTGCACAAATCATAGACTCTTATGGAGCTCCAGGTGCGCCAAAAAAGAGCATGTCACATATTTTCGCTGGAGGAAAAATTGCGTGCAAAAAATCGACCGATGTCAGTGTCGTTGCGGTTTCCGCGTGCGATTCCCTGCATGTAAAAATGCAATAGCAGTCGTGTGAGGGAGGCCTGAGGGATGCAATCAGCAGAAGCTCCTGAACACTGGTCACTGATCACTTATTGCCTTCACATGTAGGGCCGGCTGCACACGGACGGGTCAGATTCTGCGGGATCCCACAACGTAATCCAACCCCGTGCCCGGCCGGTGACTCCACGTACCTGTCCAGAGTCTTCTTTATCTGTGCTGCGTATGGACGGGCCGGCACACCTGTGCCCTTGCGCAGTACAGATTTTTGCTGCGCCGTCGCTAGGCGATGACGCAGATCCCACTACCTTTCCGCTATGATGATTGTGGAAGGGTTGCGGGTCAGGCGACTTCCATTGACTTCAATGGAAGTCCTCCGCACGAATGGATTCTGCCTAGAAATAGAGCACTCAGCGATTTTTCCTCTGTGAGCGAAAAATCGCAATTGATTTCCGCTCGCATGCAGGAAAAAAAATCGCTGTTCCATTGCATGCTATTGGTGGTATTTGCTGTGGAATCCGGTGGCGGACGCCCGTTTCAGATTATACAATCCAAATTCTACCGCGTGCAGTCAGCCTTACTGTATAATCACCAGACCCCAGGATCATACCCAATTATATATTGGGGGACAGGGGCGTAACTAAAGGTTCAGGGGCCCTGATGCAAAACGTGAGCTGCCCCCTCCCCCCCTCTATCTGTATCCGTACCTGTACCCATACCTAAACCATGCTGCACAGAGACATAACTTGAAGTTTCTGGGCCCCAATGCAATACCTGTAACAGGGCCCCAACTATAATGCTTTATTCATAGTACTGGGCTCCCTATATGGAGAAGAGAGGCCTTATGTGCCCCCTATGGCTCCTGGGCCCGGGTATGCAATGGAACAGCCCGGGTGCAACCGCATCCCCTGCACCCTCTATAGTTACGCCCCTGATTGGGGAAGTGCGTGATGAATGGAACCTGTAGACAAAGCACATCGTCTTTACAAACTTTTTAAAAAACTTTTTCATAGTCTTTTACTCTTCCTGAAGAACTTTCCAAGAAGTAGATGACAAACTCAGCTGTGCAAAGGGTTAAATTTGGATCGGAAAATGTTGCGGTGCAACCACACAGAATTTCGCAAGATATGTTACCGGCGATTATGGGGAAGTGCTGACATCAGCACAATGCGATTCCTTATGCAAAGAGTCAAATATGCGCCATCTCCCAGCTGCAGTAGATTATCTCCCACGACACCAGAAGGGGAATTTGGAACCGCCAGGAAGATTCTCTATACAGTTCTCTATACGGACGGCGTTGTGAATGACACGTGCCATGTATTGTATAGCCGAGGAGCGCATAGATCCCCATCCATGAAGCCTTCCTGATAGCATGCAGCGAGAGGTTTCTGCAAAGCAGTTCTGGATGAGTCACTGAGTAGTGCGCAGGACCCCTATAGAGGACTACAGCTAACACTATAGGGACAGGGGAGGCGCCGAGCAGCAGTTTGGGAGAAAACAATGAAAATGAATATGCAGAGATTTTACCGCACGTTTTGCTGAGTCAGCCGGAATGTATTGGACGGCTAATTTGTCCTGGGACGTTCAACCTACCGCGTGGTTTGGCAGCGTATGAAGTTGGAGATAGCCGGCTGCTTGGAATCACTTTTTCGTTGTCCATCTGGGATCAATAGGAAATATTCTGCAACTGTGAGAAGAGTAAACCGTGTATGCTGGTCGCAGATCATCAAATATTCAGGGCTGCGCAAAAGTTTTAGGCAGGTGCGGAAAAAATGCTGCAAAGTGAAAATTGTTTTTAAAAGTAGAACAGTAATCGGCTCTAAATTTATTCTGCAGCCGGACAACAACCCCCAACATCCACCAATATCATTAAGAACTATCGTGAGGAAGAACAAGGAGTCCTGGAAGTGTTGATATGGCCCCGCAGAACCCTGATCTCAAATCATCCAGTCTGTTGGGGATTACATGAAGAGACAGAAGGATTTGAGCCAGACGACATCCACAGAACATCCCTAGTTAGATGTTAGAGTTCCTTCAAAAACTGCGTGCAAGCATACTTAGAAGAACTGATACTGTTCTGAAGACAAAGGACGGTCATACCAAATATCAATGTGATTTACATTTCTGTTTTGTTAAGTCACTTAGCATTTTGTTAATTGACAAAATACTATTAAGGCCGGTCTCACAGCCTTAATAGTAGAGCCCACAGCAGAATCCGGCTCCAACCGGGGCCGTAGGCCATGCGGAAATATTTAAATCTGTATAGCGGATGGTCCGGATGGCTCACCGTCCGACATGTGCAGTACAGTTTTTTTCCTGCGCCGTCGCTAAGCAATGATATGGGTACCCGTGACCTATCCATATTGTCAATTGCGGATTGGACCACAGGTCGGATGGGTTCCATTGACTTCATTAGAAGTCGTCCGTGTGGGATCCACAAAAGAATAGAGCATGCTGTGATTTTATTTCCACAAGCGGAAATCACAATCGCTGTCCGCTCATGTGAACGGACATGCCAATGCTCTATTCTTGGTAATGGATGTGGGATACTGCGGATCGTCCGCATGGGTGATGACTACGGATTCCCGCAATCCAAATTCGGTCGTGTGAGATCTGTCTAAGGGCTCGGTCACATGAACGTTTTTTGGTCCGATCTGCAGACGCGCTTGCGATCTGCGCATATATAGACCCAATGCATGGGAGCGGGCACATGTCCGTTTTTTATGCGGATGTGCGATAAATTATAGGACCCAACGATTCGCAGAACGCGCCTATCTGCGTTCTGCGCATCGTTGTGTTCTATATATGCGCTCAATGGGGCCAGCGGCAGCAGCGCCGACCCCATTGAGAACATATACTAAAGATTGTTTTCCCCTGCCACAGCTGTAACAGCTGTGACAGTGAAGAACGATGTTCGCCCATTGAATTCAATGGAGCCGGCAATACAGCCGGCTCCATTGAAAGCAATGGGCTGCCGGCAAGCGCTGTATGAATTATCGGGGAAGGGCTTAAAATATAAGCCCTTCCCTGAAAACCATCCTGAAAATGTGTAAAAAAATTTTTAAAAAGTATACTCACCTTTTTCCTGCAGCTGGAGCTCCTTTGATCGGGGCCCTTTAGCTGAAAACGCTGCTAGGTGCAGATTTTTCAGCGAATCGTTGGCCCTGGTCACGCGATTTGCGGATGCCCATCCGTTATGCGATCCGCAAATTGCGAGAAAAAACGCCTGTGTGACTGAGGCCTTATCTTTGAAAGCATTCTTACTTTGCAGCATTTTTTCCAAACCTGCCTAAAACTTTTGCACAGTACTGTAGATCAGGACTATTCAGAATTTGCCGCTTGCAATATGGGAGAATAGTGGTATCTTCATCACTTTTTACCTGCTGCAGGTTCACACAGTCTCCTAAAACCCGCATAGTGTAAAACAGTAAATAGAAGACAGGGAGGAGGAGAGGAGGGGGATGCAGATGCAGTTTTCAATGTTGTCAATTGAACTCTGCCAATGGTCAGCAATACTGCCAACAGGACAATGCCCCTCGTAACAAATCCAATGCTGTTTTGCGTCAGTTCGAGGATATGAATGTTCCACGATTGAACTGACCTGCAGAGTCCTGATCGGAACCTACTGAACATCTTTGGGATGAACTGAAATGTTGGATGGATCAGGAAATATGAACAGTGTCTATCTTCTTTTGGAGAACTAAATAGACATTTGCAGGATGAATGGAGGGAAATCCCAGCTGAAGTGTATCAGATGTTAGTAGAAAGTATGCCACAGAGAGTATCCGATGTAATTGGGGCCAAAGAGCCCCACTAAGTATTAACATATGGGAATAAATACTACTTCTGATTCTTGCTCCGGTGTCCACTTACTTTTGGTAATATAACATAAAGGTCCAAATCTCCTTAATTTTGCATCCTCATTCGCAGGACCCTTTTAGGCAATGCCCTCTATCCACACAGAAATGCCCATAAACATACCATGAATACTACTTTTATGCAAATTTACATAAGTCCGCCGACTTTACAATCTGCTTCAAGGAACAATCTTGCAAAAAGTGGTCTGGCTGCAAGGTGTTTCTACAGTGTCCTTCTTTTGCATGATGCTTCGCTGCAGTACCAGGCATGGCCCACGGACAAGAGTGGTGCCTTCCCTATAAAAAGAATCATCCTTGGGCAGATTAGTTGTTGGATATAGGAGAGTAGAAGGGATTACTAATAGAGTTGAGCGAACGTACTCTTCCAAGCTTGATGCTCGCTCAAGTATTAGCATACTCGATGGTGCTCGCTACTCGAGCGAGCATCTCGCTGTGTTCGACCTTGCCCCAGTTTTGGCCCCTCCCCGTCGCTGACGTGTCAGATTTGACCCCTCCCCGCTGCGATGCTGCAAACGTCAAGGGTAGATTGTGGCTGGCTTGGCAGAGGGGAGAGAGAAAGAGAGAGAACGAACACAGGAGAGAAAAAAAGCTCGACAACCGGTGTCCCACATACAAAAATGCTGGAGTCTCCCATTGTAGTCAATGTGGTTCATTACTCGAATAGAGCTCTCGAATTTTACGAAAAGCTCGACTTGAATCACAAGGACCCGAGCATTTTGGTGCTTGCTCATCTCTAATTACTAAGTATGCAAGAGCCTAAAAGTTGTTCTCTGTAGATCACATGCTTTCTGATGGAAGGACCCCCAAGCTATCAGTTGTAATCTGTGGGGAATCCCAGTGACAAGCGTTATATTTCCCTGCAGCACCCCCATACAGAAAATGGAATATTACATGGTGTCCATTTAAAAACAAATGGGCTGCTTGTGTAACACATGGAGGTAATGGATCCTGCAGAGAAAAAGCTTTGTAGTTATTCTCCTAAAATCATAGACTGGTAGAGTTGGAAGGAACCTCCATGGTCATCGGGTCCAACCCCCTGCTCAGTGCAGGATCACTAAATCATCCCAGACAGATATTTGTCCAGCCTTTGTTTGAACACTTCCATTGAAGGAGAACTCACCACCTCCCGTGGTAACCTGTTCCACTCCTTGATCACCCTCACTGTCTAATATCTAATCTATGTCTCCTCCCTTTCAGTTTCATTGAATTGTTTCTAGTCTTTCCTTGTGCAGATGAGAATAGGGCTGATCCCTCTGCACTGTGACAGCCCTTCAGATATTTGTAGACAGCTATTAAGTCTCTTCTCAGCATTCTTTTTTGAAAGCTAAACATTCCAAGATCCTTTAACCATTCCTCATAGGACATGATTTGTAGACCGCTTACCATCTTGGTAACTCTTCTCTGAACTTGCTCCAGTTTGTCTATGTGTTTTTAAAAGTGGGGTGCCCAGAACTGGACATAGTATTCCAGATGAGGTCTGACTAAGGAAGAGTAGAGGGGGATCATTACCTCACGTGATCTAGACTCTATGCTTTTCTTAATACATCCCAGAATTGTGTTTGCCTTTTTTTTACTGCTGCATCACATTGTTGACTCATGTTCATTATGTGATCTATTAGTATACTCAAGTCTTTTTCACATGTGCTGCTTAGCCCAATTCCTCCCATTCTGTATGTGCTTTTTTCTTACCCAGATGTAGGACTTTTAATTTCTCCTTCTTAAATACCATTCTTTTAGTCGCCGCCCACTGTTCAATCTTGTCCAGGTCTTTTTGAATCATCTCTCCCTCTTCTCCAATGTTAGCTATCCCTCCTAGCTCCTCTCTGACTACTAGATGACAGCCCTAGACAAGGGCTGTGCTAAGAGAAAAGGAACACCTATATATCTCTAAATCGGGGGTACAGTCTGTCCAAGAATGAACAGAGCGGTAGTCTTAAATGCACGCTACCACTCCATTCACTAGAATGGGAGCTGTAGAGATAGCCGAGTTCAACTACATGACTCTCTCTGGTACTGCTATTGAAATTGAAGGGGTTACTTTTTGAAAATTGAATGGCAGGTGCTGATGTCTTGAATTAACAAATACAGCAGTACTTACCTGTCATCGGCCTCAGTGACCCAACGTTGCATACCAGCTGTTTTACTGGTCTCTGTTGACAGTGGAAGTCAGGTGACCACTGCCTGCCAATCAAAGATGGGAGTGTCACCATTCACAACGTCTGGCTTCATGGTGCCCAGGATGTGAGTGCTGATGCCAGGAGATTGAGCTGTGATGCTGCAGCCCCTAATTGGCAGTCAATGGTCACCAGACGTCTGCTGTCAATAGAGATTGGGGGACCAGTGGGGCTGCAATTCCGGAATGTCAGGGCTGAAGACAAGCTTAATTTGTTATTTTAGCACATCTGAACCGGACATTTAAATTTCAAAAAGTTATCGGAAATCCCCTTTAACCCTTTGCAACCCAATTTTGGATTCAAGGTTTCCTAGGGGAGCTTTATCTTTATGCCATTATACAATGGCGCCATCTCCTGGCTAGAGATAGTACTGCGGCATTGGGACATGCTGGAAAGGCCCCTGACAACAGAGCGGCCAGTAATATACAGTAAGAATACCCTGCCGGACGTCTTCCGACATTGGAGCTTTACAGCCTTCAATCAGAATGTCTTCAGATGTCAGACAGTGGATTGGAAAGGGTTAATGGATCAGTAGTGTGCTTGTTCATACAGAGACCTTTGAGTTCCCCATTCTCAGGATCAAAATGAAGGGAATAGTGGTGTGCATGCTTGCCTATCACTCCATTTCTATGGGGACCTTTGGGGACTCCCATTCTCGAGATCAATGGATGCCCCAGTAGTTGGAACTCTACCAACCACCCCTGTCCTGTGAATAGACATAACTTTCTATCTTGGCACAACCCCTTTAATGCAGGTTTCCTAAGGAACCTTTCACACGGGGCGGAATAGGCGCACAATGCACCGCAATCTGCAGTATATTCTGGACCAAAACTGAAAATGGCTTAAAACGTGCCTGCAATTCCGCATCAAAATCCGCTGTTTTGCTGCGGGTTTTGATGCAGAATTTCGCAGCTGCGGCTGCGTCCTGCGGCGTATTTCTGTCCCATGTGAAAGCTCCCTAACAGGACATTTGAGAATTAGTTTTCTAAACCAGACAACACCTTTAAATTTACACCTGGGCACTCGGAACTTAAACAGTCTATTCGGGATCAGCGCCCTCAGCCATCTATTACTATAAGCGATAAATAACTTTCTTCTCGGTTTCTCCGTGAATCGTAAAATTTCCTTGTGAAAATTCAAGCCGTTTGTTTTCCTGGATGTTTTTATGTATTGTGTCTTTTCTGGATGAACTGTCTGCAACGTGGAGATCCGAGCAAATATTTGTCTTCAGCTTCTTATTTATTTAACTTTGACGAGGCTTTTGTATTGGAGAATTACACGGAAAGTCATTTGTAAGTGAGATGAGATATGCATATTACTCACAGAAAGAAGTTATTAAACAAAGAAACTGTTAAGTACAAAGGTCCGGAGAGAGGAGACGGCAAACAGGCCTATGTGTAATACTTCAAGCGCCCTGTTAACCCCTTCTGCACACATGTCTTAGGAAATAACTGTGCGCACAATTCTTGAAGTCAAAGAAATAAATATTCAACCCAGATCTCTACTATCCTTATATGAGGTCTAGAGATTAAACATAATAGTAGTAATAATAATTATTACTTCCAATAGATGGAATCAAAGGACAACATTCACTGAAAAAAACAAAAAATGCAATACCTGATAGGCTGCAAAGCCGCAGAGCGGGCTCAGTTGCCCCAGGCACAATCACCATAAGGCGGGTACAATCGCCACCGGCACAATCAGGGGCGTAACTAAAGGCTCAGGGGCCCTGATGCAAAAGGTGAGCTGAGGCCCCCCCTCTATCTGTATCTGTACCCGTACCCATACCTAAACCATGCTGCACAGAGACATAACTTGAAGCTTCTGGGCCCCAATGCAAAACCTGTAACAGGGCCCCCAACTATAATGCTTTATTCATAGTACTGGGCTTCCTATATGGAGAAGGGAGGCCTTATGGGCCCCCTAAGGCTCCTGGGCCCGGGTGCAACCGCATCCCCTGCATCCTCTATATTTACGCCCCTGGGCACAATCATCGTAGGGCAGGCAGAACTGCTGTAAACCCTAATAGAATGCAGTTAGCCAGACTATGATATGGAGGAGCTACTTGTTCAGTGCAGAATATTCTGCAGTCACTCACTCAGCGCAGCCCAGATTGGGGAGGAGAGACTGCAAACAAAAGTAGTCTGCACATGTGAACGATGCCAAAGATGCCAGCCAAAGATGAGCCTTTGAGTCAAAGGAAAACATCTCATTCCATATTACGCGTTATTCGAGTCGAGTTCTTCATAAAATTCGAGAGCTCTACTCGAGTAACGAACCCCATTGACTACAATGGGAGACTCAAGCATTTTTGTATGTGGGACGCCGGGTGTGAGGATTTTCTTTTTCCCCCTAGGTCTCTCTCTCTCTCACCTGTCTGCCGAAAAAAATTGCCAATAACGCGCGCTGCGTCGCGGCAGGGAGGGGCCAAACCAGGCACGTCACAGCGGGGAGGAGCCAAAAACTGGGGAGGGGTCGAACACGGCTTGATGCTCGTTCGAGTAACAAGCACCATCAGGTATGCTAATACTCAAACGAGCATCAAGCTCGGCAGAGTATGTTCGTTTAACTCTAATATATATATGTATGTATGTATGTATGTGTATGTGTGTGTGTATTTATTTTTTGTTTTTGCATCGCTGCATTTAAAGTTCTGTAACTGTTTTATTTTTCCATGGATGCAGCTGTGTGAGGTTTTTTTTTTAATGTGAAATATATATTTTTTAAGCTTTTTTTACTTTTGCACAAAACTCATTTTTTAGAGGGGAAAAAAAAAAAAAAAAAAATATATATATATATATATATATATATATATATATATATATGGAATTAGGCTTTTTTTCATGATATGATTGCTCTGATAATACACTGCAGTACTTCTGTTTCTACATCAGATGACCAAGTTCCCAAAATAGTACGACATAGTGATCATGGGAGATTTTTCACTATCCAGACATTTGTTGGGAATCTCTATCAGGCAAAAGGAATGGATCCAACAAATTCTTATCCGCTCTTACTGACAACTTTATTTTCCAAAAGGTAAAAGAAAAATCAAGGGGATCTGCTATCTTGGAACTTATTCTTACCAACAGGGAGGAAATGGTTGAGAAAATACAGGTGGCTGGGACCTTAGGAGACATGAATTCAAGTCTCCAGGTCCAGATGAATTACATCCTATGATACTGAAGGACGCAACAGACATAATTGCTGAACCAATCTATGAAAATTCCTGGAGAGCAGCAGAAGTCCCAAAAGATTGGATAAATGTTGTCTCTATCTTCAAAAAAGGGAAGAATGTTTACCCAGGAAACTACAGGCCTGTGAGTCTGACTTCTATATTGGGAAATTTGAACAAATTATTAAATATCATGCATGCAAGTACTTGGATGAAAATGAGTAATTAACCAGCAGGGGTTTGTTACAAACAAGTCAAACAAATGCCAGGCGAATCTAATGATAGAATCACTGACTGGGTAATGCAGTAGACATAGCATATTTTGACTTTATTAAAGCATTTGCCAAGGTATCTCATACCATCTTTATTGAAAATAAAATTTGGGTATAATGATAGATCACAGACTGAACATGAGTCAAAAGTGTGATGCAGCAGCCAAATAGACAAACACAATTCTGGGATGTATTAAGAGAAGCATAGAGCCTTAGAAGTGTCACAGAAATGATGCAGAGAGGTAAGCAATTTCCAAACCCTTCTGTGCTTGGTGGAAAAACCCAATACCACAACGGAGGGCTCATTGTTATGTTTGCTATTGGACTTCCTCACTTCTGCATATGTTGCTGGTCTTCCTTTTGTTGGAACTTTTTTTACTTTCCTCCGCTTGACCTAAAAGACTCCATCTCAAATCTCATGTTTGTTTTCACAGGTGGCCACAGAATAGTCGGTGTGACATTTGTCCATCCTTGGAGTTTGTTTAGTTTCAGCAATAGTATTGCAGCAGGGACTGATTTTTTTCTTATTTGGAGGTGGAAGGATTCTGTGCTCATAATGAGATTTTCCAATCTGTTATACAATTTTCCTATGGGACAGAAATACTCCTATCAGGTCAGTCCTCAAGCTGTGAGCGGCCAACTTCTGCTTATTTTTCTTTCAGTTACTCAGGTTATAGTTCTCATTGTATATTTTTTCTTTTGTTGTGAAATATTGGAAACACAGTATAGAACTTTACAATGATACTAAATGTATCAAAAACTCTTCTCGTTAAACACAAAAATAAATAAGAAAAAGGAAGAGATTACATTCTGTTTCATATTTGTTAGCCATCTTAAAGGGGTTATCCAGTTACTGCACAACATTGTTTCCCTGGTTCGAACTGTGTTAAAATAATAAAAAGGGCAGGATTTAATCCTTTTCTGCAGCCACAATCAAGTGCAACAGACCCACAATGGTCCCTGTGTTTGCTGTTGTTGATGATGTCATCGGAAGTTACCTGGCCACTGCAGCCAATCAGAGGCTGCAGTATCATCAGTGCTCATGTCTTTGGTGCCATGACACCAGCAGTTGACAATGGTGAAGCTGCAGCCTCTGATTGGCTGCAGCAGTCGGGTGACTTATGATGACATCATCAGCAACAACAAACAGAAAGACCATGGTAGGGCTGCAGTGCTGGATTGTGGTGGCAGAGGAGGGGTAAATACTTTTCTTTTTGTTATTTTAACACAGTTAGAGCTAGAGGGGTAATATCCAGTAACCGGGCAACCTCGTTAAGGCCCCATACACATTTTTGCCTGGATCAGCTATCTGATGTTTATAGGGCTACCTAACTGAAAGATTGGGCATGTTGAATCTCAATGCCCAATCCTTTTGTTCTTCCTGGAAATAGGCTACCTCTAGAGGTGTCTACTGTGGCTCTCTGCAATCTCCCTAAAACACATACACATATATGGAAATGTTGGGAGGAGCAGATGTCACCTGTCCAAGAGATTGTTCAGCTGACAGCTATTGAACATGGTATGGCAGTAGTGGCTTAATTGGACCATAGGCCCTGGACTGTTAACCCGAACCACCCCGCTGCATACTCTGTGTGTGCTGTCTGATGTCGGGACACCACACATTACATGTCCAATACTCCTGCAAGACAAAAATAGCACATGCAGCAATTTTTCAAACTCGAACCATTAGTCCGAGTGAAGAGCCCATTCAAATGATGGGCAGCAAATCTGCCATCTGTGAACATATTCAGCATGTCATATAGTCCTATCAATGCCCCTTGCACTTTATTATAGATTTTATAGGAGAAAGGGGGGGGGGAGGGGATAGTTAGGACAGAGGAAACTACCTAAAATGTTAAAAACTACCAGAGGTCTTCACTGGCTGTTCTTTTCCCAACCAGATTATCTTCTCCTCCATTTCTGCTGTCCCCTGGGTTCCACTGGCTCTCTTTGTCCTCAGATGGAAAATTAGGCCGATCCCAAAAGACCTATTAGGAAGCGGTATGCTTGGATGAGACACCTACTCCCTCTGACATCACTTTTTTCTCTGGTGCATTGCTTCAGACTACCTGTGACATATGGTAGCGATGGTGGGGTGCGATTATAGTGGATTATTAATAGGGGTGGGTTACACGGCTGTGGACCCCCTGGAGCCTCAGCTAAGGAAAGACACCAAACTACCCCTTTTTATAATCTGCAGCACAACCTACTTCAAGAGGCTTTGGGTCCACTTAACAAAGCAATTGGAGACTGGCTTGGGCAAGCATCTGGGCAGCAAGAAGTATTCCTGGAAACCATGGTAGAGGAGCCTTCCTGTCCCAGGACTTACCTTAGTAGGTAAAAGTGACAACTCCCATGTGATATACTGTAAGTGAGGCCATCCTCAGCTCGACAATAAGTGGGCATATAGTTAGATATGCAAACAGTTGAACAGCAGGCCTATTGATTAGAACTAGAATGGCTTTAATGCTTACGGTTACAAACTGAGATAGGGCCATAGTAACACGAGCCTACACATTAGAGATATATAGGCTAGGGTTTGAATGTTGTGTTTCGAGTAGTAAAGCATTAACCCCTCAAAGAATGGACTACATGACTTATATTTCTGTTTAGCAGGACTGATTTTCTGACAACATTTTTGATATTGTTTCCCACATTACTGTTATTTCCTATTATGCATAAAGCATTACAATTCCTAGGATTTTGTGAGCTGTAGCTAGAAATACATGCTTCTACGGTAACAATTTACTTTCTTATTGTTATTATACCATTACTAACTGTCATTGCATAATTTTTGTAACTCCTTCTGCTGCATTGTATCCTAAATTCGCATTGCGATACCAACCATACGTGACATATGAATAATTGGGGCTGTCCCATCTTTCAGAATGCCGTCACCATGCAAATCAGTTAGTTGCAGCTGGTCCTCTTCCCAGCACCCATGGCAAATAACTGATTTTGCAAAGCCACAGCCAGGCAAGAGTAATGTAGTGTCACCTTAGATTAAACATATTAAGGGGAAATGTAGTATTGCAGGGAGGGCATGTAATACAAAGATGGCTTTAGTTGGGGCACAGAGAATGACTTCAGTTCAGGAGAAAACTTTGATGCTTAGTGATTAATAACATTCAGCTGTTTGAATAATTTTTACATGGGGGATAATGGAAGCCCCTTAAGACCTCCAAGGTACAAAGGTCATAGGATCATTTGCCCCAATTGCTTTCTCTATAATCAGATACAGGTCCCAATGCATATATTAAAAAAAACGAAGTACATCAAAGAAATGGAGATGCGGAAGTGAAGAACTGGCAGTATAGAGGCAAGCGTGCGGCACCAGCTACGGGGATGTATATTATGTTTCCTCACTGGTAAACAGCTCAGTTAATATAATTGCATCCTATGCATCGTGTTCGTTCACCAGTATCTCATACTCTGTCATTCTTTACATCTCCTTCTAAGATATGTATATGACTTTCTCTGTCAGTCTTCATTCTTCATGGCTTTGATGTTTCCAGCACCTTGGTTAAATACTATGGAAGCACTTAACTAGAACATATGTGAATGATAAGTGTCAGTCCTGTGGATATGATATGTATAATTCAGCGCACTCCTATCTGACTCAATAGAAGCATTTGACAGAACATCATACAAGATGCAGACTAACAAAGAAATGACAAAAAACAGACTGAGAGCTCTGTCTAGTCTTGTCTAAAGTATTCTTGTGAAAGCCCATCTCTGGCCCGAACATGCCACCTGCACCTCAGAAATATTGCTAAAAGCCAGCCATTTCTCACCATGGACATGCTAAAGATACTCGTTGTCGCCCTCATCTATTCCCAACTTGACTACTGCAACTCGCTGTTCATTGGCATTCGCCGCACCAGACTCTCCCCTCTCCAATCCATACTAAATGCGGCAGCTAGACTACTCCTCCTATGCAGCCGTTTCTCAGTCGCCTCTGGACTATGCCGGTCGCTGTACTGGCTGCCCATCCACTACAGAACTAAGTTTAAACTCATCACCCTCACCCACAAGGCTCTCCACTGCGCTGCACCACTGTATATTGCTTCCTCCTGTCTGTACACCTCCCAGCCCACACACTCCGATCAGCCAACACATTGAGATTAAATGCCCCTCTAATACGATCCTCACACACTTGCTTCCAGGACTTCTCTAAAGCAGCACCTGTCCTATGGAACGCTCTACCCCAAAACATCCGGACAATCCCTGATGCACGGAACTTTAGATGTACCTTAAAAACACACCTCTTCAGGGAGGCATACCAAATCTCCTGATCTAATCCCCCACCACCCCACAACATGCCCCCTGCCCCTCCCTATGGCTCCTCACACCTTTCACTTTGCCTATCATATACATCTGTCTCTGTACCTCCTTATCACTTCCCCATTCGGTTTCTAATAATTAATTACCATATCTAATTTTCGTAAGTTTTTTTGCTTCCCCGTGCCTCATCTCCTGCCCCTGTACCTCCTGTGTCACCCCACCTCGTCTCTCTCCAAATAAGTGTTTACCATATGTAATTATCGTGTTTGTCTTCCGCCGTGCTTTGGGCACTATAGAAGGGCAACTAAACTAATACATGGAATGACTGGACTGGAATACCCTGAGAGGCTATCCAAATTGGGATTATTTACTCTAGAAAAAAGAAGGTTAAGAGGCGACCAAATAACCATGTATAAGTACATGTGGGGACAATACAAGGATGTCTCCCATGATCTGTTTACACCCAGGACTGCAGCGGTAACAAGAGGACATCCGCTACGCTTAGAGGAAAGCAGGTTTCATCACCAACATAGAAAGGGGTTCTTTACTGTTAGAGCAGTTAGACTGTGGAACTCTCTGCCTGAGGATGTGGTGATGGCAAAATCCTTAGAGGAGTTTAAAAGGGGACTTGATGTCTTTCTGGAGAGGAAGGATATTAAAGGCTATAAATCTAAGATTATTTGTTAATCCGGGTATACAGCAGGTAGGAAATATTAGGGGTTGATCCAGGGAACAGTCTGATTGCCATTAGGGAGTCAGGAAGGAATTTTTTCCCCAAAAGGGCTAATTGGCTTCTGCTCTTGGGGTTTTTTGCCTTCCTCTGGATCAGCAAAACAGGAAGCTAGACAGGCTGGACTAGATGGACATTGTCTTCATTCAGCCTTACGAACTATGTTACTATGTATACAAATAAAGATTATTATTATTAATATTGGGGATGAATGCTTAAAGGGGTTGTCCCGCGGCAGCAAGTGGGTCTATACACTTCTGTATGGCCATATTAATGCACTTTGTAATGTACATTGTGCATTAATTATGAGCCATACAGAAGTTATAAGAAGTTTTTCACTTACCTGCTCCGTTGCTAGCGTCCTCGTTTCCATGGAGCCGACTAATTTTCGCCGTCTAATGGCCAAATTAGCCGCGCTTGCGCAGTCCGGGTCTTCTTCTTTTCTCAATGGGGCCGCTCGTGCAGGATGCCGGCTCCGTGTAGCTCCGCCCCGTCACGTGCCGATTCCAGCCAATCAGGAGGCTGGAATCGGCAATGGACCGCACAGAAGCCCTGCGGTCCACCGAGGGAGAAGATCCCGGCGGCCATCTTCAGCAGGTAAGTAAGAAGTCACCGGAGCGCGGGGATTCAGGTAAGCACTCTCCGGTGTTCTTTTTTAACCCCTGCATCGGGGTTGTCTCGCGCCGAACGGGGGGGGGGGGGGGGGTTGAAAAAAAAAAAACCCGTTTCGGCGCGGGACAACCCCTTTAAGTCACTGGAGGAGGGGGGGCTTAAAACTGGAAAAAAAAAAGTCGGACAACGCTTTAAACAAAACAATGTTGAAATCGCTGTTTTTCCATTCTGCTCAGAAAGAATTGATAAAAGTTAACCAATAGTTTATATGTACCTCAGAATACCGTTACTGAAAAATACAACCTATTCCCCCCAAAACAAGACCTCATATGATTAAATTGACAGAAAAATAAGAATGTTACGGCTTTCGGAATGTGACTATGAAGAAGGTGAATAAAAAATCACTGCTCTGTAAATTCTTATTCACGCGGCCGTTATTTCAGGCCATGTGCTTTCCTTCTATTCCATAGACAGCACATGTCCCATTATAGCCCATGGGGCTACGCATGAGCCATATTTCACCCAAACCAACAGTCTGTGTGGCAAAAAAACAGTAGATGTCCTATTTTTACCAAATGGACATGCAATGTGCACTTACCATTAAGAGGTTAAATTTTCCCTCCAGTTGGGTGTTAAGCATTGTAATTGTTTGTTTCCGAGCCTCGCTATGGACGATGCACTACAGATATTATAATATAGTACATATTTATGTCATTTTCCATAACTGTGGGAGAAGAATAACTGTTCTTCTTAATTATATCACAGTTGATCCTTATTAAATTGCATTAGCTGTCGGAAAAGTAACCTTTCACAAAGAACGGCTTCACATTGGGGAGCTGTCTGCCCATTCACAGCAACAGCTTTCAGTATGTGCTAAATTGGCCATATTTACCCACAGTTTACTTTACACACTGAGTCACGTTAAAGGCCGACCAAACAGCTCAGTAACACTGAAAGCTAAAAAGGGGCTGCATTGTTTTTTTCCCCGTTCCAAATGCAAATCCAACGACTGATAAATAACACCTGCGGAAGACGAAAGTTTCATCTCCCAGTACAAATCTATTATTTGTTATCATTTTATGGCACCATTCTGTTAAGTTAGAATTAAAAATAAAGCAAAATGGCTTACGGAAATTCAATATGAAATCGACATAAAGCTGTGCAGTCTTCAGAACTTAGGATTGCTTTTGGTGGGTTGGAAAGTTGTATTCTTTTTTGTGATTGTTTTGCATAAACTGCTAATGGACATTAATGTCCATTAGCAGCTTATCACATTCATTTGCATGTAAATGAGCCTTCTGGAGCTGTATGCAGAGAACAGCAGTTGGACTGTTCTCTGCATTCAGCTCCTTTGTTCTGCCTTGGGCTTTCTGCTGAATGCAATGTAATCAGCAGCTCCCGTGTAGAATACAGCACCATGGACAGCAAACACAGCATGCGGTCTGTGTTATGTTGTCTCTGGTTGAACTATGGATTTTATGCTTACCTAAAAATCATCAGCTGAAAAGTGAATGATTGAAGGATTCACACTTAACAATTATCACTCAAACAATAGCTTTTTAGTGAATTTTGAGCGATAATCGTGGTGTGTAAATGGGTATTAAGTGGACACGCAGGTCCTTGTGGCTTAATTGCAGCACATGAATAACCAAAGGAAAAGAAATCTTTGTTTTCAGTTAGAGAGATTACTGCATAAACTGGTTGACTTACCAAAGATAGAATTAAAATGTTGTCTTTGTATCTAGTGCAACCTAGCACCATTGAAATAGAAAGCAACTCAAAGATGGGAGGGGGGAGGTAAGGGAGGAAATAAGGATGCAGGATATGGGTGTATTGGGGTAGAGGTAGGGGGATAGAGGGGGGTAAACTGCGAGAGGTCTCTTAGCATTTTTAGTCAAACTGAAGTGCACATTACTAAAACAGACAAGAATTGGTCGTATACATATTAGATACTATGATCCACATTTGGGTTTGTTTAGTCTTCACTATAACCAACCCATGGCGTCCAAAAGACTGGAATTTGTACCTTGAGCCTGTTTCCCAAGCTGCAATTTCTTCAAAGCGGAAGATCTGAGAGACTTTTTCTCTCCACTCTGCAACTGTATGGATTTCCTCAGTTTTCCAGTAAAGTGGGGTGAGTAGTTTTGCAGCTGATAAGAGAGTGGTAGCCAAGGACTTACTTGATGGTCTAAATTGTTTAGAGGGTTTCCTTAGTAGGACCTCCTCGGGCGTGAGGGTCTTAGGTGTTCCGCATATTTTATTAGTCTTTTCAAGAATTAGCTGCCAAAATACTTTGATCATTAGGCAATGCTATGTGAAGGAGTGCTCCCTTTTGGGATTAATCTCTCCAGCAAATATCCCAGGGTCTACTTTTGCTATGGAAACTGGCGTTCCATACCATCTAGTAATGATTTTGTATGAATTTTCCCTGATGCGCATTTAGAGAAACCATGGGAATTTCTTAGAATCTTGTCAGCTTCCTCCTTGTTAAAGGTAGTTCCCAAATCCCTTTCCCATTCCCTGAGGAACCAAGGCGTATTTGAGGAGGATTGCACAATCAAGGCTCTGTATAAATGCGTTACCAGTCTTTTCGGACGTGTGGTGAGAGCTAGATATGTCTCAAACCACAGGGGATCTCTGAGTTTATTGTGGTAGGTCTTCTGAAATCTACTCAAGGAGTTAGAAAGAACTGCCCTCCCCAGAAAGTCCGGGGAATAACCCGGGATGACTGTATTGAGGCGCTCTTCATCGAATGTACCAGTATCTTTTATGACATCATGAATGATTAATTATGTCTTTGAGTCTTGATCAAGGGCCTACTATACCCAGAGGTACAAACCATGCCTGGCATTCCCATATCTAACACAAAAAAGACAACAAAGAGGGATGGGCTTACCAAATCTACTCATATTATAAAGCAATACATATTGCAAGATGGATCTCTCTGGTGGATCCTAAACTGGATTCACCGGATAGCAACCTAGAAAAAGCCCTACTTGGGCAGGACAAACAAATACTTCTTTGGTCAAATAAGTTCTACCCGAGAAAGTCTATGACATTGAGCCCAATAACAAAAAGCACTATTAAAGTGTTGAATACGCTACACCAAGAGTCATCAAGCTAGTCGTCATTGCCAACAATGACCCTCTACATCATTGATTCCCTCCCTTCTGGCAAGTTGTATTCAATCAATCTATCTATTTAGTTGTGACCGACTCTCGGTGACTTTATAGGCGAACATTCTTTATGCTTACCTATCAAGCACTACTTCTTTTAACTGCTTGATGCACATATCGGTATCCATTTTGATGGTGTTGAGCCAGCATGTTCTTTGTTGGTCCTCTTTTTCTGGTTCCACTGGTCATTCCCAAGATTATTGACTTCTCTAGTGAGTTTGCACGCATGACATGGCCAAAGTGAGTCAGTTCCAGTCTAGTGACTTTAGCTTCTAGCGATGTCCCCAGTTTTATGCGATGCAACACTTTTCTGTTTCTTACCCTGGCTAGCAGTATTCTTAATCATTTCCACCAGCACCACATTTCGAATGCATCAATTTTCCTTTTATCAGCCTTTCTTAGTGTCCAACTCTCGGACCCATACATCATCATAGGAAAGACGATGATTCTAACTAGTCAGCTTTTGGTAGTTAGAGTGATATCTTTGCTCTTTCAGATCTTATTCATGCCAACTATTGCAGAGCAGCACAATGGGATCCTATGTTTGATTTCTGGGGTGGATTCACCTGGAAAGTTGTGTTAGGTACTAGAAATGCATATACGAGAAGAGGTATCTGGACCTCTTAGGCAGGAACATTAAAAGGGGTTGTCCAGTTGTAAACAATTGATAGTCTTTCCATAGGACAGACCATAAGTAGTAGATAAGATTGGGTCTGAAACCCCCACAATCAGCTATTCACTATGCCGGTGTGCTTGTGTATTGAGCTGATTTCTGCAGGAAGCAGACAGTTCTGTTCCCACTGCAGTGGCCAGGATTGATATTGCAGCTCTTTCTCATTCACTTCAATGGAAACTTTACCTGTATAACCAAGCTTGGCCACCGTAGTGGGAACGAAGCTGTCTGCTTCTTGCAGAAATCAGCTCAGTACATGAGTGCACGAGTCTGGCAAATAGCTGATCAGCGTGGGTTCTGGGCAGACCCCCACTGTTCTACTATTGATAACCAGTACTGTAAATAGGCCATCAATAATTTACTATCGGACAACTCTTTTAAAGGAGTTTTCTGATAATTACATGCATTGGTGGCAGTGGGGGAGATGAGGCACACATAAAATAATAACTCTAGTACTCACCTCCCCGCTGTGCGCTGCTCCACTACCACCAGATCCGGGCATCCGGTCTTCTACTTATATTGACTGCAGTGGTGACGTAGGTTGTGTACCCATGTGAGCACTGCAGCCAATAGAAGGCCAGACAGAGATGTCATCAGTGACTTCCCGCAAACCTGCCTTGGGGCATTCACATTAGAAGCCCATGTGAAAGGTCTATGGGACATCACCAGACCTTCTGGCCAAGTGACATCACCTGTCAGATGTCATGCAGCTGGATTGCCTAATTGGTAGTCCAGTGCCATCGGCCACGTCAGGCCCAAAACTATATAAAAGAAATGACCCAGAAAACCTCTTTAAGAGATCGAACATACAGCATGCTGCTTTAAACAGTAAAAGTCTTTATTTGGACTTTATCAAAGTGGCGGTACAATTTTTAGAACTTGTTAACATGGTAACAACCTTTTGGACCACACAGGATCCTGTTACAGTCATATAAAGGGGTTGTCCAACTTAATTTTTATATAGTTTTGGTCTCCTGCGCCCAAAACATTATAAAAGCAATACACTTACTGTGATTCCAGAGTGCCTTTTCAGTGCTCTAGCATCTAACAGGTGACCATGTAAGGAGGGAGCCCAGATTTGAGTTTGTGCTGTAATGAGCTGTTATGGTTCCTATAGGTATGTAATTTGGATGGTGTAATAGCGACCTCTGCTGACTGTCATACATTACTGCAGTTTGTGTATTTCGCTATGAAATGTTGTTTGCTACTTCCTATTGGTTGCAGAGGTCAGGTGGCAGATCTGTGGGGCTTAAGGTCATAGAGAGCTGTAAGCTGGAAAGCAGTTCCAGTGGTACTGAGCTTGAAGAGAGACTGCATTGCAGGGAGAGAGAGCTGCCAAAGGAGTAAGGAATTGGTTTGAGGAGCCCTGAAAGACAAGTCCTGGAGATTCTGTTCCAGTTAGAGCAAAAGAATGTTTGAGAAGCGCAGCTCCATAACATGACAAACTGACATTGCACAGAAAACCAAGCTGCAGGGAGAATAGATAGAGAGACTGCTACAAATCACATTGTCATCCAAAGATGTGTCACCAAATTGGGGTACCAAACTTTCTGGAGATATGTAAGTGAGGTTGGGCCTTCAGGAAAAGGCCCGACATGTGCAGACAGGTAGTGACTTAAATGCAGGCTTGCCACTTAAAATACATGATCTCGAGCCGACACCAGAGGAAGGCGTATTCATCCGCCATTTGTGGACAAGTTATGGGACAACACTTGCGTTACTTTCAGACTGCGTGTGGAAGACCATCATTGCTCAGTTGAAACGTTAGGTGGTACTACCTCATCTTCTACAGTTGAAATGTGCTGCTGATCTTTGTGATTTATATCAGATTGTTACCATCCCCCACTCACATTGTCCAACGTTTCTGAATAACCGCATATTACTTATCTATTAACAGACGCTTCTTTGGCAACTTAATCGCTAAGCTTATTTGTTAATACAGAAATATATATTTTTTAAACCTTGTGTCTCCATCTTACCTTAGATCTTGTGTCATCTGCCCTTACCGCGCTAACGTCACAGGTCTTCTGGCCTGCTGACATCCCATAAATCTGTCACATGGGCCTCTAATATAGAAACCCCGCCAGATTAGTGGAATTTCACTGATGAAGTTCTTGTCGGGACTCCAATTAACTGCAGTGGATAACCAACCATGTGGCTGAGGCGCCGGAGTGAACAGAAGATTGTAGGTCCGGAGAGAAGTAGCTTGGCAGCGGCGAAGTGAGGGTTTTTTTTTTTTTATATATATGACTCATCTCCCCATTGCCACCACTCGAAAAATCCCTTTAAGCGCATAGCAGATCAGGTGTGACTCCTGGGTCACAAGTGTCAGCAGACATGGTGGATTTACAGTCATAGTCATTATGGTCAGGAGGTTCCAGCCTCTTAGCAATGCAGCAGGTAAGTGACCAGAGGTAACTCTGATCCCAGAAGCCTCCAGGGCTTTCTGCAGCTTGCACTCACCAACTGCACCTAGCCTCTCCCATGAACCTCTGTACTTACTACCACACTCCATAAAGGCCGTTCACTCTGGCCACTGCATCGCACTTTTCACAGCAGCTCTCTCAACTCCATCAGTTTACTTCACAACACAGACTCTTACTCCAACTCCGCACTACTGTGCTACACCCGCCATTCATACTACCAACAGCCAATTTCCTGAGGGGTCAGCCAGGTCCTACCATTTGTCTACAGGCCCACATACCCCAGCCAGGACAGTGACTGGTGTGAAAACCTAAAAATGGCCACCATGACTGAAGTCATTTAAAAACACACATACACACTGTCCCCAATGCCATGATAGTTTCTGTCACATTAACCAGATAAAAACAGTTGCACATAAAACATCAATAACTATATATATTGCCCCAAATAAACAGTATTAATACTTCTACCCCCTTACAACTGTCCATTATGAGTAGGAAGGTTCCAGAGTACAGGAGTTCTCGGCATTGTCCTACAAGTCAAGCAAAGACCCCTTCTCTGTACTAACATGATATACAGTAGTTCTTGCTCAATGAAACAATTACTACATTGGCCCCCTACTCATGGCAATTTCCTTTGAGAGAACCACACTGCAAATAAATCTCACCAAACACAGATCCCATAAATTTTCTACAACAGAATAGGGATAAGTATCTGAGGAGTCCAATAGTTCAGACCCGACGATCAGCATACCAGGGGTCCTATGCCCTCTGAATGAATGGAGTGGCATTCAAGAATGTGCTACCACTCCATTGATCTCTTTGAGACTGCCAGAAATAGGTGAGTGCTGCTACTAGTCCCATAGAATGAAGCTGTAGTAAATGTGAGTTGCCTCTACCCCATGCAAACAAAGGGACGGCAGGAATCCCAAAAGTTGGACTTGCACCAATTAGATACTTATAGTGTGGATCGGAGTTAAGTTTAAAACTTGGCAAAAACTCTTCAAGAAATTACATTTCTTGCAGTATGAGAAGCTTAGCTATTGGGGCTGCAGAGATAGTAGTCACTTTTGATCCCTGGAGCCCGAGTGGGTCTAAATGACCCTCCACTACATAATAAGACACCAGTATTATAAATGGCACATGGTAACATAGCAACATAGTATGTTAGGCTGAAGGAAGACAATGTCCATCTAGTTCAGCTTGTTTCAAACCCCTTGTTGATCCAGAAGAAGGCAAAAAAAAAACAATGAGGTGAAGGCCAATTTTGCCCATTTGGGGGAAAAAAAATTGCTTCCCGACTCCATAATGACAGTCAGAATAATCCCTGGATAAACATTTTCAAAGTTCCTACCTGACTCCAACACCTGGATCAACAACCCCGTTGGTTATTTAATGTCTATATCCTTTAATATCATAGCGTTCTATAAAGACATCTAGCGACTTCTTAAACTCTTCTTTAGATTTTGCTATCACCACGTCCTCAGGCAGAGAGTTCCACAGTCTCACTGCTCTAACAGTAAAGAACCCTCTTCTATGTTGCTGAGGAAACCTGCTTTCTTCTAGACGTAGAAGTCGCCCTCTTGTTACAGTCACAGTCCGGGTATTAACAGATCATGGGAGAGATCTTTATATTGTCCCAAGGTGGGTCCCTGTTAAAGATTTTCAACTAAGGCCTAGGTACTTCAACTTATGATTCTGGATAGCATTTTGGTTTCAAATAGGTTAGAATTTGATTTCAAATTCATTTCTGGCAGAAATTGTGTGGTTGATATTTGAGTATAGGTATACAATAGGAAATCTGGTCTGGAAGTTTACAGCCCAAGAACACAGGACTGAAGGTTTCATAATTGAACATGTTGACATGGTACTTACTAAAGGTCTGCTTTCACAATTAAATAGCTGTGGCGTTGAAGATAGAAACATTGAGAAACATTGAGGTGTGCCTTGGCATCATAATGGTCAAGCAGTCCCTTTGAATTATACAACTTGCTACATACAGGGGGTGGACAAAAATATGGGAACATTGTACGAAATGCATGCCATAAGTTACATGGGATAATAAATCATATTTCAATAAGACATGTAGAAACCGATTTTAAGTGGAGGCAATATGACACAGATGCTGCTGGACAGAAGTGAGCATCTGCCCAAGCAACAAGGTTGCATTGGTCCGGGGTTTGAGCTACTCAGCTGCTGTTACCAGCTGACGCCCAAAACCACCCAGAGCAGGGCAAGAGGTGAAGAAAACACAAATTTGACGAAAAAGCTCTAAGCCAAGCAGGTCTCAAAAGGGTAGCTCAGTGTTAATGGTTAAAATCCCATACATTTCTTACTGTGTTTCCATATTGTTGTCCACCCCTGTAAGTCCTAACAATGAAGGGCATCAATAAATGGAGGTCATCTTCTAAAGCATAACAACAGGCGGAGGGATGATACACAAGAGCTTTTTGATAAATGTCGGTCAACCCAGCAATTTCATAAGGACACACTCACCATCTAATGTGTATGGGTATCCTGACTCTCCCCTAACAGTAGATGTTGGGGAAAAGAAGGATCAGACAGTTGGATTTCAACATGTCCTTTTGTTCTCAAAGGAGATAAGCCACTGTGAAGAGGTGTCTGTCAAATGTATATTCCCTTTGTCTATAGAAAGCACATGTACACTTGGCTTAACTGAGCCTGAATGTGTATGTAGACCTTGGAAGGAATAGCTGTTGGCCAAATGAGTGGTGGGTAGCTATGTCATATGTATGGCAGCCTTAAAGGGGTTGTCCCGTGAAACAAAGTGGGGGTATACACTTCTGTATGGCCATATTAATGCACTTTGTAATGTACATTGTGTATTAATTATGAGCCATACAGAAGTTATTCACTTACCTGTTCCTTTGCTAGCGTCCTCGTCTCCATGGTGCCGTCTAATTTTCAGCGTCTAATCGCCCGATTAGACGCGCTTGCGCAGTCCGGTCTTCTTCTTTTCTGAATGGGGCCGCTCGTGCCGGAAAGCGGCTCCTCGTAGCTCCGCCCCGTCACGTGCCGATTCCAGCCAATCAGGAGGCTGGAATCGGCAATGGACCGCACAGAAGACCTGCGGTCCACCGAGGGTGAAGATCCCGGCGGCCATCTTCTCAAGGTAAGTAAGAAGTCACCGGAGCGCGGGGATTTAGGTAAGCACTATCCGTTTTTTTTTTTTAACCCCTGCATCGGGTTTGTCTCGCGCCGAACGGGGGGGCTATTGAAAAAAAAAAACCTGTTTCGGCGCGGGACAACCCCTTTAAGGGCCCTTTGCATGGGCCAATAATGGACAAATGAAAGACTCCCGATAAATGCTCTAAACCGGCGCCAGCTGGCTTGCTATTATTGTTGATTGGTGCTTGTTACCAGGCAAGAAATCTGCCCGTATAAAAGGGCCTTTAATCTTCACGCTTCTGAAAACATTGGAAACTTTCTTTTTCCATCAAGTGTTTTCTTTGCCTTTATCTCACACTCTCTTATCTGGGGTCTGGTAGAGATAAGAAGCCAGAGGTCAGCCAGCCTGGCGGGTATCTGAGAGGCGTCTGAAAACCATTAAAGAACACCAAAGTGCTTAATGGGAGATAATAAGACCCCCTGCCATTCTAGACCATGCTTTAAATATGTATGTTAATATTGGATTTTCAAAGTGGACGTCAAGTCTAATTTAAAAAATGACTATGTTTTTTTTTATTGCAGGGTCATATCTGTGAACAGTTTATCCTTACTGACATAAAAATGATCATAATTCCTCCAGCAAATTTTACTGGTTAAATCAGTGGTAACATCACAGGAGCTTCACTAAGGAATGTAGAAGCCCAGTTTTCCTTCAAAAGAGAGCACCACGAATGGAGACTCCTTCTGCCAATTTATAGGTTTCAGCAGAGACATACGTTACTCAATAACCCAAGTCCTTCCCAAATAGAAAATGTAGTTCCTCAAAGAGCCCACAATCTCAACCCTATTGGAAGTAATAATAGGTCTTACCATCAGGGGTCCTCCATGCTTTTCTGCTGCCTGGGGCAAAATGTGAATTCCTTCCTCCTGAATAAAATAACAATAGATTTTACAGTAAAAAAGGAAAAGGAACACTCCCCCCCCCCCCCCCCGTGCTTCTGTGCTTGTAGGGGCAATCAAATAACTATGTATAAATACATGAGGGGACAATACAAGGATCTCTCCCATGACCTGTTGGATGTGGAATCCTTGTATTCCAACATCCCACACGAAGATGGAATGACTGCCTGCCAGGCACATCTTGAGGCCAATGGGGTCGCCTCTGATGCAGTGCTACAACTCACAAGATTCATCCTCACACACAATTATTTCTCCTTTGGCAAAGAGATATTCCTGCAACTCACCGGAACTGCCATGGGCAGTAAAATGGCACCGCAATATGCCAACTTTTTTATGGCAAAACTGGAGAGTGACTTTCTGGCCTCCTGCCCCAGCAAACCATTGGCCTACTTCTGCTACATTGAAGACATCATGATCATCTGGACCCACACCGAACAAGAATTCATAAAATTCCATGAGAGATTCAATGCATTCCATCCCACCATAAACCTGACATTAAGCTTCTCACATACAGAAATCAACTTTTTGGAAACCACCATAAAGATTTCAAACAACTCAATACCTACATACCTCAGATGGGACAGTTTCCATCCTAAACACATCAAAAAGTCCATCGTCTACAGCCAGGCCATCAGATACAACCAGATCTGCTCCAACCCAACAAACAGAGAGGAACATTTGTACCATCTTAAAAGGACATTTTTAAATCAGGGCTACCATCCCACCTCAATTGATGACCAAATCACCAGAGCCACCAGGATACCCAGAAATCAACTACTCCAATACAAGGAGAAGGAAAGAAACAATTGTGTGCCTCTAGTAGTGACCTACAATCCGATACTAGAGGTACTAAGGAAAACTGCAAAGAAACTCCACCATACCCTGCAAAAGGATGACCGTCTGAAAACCATATTCCCGGACCCTCCGCTTCTGTGTTACAGGCAACCTCCTAACTTTAGGAACCTTATAATCAGGAGTCCATTACCCTCTGACACACAAAAAGGAATTTATCCCTGTAATATAAGGGGCTGTGAGACCTGCTCACATATACTGATTGGGGACAGGATACGGATCCGCAACACACAGCAGGACTATAAGATCCCAGAGACAATCACATGTTCCTTGTCCAATGTTGTGTACCTGATCATGTGCAGTAAATGTCCTGTGGGGGGCCTTTATGTCGGAGAAATAGGGCAAAGACTAAAAGTGAGGATGAGATCTCATTGCCACATGATTAAACACAGAAAAAGAGAATTTCCTGTGGCCGAGCACTTTTCTAACCATGGACATGACATAGGAGATATGAGAGTTTTGATGTTGAAGGATGGTTTCAAGTCACAAAACCACAGAAGAATTTGGGAATATAAATTGATAACAACCTTTGACACGCTGAAGACTGGGTTAAATGATTCCCCAGGATTTATGCGTGAATGGGAGGTATGAGACATCTATAACACAGATAAGACCCCCATCAACAGTAATTCAGGGACCATAAACTTATTATCCCTTATCAGTGTCTAGTTAAAAATGTTTGTGTACCCCTTGTAGCATTCCTGGCCTGACGACCCCCCCTCACCTCCCCAACAGTAATTCAGGGACCATAAAACTTTCACTCCGCTATCAGTGCCTAGACAAAAAAAAGGTTGTTTTATGTTGCAGAATTCCTTGTAAGTGCAAACCAATCACATCCACATCTGTGCTTTGTCATAAGTATGTATGTTATAAGTGTGTATAAATATTCATGCCTCTTCAGATCTATTCCATTTTTAGCCTGATGAAGAACCCTGCGTTGGTTCGCAAGCTCGCTATTACATCATGTATTTTTGTAAGCCATTAAAAGGTATCATATCTACAAGATTACGTAGTTTTTCTTGCTGGGAACAATCACATATTACCTATGTTAGTGGCCTCAGTAGTAACAGTAATTACCATAGTGGCCCCAGTAGTAACACTGTAGTGACTACCATAGTGGCCTCACTAGTAACAGTGATCACCATAGTGTCCCACTAGTAACAGTGATCACCATAGTGGTCCCAGTATTAAAATTGTCCCCATTAATGGACCTTCAGCTGGGAAGCAATCCGACAACATCAGGCTTTTAACTCACTCCATGTGTAGCTTCGGTCCATTGGCCGTGCTGCTGTAATCAGACTGTGACCCTCGGCTAGGGAAAAGGGTCAGGAGTCACAGTCTGATTACAGCAGCGACAGCCACTGGACCGGATCTGCAGACCAAGTGAGTTAATAGATTTGGGTTGCTGCCCAGCTCGCAGTTGGCAATAATTTAGATGGTAAAAAATAAATGTCAGCCTTAATTACTTGCCGGGCAGATGACTTACCGGCCAGGTGGCAACCCTAGCGCTGCCCCTCTGAGGTGCTACATTGTAGGGGGGCCCATATTTACCATGTAGGACTAAAGAAGACAACCAAGTTTGGAGCTGATTTTGAAGTTTATCACTTGTCACCGAGATCTACTTCTTATGCGCTGGTGCTCAACCCCCCCAGAAGATCTTATTGATGATATGTCCTAAGTATGCAATGAGAAATCAAAGATTATGATGCAATTTAATGAGGATTTGTGCTAAATAGACTTGTGACAAAAGTTTTAGATGCTTCAGGAATGGATTTGCAAAGCCAGGAGACAACCTCTAGCAATCTAGGAAAGTTATACATTTAGTTAATGCATCTTTCCCTCTGGATCCTGATTATATTGGTCAGATTGGACCCTCAAAATAACACATTCAGGGTAATTATTGAGTTATTTATACATGATTTTCATAGTCATTATTTAGGTGTACTGTATTTGGCTACCATGGGCTCCATGCCTACTCCGACCACTGCTTGACAAGCATTTAACCACATTGCAAAAAAAGTCCAGTGGGCTCTGGCATCTGCATAGGCTTGCCTGCTACTGATGCTGTGATGTACAGAGATTCTGCTGCAGTGTCAAGATCAGTTGTACTTGTTTTCTACAGGAGAGGGCGGCAGAGGGTCTGGAGGGGAACAGTTAGTAAGTGTGAGGAGACATAAAAGGCCATGTAATTCTCCTGTGTAAGGGTGCCCACCCACTGGCGATTTGCGTTTCTCTGCGTTTTGCGTTTTTTCTCAAGTGCAATTAGAATTGAATGTACTCCCACCCACTGGCGTTTTGCGTTGCGTTGCGTGGCGTTTTTTAACATAGGAACTGTCAGTTGCATATGTGTCCTTATTTTTCTCCTAATGCACCCATGAAAGTCAATGGAAATTAATGGAAACGCCGCGAAAACGCCGCGAAAACGCGGCAAAAAACGCGGGAAAAACGCGGCGTTTTCACGCACGGAAATCGCAAACGCCAGTGGGTGGGCTTAGGGCGCCCACCCACTGGCGATTTTTTTCCCTGCGAAATTCGCAGCATTTTTTTCTCTGCAGTGGTCTATGGGACTTGTAATGTTAAAATCGCGATCGCGCAAAATCGCGATTTCGCGGTAAATTGCGATTTTGCGCGATCGCGATTTTAACATTACAAGTCCCATAGACCACTGCAGAGAAAAAAATGCTGCGAATTTCGCAGGGAAAAAAATCGCCAGTGGGTGGGCGCCCTAAAATTGGTATGCAAATAGGAGATGTAATGTCCCCCAGAAAAATAAGAGTCCAGAGTGTCCGGATGAGGGTAACAGTATAACTCACATTTACTTGATCCAGAAGCACAATGGTTCAACACTAGAGATGAGCGAACGTATTCGTCCGAGCTTGATATTCGTGCGAATATTAGGGTGTTCGGGATGTTCGTTATTCGTAACGAACACCATGCGGTATTCGGGTTACTTTCACTTCCTTCCCTGAGACGTTAGCGCGCTTTACTGGCCAATTGAAAGACAGGGAAGGCATTACAACTTCCCCCTGCGACGTTCAAGCCCTATACCACCCCTCTGCAGTGAGTGGCTGGGGCGATCAGATGTCACCCGAGTATAAAAGTCGGCCCCTCCCGCGGCTCGCCTCAGATGCCTTGTGAGTTAGATGAGGGACAGTGCTGCTGGTACCGGAGCTGCTGTAGGGAGAGAAATAGCAGTTAGTGTAGGCTTCAAGAACCCCAAAGGTCCTTATTAGGGCCAGTAATACCTGTGTGTTGGCTGCTGTTAGCAGTGACTTTTTTTATTTTTTTTCTCAAAATCGCCTCTGCAGAGCGTTGCACCCGGCATTAGGGACAGAAGTCTTGGATAGGCAGGGAGAGTGTTAGGAGTGAGTGTAGCCTTCAAGAACCTCAACGGTCCTTTCTAGGGCCATATTTAACCGTGTGCAGTACTGTGCTGGCTGCTGTTAGCTGTGCTGCATTTTTTTTTTTTTCTCAAAATCGCCTCTGCAGAGCATTGCACCCGGCATTAGGGACAGAAGTGTTGGATAGGCAGGGAGAGTGTTAGGAGTAAGTGTAGCCTTCAAGAACCTCAACGGTCCTTTCTAGGGCCATATTTAACCGTGTGCAGTACTGTGCTGGCTGCTGTTAGCTGTGCTGCATTTTTTTTTCTCAAAATCGCCTCTGCAGAGCATTGCACCCTCCATTGATACTACAGGGAAAGAATTGTGTAGGCAGGGCCACAACACAGTTATTATTCATTGAATATACGCAGTGGGTCCTTTTGGTGTAAAAAAAGGGAAAAGAAATCTATTTGTCCTGCCTCTGTCCGTCCTAAGGGCTGTGGACACGTGTGAGCTGCGTGTACAACGTTAAAAACTCAGACGCACCCAGCTACGGTTTACTGCTGGCTTCGCCATTTGCTTTCCTTAATTGGGAAAAAAATACCTGCTCTGCCAGAGTTAATAACTCTGCTACCCTCAAGTTCTGTGACACATTAGCAGGGCCACAGCACAGTTATTAAACTTCTCATGTTCATTGAATATACGCAGTGGGTCCTTTTGGTGTAAAAAAAGGGAAAATAAATCTATTTGTCCTGCCTCTGTCCGTCCTAAGGGCTGTGGACACGTGTGAGCTGCGTGTACAACGTTAAAAAATCAGACGCACCCAGCTACGGTTTACTGCTGGCTTCGCCATTTGCTTTCCTTAATTGGGAAAAAAATACCTGCTCTGCCAGAGTTAATAACTCTGCTACCCTCAAGTTCTGTGACACATTAGCAGGGCCACAGCACAGTTATTAAACTTCTCATGTTCTTTGAATATACGCAGTGGGTCCTTTTGGTGTAAAAAAAGGGAAAAGAAATCTATTTGTCCTGCCTCTGTCCGTCCTAAGGGCTGTGGACACGTGTGAGCTGCCTGTACAACGTTAAAAAATCAGACGCACCCAGCTACGGTTTACTGCTGGCTTCGCCATTTGCTTTCCTTAATTGGGAAAAAAATACCTGCTCTGCCAGAGTTAATAACTCTGCTACCCTCAAGTTCTGTGACACTTTAGCAGGGCCACAGCACAGTTATTAAACTTAGATTATTCATTCACTAGAGGCAGTGGGGCCTTTTGTTTTCAAAAAAGGGAAAAAATTATATTTGGCCTGCAGTCTTGCGCCAATTTATTTCCTGCCTGTGAAATCAAATCACTGGTAATACAGCATGCTGAGGGGTAGAGGTAGGCCTAGAGGACGTAGACGCGGCCGAGGACACGGAGGGCCAAGTCAGGGTGTGGCCACAGGCCGAACTCCTGTTCTAGGTGTATCGCAGCCGTCTGCTGCGCGATTAGTAGACAGGCACGTTTCTGGCGTCCCGACAGTCATCGCACAATTAATGGGTCCACGCGGGAGACGGTTATTAGATAATGAGCAGTGTGAGCAGGTCCTGTCCTGGATGGCAGAAAGTGCTTCGAGCAACCTATCGTCCACCCACAGTTCTGCGCCGTCCACTGCTGCAAATCCGAATCCTCTGTCTGCTGCTCCTCCTTCCTCCCAGCCTCCTCACTCCACTACAATGACACATGCTCAGGAGCGGGAACACTCCCAGGAACTGTTCTCGGGCCCCTGCTCAGATTGGGCAGCAGTGGTTCCTCTCCCACCAGAGGAGTTTATCGTCACTGATGCCCAACCATTCGAAAGTTCCCGGGGTCCGGGGGAAGAGGCTGGGGACTTCCGCCAACTGTCTCAAGAACTTTCTGTGTGTGAGGAGGACGATGACGATGAGACACAGTTGTCTTGCAGTGAGGTAGTAGTAAGGGCAGTAAGTCCGAGGGAGCAGCGCACAGAGGATTCGGAGGAAGAGCAGCAGGACGATGAGGTGACTGACCCCACCTGGTGTGCAACGCCTACGCAGGACAGGTCTTCAGAGGGGGAGGCAGGGGCAGCAGCAGGGCAGGTTGCAAGAGGCAGTGCGGTGTCCAGGGGTAGAGGCAGGGCCAGACCGAATAATCCACCAACTGTTTCCCAAAGCGCACCCTCGCGCCATGCCACCCTGCAGAGGCCGAGGTGCTCTAAGGTCTGGCAGTTTTTCACAGAGACGCCTGACGACCGACGAACAGTGGTGTGCAACATTTGTCGCGCAAAGCTCAGCCGGGGAGCCAACACCAACAGCCTCACCACCACCAGCATGCGCAGACATATGATGGCCAAGCACCCCACAAGGTGGGACGAAGGCCGTTCACCGCCTCCGGTTTGCACCCCTGCCTCTCCCCCTGTGCCCCAACCTGCCACTGAGATGCAACCCCCCTCTCAGGACACGGGCACTACCGCCTCATGGCCTGCACCCACACCCTCACCTCCGCTGTCCTCGGCCCCATGCACCAGTGTAGTTCAGCGCACCGTCCAGCCGTCGCTTGCGCAACTGTTGGAGCGCAAGCGCAAGTACGCCGCCATGCACCCGCACGCTCAAACGTTAACCGTCCGCATAGCAAAATTCATCAGCCTTGAGATGCTGCCGTATAGGGTTGTGGAAACGGAGTCCTTCAAAAGTATCATGGAGGCGGCGGCCCCGCGCTACTCAGTTCCCAGTCGCCACTACTTTTCCCAATGTGCCGTCCCAGCCCTGCACGACCACGTCTCCCGCAACATTGTACGCGCCCTCACCAACGCGGTTACTGCCACGGTCCACTTAACAACGGACACGTGGACAAGCACAGGCGGGCAGGGCCACTACATCTCCCTGACGGCACATTGGGTGAATTTAGTGGAGGCTGGGACAGAGTCAGAGCCTGGGACCGCTCACGTCCTACCCACCCCCAGAATTGCGGGCCCCAGCTCGGTGGTGGTATCTGCGGAGGTGTATGCTTCCTCCACTAAAGCACCCTCCTCCTCCTCCACAACCTCTGTCTCGCAATCAAGATGTGTTAGCAGCAGCATGTCGCCAGCAGTCGGTGTCGCGCGGTGTGGCAGCACAGCGGTGGGCAAGCGTCAGCAGGCCGTGCTGAAACTACTCAGCTTAGGAGATAAGAGGCACACGGCCCACGAACTGCTGCAGGGTCTGACACAGCAGACCGACCGTTGGCTTGCGCCGCTGAGCCTCCAACCGGGCATGGTCGTGTGTGACAACGGCCGTAACCTGGTGGCGGCTCTGCAGCTCGGCAGCCTCACGCACGTGCCATGCCTGGCCCACGTCTTTAATTTGGTGGTTCAGCGCTTTCTGAAAAGCTACCCACGCTTGTCAGACCTGCTCGTAAAGGCGCGCCGGCTCTGCGCACATTTCCGCAAGTCCAACACGGACGCTGCCACCCTGCGCACCCTGCAACATCGGTTTAATCTGCCAGTGCACCGACTGCTGTGCGACGTGCCCACACGGTGGAACTCTACGCTCCACATGTTGGCCAGGCTCTATGAACAGCGTAGAGCTATAGTCGAATACCAACTCCAACATGGGCGGCGCAGTGGGAGTCAGCCTCCTCAATTCTTTTCAGAAGAGTGGGCCTGGTTGGCAGACATCTGCCATGTCCTTGGTAATTTTGAGGAGTCTACCCAGGTGGTGAGCGGCGATGCTGCAATCATTAGCGTCACCATTCCTCTGCTATGCATCTTGAGAAATTCCCTGCAAAGCATAAAGGCAGCTGCTTTGCGCTCGGAAACGGGGGCGGTGGAAGACAGTATGCCGCTGGATAGTCAGGGCACCCTCCTGTCTATTTCTCAGCGCGTACAGGAGGAGGAGGAGGAGCATGAGGAGGATGAGGAGGAGGGGGAAGAGACAGCTTGGCCCGCTGCTGACGGTACACCGGCTGATTGCCTGTCATCCTTTCAGCGTGTATGGCCTGAGGAGGAGGAGGAGGAGGAGGAGGATCCTGAAAGTGATCTTCCTAGTGAAGACAGCCATGTGTTGCGTACAGGTACCCTGGCACACATGGCTGACTTCATGTTAGGATGCCTTTCTCGTGACCCTCGCGTTGCACGCATTCTGGCCACAACGGATTACTGGGTGTACACACTGCTCGACCCACGCTATAAGGAGAACCTGCCCACTCTCATTCCCGAAGAGGAAAGGGGTTCGAGAGTGTTGCTATACCACAGGACCCTTGCGGACAAGCTGATGGTAAAATTCCCAGCCGACAGCGCTAGTGGCAGAAGGCGCAGTACCGAGGGCAAGGTAGCAGGGGAGGTGCGGAGATCGAGCAGCATGTACATCCCAGGCAGTGCAACAGTCTTTAAGGGCTTGGACAGCTTTATGGCTCCCCACCAAGACTGTGTCACCGCTCCCCAGTCAAGGCTGAGTCGGCGGGAGCACTGTAAAAGGATGGTGAGGGAGTACGTAGCCGATCGCACGACCGTCCTCCGTGACGCCTCTGCCACCTACAACTACTGGGTGTCGAAGCTGGACACGTGGCCTGAACTAGCGCTGTATGCCCTGGAGGTGCTTGCTTGTCCTGCGGCTAGCGTCTTGTCGGAGAGTGTGTTTAGTGCGGCTGGGGGAATCATCACAGATAAGCGCTACCCGCTTGTCAACCGACAGTGCCGACAGGCTAACACTCATCAAGATGAACAAAGCCTGGATTTCGCCAGACTTCTCTTCTCCACCAGCGGACAGCAAGGATACGTAAGCAATACGTAGGCTGCACCCGCGGATGGAAGCTACGTTCTCTCTCACCATCCAAAACGGGGACATTTCTGCTTCATCAATCTGTGTCTAATATTCCTCCTCCTCCTCCTGCTCCTCCTCCTGAAACCTCACGTAATCACGCTGAACGGGCAATTTTTCTTAGGGCCACAAGGCTCACTCAAATAATTTTTCTGAACAATTTTTAAAAGTTTCAATGCGCTTAAAAGCGTTGGAACTTTAACTTGAACCAATTTTTCGTTACACTGGGCTGCCTCCAGGCCTAGTTACCACTTAAGCCACATTAACCAAAGCGATTAATGGGTTTCACCTGCCCTCTTGGCTGGCCATGGCCAATTTTTTGGATGTACATTAGTACTGTTGATACAGCAATTTTTGTGGGCCCTCGCCTACAGTGTAATCAAATTAATTTTTAGCCCACCTGCATTACAGCTGACGTTACCTCAGCTGTGTTGGGCAATGCAATGGGATATATTTATGTACCGCCGGTGGCTTCCTGGCACCCACCCAGGCAGTGGGTCCACAGGGAATTATAAATGCATCTGTTTCCACTTGTAAAGAACCCCAGTCTGACTGGGGCATGCAGTGTGGGCCGAAGCCCACCTGTATTACGCACGACATTACTACCTCAGCTGTGTTGGGCAATGCAATGGGATATTTCTATGTACCGCTGGTGGCTTCCTGGCACCCACCCATGCTGTGGGTCCACAGGGAATTATAAATGCATCCGTTTCCACTTGTAAAGAACCCCAGTCTGACTGGGGCATGTAGTGTGGGCCGAAGCCCACCTGCATTAAGCACGACATTACTACCTCAGCTGTGTTGGGCAATGCAATGGGATATTTTTATGTACCGCCGGTGGGTTCCAGGGAGCCACCCATGCTGTCGGTCCACAGGGACTTCACAATAGGGAGTTGGACCTGGCTGTGACTATTTATAAAAAACCGCGGTCTGACTGGGGCATGCAGACACCTTGACAGAATGAATAGTGTGTGGCACATAGGTTCCCCATTGCTATGCCCACGTGTGCAGCTCCAGATGGAGGTGGCACAGGATTGGATTTCTCATTGCTTCTGTACAGCATTGTGGACTATCGGCCCGCCCCTTTTATGGGGGGGTCGCTGCCTAGCCATGCCAACCCTCTGCAGTGTGTGCCTGCTTTTCCTCTGGCAGACGCACTTATAAATAGACATGAGGGTGGCGTGGCATGAGGGCAGCTGAAGGCTGGGCAGGGACAATTTGGTGTACGCTGTGGACACTGTCGTGCGGGGGGGGGGGGGGGGGGGTTGGGCAGCATCTAACCCAGGAGAAGTGGCAGCGGAGTGTCATGCAGGCAGTGATTGTGCTTTGTTGGAGGTAGTGTGGTGCTTAGTTAAGGTATGCATTGCTAATGAGGGCTTTTCAGAAGTAAAAGTTTTTGGGAGGGGGGGGGCCCACTCTTGCCGCTATTGTGGCTTAATAGTGGGACCTGTGAACTTGAGATGCAGCCCAACATGTAGCCCCTCGCCTGCCCTATCCGTTGCTGTGTCGTTCCCATCACTTTCTTGAATTGCCCAGATTTTCACACAAGGAAACCTTAGCGAGCATCGGCGAAATACAAAAATGCTCCGGTCGCCCATTGACTTCAATGGGGTTCGTTATTCGAAACGAACCCTCGAACATCGCGGGAAGTTCGTTTCGAATAACGAACACCCGAGCATTTTGGTGTTCGCTCATCTCTATTCAACACCAAATCGACAAAGGCACAAACCTTTGTAATCCAATTTCTAAGTCCAGTCCAGTCCTGAGGAGGGTGGCTTAAGCAAACATACTTTTTCTTGAGTGGGTTTTGCACCACAGCCCTGGAATACATAGCCCCGCTGTAGCTCCATACTACAGACGAGGTTTACATCATGGACCTGAAGACTGCAGCTTTCCTGTATACCACTTCTCCTGCAGTAACGTATTCCAAGAAGGGGATGTGCGCTTCTGTTCCATAAACCAGTTTAATAGTTTACACTACACTCTCCTCTAACCCAAACTGAAACTTATAGAAGGTTACAAGAACTTGTAGATTTTTTTTAGTTTTGCTTTGCCACAGCTGAAAGGAAATGAGTTACTGGTTTGTTCTATGCCTCTCTCTATACTGTGCAAACCACCATCTTCAAGTCTGTACACCCATGCAATGTACAACATATTTAAAGAGCCACTGGGGTGATTTATTTCCATTCACTATGTAACTATCCCTCCAGTATATATGTCGGTTAGTGTTATCTTGGTTAGTTATTCCTTTCTGTCTGAGACTCCTGGCCTCTTTTTCCTCGGATGGTCATATGATCTCAATGCTGGCCAGTTTAGATCTACTTGGGGTTATGTATTCAATTTCAAGTCAATATCTCAGTTTTTGTGATGCTCTTGAATGGATCTGTCACAGAAACTGCCTAGAGGGGGGTGTACACTCTTCTGTCACAGTTACTGATGATGATCACACAGCTCCTGTCACATAGTTATAATAGAGGAGATCACAGCTCATCCTCCTATACAGTATACTGTGGCTTATTTAGGTGAATATAGAAGGTAATGACAATGAAGCTGACTCCCAGCAGGCAGAAATGGTACAACCTGTAGCTAATGCTGTGCTGATTCATCCTGGTATTGATATGAAAGTGAAACTAAAAACTCTCAAGATGGTGGCTAATAAGTATCAGACAGGAGGCTACATTTCAATACACAGAAGAGACCTCCAGAGTGTGACAGATGACGAGTGCAAGGATGGAAAAATGTGTTTTTGCCAGAGGGCCCATTACCCCTTTCCAATCCAATTTTGGATTTAGGGTTTCCTAAAAGGCTTTCTCTTTTTGCTGTTATACAATGGTGCCATCTGCTGGCTAAAACCAGTGTTTTTGTGCCAGAGAGCCTCCGAGAGCAGAGTGGCTGGCAATAGACGGTAAGAATACCCTGTCGGATGTCTTCTGTACAAGCTTCAATCAGAATGTAGAAGACATCAGACAGCGGATTGAAAAGGGTTAAAGACACAGTTATATTATCTCTCAGATGTTATTTATGGGTCACTACACCGATGCAGATTTAAATTTTTTGACTGTATGCTAATCAGATTGTGTCCTGGTGCTGGAACCCCAACTGATCGGCTTGAAACTGTGAGGGAACCTTGGATCAAGTGTTCAATTCCTCTGCAGTGCCACCACAGGAGAAATAAAGCATTACACAATTCCCATTGATGTCCAAGAGATGACCTCCACTCTGATAAAGTCGATTAACTTCAATAGTTAAAGGGGTTGTCCCGCGCCTAAAGAGAAAATTTTTTTTTTGCCCAGTCCCCCAGTACCTGTAAAGGAATACTGCTGCCAGGTGTTATTAAAAAAAAAAAAAAAATCCCTTACCTGAATCCCCGTTCAGCAACTTTAGAAAATCTTCTTTCCAAGATGGCTGCCGCTGGTCTTCTCCCATGGTGCACCACGGGTCTTCTCCCATGGTGCACCATGGATGTTCTTCTGCTGTCTGAGCTCCAATGCCGATTCCAGCCACCTCATTGGCTGATCGGCACCACGTGATGGGGGCGAAGCTATGTGATGACTCTGAGAAGGGGGAGGAACCAGGACGCAGCTCGTGAGCCTCTGACCATCCAGAAGAGGATTCCTCTCTGCGCAAGCGTGACTGTTCCGGTGACCAGAGAAGAAGTTTGGTCGTCGCCATGGAGACGGGGACGCCAGCACCGGGAGGGGGTAAGTATATAACTTCTGTATGGCCAATATTTAATGCACGATGTATATTACAAAGTGCATTAATATGGCCATACAGAAGTGTATAACCCCACTTGCTTCTGCGGGACAACCCCTTTAACTCCAAAGCCAACGTTTTCCGGAGTCGATGCTTTGATCCTTTCGGCACATGACACTTTTGTTGTATTAATTTCTAAATTTACATTTGTAAGTTCTTTCTATGAAACCTTTTGTTTTCCCTAACAGTTTGCATTGCTGCGCTTAATGAGTTTATCATGTTTCCAGTAAATTATTTGAACATGTGCAGATGCGACAAACATTTCAAAAAGGCCCATTGTTTTCGTTTTAATCATTTTCTCGCTTCATCATTTTACTAACGAGTCATCTTGAATGATGTCTCATTAAAACAGCAGAGTGTCATAATCGTAGGCATTAAGAAATTCAGTTTTATATAAAAGGAAGACCTCGCTTCATAAGCCGCCAACAGAATTTTTTTTCTTAGCAAGAGGGGCTCAGGATTACATCCTCCGATACTGCCTACAAAGACGAATCGGCACACGGGAGGCAATAACGGCCTAGACTAACATTATGCAAATCAAAGGTTTGCAACTAACATTTGGTGGGATAGAATCATTGCAGAGAAAATCTCATGGAAGATTGGGTTCCTCCAAATCTATGACATTGCCTTGACTAAAGAACATTCTTTTGATTAAAAACCATCCCGCGACTTAATTTTTTTTCTACAAATCCTTTGTCAGGTTACAAGTGGGTACAATACGAGGCAGAAGATGCGTCTTGCAGACGATTCGTGTTTAGCTAGAAATAAACAAGAGGGAATGGAGTGTAATTCAAAGTCCAATCACCTGTGAAGGTAATATATGTTGTAGCATTGTATATACAAATAGGCTCCTGATGACACGGCTAATGAAGTCATGGCTCGGCAAGAAGATGGAATTCATACATTATGTGAAAAGACTGCATGCAGAGAGAGACGCTCGGATTTCCAGGTTTGTGAAGTTCAATGGTTTTATTATAGAAATGTCTTGTTGGGGCTGCAGTAATAAGGCACACATGCTGTACAGGCACTGGCAAGAGAACTGGATGTATGACAGGGATAGGCTACATTACCGGTAATCCTGCATCCAACGGTCCAGCCATTTCAATGACCTTGGATTATTATCACAGTGACATAATAATGAAATGGAAAAATATCCTATATCTTTTACCGAAAATGGACAATTAATAAAAATCTGATAGAATGGAACTTGTTTCTGGAGTCCCACAAAATCAGATGCAATTAAGGGACAATTTTACATTGTTGGTGTTTTTTTTTACAACTTTTTGGGCAACTGGCTATCTACCATTAGAGTTAAAGGGCTATTCTGTGACTTTTCCTCTTCCTATCCGCAGGATAGGTCATCAATAGTTGATTGATAGGCGTCTTCCACTTGGTTTCCCTGCGGATCAGCTGATTGCCGAATCCACGGTCAATACATTGGGCTGGACGTGGTCACGGAGAAAGTGTAATAGCTAGCTTCACTCCCATTGAAATCAATGGGGATGATGCCTTCTATTACGCTGCCAGGTCTGACTGCAATGAGAAGCTGGAAATGTAATAGGAGGCATTGCTTTCATTGATTTAGATGGGAGTGAAGCAGTCTATTACATTTTTGGCCCTGATCACTGTTAGTGCAGTGGGCCGATTGATCAGCTGATTTGGGGGGATCCCAAGCAGCAGATTTTGAGGATAGGTTATTATCAGAGATAAACTCCTGGAATACCCCTTTAAAGTCTCATCAAGACAACCCCTATCCATAAATCCTTTAACAGTATATGGACATCATGGATGGGGATTCTTAAGCGAGTATTTCCTATCAATGTGCCCTCTAAATGGTGCTTGCACTCAACAATGGCGCCCCATAGTGCTGCCACACACCATGATGGTTTCTCTACTCAGTAGTGATGCCACCTTAATGTCCCCCACTCTGTACTGGTGCCCTTACTCAGTAATGGTGTCTCTTAGTGCCACCAGTTGATTATGGCGCAGCCATTCAGTAATGGTTCCTCCTAGTGCCTCCATGCGGTGATGGTGCCCCCGTTTAGTAAAGATGTCCACTCGGTTCTTCCCTTGCACTCAGTAATAGTGCCCATTTACTGTTTTCTACACAGGAAGCATTTTAATAAAAAAAATATGATAAGGCTACTCACCTAGGCCCATTCCCATGACAAACAGAGGTGCTTAGTGTCTTCAGCCTATGAGTGAGATGTCAGGATAAGATCCCAGCTTGGGCCAACACAATGCAATGATGTCATCATGCAGGCCAACTCAGGAGTCCAAGTGTCTCATACAATGTAGGCCCAAAGTGGCCTGTAGCTTATAAGAGTAGGGGGTGGAGTAGGGAGTTGATAGCTCTGTGTCCCACCATAGAATTCAACTGTTTCTGCATCTTGAGGATGCAGATTCAGTTGCATTTTGCAGTTGCCCAGAGATCTTGGGCACTTAGCCAAAAATCTGAGGCTTGCATCCCAGATGCTCAACCTCTCCATTCTGGCTAATAGAGCGAGGACCTAAATGGAAATCTCTTCCTTTAAAGTCCATATTGCCAAACAGGGCATATGGACAAGAGTTGTCTTGAGCCAACTATTTTAAGTTTTATTCTATGTTCTGTTTTATAATGTCCTCCTATCTAGAACATCTAACAATCTAACACCTAGCAGATCCAAATTAATGCAGAATACAACTGAATTCTGCTAGCAGACCATTACTTTTGCATTAAGAGCCATTGTGATGGGACATTGGAAGGGGGTAGGTGAGGTGACTATCTCAATGCTAATGTTTTTGCAGCTCATGAACCTAGCTGTTCTCCTTAAATACCATATTTCTCTCCTGTAAATGATATAGTACATCTACCTACACTGCTGCATTTTATGTATTCTTCTCTCGAGGACTCTGCAAATCAATACCGTCTTATTGATATTTCTCTTTACATTAACAGAATGAGATTTTGGGTTAAAATGTGACAAGTGCATTAAATCAGATCTGTTTTCTTGGTGCAAGAGACACGCTGTGTAGTTTATTACAAATGTAATGTTCTTGTATGGCAGATGAGGCCACAGGAAAGATGAATGTGAGTAATGCAAAGATAGTATAATTCTAAGCACAACTTAAAGGTGAAGTTATAATTTGGAAATCCTGCGTCTATCCATATTACAACAATGTGGCTTATAGGGTAGAGACTATTTTCTGAATCATCCTGTTATCTCCCTAATGTAGAACAAAGGCTATTTATCCAAAAATCATAGAAAGAGCCATGCATCCCATAGGGGTACTGTAGACTATGTGTTTGCTATAAGATATTGGAGATAGGGTGTCCAGTGCTGGTTGGTTGCATTTCCTTTGTTACTGGGTAGCGAGTACCTTGTGTAGGACTCCCTACTCCATTGTTAGCAAACAACTGATTGGAGAATTGGCCCAAGAGTCATGGAAAGGTTATAGAGAGGAAACATGGCACCATTATGGGGTCTTCCTGAGAGCTGGAGCTTACTCTGATGTGTCCTTTCACTGCAACACCACTACACACAACACACTAACCCAAAATGGTGTCAAAGTCCATCAGCTTCCAAAAGAGCTGCTTACAGTCACCTGAGCCCTTTGTAGGAGTGTATTAGACAGAATGGTCAGTAGGGGGCTGTAGACAGGCATTTTGATACCTGAAGTGAGGGAAAACACCTGTGGGTGTGGCAGGAAGTAACATAAAAGGAATAGTTTCTGCCACACATTTAGGGGGAAAGTAAAACAGATAGCTCAACAGAGCTGAAAGGGCTTCAATCCAGAGGTCTGGTGGGGACCAGTAAAAGGCCCTGAGTATGACAAGGAAGATGCCTCTAGACTAATAACCTGGAGTAAAGGCCCTGAGTCTGACAGGGGGGACGCCCTTAGACCCATACCCTGGTGGGGTATAGATTTTGTTGTTTGCTGTGTACATGGAATAAATGCTGGCAGGCACCAGAATCACAAAGTAGTACAAATCTGGAGCCTTTATGTACATGTTCCAACCATTCAGATGAAAGATTGCAATTTGATAGGCGAGTAACCCCAACTTGCCACACTTTTTAAAGAAGCAGACTAGAAAACAACATTATTATCAAAATAATATAACTCTGGCAAACAATACCGGGGTATCAGGAGCATTCTCTCCTAACTAAATCCACGGCATAAATGACTTTCTAGGTCTTGCTTGTAGAGTTGAGCGAACGTACTCTGCCGAGTTTGATGCTCGTTCGAGTATTAGCGTACTCAATGGTGGTCGTTACTCGAACGAGCATCATGCTGTGTTCGACCCCGCCCCAGTTTTTGGCTCTTCCCCACTTTGACATGCTTGTTTTGGTCCCTCCCCCCACCCCGCGACACAGTGCGCGTGTCAACGGCAAATTTTTTGGCTGGCAGGGAGAGAGGGAGAGAAAGAGAACACAAACCAAAAAAAAAAAAGCTCGGGACCCGGCGGCCCACATACAAAAATGCTCGAGTCTCCGATTGTAGTAAATGGGGTTCATTACTCAAGTAGAGCTCTCAAATTTTACGAAAAGCTCAACTCGAATAATGAGGACCCAAGCATTTGGGTGCTCGCTCATCTCTACTAAGCAGCCATTTTTATCCCCTCCAGCATTTGCCCCTCCTCAGCACCACGCAAGCCCACACTCTAGAACCTCTAGACCTCACCACTCTCCAGCAGCCTCTGGTCTCTCTCATTTCACCCATATAAAGATGAGTCTGCTTCTACAGGTTAGCAGGTTCCAACCTAGCACTGCACAGAAACTCAGCATACCAGTCTGGCACCTTAACTGAATCACTGCACTTTATCAGCATGGTGCCAAACCTCCTCTTTATATGCAGTACTTCATTGGCATTTATCCTTCGTCAGCACCAGGCTCTTCCTGGTCAGTTCACCATACCTCCCCTGCAACTGTCTACCAGAAAACCATCACTCCTTCATACAATCACAGGATGACACCTTATTTCCTTACATATAACAATGGGCTCACACTTCGAAGCTAATTCCATTCATGTGCCAATTATTAACTTTTTTGGAATTAAGTGGTTCCAATCCCAAACAATGACTGAAGAAGCTCTTGGGTTACATAAGGACTTGCAGGAATATCTGGTAGTTACCCAGCACGTGATGCCAATTATTTTACATTGAGTTTAACATTTTGCATGGCGATACAATAATCTGTCAGTTATGTGTCCTTCTTTCTCATCCTAGTGAAGTCAGTGACAGTAGGTAAGCAATTCCTAATCTGAAAAGCAAACAAAGAGTCTGCTCCAGGCTGACAAAGTGAGTCTCTAACTCACGTCGAGCTGACAGCCCGAGGCGCACTCTTTGTTTGAGAGTACCCTATTTCTTATAGATAATGTGAGCTTTCTCCAGGTAATCAGATTCCATCTCTCAAAAGAACATAAAGGAACTTGAAAGGTAGAAGGAAACTGAACAATTTCAACTTGAGAAATAGATTTCATTCATTCCATATCCTCAAACAGACATTGCATCTCCTTGGAGTATATTACAACTTTTTGTTTTCGTCTTCACGTACCACCAGAAATCCACCAGAAATTCCGAGAGGAGCAATAAAAGAAAATTACATTTTGCTCCTGCCATCGATAAGGATCCTAGCTCAGAGACCAAACTGATCTTATCTCCTGGTAGGTTTCAATGACTCAAGTATCGCTCATCTTGACGTGGTTCGGTGTGACGCTCATACTCCCTGCCAGCATATCTCTGCTGAATACCATATTATGGCAATTGGCACAAGCTAATGACTTCACCACAGAAAAGCTATCTGAATGGTCCTGGCCATCCAGACATTGTCTGAACCTCACATTAATGTTCTTGACTTCTCTTGAGCTCACCCCACCCTTGCTCCTTTGGATTCTTGCCTGAGACCTTTCTTAATAGACTCTTCAATATTTACCCTTTTCCTGTCTTTTGTCTATATCTCAGATATTCCTCAGTATGTCTGTATCATTCTGACTGCTTCCCTGAGATTGACCTTCTCATCTGTAGCATTTCCTCCAATAAACTTGCCAGCAATTGATGATGAATCCGGCGTTCACAACCAGAGCACCGTCCGTAAAAATCCAAACAACTTATTAAATTTAGCTAGGAAATCCGTAGCATTCAGTAATGATTACATTAAAGGGGTTGTACCGGAATTGCAAGTTATCTCCTATCAACCAATCCCAAGATTGGGATCCCATGTCCCCCCTCTTCATCACTACAGGCTTACTGCACCCCGCAGTGAAGAGGAGACTGAATGGAGTGCCGGTCGCACAAGTGCACTGTTGCTCCATCCATTTTCAGTGCTACTGTCAAAGATAGCCGAGTGGCAAGCATTCGGGTATTGCCATCAGCCCCATTGAAAAAAACAAAGGGCCAACCATGCATGTTGGGCCAGTGATTCATTCATTCTGACATCACTGTTAGAGGAGCGACAGATTAAGGGGGACATGGGTCCATCGCTCTTGAGATCCGTGAGGGTTTCAGTGGTGGATAGGGCAGAACTTGCAATTCTGGTAAAAATCCTTTAAAACAGGTGAATGGATATGAACTGTGAAACCAGGCAGAGACCAGAGTGGCGCTGTTTCTGTAAGGAAAGACATCTAATCTATTGCAATCCTTTCAACTGGTTATAAATTGCATCCATATGATTGCATGTAACCAAACAGGTACGCAACTCAATAAACCTCATGGCTTTTAGCTTTATGTATCTAGTCACACTGCAAGGCCTCTTCAAATATTGGATATTGACTCATAGGGTATCTACCTTCCAAGAGATGGTGTTGTGGGCGAATATTCCATCACTCATTTGCATAGCCTTTTCCCAGGGAGCATTGCATGATCTATAAGATTCCCTACAGAACCTGGACTCATGGTCATGTCCTCTCACCTAGTCATTGCCTTTCTATACCATAAAACTGTAATTCTGGATCACTTATAAAATCTACCTGCAGTTCTGTGCAATATCTCAGATAATGCAAACATCATGCCAAATGACCAGCCCACCTTTGATATGTCTGTAGCACTGTGCTCACTCAGCCTCATATAGTAAATTGTATAGAAGTCCTCCGATATGAATAATTGATAGAAGTAAATTGCAATTCAACTAATTAGAAGAAAGACCTTTACTAAAAGAATAGGTAATAAGTGCTCCCTCTCCCCAAATCACAAGAGATGAGTAAACAGCCACATTCAGACCATGGCATAAATTTCTTAGTATGAATCAATGCAATGGCCGCTTGTTTTTCGGAAAACTCTACAACACGTTTACATCTTCATATAAAGTAATGTATGTCTATTGTCCGCTAGAAGATCTTCGATTCCTCCTACGTGTTAAGTGCAATTTTATTTCTACTGCAGCCATATGTTTAACTTACATTGTAAAGTATAGCTTCCCCGGCTGATCAAAGCCTCACAAAAGCGCAGTAAAATAACAGTAATCAAAACTCGGGTGTGATCTTAACCGAAATGTTGAAAAATGAGATGTCAAAGTCGCAAACGTAATATGAAAATAAAACACCACTAGATGTATCCAGGGTTTTGTTATTTTAGGTTCTCGGAGACATTAAAGTGAGCAGCTTATTTTCTTTCCATCATTCCACCCTAGAAGGTCAACATGGTGCGAATTTACTCTAAAATAAACAGCTCCGGATAGTGAGATTGATAGGTCTTTGCTCAGATGGTCACAAGAAGACCTTACGGGAAGTGAAGCTACAACAATCCTCACAGGCCAGAGAAAGGTTAATTTACATTCCATCAGAAACTCATCAAGGCCCAGCTGACCACAAAGGTCAGAAGGATATGATATGATAGAAGGGAGGATAGGATCCTTCAAGATAATAGCAAGTTTTATGGACAGTGAGGCCTTAAAGTTTGTTGGTACCAATAAGAACCGTCCCAGCTGTACATTCATCGCTTGAGTAATCCCGCTAAGTGGCATTTCCAATCTCCAAAAATAATAGACATCAAGATTATAGTTTTACCATAGTGGGAGGACATGTGTGAAGAAAGAGAAAGCAGAACTTTGGGGTGGTTGATTAGTACTAGAACTTGAAGACATAGAGAAAGAAACTTGTGTGCTGGATCAACATGTAACCATGAAGATGAATTGTTGACCTGTTGACTAGTCTATACTCCACGTTCTATTGTAAGGGTAGATAGTGAAATTAATAGGTCTTTGCTTAGATGATCACAAGAAGACCTTACGGGAAGTTAAATTACAACAATCCTCACAGGCCGGAGAAAGATTAATTTACATTTCATTGGAAACTCATTAAGGCCAAGCTGACCAAAACAGGTTAGAAGAATATGATATGATAAAAGCAAGGATAGGATCCTTAAAGATAATAGCACCTTTTATGGGCGGAAAGGCCTTAAAATGTGTTGGTATCAATAAGAACTGGCCCAGCTGTATGTCCAAAGCTTGAGAAATGACTTTACTTAGGACATCTAGCCTCCAAAAATAACAGACCAAGATTATGGTTTACCATAGTAGGAAGATAGGTATGAAGTAAGGAGAAGGCATAACTTGGAGGTGGTTGAACAATATTAGAACTTGAAGACAGAGAAAGAAACTGTTGCGTAGAATCAATGCCTAACAATGAAAATGACTTGTTGACCAGTCTACACTCTATGATCTATGGTAGAGCTTTTCTGTTGCAGAATCATAGATCGTGATACTGAAGTCAATTTCCTGTTTTGTAACATTGCCTCTTCCAGTGACGCAGTTCAACTGCAGTTTTGATAATAAAAGTTATGATGAAGCTGTGTGATGAAAAATATTAAATTATTACTCCCTACAAGTCTACAATATATTTGGCCTTAAAGGGGTATTTCCAACACAGATATTTATGGTAAATCTACAGAATATTCAATAAATGTTAGAGATGAGCGAGCACCAAAATGCTCGGGTGCTCGTTACTCGGAACGAAATTCCCGCGATGCTCGAGGGTTCGTTTCGAGTAACGAACCCCATTGAAGTCAATGGGCGACCGGAGCATTTTTGTATTTCGCCGATGCTCGCTAAGGTTTTCATGTGTGAAAATCTGGGCAATTCAAGAAAGTGATGGGAACGACACAGCAACGGATAGGGCAGGCGAGGGGCTACATGGTGGGCTGCATCTCAAGTTCCCAGGTCCCACTATTAAGCCACAATAGCGGCAAGAGTGGCCCCCCCCCCCCGCACTGTCAGCGTAAAGATCGTTCTCCTCTGCCATAGCTGTAACAGCTGTAGCAGAGAAGAACGATGTTTGCCCATTGAATTCAATGGAGCGGCAATACAGCCGCTCCATTGAAAGCAATGGGCTGCCGGCGTGCGCGGGGTGAATTGTCGGGAAGGGGTTAAATATATAACCCCTTCCCTGCAATTCATCCAGAAATGTGTAAAAATAAAAATATATACCGGCGTATAAGGCGACGGGGCGTATAAGACGACCCCCCAACTGTCACCTTATACGCCGGTAATATAGCGGAGCAAAGAATAAAAAGCATTACTTACTTCTTCAGACGATCTGCGGCGCTGCTGCAGGATGTCGCTCCCTCCTGGTCCACGGCAGACTATTGCTTTCTCTACGAAAGGCTTGAAATCCCCGCCTCCGGAACCACAGCCAATCACAGCCATTCAATGACATCATTGTCATTGGCTGTGATTGGCTGAAGGCACATGTCTTTCTGGAGGCAGGGATTTAAAGCCTTTCGTAGAGAAAGCAATAGTCTGCCGTGGACCAGGAGGGAGCGACATCCTGCAGCAGCGCCGCAGATCATCTGAAGAAGTAAGTAATGCTTTTTATTCTTTGCTCCGCTATATTACCGGCGTATAAGGTGACAGTTGGGGGGTCGTCTTATACGCCCCGTCGCCTTATACGCCGGTATATATTTTTATTTTTACACATTTCTGGATGAATTGCAGGGAAGGGGTTATATATTTAACCCCTTCCCGACAATTCATCCCCGCGCACGCCGGCAGCCCATTGCTTTCAATGGAGCGGCTGTATTGCCGCTCCATTGAATTCAATGGGCAAACATCGTTCTTCTCTGCCACAGCTGTTACAGCTGTGGCAGAAAAGAAGGATTTGTCTTCTATATGTTCTCAATGGGGTCGGCGCTGCTGCCGCTGGCCCCATTGAGCGCATATACAGAAGATTTATGGCCTTTAGAAGGACCGTTGGGGTTCTTGAAGCCTATAATAACTCCTAACACTCTCCCTATAGCAGCTCCAACACGATAGAACTTTCCCTGAACTAATGTCAGAATGCATCCGTAGCGAGCCGCGGGAGGGGCAGATTTCAATACTCGGGTGACACCTAATCTCGCCAGCCACTCACAGCAGGGGGGTGGTATAGGGCTTGAACGTTGCAGGGGGAAGTTGTAATGCCTTCCCTGTCTTTCAATTGGCCAGAAAAGCGCGCTAACGTCTCAGAGATACAAGTGAAAGTAACCCGAACACCGCGTGGTACTCGTTAAGAGTAACGAGCATCCCGAACACCCTAATATTCGCCCGAGCATCAAGCTCGGACGAGTACATTCGCTCATCTCTAATAAATGTCTGATAGATGCAGTTCCCAGCTCTATGACATGCATCTATGTGGAGAACAAGGTCCTCAAATCCTTGTTCTACGTAGGGAGGTAGCCACTGTTATCAAGACGGCTAATGAATAGAGAGGTGGAAGCATGCTCAGCTGTTTCAATATTTAAGAGTGAATGAAGAGACCATACATATTCATGACCACCTCTGCATTCATTCTCCGTGTGGCTGAGGCGGTTCCTTCACCCAGATCTGGTTGACCACTGTTCTTAAGATACATTATCCACCAAAAGTAATTGGACACATGAGCAAAAATCAAAAGTAGTATTTATTTCCATATGGTAATACTTAGTGATGCTCCTTTGGCCCTAATGACATTGGAGACTCTCCATAGTATACTGTATACTAGTGTTTGATACATTTCATCTGGTGTTTCCCTTCATTAGTCCTGCAAGCATCTGGTGAATTCTCTCAAATGAAATGGATGCTGTTCATATTTCCTGACCCAGTATTCTAGTTTGACCCAAAGATGTTCAAATATGGTGCAGTCCAGTCTAATCAAGGAACATCCATATCCTCAAACCAGCGTAAAACAGTGTTGGATTTGTGACAAGGCGCGTTGTCTTGTTGGAAGTATGGCTGACCATACCCTGAGTATTGCCACATTGTTGGCAGCACATTATTATCTAGAATGTCAGGGTCACCTCCATGTTCATGGTTCTTGTCACTTCAACTAACGGACCGAGACCATGCCACGTAAAACATCCCCAAACCATTATGGAACCTCCACTGTACTTAACAGTTGGTACAACACACTCAGGCATCCTCCAAACCCAGGTATATCCATCTGATTTGAAGATAGAACAGTGTGATTTGTCAGTCCATAGAACTTACTTCTATTGCTCAACTATCTAATGATGACTCTTCTTATACCATTGTAGACAGGTCTATGTATTGCGCTTTGTGATGGACGGTTTGTGTACAGTGGCATAATCTGCATATCCAAAGCCATGCAGTTCCTATCACAAACTATGGCTGACACCACCAAGAGTCTTCATCTTATGGTTTAGAACACATGACATTCCAATAAGAAATTCTGCTAATAGAGGTGTCCAAATACTTGGGGTAGTATAGTGTAAGTGCGGGTATAAGAGGGGGTACTTGTGTGTATCAGACATTTATGGCATATCCTTTGGATATGTCATTAATCTATGTGTTGGGAATACTCTTTTAAGGACCAAAATATTTTTCTCTATTTGCCGCTTGGCATTCCTGGTATCATAAATCTGACAACACAGCAGTGGTCCCAGGCAATAGACCCATAGAGTTGTACTATCGTTGGCCTCTCCTGAGGAAAGCTGGACAACCCCTTTAATTATTACAGATTGAACACAATAATGTACTTGTGCATATACAAACAGTACACAAGCTGTGGATAGGACAGCTTCTGTTTGAAAATAGATTATTTGTCTCCCTTTGCTGAGAACCCGAGCAATCAACTGCAAACTATGTGAGAATCTGGAAGTAAGTGCTAAATCTGCCTGCAGTGCCACCACAGGAGAAATGAAGCATTGCACATTTTTATTTGAAGTTACTCAACTCTGTGTGTAATCTTGGGTCCTACAAGTCCTTGGCAGTCTTGGCTCTAAGAGATGAAGATCCTGAAAGGAAAATCCTCCGTACTCTATCAACATAAAATTCTCTAATAGGCTATTTAAAGATGGCTTTTCCTAACCAGATAATTCCTTTCTAACACTTCAAAGTGGTAGTTCAGCCTGGTGATGAGATATTTCTGGGCTTTACAACTGTACAAGTCAGGGGGTACAGGTTATTATTGTTTAATTTTAAGTATGATGTTGTCTTTTTAATTGCACTGTCTCTTTTAGGCCTCGGTCAGACGACCATTTTTTGCTGCAATTTGCGGATCGCATGACAGCTGTGCATCCGCAAATCGCGTGACTGGGCCGACGATTTGCCGAAAAATCTGCAGCTTGCAGCATTTTCGGCGAAACGGGCTCGATCAAAGGAGCGCTGTCAGCCGGCTCCATTGAAAGCAATGGGCTGCCGGCGAGCGCGGCATGAATTTTCGGGAAGTGCTTAAAAATATAAGCCCTTCCCTGAAAAACACCCAAAAATGTGTAAAAATAAAAAAAAAAATGTATACTCACCTTTCCGCTGCAGCCGGAGTTCAGCTGTGGCCGTCCGGCAGTTCTCCTGAACTGCTCTGTGTAGTATTCAGCAGCCGGGGATTTAAAATCCCCGCCTGCTGAATGAGCTGCCTCTGATTGGTCACAGCCCTCAGCAATCAGAGGCAGCTCTCACTCACTGATTCATGAATTCATGAATGGGTGAGTGAGTGCTGCCTCTGATTGGCTGAGCGCAGGGACCAATCAGAGGCAGCTCTCAGCTGTCATTCAATAGCTTTCAATGGAGCCGGCTGTATTGCCGGCTCCATTGAATTCAATGGGCGAACATCCTTCTTCTCTGCCACAGCTGTTACAGCTCTGGCAGAGGAGAATGATCTTTATAGTATATGCTCTCAATGGGGTCGGCGCTGCTGCCGCCGGCCCCATTGAGCGCATATATAGAACACAAGGAATCGCAGAACGCAGGTAGGCGTGATCTGCGATTCCTCTTGTCCTATAATTTATCGGACATCTGCATAAAAACGGACATTTGACCGATCCCATTGCGAAGCAATGGTTCTATATATGCACAGATCGCATGCGCATCCGCAAATCGCGGGAAAAAATGGTCGTCTGACCGAGGCCTAAGAGAGCATAAGAATGAAGAGCGGAGCAGAGCAGGGAGGAGCTGTAAGTGGCTTAAGAACTGTCTAGCAAGACAATTATTGCTTATTATTGATCCCGATTAACCAGGCAAGGATTCTTACTAGCAACCATTCACATGGACTTTTTAACATTATTGATAGACTGAGATAACGCTCGATGACTTGGTCGAAAGTTGCATTTTTCCTGTTCTATAGTTAATAAATGTATTGTTTGACCAGCAATGATGATTCTTGATAGTTATGTGAGCCACTACCAGAGCCTCGGGGCTACAGCTGCCAATGAAGCCCACTTCCAGCCCTCATTCGAATCAGTATGACCGGAACTGGGTCATGAGTCTCCTATCTCCCAATTGCCCACATATGAAGCCAAAAGGGACCATAACCTGGCTTGTGGAGCTCAGCCTGGCAATCCATGCTCGGGAATGAGCTCAGCTCTATGCCCGCCAGGCTGATGTTGACAGAGGAAGGCCCAAACCTGCTCCCGGTGGCTCCACACATATAACTAGACAGATCTGCTTTTACGGTCTTTAGAGAAGTTGGGTGACAACCCTTGTGAGGTGGCCCTATCAGTGGTTTCCCAGCTTTCCTAGAAGCCGATATAACCGAGAAAGTCTAAAAGCTGGAAGAGAAGAAGTCTAGGAATGATATTTGCATCTTTATTTTAATTTTAGGTGGACGTTCCGGTTAGTATGTGAACCCTTCCGTGTCCTACTCATGAAGGTGTCTAAGCTTTCCTACTACTAAAAGCCCCATCAGAATACGATCCTGAGCAGATAAGACATAGTTCAGCTGGCTAATATTCACATCAGTTCGCTAAACAATAACATGGCTTGATGGTGATAATATACTTTGCTGATCTCCCACCCCTGCTGTTTCCACTTTATGCAAGCGCAATACTTTACATCAACGCTAATGCAATATTTAACGCGTGATTTAACTCAGCATTCTCAGAAACCATGGCAACAGCATTATCTCCTTAAGGCACACAAATGCTTAAGAACTTATTTAGCAAACTGATATACAGATCATTAAAGTGTATTTTATTTCCTGCAGTTCCGTATATTAAAGCCGAAGGGGGGAGAAAACGTCACACAGCGACTTCAAATTTAAAGTTGGCGCAACACATGGTTAAGAAAAATGTATTATTTCATCACTTCTCTCATTTCCATTTACAAATGCGTTAAATCAAATAGGGTGGGGACGACAGAGAAAAAAAGGTGCTGCCCGAATGAGATACCCGAAGTCTTATGTTCCACAGGATAGGGATAACTTGCTGATTGGTGGGGGTCTCCCCATAGCTGCCATGTATTTCTACCTATTAAGCTGTGCCCGAAGCAGGGCTTAATAGAATGCCTTAAAATTACAGTATGCAGCATACAGTACACTGCAATACTTAAGTACAGTATTGTAGCATATTGTATAAGTAATGAAACTATTGCAAATTCCGGTCCCCTTGGAGGACTAAAAAAAGCCAAAATAAGTGAAATAAAGTTTTTTTTTTAAATTATTAAAAAAAACAATAGTATTACAAGCTTAACCCCTCCCCTTGTCCCATATTTAACGAAAATCAAAAGTAAACATAGCTGGGACTGCCTTGCCTTGAACTTCGAAAAACAAATACCACAATGCCAGAACAGTGGGGTTTTCGGTCCCATCGTCTAAAAAAAAAAAAGTAATAAAAAGTGATGAAAAAGTCACTTGTTCTCCAAAATGGTACCAATAAAAAAGCACAGGTCGTTCTGCAAAAAAACAGGCAGCTGCATCGACAGAGAAATACAAAAGTTATGGCGGTCAGCGTGTTTTAGGAGTAGCACAGAAACGCCATAAAGACATATAAATTTAGTATTTCGTAATTGTACTCACAACAGAATAAAGTCATTCTGTCATTTTTTGTTACAGTGTGTACACCGTAAAAACAAGAACACCCAAAGGGAAAAAAAATGGCGCAACTGCACTTGTTACGTTTTACGCTTAAAAATGTTTTAAAGTTCCGCACGGAAATTCTGCGTCAACTCCACCCCGTGTGAACCCAGCAGCTGCCCAGGATTATGTAAACAAGGCTGGTTTCTTCCGTATACAGTACACAGCGGAGTCTGGTACTGCAGCTCAGCTCCATTGAAATGGATGGGGCTGGGCTGTAATACCATGCACAACCTGTGGACAGGTGTGGCACTGTTTTTAGAAGAAAGTAGCTATTTTTTTCCAATCCTGGAAACCCTTTTTGAATATATTAATGCTATACAATAGCAATGTAATACAAGCATAGTATAATAATAATAATAGTCATAACAAGAATAGCGTTAATGAGTAGTAGTAACCCGAACGCGCTATAGACGGACGCTGCAGCCTTGGATGACACTGTTGCTTTAAAACTATTTAGTCATTTTGCCGTTCCACCAGAGACTGTCAAAATGCGAGCGGCGTGTTCTGTATGATGACCCCTTTCCAGCTGTCAGGCTGATTCTCTATGCATGCAGACATCCTTTGGTTCACAGGCAGTTTGTGCGGGAACAGCTAGCGGTGGCCTTTGTTAGGCAATAAATATCACAGCCATATGTAACAGGGGAAGGTGGGAGATTTCATTTGGAAGCAGCATGTGTTTAAATGAGCAGCGTATTAGCGCGGAAACGCCAATTTGTTTTGTAATATTTGGATTAATAGGATGTAAATCCACAGAAGATCCTCATTTTAAAAATAAATGTTTCTTCGCAACGTCGGAGAAGAGAAGAAGACGGGAAGTTTGCAGAGATTTGTCATCGCGGTGACATCCTGGCGGTGGGGACATTGTAGCTTCGTATCGCTGTTAACAGAATAGACTGCGGTATAGATTGGGGGTGCAAGAAAAAGAAGAAACCTGGAGTCGGGGGGAGGGGGGGGTTAATTGGAGTCGGGGGGGGGGGGGGGGGTTACTCGGGGTGCAGGGGCCCTCAATAGGTTTAAAGTGAACATTTTTGTTTATATAGGTCACTGCCCTTGGAGAACAATAGGCTCTGTCGCTGCAAAAAAGAACATGCTGCGTTTTTTTCTGCGCTCACATATTACGCAATTCTGACACGCTGCATTAGGGAATGTAACTGATAGCCTGCGAGTTTCCACGTATCACACGGATGTACAGCGCACACTTAATCATACGCCCGTGAAAAGATTCGGGGGGCGCAGGGGGTTGCAGAGGGGAGTGAGGGGGGGGGAGAGAGAGCTCCCCCCTGTTCCCCACTGCTACCCCCCGCTCCACCACGCCGCCCCCCGGTGCCCCCCCCCGAATCTTTTCGCCCGAGTAGTCAGTTACTCGAAAAAAGCAGTGCTCGATTGAAAAATCGCCCTAAACGAGTCCGTTCGCTCATCTCTATTTATGATACATTTTTATTTAGCATTTAGTTCATAATTTATTTATTATCTATTTCTTTATTTCTTGTTATGTAGTGTTATCATTTCATTACTTATTATTATACATTTACTTTCCATTACGTTAACACTAGAGATGAGCGAGCGTACTCGCTAAGGGCAATTGCTCCAGCGAGCATTGTCCTTTGTGAGTACCTGCCCGCTCGGAAGAAAAGATTCGGGTGCCGGCGGGGGGCGGGGAGCGGCGGGGAGAGCGGGGAGGAGCGGAGGGGAAATCTCTCTCTCCCTCTCCCCCCCCCCCCCCCCCCCGCTCCCCTGTGCTCACTCCCGCAACTCACCGCTCACCCGCGCCAGCACCCAAATCTTTTCTTCTGAGCGGGCAGGTACTCGCTAAGGACAATACTCGTTCGAGTGATTGCCCTTAGCGTGTATGCTCACTCATCTCTAGTTAACACTATGTTGACAAAAGTATTACCTCCCCAACAATGTTGTCATGCAAAGGGAATATGTAAATTGGATGTGCGAGCATTAGGGTGGGCTCACAAAGACGTATGATTACCGTGTAGTGCGCTGTTTGCCCATGTGATGCACGGTAACTCACAGGTAATCAATTACATATACGCGAGATACAGCCCATTGCTCTCTATATACCTGCATTGTGTATGGCTGCATGTATACGTGCCATTGCGAAACAAAAACAGGTGTACTATGCATGATAATGTGCGTGAGATACTTTGTCATGTACTGTACAATTTTGCCACCAGATATGGCACTACTCCGGCTCCAGAGTTGTATAACACACTGCATGACCCCCGCTTTAGGTATAAAGGGGAGTATCACACAGGCACATCCCAGTTCAGAAGCTTACATCAGAACACCACGAGGTGTAGAGCTGGTAATGGGGTCTTATGGTGGGATGCCACATGAGCAACCAATCAGTAAAGGACATCAAAGCACTTTTAGACCTTCCAAAGTCCACTGTTGGCAATGTCTTCAGAAATTGTGTTTGGAGTGCAGGGACAATTGGTGAAGCCTCGTAAACTGGAGGAATGTGGACAATGAAACCTTGCACATTGTTTGCCAAAAGACTCGCTCCGGAGGTCTCACAGGTCACTGTAACATTCATTAGAACCAGAACCGTCCATCGGGAACTGGATGTGAGGGGTTACCATGGACAAGCGGCTGCACACAAGGCCAACATCACAGCGGTGAATGCACAGAGGTGCCTACGATGGGGTTTGGAGTGTTGTTCTTGGATAGAAGCAAAAGTTGTGGGCAGTATCTTCTGATCAGATGGCCGCACTTGGGTGTGTTGGTTGCCTGAAGAGTAGTTCATACATGATTGTATCGTCCCAACAGTGAAGTTTGGAGGAGGTTCTGTTATGGTATGAAGGGTGTTTCTGCTGGAAAATACTAGGGCCATCGATTATAGTAAAGTCCACACTCAATGCCAATGGGTAGAGAGACATTCTAGACAATGTGGTTTTACCTATGCAGTGGCATTTTGGTACAGCTCCGTTTCTCAACCAACATGACCGAGCACCATGTCATACAGAACATAGTGTTGAGGCTTGGTTTAGGAGCAGAATGTCTGCAGACTTCATTGGCCAGCCCAAAGTCTGGATCTCAATCGCAATGAATATCTTTGGGACAAACTAGAACACCAAATCCATGCACGCTCAACATGTCCGTAATGCACTACATCACTATCTGAAGCTCTTCGGAATGGAGGCAAATTCCGACACACACCTTTGGGAATTTGGTGTAAATCATGTCTAGGAGGCTTACTGCAGTAGTTGAGGCCACTGCAACACATCCGTACTGCAAATCCATCTTACATACATATTACAATATACTCATCTGAAACTAACCTAGTAGCACATTGTTTTGTAATATTTGGGTCAATAGGATATAAATCCATATAAGATTTACTACCATGTTTCCCCCAAAATAAGACAGTGTCTTATATTAATTTTTGTTCAAAAAGGTTTAACTTTTTTACATGTATAGCTGCCTGGACACTATTTAAATTGACTTTTTTAATTAACTGTTAGCAGGGCTTAATTTTGGAGTAGGGCTTATATTTCAAGCATCCTCAAAAAGCCTGAAAATTTTTTTTGCATCCTCAAAAATTCTGGAAAATCATGCTATGTCTTATTTTCAGGGTATGTCTTATTTTCAGGGAAACAGGGTAATATGAAAAAGCTGGGTATATTCACTCCGGTTGGGCATCCACATTGCCAGTCGAAGCGCATTTTTACATAATTTTTAACACACATATTAATTGCACTAAAAAAAAGTCTAAAAACCACATATTGTGAAACAGCAGATTTGGCAGGGTGGTTTTCAGCCAAGTGGTTTCTATGAATGAAACAAATGATTTCACAATGTTTCGGCTGTAGAAATAGCTAAATTGAAAATGCCACAAAACCGCAGTGTTTACAGGTAAAAAGCATGCGGTTTTAATATTGAGATTTTTCAGTGCAATTCATGCAAATAAGGAAGATGGAACAATGCCTCTGCAGCGCCACCTATTGGAAGGCAACATTCCTTCAAATCAATGTACAACTTTTTAACAGGTCTGTAAAACAATGATTGGGAATAGGAAGCCAAGCCAGAAAACCATACACAGACAGCCCTTCCAGGGTGTTTGCCCCTCACCCCCCGACCCACTCACCCCTAGGTGTCTCCACACACTTTTCGGGTGCTCTCCTTAACATGCTCATCAAAAACACTATAGAGACAGCATATAAACACTATACAAATGTGCTATAGGTGCCAAATGGCAACCTAGTCTGATAAAAGTGTAATTATCAGAACATTTCCTTTTACTAGGAAAATTGTAATTTCCACAGATTTCCTGTTAACTACTCTGACAACAAGTCTATTAAAGGGATTGTCCAGGTACAATATCATTTTTGAATGGCAGGTACACAGGGCCAGAGCTTTAACCATCCGAAGTCCCACCGATTCAGTGCTGCAGACCCATGATCCTCCCAGTCTTTGTTTTGGAACGAACATCACTGACTGCTGGAGCCAATCAGAGGCTGCTGCATCGCCCTTCCCGGGATGCAAGGACTGCTGCTAGAATGGGTAGTGATGCTGCAGCCTTTGATTGGTTGCAGCGATCATCCGGTGTCCATTCGAAACAATGACCCGGAAAACCATGGGGCTGCAGCTGGGTCACGGGGCTTAGGTCAGGTAAGTACTGCTCATTTTGTCATTTTAAGCCCTATGCACCTGTCAATAAGAAATGATATTGTAACCGGACAACCCATTTAAGGATTTGCTATGTGAGCATCTCCCTGAACTCAAGTTGTTTGCTAAATCTCTAGGAGATATGCTATAGTCCTTGTATTATTGTCAAAAATGTGAAATATTGGTTGATGCTTTAAAGCATCTGTTTCTGTGTCCCCATGACAATACTTCCTAATTCATTAGTGCTATCAAAGGAATACTAGACCTATGAGCGACCAATCAGATTTCTGCTTGCATTCTGAAAAAAAAAAGATTAATTACTATAAGGCCTAGAACTTCTATGATGGAAGCAGGGAGTATTGCCATGAGGGCACAGATAAAGGCTTATTCCACATGGAGCCTATACGCTCCATATAGGAATTTCATTCAAATTGTTTCTCTTTGTGGAGACGTTGGGAGTCTTGTAGGCCATGCAATGCTCCCTGGGAAAAAGGTATGCGAATGAGTAGATAAAAAATTCCTTTGTCTTTCTATTTGCATACTTTTTCCCCAGGGTGCATTGCATGGCCTACAGGTCTCCCTACGGTCTTGTGGCTCTCTCCACAAGGAGAGAGAGTAACCCCCTGGCTCACATCAATGGCCTCTCACCTAGCCAACCAGACCACTTTTCCTGATGGAGAAGACACAAGTTTTGCTTACATTCCTATTCATATTGCAATGCCTGTTAAAAGGTTGGACATTGTTTTATAAGGTAACTACCTTCCAATTGATGGCGCCGTGGAGGTGTTTTTCCATCTGCATTCGAATTGTTAAGCTATTTAAGGGGATTCAAGTTAAATAGTCTGATAGTCCCCTTTAAAGTGGTGAACCTACCCAATTCTTCCTAATCTGCAGCATTCCTTATATAACCCAACGAAGAAATAACTGTCCCGGTGGTATGTTATAAAGAGGCTGCTTTACCTCTAACGATCAGGCCTGGAGCGCCTCATAGATAAGACCTTGTATTGAAACCACAGACAGTATAGCTGTAACGTTTCCATCATCCAGCCCATACTGGTACCATTCCTTCATTTAACCCTTTCCAATCCACTGTCTGACCTCTGAAGACATTATGATTGAAGGCTGTACAGCTCCAATGTTGGAAGATGTCCGTCGGGGTTCTCTTACTGTATCTTTCCAGTCTTAGAGCCTATCCAACGTGTCACCTCATGCAGTACTGGCTTTAGCCAGTATATAGCGCTGTTGTATAAGAGCAGAAAAAGAGTAAGCCCCCTAGGAAAACCAGGATACAAACTGGATTGGAAAGGGTTAAAGACACATTAAAAATGCAATTACTTTCATTTCTTCAACCTTGCTAACCCAGGAGAACTAGTCTACAGTCATGCTGAGGTCCATTTGACACGCCAGCATACATTGAATGGCCAATTCATTAGAGGTATTCATCTAGTAGTCTGTTAGACTTTCTTTGGCCTTCAGAACCACTGCGATTTATCATTGCATAGATTCCACTAGTTGGAATCATTCTGCAGGAATATTGGCCCCTGCGGACAGGAAGCTGCAAAGTAGATGGAGCTGCTTTCATGGTCTGAGCAGCTGACAGAAAGGGGTCAGCAACTCATGCTGCTTGTGCCAAATTCTGACCTCCCCTCAGCATGGTGCAGAAGAAATCTGGATTCATCTAACCAGACAATGTGACCCAACTTTGCACTCTTTTTCCCACTAGAGTCTCATCTTCCTGTTTTTCAATGGCGCTGGGACTGGCCATCTGCTGTTATAGTTAAGAATGAAGTGTTGTGCATTCACACAAGTTAGTCGGAGCACCAGTGTAGCATTATGCAAATTGCATGACTTTGCATTGCCTCTTCATCAGATCGATTCTTGACATCCTCCTCTGACTCCTTTTCCTCTACGAGTTGTTTCCATCCACAGGATCCCCTTTCAGTGTATGCTTTTTGTCAATCAAACCAATCTTGGTATACTCTCCACACCGCTGTACGAGAAGACCTTACAAGCTCAACAATCAAGTCCCGGCCCAACTAGTCTAGCACCAATGACCCGGCCTGGTTGGCAGTCACTCAGATCGCTGGATTCTCCCATCTAATGTGGATTCACATTGAAACTGATCCATGGAAAACTTGATTTTATCGTGCATTTTGGGTTGACGGGTCTACTGTGTTTCCCCGAAAATAAGACAGTGTCTTATATTAATTTTTGTTCAAAAAGGTTTAACTTTTTTACATGTATAGCTGCCTGGACACTATTTAAATGGACTTTTTAAATTAACTGTTAGCGGGGCTTAATTTTGGAGTAGGGCTTATATTTCAAGCAACCTCAAAAAGCCTGAAAAATCATTTTGCATCCTCAAAAATTCTGGAAAATCATGCTATGTCTTATTTTCAGGGTATGTCTTACTTTCAGGGAAACGGGGTATCTAAAAAAGATTGCATTCAATTTATGTTTATTCTTCATTTATTCTATAAACACATATTAAGAAATGCATTTCACACCCATCGTTGGATCAGTTATGGGCCCACACTGTAGCCCTAGGCGCACCCCCCCCCCCACCCCCCATCCGCTATGATGCTTCTTCACTGCCGTTTCTATACTGTAGTTGTATTTAATCAGATGTGATATCCACAAATCCACGTTCACAGAAACTCATTCTTCATATGTGAGATTTCAAAATGATCTCAGTAAAAAAGCGCCATAAAAGCTACATGACAGGAGATTACGCTGCCGAAGATTTAATCACAGATCTAAAAGCCAACATCTGCTCCCAAATAGATCCAGTAATATTGTGACAGGCCCTTCTACTCTCATTATTAGGATTTTCATTTTTTCTGACATTGGAGAAAATTCATATTTGAGATGAAAAAAATTTAATTTGTCGCTTTTCATCCCTTCTGACTATAATCTCCATTGTTTTTAATAACTTTGCATTTTTTAAGTCTTTCTGATTGTACAGAATTAAATCTATTAGGGCATATGAACATCAGTGAGGGGGGTCTGCTGCTCGGGACCCCCTTTTTCCGAGATGGAACAGGGAGCTCTTCTAGTAGAGCAGCTCCCCCTTTATCCATGCATTACATGGATGGCTGTTCATGTCTATGACGATCCTTCATTCCTGCTGTATTTAGCTAGGCTGTCCTTTAAGGTCATAGTAACATAACGCGTCTCCCTGAAAATAAGACACCGTCTAATATTAATTTTTGCCCCAAAAGAGGCACCGTGTCTTATACTCACCAAGCCAGCGGCATTTGGGTCCCTCGTGCTGGGCTGCAGCAGGCAACAGTGTAACCCTCAGCGCTGACAGAGCACTCTTTTTCTGGCAAAGGAGCTTTGAATACCCCGCCTCCAGCAGGAGAGTGCTGTGATTGGATCACAAGTGCCGTTTGTTCAGCGAATTAGAGCCGGCGCTCGATGAACCAATCACAGCCATTCAGTGATGTAATTCACTGAATTGCTGTGAATGATCGAGTACCGGCTCTGATTAGCTGAGCCACAATGATCGTGATCCAATCACAGCACTCACCTGCTGGAGGCGGGGTATGCAAAGCTCCGTTACCAGAAAGAGAGTGCTCTGTCAACACTGAGGTCTACACTGCAAGCTGCCGCAGCGACGGGACCCAGTGTGAGGGACCCAGATGCCGCTGGCTAGGTGAGTATTGCTGTTTTTTTTTTCATCTAGTGTAGCTAAGGCTTGTTTTTGGGGGAGGGCTTATATTTCAAGCCCACCCCCTCCCCCCATTGATAATCAGGTCAGGGCATATTATTGGGGTTGGTCTTATTTTCAGGGAAACAAAGTAGTAGCTTAGTATGTAAGGTTGAAATAAAACATATGTTCATCTTGTTCAGCCTATACCCCCACCCCTATGTTGATCCAGAGGAAGGCAAAAAAAACAAACCAATCAGGTAGAAGCCAATTTTCCCCATTTAAGGGGAAAAAATCCTTCCTGACTCCAATCTGGCAATCAGAATAATTACCGGATCACCGACCCTTCTGAAGGTGTTAATGATTATAACATATAATATTGTATCACTCAAGAATGGCTTCCAGATCCCTCTTGTACTCTTTTATCGAATTTGCTTATACTGCATTGTTGTTATTTCATTTTATGCACAAAGTATTACTAGTAATCCTAGGATTTAGTTAGCCATAGTTCACATTTCGTAAATTGTTTACTTGTTAATATACTATTATCTACTTGTATTTCCCTGTTCTTAAATAAAAATTATGCATATTTTTGTAACTCTGTCTGCTGCATCATATCCTGAATCTGCGCTGTTACACCACGCACCCTTACCAAATCCACATCAGAGAGAGAAAATTGAGCAATCTGCACAACTTCCAATGAAGCCTGGTCATCATTGCTAGACTTGCTGAGGACAGGATTTCACTGCCAACCTTGTAGGGTTTTCTCATGTAGCATTGTGAAGAGTTTACCCAGATGGAGGTGATCAAGGAAAACATTCAGTGAAAGAGGATCCTGTGGATAGAAGAAAACCCATCAGCAAAATGGATTAGAGGAGGGTACCAGGAATATGTGTCAGTGGAATCTCCAATCTGCCATTCAGTAACACCTGACCTAGAGGTCTTACCTCCTTCCAACCTGTGGTGATCAGCTCTCAAGTTACTGCCCCACCTTTATTCCTAGAGAAATGTAACGGGGGCAACACTCCAAAAGTCCACAGTAGGAGTTAGAATTTTTTAACGGTGACTTACCTGATGTGTTCAGCCTATCCTCCACAGGTTGGTTCAAGATGGTGTTGAGATCAATATAAATCCACTTTAGGTTGGAATCCCTTGTCCTACTTGGGACATCCAAGGATGGAGAAAGTCATGGAACTTCGTGGGTGGAATCCACCCTGGATGAGTATAAACAAACAAAATTTAAAAGAAAGATAAAAGTTCCAGTTCTCTAGAGGTTATATAGATGACATATATCAAAAAAGGTAGCATGCAAAGAAAGGCAATGACACTCACATTTTAAGGGTTCCGAGAAACCCCCTAAATCCCAGATGTGCTTTTGAAATCGGTCACTGGAAGAATGAACTCCATAATCCTAATCCTTATGTGGCACAGAGTGTTCAACCTGTAGTCTCACTACCTGAAGGTTGTGGGTTCAATCCCCATATGGTTCAGGTAGTCGGTTCAAAGTTGACTCATCCTTCTGAGGTGAGTACCTTGCTGGGGGGTAAAAGATGACAAAAAACCAAGCCACTCAGCAAAAAAAACAGTCTGCCAGGAAAATGTTACTATGTGATGTCACCCTAGGAGTCAGTCATGACTCAGTGCTTGTACCACAGGACTTTACGTTAATCTTGGAACCCCCCAAAGCGTGTCATGGCCTTTCGGTGCATGCTGCCTTTTTTTGGATATGTTATTTATATAACTTTTACAGAACTGGAACTTTTTTTCTTCTTTTTAAATTTTGTTTGTTTATCCCTAGAGACACAGAAGATCTCATTCAGGAAAGCCTAAGGGCTCATGTCCACGGGCAAAATATGATTTAGGATCCGCAGCGGATCTCCCGCGCGCGGATCCGCACCCCATAGGGATGCATTGACCACCCGCGGGTAGATAAATACCCGCGGATCGTCAATAAAAGGCATTTAAAAAAAAATGGAGCATGAAAAAATCTGGACCATGCTCCATTTTCGTGCGGGTCTCCCGCGGGGACGGCTCCCGCGGGCTTCTATTGAAGCCTATGGAAGCCGTCCGGATCCGCGGGAGACCTAAAATAGGAATTTAAAAGAATTACTCACCCGGAGCGGACTGGGAAGGTCTTCTCTTCCTCACGGCCGCATCTCCCTTGCTTCGGCTCGGCGGATGTGCCCGGCGCATGCGCGCGGCACGTCGACGACGTGCCGGCGACGTGCCGCCGGCGTCAGGAATTCATCCGCCGGACGAAAATGAAGATCCGGCCGTGAGGAAGAGCAAAGCTTCGCCGACCGCTACGGAAAGGTAAATGCTTTTAAATTTCTATTTTCAGCGCCTATGTCCGCGGGGCGGGAGGGACCCGCTGCAGATTCTACATGTAGAATCTGCAGCGGATCTGATTTTCCCCGTGGACATGAGGCCTAAGGAGAGCAGACTTAATCCTGCTGCAACATCAGCACTTTTTGCAATGGCTCAGAAAGCCAAACCGCTGCTTCTTTCGCTTCTGCTTCCAAGCTATAGCACAAGAGTTAGGACAATTGTAAGTTCTCCATTATGCTGCTTCTAATTTGTATGTCTGCATTAAAGTGACAGTGACTCTGTTAGAAAAGTATCCTTTGTCTGTATTCCATAAAACTTGTCTGAGTTGAAGAGCAAAAAATGACTCGGTGGTCTTCTTAAAATGTGTACCCCACCAGTAAGGCCCATTATATCTTCTTCCCCATTTGTCCTATATATATGAGAATACTGGGGGGGGGGGAGCCCAATGCAGCAGCCTATGTCTCTGTGTTTGAGCATGTGCTGCCCCCATCTGGCCGGCCAATACTTCAAATCCATGAACCCTTTCGATCAGTTGTCAATACGTCAAGCTAGTGAAGATGGAGTAACAGTGTGGGGAATATTTCCTCAGCACACCCTGGATCCATGATGAATTGCTACAGCTCTGAACAGCAAAGGAAGCCCAACGCGCTACTCAATGGGGGTCTATAATAAAGTGGCCATTCGTTGAAACTTGTAGTTACGAGATAAGCGATTGAAAGGGGTTTTGTGATTTTCCTACTGCTTCTCCACTTGTTTTCAAACTTTCGAACACTCCCTTAAAAAAATACATCCCCAAAGAGTTAACCCTTTCCAATCCAATTTGTATCCTGGTTTTCCTAGGGGGCTTACACTTTTTCTGCCGTTATACAACAGTGCTATATGCTGGCTAAAGCCAGTACTGCATGAGGTGACACGTTGGATAGGCTCCAACAGCAGAGAGGCTGGCAATATACAGTAAGAGAACCCCGATGGATGTCTTCCAACATCGGAGCTGTACAGCCTGAAATCATAACGTCTTCACAGATCAGACAGTGGATTGGAAAGGGTTAAACAACAACTTTAGCACTGCTGTTTCTATAATCTTTCAAACCGAAAAGCAGCATCTAAGTTGTAGATACAAAGACCCAATTTCAGAATAATAACCGCGACTCAGCCCCGAATATATATCTAGTTTCAGAGCCATTGTGATATCTGACATCCTCATATTTATGGACATTGCTCATTAGCCAGCGTACTATTTAGCTTTTTATATCCATCAGGGAAACGGCTGCCTAAAACCTAAATATACTGTCAGATAAGAGATTGGAATCAGTCCCCGGGTCGTATATCATCGCTGCATTACAGAACCTACAAACCCCAGCTTATCTTCATTTTCAGAAGTATCAGATGTCATAGAGAGAGTATTGTTTGGCATATAGTTAATAAAACATAGCAGAGACAAATCATAGCTAGCAGGAATACAAAACACCAGAGTATGCAGATTTCAGGATCTGATGCGGCTTCACCAGACAACCCTAAAATATTTATTTTCTTTCAGCAAACGCTTAACTTTACATAAAAAAAAGAAATACGGTGAGAGAAATCTACAGAGGACAACAAAAAACTAATAATGTTTCTCGGCTTGCAGGGAGAAGGGAAATATTTGTATCAAGGAAAATGAAAGATCTGAATTTCAGGGCAGCATCTGGTGGTAATTAAAATAGTTTCTAATACCGAATGCAGGCACCACCGTCTGTGAACCCTTAAAGGAACATGCGCTGCGCATTTTTCTTTTTGCTTGCAAAGCTTGATATTAGTGCTGAGCGAATCAAAACAGTTGAACCCTGTTTGTAGTCAAACTTTGCTGAAAGTTCGGTTCAGTGCCAACTTTTACCTTGGGTGGTATGTTTTGGACAAACCTGCTAATAAAGTTCTCCTGCTTCTCCTCCTTCATCTTCTTCCTTCTTGTCGCTCCTTCTTTCCTTCCTTCTTCTCCTTTCTTCTCCTTTCTATTTCTTTATCTTCTTTCTTCCTTCTCCTCCTTCTTCTCATTCTTTTTCCCCTTCCTCTTCTACCTCCTTCTTCTTTGTTCCCCTTCTTGTCGCTCCTTCTTTCCTTCCTTCTTCTCCTTTCTTCTTAAAAATCCCCGCCTCCTGAAAGGGCTGTGCGGATTGGCTGAGGGCTCAGCCAATAGCAGCTAGTGCTTAGCTATTGGCTGAGCGCTCAGCCAATGACAGATAGCTCTTAGCTATTTATTCATGAATAGCTAAGATATTGCTATCCATGAGGTGCAACCAATGCTATTGATAAAGGTACATGAGCCCTGGAGGCGCAACCAATGCTATTGATAAAGGTACATGAGCCCTGGTGCAAAGCTTTAACTTCTTCACTCAGCAAGGCAATACAGAACTGCATATAAGTATTAACAAACTAATAATTAGCTATAAAGTAGCCAAATATAAAGAGCTACATATAGCTGGTGGTCTAAGGCAGTGAGGGGATTAACGTAAAGATGCATGTTGGTCTATGGTAGTGAAGGTGTTAGTGCCAGCATCCTTGTGGATCTGGGGCAATGAAAGTGTTAGTGTCAGAATCTCTAATGGTCTAGGACAGTGAAGGTTTTAATGTCACCATCCCTGATGGTATAGGCAGGGAAAAGTTTAATGTCAGCACAGTATTCATGGTGGTTTAGGGCAGGGAAGGGGCTAATGGCAAAATCCCTAGTGGTGTAGGACCTAGAAGGGACTAATGTAAAAATGCCTAATAGTCTATGGTTATTGGTTAATGCTGCATACCTGGGGGCCAGTAGTTTATCATCTCTCCAGGCTTCCCTACAGCTATGCCAGTGCTTTTAACACTAGGACTGGGCTGTGGAATTAAATTGACCCAGGCAACATCTCCATGGAAATACGTGTTTGGCTTTGAACCAGGTATTCCACAATTAGGAGCTAGAAAGTTTGGCCGTTTGATTTTCACATGTAACTAGAGGGAGGCGCCATGTACTCTGTTGAGCTGGGTGCAGGAGGCATCACCCACTAAGGCTACTCTTCCATGACCAGAGTATTTAGAAACTGGGTCAGACCAGCAAACAAAATATTTGCACCCTGGAGAAGTAAAGCCTATTTATAGTCCATTTGCCAATCCCCTTCCCGGTTAGGTAGAGAGTCTTGCCTCCTTAGGGTTTACTATACATGACCTGGGTATAACAGACTTGTTCATTTTCTTGCTGTAGCTTACCCCTTACACCACCAGTTTGTACTTCATCCCTTCCGTCCCCACTTCATTAATGATAATACACTTTTCTTTGGAAAATAGTATATATATATATATATATATATATAACACCAAAATGCCTCAAGTCGCATTCCCACTGACCAGGAGACCCCCAGCCTTTTTCCAGACTAGATCATACCACCATCTCTGTAGTGACTACCCCCCTTCTATAGCCCGGAGGCGACAGAGGCAATACCAACCAACACTAAACCGAGGGGGAAGGTGGCTATCCCCTGCCCCCCCCAACCAATAATTTGTGACCAACTCCAAGCTCATTCACAGCTGCCATGATAATAATCCCTCCTCAATAACCACCACATCTTCTTTCTTGAAAAAAAACACCACCCAACTGATGCAAACAAAATATGGCGGTAGGGTGGGACTTGGGTCTCCTGTTCGTTCTCTTCTTCTTTCTGTGATGTCACTAACTGTAGTTCCCACACTTTCTCTATTCCTGCTTTTCTTCTTTCAACCCTGCTTCAACATTAACCCCTTACATTCCATTCCCTGTTAACTCTATCATGTCTGGCCTCCACTTACAGCCCTGCAGGCCTAGTTACAGCCCTTACTTGATTTAAGGTGTGCAGAGATAGTGGTCACACCAGGAAATACTACAGAATGAAGTTACAAGCACAAAGCCTGAAACTCTTCTGCTCCACTGTCCCCATGATAATGTAAGGGAGTACCCTAAAGGTTTAAGATGTTCCTATGGCAATAGACTGTGAAAACTGCCAAAATTTTCACCAAATAATAGGGTGGGATAAAATCTGCATCAAATTTCGGCATAATAGAACTGAGTGTGCTCTCTGACATAAGGCTGATTGGCTAAGGTCTGGGATATAAAAGGAATTCTTTGCTGCTGTGTGTCTGCAAGTGAGTTGTAGGTATTGCAGGAGCATTATTAACAGTGCTATTGTCTGCAGAGTAGCGATAGCTTAAGAAACAGAGGAAGACCAGAGGAAGCACAGGGTCTGAATGTGAAAGAGATATTTATAGAGAGCACGGGTAGTGCTGACCAGAGGAACCCGAGGCTGCTTTCTGCAAAGAGGGAGAAAGTTGCTGTATTACAGAGCAGCATGGTAGAATTGTACTCCTGTCTTGGGTGAAGCCCAAATTGACTGTAGTGGCAATTCCTGCAAACAGAACTGTAAGTTATGCCAGCCTCAGTAAAACCACTTGGTGTGCAAACCAAAAAGGCAGACTAAGACAGTTCTTTAGCAGGTCTGCTATAGAAGATAGGGCTTATATCATGTACAATTCACTACACATTCCAAGTCCCTTAGTGTGACACCTCACTATACAACAGGCTGGTTGCTTAACTAGTTTTTTTCCTAATGGTATGTACACCCAATGCCTGAGGCTGACCTCACTTACAGATGGTTCTATTGTGTGGGAATCACCTCTGCCAACGCAGGTTTGCCTGAGGTCAGAAACATGACTCTTCCACCACTCTCCTTGGTCTCTGTTGCAGTCCATATAGCCTACTAGCTTGGGGACAGAATACAAATGTTCTTTCCCTTTAGGCTCCAGGCAGTAGGCATTGTCTGGTTACTCAGTCCAGTGCACACTGTCCTCTCTAAATAACCCTCTTGCAATCAGGGGTCCAGACTCCTGCTGTCTCTTTCTATTTCTGACTAGCAGCACTAGCTCTTCTGTAGTTTATAGTATCTCTTTTTTTCAGCTCCCCACCAGCACCTCAGCTCATTGACATAGTCCCTGTGCTTTGTCGTGGTGTAGCAAAAATTGTCCTTTATGTTGCCAGGGCTCCAGAAAGGTCCCAATGAGCATGCTCAGTCCTGTTGTGCCAAAACTTGGTGCAAATTTTGGCATATGTTGTCATTTTGGTGCAATTATTTGTGCATTTTACCGTTCATCACCATAGCAACAGCTTAACCCTGCACACAGTTATATTTTAAGAGTCATCCATGTAATACCTTTGCAATTCTTCCTCAAGAATATTGGTTCAACTGACAGAAAAGCATCTTCCGGGTACATAAGCAATAGTTTTATTTTGAAAGCCATAGACATTTTAGAAAGGTCATCCTAATTGAAATTCACACAAAAGTTCACAAATTAAGAGCACAGAACATTTTTATGGATTTTTTTGAGTAGCAAGAGTTAAGAAATTTTAAAATGAAAATTCCATAGCGACGGACCATCTTCTGGAGACGTGGAAGGAAATTGGAGCATTATAATGCAAAGCAGACGCTCGGAGAGAATGTCAAGTGGGCGGCATGTAAGCCCAGCGTGTTTATTCACACTGTGCTTATATTGTTAGGGTCCTCAAATGATGCACTTGTGACATTTTGTTACATAAAAAGGCACTTGGGTTGTGTAATTGTTCAATCTATTTTTTACCTTTAAGTAAGAATGTGATCTGTGCCATTTTTGATCGTAAATTGACGTTTCTGCATTCAGAATTATTTATGGGAATGGAAATGCGAAACTGTATTGACATTTAATGGTATTTGGCTGGGTTGTATAATAAATACGATTTACAGAACTCACAGAAATAGTAACATTTAAGTTATGATTTCTTTATATAATATTTGCCAAAAAATCCTTCTTGACCCTTCCCAGAGGTGCAACTTTTGGGAGACTATTAAGGTAAAGGCGCAAATACCAAGTCGTGACATCACATTCTGGCATTTTCTTGTGGGGTGGTTTACCATTGTCTTCCTCAGTCATCTTTACCCCTCGGGTACTCAATTTACTGACCCTGGAAGGATGGAAGTCAATCATCTTGAGCCAGCTACCGGAGCCATGTGGGGATTGAACCCGCAACCTTCAGGTTGTGAGTTGGAGCTTAGGACTGCATTCTACTGCCTTAACATTGTGCGCCACATGAGGACCCTACAAAGCCTTAAACCCCCAAAACAGCTGTCTATGTATGGTTTTCTGGCTTGGTTTTTTGGTTTTTAATTCCCGATCATTGTCTTAAAGACTTGTTTAAAGGGTCTGATATTGATTTGAAGGAATGCTGCCATCCAATAGGTGGCACTGCAGAAATATTGTTCCATCTCCCTTATTTGCATGTTACCCAGAGGAGCATAAATGGCTTTATATGTCTCCTCACTCACCTTCTTGGTACTCTCCCTAAGTAGAGATGTTACCCCTCCCGACCTGCATCACAGGCCTCTCACTAGCCAAGCCAAAAACCTACTGCACACTGGTGAGGGGCAAACCCCCCCAAACAGCTGTCTATGTATAGTTTTCTGGCTTGGTTTTCAATTCCCAATGATTATCTTAAAGACTTGTTTAAAGGGTCTGACATTGATTTGAAGGAATGCTGCCATCCAATAGGTGGCGCTGCAGAGGTATCATTCCATCTTCCTTATTTGAATACAAAGCCTGTAATACGATCAATCACCCGTGAGATTTCCATTTGTGATACTGGTGTCTAGTGTTGAGCTAAATGAACCAACAGAACCCTGTTTCAGGTTGAACTTTGGTAAAAGTTCAGTTTGCCATGAATCTAAACCAAGTTTTTAGCAACTTTCACCCAAAACAATACACTATATGTACCCCAAAATGATGCAATTTAAAAATACAAGTAGTCCTGCAAATATCAAGCTCAGATGCAGCTACGTCAACGTAAAACTAAAAAGTTAGGAGTGTCACAAAACTAAAAAAAATTTGATCATTAGGGCCTAAATTGGGCCAGTCATTAAATATGATAGGTATTATGTGACTGTTGGTGTGGAAAGTTATTTGTACCCAGAAAATATGCAATTGTCAAGACTGCACTGCCAAGAATAGAACAGGGAGGTTAACAGAGGGACACCAGAATTAGGTAGTACAAAAAAAGTTTTTCACATCTTTAATACAGATGAGCAAAAGTTTGAAAAGTTCATCTGGTTTGCCGATTTTCGAAAATTAGTTTGAACTGCAACTTCACCAATACCCCTAAAACAATCATGCTGGTAACTGTGGTGGTTCTCTTGTGGCTCAGTGGTTAGAACTGTTGCCTTACAGCACTAGGGTCCTAGATTCAAACCAAAGACAACATCTGCATGGAGTTTGTATGTTCTCCCAGTGTTAGTGTGGACTTTCTCCCACTCTCCAAAAACATGCTAGTAGGTGAATACAGATTGTGAGCCCCGATGGGGAGCGTATCAACTGATATAAATCACAATGTAATATGTGTGTGCTATATAAATAAATGTGATTATTATGAAATATAAATGCAAAAAGTACTACTGGTTTGTGTCTCCAGGGACGTGTAGTTCTATGGGTTTCTACGGCTGATGTTGTGGAGTTTTCCAGCCAGCCAATCACCATTGGTCTTGTGCTCATAAATATCAGCCCCCCATACTAGAAAGTGCTGGTCATTTTACCATTTACCTCTGTTTGCTGATTTGAACCATGAAAGTGTTTGTTTACAGGTGTTCAGATATTAGGTGTGAACAGTGTCTTGTTCTGTGTGGTGTTCCCTTTATGTTGCAGTCACTTGCTGTGAACAGGGCCATGCTCTGTGCATTTCTGTAGGTGTTGACTGCACTTGGTGTAAACTGTTCTGGTTTAGTGTGTATGTTGTCTGGTATTTCTGCCTGTTACCATCTAGAGCTAGCCAACCCCTTAGGTTCCACAGTGGGTCCGTCCCTATTTGGATGATCGCTATGCTTGTAGGCAGGGTTCCCGTTTGTGGTTTTAGTTGTCTTGTTAGAGTGAGCACTCACAAGACAACGAGGACCCTTGATGTGGGCTTGTGAGCTTACGTATTCTGGCCAAAATACAAACCAATTCCTCATACTTATTAGCAATTTCATTTGCCTTTGTATATTGGCCACCTGTTGTCTGTGTTGTCGTTTGCACATTTGGTTTATGTTGTTGGTGTCTATTTGAATGCATACTCTTTCCTGTTTCCTTCTATTTGGTTTTTGGATTTCATTTTTAGGGTATTCAATGTGCAAAATAAATCATGTAATAACATTATTCTCCGGTTCGGCACGATTCCAGCGATACCAAATTTATACAGTTTTTTATATTTGACTATTTTTGTACACAAAAAAAACACTTTTTTCTTTTCAAGATCTGCTTTTGTGTTGCCGCATTTCAAGAGCCGCAGTATTTTTATTATCCCATTGATGGAGCTCTATGGGGGCTCGTTTTTTTGTTGGATGAACTCTGGTCTTCATTTATCCAATTTTTGGGAACATATTACATTTTGATTGCTTTTTATTCCATTTTTTTTTCTAGAGGCAAGATTAACAAAATCTTCAATTTCAGCCTATTTTTCGTATTTATCAATGTTCACCATGCAGTATAAATAATATGTTAAATTAATCCTGCAGGCCGGTACAATTATGGATATACCAAATTTACATATATATATATATATATATATATATATATATATATATATATATTCTTTTTTTTTTTGCAACTATTTCACACTTTTTCAATAGTTTTTATTTCTCACTGCGTTTAAAGACCCCTAACATATTTTTTTTTCTCAGCGGTGCTGTGAAAACGTTTTTTCTTGCAGGACCAGTTTTTACTTTTTAAGGCCTCAGTCAGACGGGTGTTTTTATGTGCGCATGTTACTTGCGTTTGTTTGCGATCCACATTTATAGAACCAATGCTTTTCAATAGCAGCGGTCACATGTCTAATTTTCACATGCACATAACATAGAACATATGGGGGGCAATGGACGTGGTTGCACTTTTTTTTTCACACGCAGTGCGTTCTTATTTACCCGTGAATAAGCGCATGTAAAAACACCCATCTGACTGAGCCCTAAAAGTATCATTTGTTGATCCAATGCAACATTTTGATGACTTACTATTCCGTTTTTTTGTAAAGCAAGATAGACAAAATTAGATATTTTCGGCATGCTTTTTATATATTTTTTTTTAATGACGTCCACTGTCATTACGAACACAGCGCTACCAGATGTGTCATTTTTATTATTTTTTTTACTATTTTTTTATACTTTTTAAAGTTTTTTATTTTTGTCCCACCAGGCAGCTTAAATATTGTCACCTTTGCTTCAATACAGTAGTGCATTAGAAAGCCTATGAAGCTCAGCCAGAGGCCTGGTATGATAAACCATCCTAGCTGGCAGACCAGGAGACTATATTCCAGCCTTCGGGTTCTATAGAAACCAATCGAGACACTGCAATCACATTACGGGGTCCGATGGGTGACAGAGGGAGCTCCTTCCCTCTGTCAGCCTTTTACATGACACAATTGCACTAACCGGGGCATGTAAAGGGTTAAGCAACAGGGATCCATGGTTCCTTCAGTCCCTGCTGTTTGAGCAGGTACCAGGGAGACCCGCACCAGGCGTCTCAAAAGACGGCGCTGAAGAATAAAGCCTTTTAACGCCTCTAAAAGACATATGGACAGTCGTTAAGGTGTTAAAGCTGATTGCACAACCCAAAGCCTATTGAAACAAATTGCAGCTGTGTAAGAGTAGTACATGATCAGTTTCTAGCTAATGATAGCAAGCGGAGATTTTGAAAATGTAGTGCAATCTGAAATACTAGTTTTTCTAATGCACAACGTCAGATAAAACAACTTGATGCCTCATCTCTGATATATTCTAATTGAAACCTGTTGGCATATCACCAAAGCCGAAAAGCAACTGCTTGCCAAACCTTTGCTTACACTACAAGGATATATGGGAGAGCGTGCGGCGGAAGTAATTTCATCCACACATAGCAGGTTTGACTGAATATGTAGATTGTCCAATGCATAATATTTGTAGCAATGAGCAATCAAATCAGCGGGTCCTCAAATCTCTCCCATGGTATCTAGTGAGGCAGAAATCTTCATCAATTTCTTCATTATTAGGACTGTGTTTAAAGTTCCCTATTTCCTACCAAATTTGGACTTAATGCAAGTCATGCATAAAGCTGTGTGGATTAATTAAGATTATCATTAGCTGTTTGACATGATCACTGGATGGTTTCGCTTCTTTGCACCGCTAAAGTAACACAGCGCAATATGTGCTCGGAATGTGGAAGTAGCTTAAAAGGTGATCTGCAGATATCATCACCACTATGCTGGGAGAGCTGATGATATACCGTGAGGGTTACAACCCCTTCTTGAATATCTTATTAGGGATTTTCGAGTTAGGTCTCCAGCAGACGGGCATTTTTCCATGCGGTTTTACACACAGAAAATCGGTGGCGGGAACTACAACCATTAAAACCCATAGGTTTCAATTAGTTTCCTGAGATTGCTCGATCTTCCACGTACATTTCCGACATCGGTGAAAATACGCCATATGCTCTATTTGTGTCCACATTTGCGCACTCGAGGCCACATAGGAGTCTATGGTGTACACAAATGCATAGTTGTAATTAAAATTGCGCAATTCACAGCACAATTTTGCGGTGTCAATCAGTAACACCGGGGACTACTTAGGCTGACCCGCTACTAAGTAGGCTGGCCATCCTACTCATTAGACTGCCCCGCCTGTTCAAACATGGCGCGAGTGTGTCCCACGCCAATGTGAACAGAGTGGCAGCACGGAAAAGTACAGTACGGATCATGGATCCGCTCGCTAGAGGACGTGATAGCGCTCTATCCTGAGCGCAATCACGCCTTCCTCTCGCGAGCTCGATTACACTTACGCCTGTGTGCAGGAGGCCTTAAAGAGGGTTTCTGGCAAAAACTGTTGATGACCTATCCTCACGATGGGTCATCAATAATTACAGGGGACCCGCTGAATCCAAGGAGGTCATTGCAGAGGGCCGGACGGATGGACGTCATAGAAGACGGGAGCAGAAGTGTCCTATAGACATTGCGGAATTTCCGCTAACAGAATTGCTGCAGGCATTCAGTAGCGTTTACATTCCAAGCCATGTGTAGGGGATTTAAAAAGTATTTTCCATGACAAATGTTTGAAAAGTGGTGAGAATGTTTTGGGTTTTGTTTGGAATCGTGCTACGGAATTCAACTCTTGAAATAAAAGGGTTAAAATCTGCAGCTGTTCCGCAAGTAAAAACATTACCAAATCCAGACAATTTAGGTGCAGATTTGGCCACAACAGAATTCTTCTGGAGTTCCTCCGGATATTCCGTAGCAGAATGCCCACAGCGATTCCGCCATGTGAGAAGGCCGCCTTCCATAGGTGTAATAGCTGTAGTGTCCCAAAGTGGGAAGTTGGGATCACGGTGGCTGTCTAGTTATATTCCCCAACAGGATACATCACAGGGTTTTGAGAATTGATGGTAAGGGCTGGCTGCTATTTCCTGGTGTGATGGTGCGGTGGTCCCCTTGAGGAAGAGAGTCCAAGGAACTTTGTCCAAGGGACTTTGACTTAAAGCTCAAGTTTATTCAACATTCAAGCGGTGCAAAGGGTCAGCGTCCCGTTACATTTCAGTCAACAATGCCCGTTGTGAAGGTTGGTGGCTATTCAGTGCTATTGCGGTTCTTCCTAATCTGGATTTTTCAGCAGGACCCAAGATACTCTCAGCCTGCACTTTGCCCCTTTAATTCTTCAATTATCCTATTCAAGAAACGACTGGTCAGGACCTGGGATGTACATCCCTCAAGCCAGCTGTCTGTTACTGGTCACCATACCAACTGCCTGATTGCTAAATAGAGATGAGCGAACACCAAAATGTTCGGGTGTTCGTTATTCGGAACGAACTTCCCGTGATGCTCGAGGGTTCGTTTCGAACAACGAACCCCATTGAAGTCAATGGGCGACCAGAACATTTTTGTATTTCGCCGATGCTCGCTAAGGTTTTCATGTGTGAAAATCTGGGCAATTCAGGAAAGTGATGGGAATGACACAGTGACGGATAGGGCAGGCGAGGGGCTACATGTTGGGCTGCATCTCAAGTTCACAGGTCCCACTATTAAGCCACAATAGCGGCAAGAGTGCCCCCCCCCCCTCCCAACAACTTTTACTTCTGAAAAGCCCTCATTAGCATGGCATACCTTTGCTAAGCACCACACTACCTCCAACAAAGCACAATCACTGCCTGCATGACACTCCACTGACACTTCTCCTGGGTTACATGCTGCCCAACCGCCCCCCCTCCCCCCCACAGCGCACACCAAAGTGTCCCTGCGCAGCCTTCAGCTGCCCTCATGCCACACCACGCTCATGTCTATTTAGAATTGCGTCTGCCATGACGAGGGACCGCAGGCACACACTGCAGAGGTTGGCACGGCTAGGCAGCGACCCTCTTTAAAAGTGGCGGAGCGATAGCCCACAATGCTGTACAGAAGCAATGAGAAATAGAATCCTGTGCCACCGCCATCAGGAGCTGCACACGTGGGCATAGCAATGGGGAACCTATGTGCCACACACTATTCATTCTGTCAAGGTGTCTGCATGCCCCAGTCAGACCGGGCTTTTTAATTCATAGACACAGGCAGGTACAACTCCCTATTGTGAAGTCCCTGTCGACCCACAGCATGGGTGGCTCCCTGGAACCCACCGGCGGTACACAGAAATATCCCATTGCATTGCCCAACACAGCTGAGGTAGTAATGTCGTGCTTAATGCAGGTGGGCTTCGGCCCACACTGCATGCCCCAGTCTGACTGGGGTTCTTTATAAGTGTACAGATGTAGTAAAAACTCCGTGTGCACCTACAGCATGGGTGGGTGCCAGGAAGCCACCGGCGGTACATAGAAATATCCCATTGCATTGCCCAACACAGCTGAGGTAGTAATGTTGTGCTTAACCCTTTCCAATCCAATTTGTATATGGTTTTCCTAGGGGGCTTACTCTTTTTCTGCTGTTATACAACGGCGCTATATGCTGGCTAAAGCCAGTACTGCATGAGCTGACACGTAGGATAGGCTCCGACAGCAGAGAGGCTGGCAATATACAGTAAGAGAACCCCGACGGACGTCTACCAACAACGGAGCTGTACAGCCTTAAACCCTAATGTCTTCACAGGTCACACAGTGGACTGGAAAGGGTTAATGCAGGTGGGTTTCGGCCCACACTGCATGCCCCAGTCAGACTGGGGTTCTTTACAAGTGGACACATGTAGGTTAAACTCCCTGTGGACCCACTGCCTGGGTGGGTGCCAGGAAGCCACCGGCGGTACATAGAAATATCCCATTGCATTGCCCAACACAGCTGAGGTAGTAATGTCGTGCGTAATACAGGTGGGCTTCGGCCCACACTGCATGCCCCAGTCAGACGGGTTCTTTAGAAGTGTACAGATGTATTAAAAACTCAGTGTGCACCTACAGCATGGGTGGCTCCCTGGAACCCACCGGCGGTACACAAAAATATCCCATTGCATTGCCCAACACAGCTGAGGTAGTAATGTCGTGCTTAATGCAGGTGGGCTTCGGCCCACACTGCATGCCCCAGTCAGACTGGGGTTCTTTACAAGTGGACACATGTAGGTTAAACTCCCTGTGGACCCACTGCCTGGGTGGGTGCCAGGAAGCCACCGGCGGTACATAGAAATATCCCATTGCATTGCCCAACACAGCTGAGGTAGTAATGTCGTGCGTAATACAGGTGGGCTTCGGCCCACACTGCATGCCCCAGTCAGACGGGTTCTTTAGAAGTGTACAGATGTATTAAAAACTCAGTGTGCACCTACAGCATGGGTGGCTCCCTGGAACCCACCGGCGGTACATAAAAATATCCCATTGCATTGCCCAACACAGCTGAGGTAACGTCAGCTGTAATGCAGGTGGCCTAAAAATTAATTTGATTACACTGTAGGCGAGGGCCCACAAAAATTGCTGTATCAACAGTACTAATGTACATCCCAAAAATTGGCCATGGCCAGCCAAGAGGGCAGGTGAAACCCATTAATCGCTTTGGTTAATGTGGCTTAAGTGGTAACTAGGCCTGGAGGCAGCCCAGTGTAACGAAAAATTGGTTCAAGTTAAAGTTCCAATGCTTTTAAGCGCATTGAAACTTATAAAAATTGTTCTGAAAAATTATTTGAGTGAGCCTTGTGGCCCTAAGAAAAATTGCCCGTTCAGCGTGATTACGTGAGGTTTCAGGAGGAGGAGCAGGAGGAGGAGGAGGAGGAATATTAGACACAGATTGATGAAGCAGAAATGTCCCCGTTTTGGATGGTGAGAGAGAACGTAGCTTCCATCCGCGGGTGCAGCCTACGTATTGCTTACGTATCGCTGCTGTCCGCTGGTGGAGAACAGAAGTCTGGGGAAATCCAGCCTTTGTTCATCTTGATGAGTGTTAGCCTGTCGGCACTGTCGGTTGACAAGCGGCTACACTTATCTGTGATGATTCCCCCAGCCGCACTAAACACCCTCTCCGACAAGACGCTAGCCGCAGGACAAGCAAGCACCTCCAGGGCATACAGCGCTAGTTCAGGCCACGTGTCCAGCTTCGACACCCAGTAGTTGTAGGGGGCAGAGGCGTCACCAAGGATGGTCGTGCGATCCGCTACGTACTCCCTCACCATCCTTTTACAGTGCTCCCGCCGACTCAGCCGTGACTGGGGAGCGGTGACACAGTCTTGGTGGGGAGCCATAAAGCTGGCCAGGCCCTTAAAGACTGTTGCACTGCCTGGGATGTACATGCTGCTCGATCTACGCACATCCCCTGCTACCTTGCCCTCGGTACTGCGCCTTCTGCCACTAGCGCTGTCGGCTGGGAATTTTACCATCAGCTTGTCCGCAAGGGTCCTGTGGTATAGCAACACTCTCGAACCCCTTTCCTCTTCGGGAATCAGAGTGGGCAGGTTCTCCTTATACCGTGGATCGAGCAGTGTGTACACCCAGTAATCCGTAGTGGCCAGAATGCGTGCAACGCGAGGGTCACGAGAAAGGCATCCTAACATGAAGTCAGCCATGTGTGCCAGGGTACCTGTACGCAACACATGGCTGTCTTCACTAGGAAGATCACTTTCAGGATCCTCCTCCTCCTCCTCCTCCTCCTCCTCCTCCTCCTCAGGCCATACACGCTGAAAGGATGACAGGCAATCAGCCGGTGTACCGTCAGCAGCGGCCCAAGCTGTCTCTTCCCCCTCCTCCTCATCCTCCTCATGCTCCTCCTCCTCCTCCTGTACGCGCTGAGAAATAGACAGGAGGGTGCCCTGACTATCCAGCGGCATACTGTCTTCCCCCGCCCCCGTTTCCGAGCGCAAAGCAGCTGCCTTTATGGTTTGCAGGGAATTTCTCAAGATGCATAGCAGAGGAATGGTGACGCTAATGATTGTAGCATCGCCGCTCACCACCTGGGTAGACTCCTCAAAATTACCAAGGACATGGCAGATGTCTGCCAACCAGGCCCACTCTTCTGAAAGGAATTGAGGAGGCTGACTCCCACTGCGCCGCCCATGTTGGAGTTGGTATTCGACTATAGCTCTACGCTGTTCATAGAGCCTGGCCAACATGTGGAGCGTAGAGTTCCACCGTGTGGGCACGTCGCACAGCAGTCGGTGCACTGGCAGCTTAAAGTGATGTTGCAGGGTGCGCAGGGTGGCAGCGTCCGTGTGGGACTTGCGGAAACGTGCGCAGAGCCGGCGCGCCTTTACGAGCAGGTCTGACAAGCGTGGGTAGCTTTTCAGAAACCGCTGAACCACCAAATTAAAGACGTGGGCCAGGCATGGCACGTGCGTGAGGCTGCCAAGCTGCAGAGCCGCCACCAGGTTATGGCCGTTGTCACACACGACCATGCCCGGTTGGAGGCTCAGCGGCGCAAGCCAGCGGTCGGTCTGCTCTGTCAGACCCTGCAGCAGTTCGTGGGCCGTGTGCCTCTTATCGCCTAAGCTGAGTAGTTTCAGCACGGCCTGCTGACGCCTGCCCACCGCTGTGCTGCCACACCGCGCGACACCGACTGCTGGCGACATGCTGCTGCTAACACATCTTGATTGCGAGACAGAGGAGGAGGAGGAGGAGGAGGGTGCTTTAGTGGAGGAAGCATACACCTCCGCAGATACCAGCACCGAGCTGGGGCCCGCAATTCTGGGGGTGGGTAGGACGTGAGCGGTCCCAGGCTCTGACTCTGTCCCAGCCTCCACTAAATTCACCCAATGTGCCGTCAGGGAGATGTAGTGGCCCTGCCCGCCTGTGCTTGTCCACGTGTCCGTAGTTAAGTGGACCGTGGCAGTAACCGCGTTGGTGAGGGCGCGCACAATGTTGCGGGAGACGTGGTCGTGCAGGGCTGGGACGGCACATCGGGAAAAGTAGTGGCGACTGGGAACTGAGTAGCGCGGGGCCGCCGCCTCCATGATACTTTTGAAGGACTCAGTTTCCACAACCCTATACGGCAGCATCTCAAGGCTGATGAATTTTGCTATGCGGACGGTTAACGTTTGAGCGTGCGGGTGCGTGGCGGCGTACTTGCGCTTGCGCTCGAACACTTGCGCAAGCGACGGCTGAACGGTGCGCTGAACTACACTGCTGGATGGGGCCGAGGACAGCGGAGATGAGGGTGTGGGTGCAGGCCATGAGGCGGTAGTGCCTGTGTCCTGAGAGGGGGGTTGCATCTCAGTGGCAGGTTGGGGCACAGGGGGAGAGGCAGGGGTGCAAACCGGAGGCGGTGAACGGCCTTCGTCCCACCTTGTGGGGTGCTTGGCCATCATATGTCTGCGCATGGTGGTGGTGGTGAGGCTGTTGGTGTTGGCTCCCCGGCTGAGCTTTGCGCAACAAAGGTTGCACACCACTGTTCGTCGGTCGTCAGGCGTCTCTGTGAAAAACTGCCAGACCTTAGAGCACCTCGGCCTCTGCAGGGTGGCATGGCGCGAGGGGGCGCTTTGGGAAACACTTGGTGGATTATTCGGTCTGGCCCTGCCTCTACCCCTGGCCCTGGCCACCGCACTGCCTCTTGCAACCTGCCCTGCTGATGCCCTTGACTCCCCCTCTGAAGACCTGTCCTCCTGAGTAAGCGTTGCACACCAGGTGGGGTCAGTCACCTCATCATCCTGCTGCTCTTCCTCCGAATCCTCTGTGCGCTGCTCCCTTGGACTTACTGCCCTTACTACTACCTCACTGCAAGACAACTGTGTCTGATCGTCATCGTCCTCCTCACCCACAGAAAGTTGTTGAGACAGTTGGCGGAAGTCCCCAGCCTCTTCCCTCGGACCCCGGGAACTTTCGAATGGTTGGGCATCAGTGACGATAAACTCCTCTGGTGGGAGAGGAACCGCTGCTGCCCAATCTAAGCAGGGGCCCGAGAACAGTTCCTGGGAGTGTTCCCGCTCCTGAGCAGGTGTCATTGTAGTGGAGTGAGGAGGCTGGGAGGAAGGAGGAGCAGCAGACAGAGGATTCGGATTTGCAGCAGTGGACGGCGCAGAACTGCGTGTTGACGATAGGTTGCTCGAAGCACTTTCTGCCATCCAGGACAGGACCTGCTCACACTGCTCATTTTCTAATAACCGTCTCCCGCGTGGACCCATTAATTGGGCGATGAATGTGGGGACGCCAGAAACGTGCCTCTCTCCTAATCGCGCAGCAGTCGGCTGCGACACACCGGGATCAGGAGCTCGGCCTGTGCCCACACCCTGACTTGGCCCTCCGCGTCCTCGGCCGCGTCCACGTCCTCTAGGCCTACCCCTACCCCTCAGCATGCTGTATTACCAGTGATTTGATTTCACAGGCAGGAAATAAATTGGCGCAAGACTGCAGGCCAAATATAATTTTTTCCCTTTTTGGAAAACGAAAGGCCCCACTGCCTCTAGTGAATGAATAATCTAAGTTTAATAACTGTGCTGTGTCCCTGCTAATGTGTCACAGAACGTGAGGGTAGCAGAGTTATTATAACTCTGGCAGAGCAGGTATTTTTTTTCCCAATTAAGGAAAGCAAATGGCGAAGCCAGCAGTAAAGCGTAGCTGGGTGCGTATGATTTAGCAATGTTTTTCACGCAGCTCACACGTGTCCACCGCCCGTAAGGATGGACAGAGGCTGGACAAATAGATTTGTTTTCACTTGTTTTTCCACCAAAAGGCAGCACTGCGTATATTCAATGAACATGAGAAGTTTAATAACTGTGCTGTGTCCCTGCTAATGTGTCACAGAACGTGAGGGTAGCAGAGTTATCATAACTCTGGCAGAGCAGGTATTTTTTTTCCCAATTAAGGAAAGCAAATGGCGAAGCCAGCAGTAAAGCGTAGCTGGGTGCGTATGATTTAGCAATGTTTTTCACGCAGCTCACACGTGTCCACCGCCCGTAAGGACGGACAGAGGCTGGACAAATAGATTTGTTTTCACTTGTTTTTCCACCAAAAGGCAGCACTGTGTATATTCAATGAATAATAACTGTGTTGTCGCCCTGCCTATACAATTCTTTCCCTGCAGTATCAATGGAGGGTGGAATGCTCTGCAGAGGCGATTTTGAGAAGCCCAAAAAAAATGCAGCACAGCTAACAGCAGCCTGGACAGTACTGCACACGGATAAATATGGCCCTAGAAAGGACCGTTGAGGTTCTTGAAGGCTACACTCACTTCTAACACTCTCCCTGCCTATGCAGCACTTCTGTCCCTAATGCCGGGTGCAACGCTCTGCAGAGCCGATTTTGAGAAAAAAAAAATGCCACTGCTAACAGCAGCCAACACACAGCTATCAGTGGCCCTAATAAGGACCTTTGGGGGGTCTTGAAGCCTACACTAACTACCAATTCTTTCCCTACAGCAGCTCCGGTATAAACAGCACTGTCCCTCATCTAACTCACCAGGCATCTGAGGCGAGCCGCGGGAGGGGCCGACTTTTATATTAGGCGAACACCTGATCTCCCCAGCCACTCACAGCAGGGGAGTGGTATAGGGCTTAAACGTTGCAGGGGGAAGTTGTAATGCCTTCCCTGTCTTTCAATTGGCCAGAAAAGCGCGCTAACGTCTCAGGGAAGGAAGTGAAAGTAACCCGAACACCGCATAGTGTTCGTTACGAATAACGAACATCCCGAACACCCTAATATTCGCACGAATATCAAGCTCGGACGAACGCGTTCGCTCATCTCTATTTGCTAAACTTTCTGGAACATAAAAACAACTTTTCTAACTTCAGCTCCTCTCATCAGCTTAATGCTGATTAGCTGGGGGAATGAGCCATTGGACAGTTCAATCCTCTGTAAGGTAAACTCTATTGTCTAAAAACCACCAACTTCAAACCTGGGCATGAACATACATAATATAATAAAATTCAAACTATTACAATATATATGAGGGGCTGCTGATAAGTCTTTGTGTTCTTTATTGGTTTCTATGTTAACGAATGTTACATCACATGAAAGCCTTATGTGTCTAATATATGTTTTCAAAATGTTGTGTTTGTAGCTTATGGCAACAGTGATCTAGGCACGCGGGAAAACAAAATGGCGGAGTCTAAGGCGATATTCACAGCAAATGAGAGCAGAGGAGTGATAAAAATCTTGTTTCTGCAAGGAAAGTCCGCGAAGGATATTCATGGTGATATGTGGCAGACATTGGGGGATCAATGCCCTTCATATTCTACAGGTAAGAACTGGGTTGTCAAATTTAAAACGAGCCACTTCAGCACCAATGATGAGGAACGTCCTGGACAACCAAGAGAGGTTGTTGTTCCGGAGATCGTCGATGCTGCGCACAACCTTATACTGGAGAATCAGCCAATTTCAGCTGCAGGAATAGCAGACATCATGGGGATTTCTGGTGAACGTGTTTGTGTCATTATCCATGAACATTTGAACATGAAGAAGCGATCTGCACAGTGGGTCTCCAAATGTTTGACAACAGATCAGAAAGGCATGCGAGTGAAAACATCCCGGTCCATTTTTCAGCGTTTCGGGACTGATAAGACCTTCCTGGATCGACTGGTCACTATGGATGAGACCTGGATTTACTTGTATGACCCTGAAACCAAGGAGCAGTCAAAAGAGTGGAGGCACAGTGGTTCTCCTCGCCCAAAGAAGTTCAGCCACTAAGGTGATGGCGTCTGTGTTCTGGGATAAGGAGGGCGTGCTGCTAGTGGGCTACCTTCAAAATGGTTCCACCATCAATGCAAGGTATTACATTGAACTTTTGGACCAATTGAAGGCAGCTCTGAAGGCCAAAAGGCACAGCAAGCTGTCCAAAGGAATCTTGTTCCTGCAAGACAATGCCTCTGCTCACACTGCACAAGCCATCACGGCAAAACTGGTGGAGCTAGGCTTCCAGCTGGTTGACCACCCACCTTATTCACCAGATCTAGCTCCCTCCGACTATCATCTGTTTCCAAACCTGAAGAAACACCTCAAGGGTACCAAATTTCACACCATTTCTGATGTCATGGCTGCTACAGATGACTGGTATGCAAAGCTTACAGAACTTGGAATACCGATGTAAGAAGTGTGTTGACATCAGTGGAGAGTATGTGAAATAAATGTAAAGTTTCATCTTCCTATCTCGTTTCTTTCTGGGTAAAGCCAAAGACTTATCAGCAGCTCCTCATATATTGACTACTTTTTAAAGTGTTGGGATTGTACTTCAGGGTAATATTAAATGTGCATTTTATGTGCTTATCACTGGGGGACCCTTCTAACATAAGGATTGTGTCCAAAGTAAACAACCCCTTTTATTGGATGTCCATAGTGATCACGTTAAAGGATTCTTTGTACCTTTCTAGAGTCAGGAGCGACTTAAAGGGAATGTGAACTTTCAAATACTTTTCAGATATGCTATTGACCACTCTATTGAGCACCATGTATCATGATTTCCAAAGATTTCATGAAAAGTAGCCATACATCACAGTCCCAAGTATGAACATATTCCCTATCCACAGGGTCTATTAGATTTGCCTGATCATGAGAATAGAGGTCCTGTTTCCCAGTGTAGAAATAAAGTGTCAGCCAAGTGTGTATGATGCAATTCCATTATTTTTTATGGGACTGCAGAGGACAAACCAACTACAGGGCTGGGCAATTTCCAGCAGTTCCATAGATATGAATGGGGCTGCAGTCTGAATGCCCAACCACCACTCCATTCGTACTAGGAGACATGAGATTCCCATTCTTGTGAATGAGGCCTCGGTCACACGACCGTTTTTTGGTCCGATCTGCAGACGCGCTTGCGATCTGCAGATCTATAGACCAAATGCATCCCAATGAGATCGGTCACATGTCCGCTTTTTATGCGGATGTGCGATCAATTATAGGACACAACGATTATATATTTTCTATATATGCGCTCAATGGGGCCGGCGGCAGCAGCGCCGACCCCATTGAGAACATATACTTAAAGATTGTTCTCCTCTGCCACAGCTGTAACAGCTGTAGCAGAGACGAAAGATGTTCGCCCATTGAATTCAATGGAGCCGGCAATACAGCCGGCTCCATTGAAAGCAAAGGGCTGCAGGCGATCACACGATGAATTTTCGGGAAGGGCTTAAATATATAAGCCCTTCCCTGAAAAGCATCCTGAAATGTGTAAAAAAAAAATAAAAAAAAAATAAAAAAAATATATATATATATATACTCACCTTTTCCCTGCAGCCGGAGTTCAGCCGCAGCCATCCGGCAGTTCTCCTGAACCGCTCTGTATAGTATTCAGCAGGCGGGGATTTTAAATCCCTGCCTGCTGAATGGGCTGCCTCTGATTGGTCACAGCCCTCACCAATGAATTCATGAATGGGTGAGTAAGAGCTGCCTCTGATTGGTGAGGGCTGTGACCAATTAGAGGCAGCCCATTCACCAGGCGGGGATTTTAAATCCCCGCCTGCTGAATACTATGCAGAGCAGTTCAGGAGAACTGCCGGCCGGACGCGGCTGAACTCCGGCTGCAGGGAAAAGGTGAGTATAATTTTTTTTTTATTTTTACACATTTCAGGATGCTTTTCAGGGAAAGGCTTATATTTTTAAGCCCTTCCCGAAAGTTCATCCAGCGCTCGCCGGCAGCCCATTGCTTTTAATGGAGCCGGCTGTATTGCCGGCTCCATTGAATTCAATGGGCGAACAGTGGACGGCGCTACTTTGATCAGGCCCGTTTTGCTGAAAACGCTGCTAGGTGCAGATTTTTCAGCGAATCGTCGGCCCCGGTCACGCGATTTGCGGATGCGCATCCGTTATGCGATCCGCAAATCGCGGGAAAAAACGCCCGTGTGACCGAGGCCTGAGGGTGTCCCAGCAGTTGATGCCCAGATCAGACATCTTGTGGATAGGGGAAGAGTTGATATCTTGGCATGACCCCTTTAATTCAAAGGTACCTAGTACTTACTAAAATGTTTATGCTTTTTTTTTCTTCTATCAACTGAAGGAAGTTTTTGCACACTCTAACATCTTACATGTTTAAGGATTCATAAACTCTTTGACAATGCCAATAGTGCACAGCACGCCTCTTATAGGGTACCTTTTCAGCCAGCGGTATAGTCCAATCTTCATCTTTAACAACGCCCACACTCCACCAGTCTCCATCACCATTGGAATGATTTCACACATGCCATTCTAGATGCAGTTTTTTGATGCATTTTTTAAAGCCAAATCAAGGAGTGGATTAAAAAAGGGAATTCGAATCCTTCCTTTGCAATATCCCTCACTTTACGATCCCTTCCTGTGACTGGCTTCGTAAACTGCTCCAAAAGGAAAGCCATAATGTTTTTATTTTTCTGTTGATATAGCTGTGTGAGAGCTTGTTTTTTTGTTTTTTTTTGCAGGACGTCCTGTAGTTTCTATTAGTACCTTTTTGGAGTTTATATGTTTTTTTAATGCTTTTTATTACATTTTTTATTGGATACAGGGTGACCAAAAAATGATACGCCGATTCTGGCATTGTGTATTTTTTTTCTGACGATGTTCACCATATTGAATAAATAATGTATTACTTTGATAGATTGGACTTTTTTAAACGCAGCAATACCAAATATTTTTTTGGGGGGACGGGGGGTTGTTTTGATTTTCTTATTATAAATATGGGAATTTTTATTTTTTTTTACTTTTATTACCTTTTTTTTTAAAAAAAAAAATCATTTTTACAGTTTTTTAGTCGCTATAGGGGATTTGAACTTTTTATCATTTGATTACTCATACAGTATATTGCAATACCATTGTAACCATAGTATTGCATTATACTGCTCTTTGACAGTCAGTCTATCAAGACATGTCACAGGCATGATAAGCAATCAGCCGTATAAGCTCTGGCCTCCAGAAGGCACCAGACTGCCGTGGTTACCAAACAACACCTTGTGATCTCATCAAGGGGCCGGGCAGTTTGGGACCCCTAAAGACCAATCCAGGGATTTAAATGTCCCTGTTAGAAATGACAGTAGCATTTAAAGAGCTAATAGCTGCAATTAGCATTCACGCTGATTGCAGCTGTTGCGGGCCTAGTGTCAACTCTCAAAGACAGCCAGCACCCGCCACACATGGCGGAGGATTGGCTCCCGATCCTGCTCCATACAAACCATGTGCACGCAACTGTACGCCCTGTGTCATGAAGGGTAGAAACAAATAGTCAGGACAGCGCTCCTCCCATGGAATGTGTACTAAAAGTATAGCAATGGTATCCAGTGACTTTCTCGTGTGGGTGGGGAGGCTTCCAATGGGTATGAGAGTTCCCCACACAACGCCTCCAAATCCTGGTAGGCATGTAGCAAATCTCTAATGGTGATCCATGTGTAGGTTTCACCCCTAAAACAGGGGGGAACTTGCCAGAGTCCGTCGTATCCCCAGTAATGGGGCTCAACTATTCAAAGAGTATGATGTATGTTTTAGGTATGCTTGAAAAAGTCGCGTCCACCGCAACGAAACGCGTTGCATAGTTTTTGGGTTTTATCCTATTAAAGGAGTTTATTCTTGTTTCTACCACCTGGCTTTCATCGTTTCGTAGAGCGCCGAGCCCCTCTTTTTTCTGTGTCATGAAGGGGTTAACAGACAATCCCATATCTATAACCCGCACATCAACCGATTTTTCAAAAAGTTGACTGAAGAATAGGACTCAAGGTTTTTTTCATACTTACTATCATTTTTGGGCTGTTTTTGGTTTTCCTTTGTGGGTGTAGGGCATTAATATGAAGGAAGATGTAAGTATATCACACAAGCTATCCTTGGTAAAATCCCGTCCTTACTTCCACCGCGCTGCAGGTCGCTCCGCAGACTCCAAGATGTTTTACAAATAACATCATATTTAATTTGGACAGCTTCAAGGGCCTCGGCATGTCAGCTGTAACCATCACATAGAGCGCCGCGGTTGTGGCTGCCTGCTTAAAAACTCCAGGCTTAATTAGGTCTCTTGTATCCAAGTGTAACTAGCCTCTCACACACTCAGTCACCTGCTGGGATCCTGCCGTGGAGCAAATCTCTTCTCTCTGCTCATTTGACTCCAGTACCCCGATGAGAGAAAAATCCCTTGACAACACCGAGAAAATGATGTATGCGGCTGTGTAAATAATAATTTGCTCTTGGAGCTGAGAAAAAATGATTCTGAGGACTACAGAAACAACAGGCATATCTTAACTCTACGTAGTCTGACATAGACCAGAAGCCAACTAGAAGCCACCCCCTGATTGGAGACACAATTAATGAGCTATTCTATAAGGCCCCATGGGTCACAGTGTAGGATTAACCTTTGTTTACTGATAAAAATTGCAATGTTTTTTTATTAAAATGCGACTATATTACTATTTAAGTTCATTTTTGGTCATTTCACTATTAGTGTTGAATGAACCAAACCAGTCAAACCTGTTTTGGGTCAAAGTTTGCTAATAGTTCAGTTTGAAGTAAACCTGAAACTCGGGGATGGGACAGCTAGACAAAGCATGGCAGTAAACACTATTACCTTGCACTGCTGGGGTCCTAAGTTCAAATCTGACCAAGGGCAACATTAGTATAGTGTTTGTATGTTCTGCATGTTTTTGTGGGTTTCCTCCCACACTCCAAAGTCATGCTAATAGTTGAATATAGATTGTGAGCCCCAGTGAGGACAGACAATATCAAATGATATGTTGCACCTACTGATCTACAGCATATTGAGTCCCTAAAGGTTTTGCTGTGGTATTTTGACCTGGACAGCAACTCTCCATGTTTTGCTATTACTCCTGTCAATCGAATTTGCAATGAGGGCTCTGAACACCTTGTGTCCTACAATGGAGCTTCCAATACAGATGTGAGCAAAGCCTAACTGGTCAACTGTCTATGAGGCCTTCTGGTCATAGGTCTGCAGGCACTGCCCCAAAGCTGGGTGTACATGTTAGATAGCTGTTGGCCAAATCCTTGCTCAGTCGATAGCTATTCCTCCCAATACCCCATACACAAGCACTTTCAGTGGAGTGCGCATGTGTTCTCAATGGGAAGAGGGGAGTAAGCTGCTACCAGACACCGATACTGGTAGTTTATCTCCCCTGAGAACAAAAGGATCTAGCATATTATAATCCAACTGCCCGATCCTTCTCTCCAGCCACATCTGGTGTTGAGGGAGAATTGGGAGGCTACATACACATTCGATAGTCTACCGATCATGAGAAAATCAATGGGTTCAACCGACATTAATCTAATGTGCATGGCCAGCTTATTCTCAAAAAAGCCTATCTTTCTCAGTTTTCTTCATTACATATGTAGCATTTTTTTGTTCAGAGATCCCCAAGCTTTTGTATCTTGTGAGCCACTTTCAACTTTTAGTGATGGTTGGGAGCCACATTAAACTCAAAAATAGAGGCAAGAAATTTTTAAGCTAGGGTTACATATCAATCTTGGCCATGACTAGTGTTAGGCAAATTGAACCAGTAGAACCCTGTTTCAGGTCGAACTTTGCTAAAAGTTTGGCTCAGCACAAACCTGAACCAAGCTTTTAGCAAAATTCTACCTAAAACAGGGTTCTACTGGCTTGGTTCACTCAACAGCACTCCTGAAAAACTGGTATATAACACTGTCGAAGGGCCATAAAAAGCCCAGTATAACTTTAGCTCTCAGACAGTTATAGAGCCTTTTATGATTCTTAGAAAGGGTTATACATCCGCTTAAAGAGTTTTGGTGAACTTACATTTTGGTTTGAACTAATTTGGACCACTCTGAACTTTTTGCAAAAGTTCAGAGAGCTGGCCGAACCAAACTTCACAAAAGTTCACTCATCACTAGCCATCACACACATTGTGCCACCAAGGATTGCACTATGGCTCTGCTAAATCCCATCCTAATGTAATAGAAGCCATATTGCAGCTTACAAGGTACTATAACCATGACCCGACTATCACAAGAAATCCAAACCAGATCGATTTCTTGTGATTGTTGAATCGCTGTTGTGGCAACTTGTGGGTCACTATGCAACCACATTCACTTACATTAGAATTCAATTTAGTACAATATTTGGCAGTACAATGTGTACCGCGGCCAAAGTTGCCACATAGCCCTCTGTGGAGAAACAAAAAATTGTAAGACCACTCATTTGCTGACCATTACGTGATTGTGACATTTGTCACCAGTTTTATGCCATCTGGATTGATACTGTTTGGTGATTAGGAGGCGTCTCCAAAAATAATAATCTCAATTGCCAGTACATATGGTCATAACGGAGGACTCCCATGGTAAGCCACACGGCAATGGGTTGCGAGCCACATTTGCAGCTCCTGAGTAACTGCTTGGGGACGACTATTTTAACGCATAATTCAGGGATGGATAAACATGCTTTTCCTGTCTTTTCCGGTAAAATTCTCTTCGAGGGCTAGGTGGAACATCTAAATCACAGGCTCGTGTTCTGTGTTATTTTCTAGGTCCCATGTTGCCTGATTTCACATATGTGAAAAATTGCTCCATTTCACTGTGGGACTGGATATTTTATTCATAAGCTGGTTTATTTGCTAACAAAAAAAAATGAACATATTTGTGAAGAGACAAGGTTGCTGGTGTGGTCCACTGTGTATAAGGCGAGCTTTCCATTTCAGACACATGAAGACCTTGGCAAGGAGACAAATCTGTACCGGCAGGCCAAATGTCTTTTTGATGGAATAAATAAAATACTTAGCTATTCTCTTGCCACTTCTTTTTGTTGATGGAAGACATATTGCCTGCGCCCTCCTCGTGCCCTTTCTGCTCTTTCTTTTGGATTCCTAACCAACCTCTATCCCTTTATGTTCCTCTTAAGCCGTTACAAAGTTTCAATACATTTGATAGTGTTGTCAAAAACTGAACTGGTGAGCATAGAACAAATTTCACAAAATGATAATTGGCTTCACCTGCTGTTTTGTTGTTGACCGAAGATACGATGTAAATGCTGGTAGAATCGGATCAAAATTGAGTCAAGTGAAAAAAAAAGCGGGCGTCTCAGATTGGTATAAATACAGTTTATTGATAAATAATCATAACAATCCTGTAAGAAATTTTTAGAGTCTACGCAAATAACCATTTTCTTAGCAGAGCGTTGGCCTTCAATCCAATTTGCCTACAGAGGAACAAGAGGTTGTAGGTCAAGTCATATGTCTCATATTGGATTTCGTTGAGCAATATGGCAAGCATAAAATGATATTATTATGGTAAAATTCCAATAGTTGAGTAGTTTGGGGGACTATTGTTATCCTAGTGGATAAAGGAAGTTCTAAAAACTTGGAAAAGACGAATTCCGGACTCACAACTGTTATACTGTAACGACACCTACCTGAAGTGAAGTTGTTTTGTGGATCCTTGGAACTGCGATCAGATGGACGATCATGGTGTCGCTAGCATCACAGTTGGTCAGACAAGGCTTGATGATGATGTAGCAGAGCCATGCAAGTAACAGGTTGATGTATCAAGGCTGTGCAGTTAACAAACCAGAGAAGGGTGGGTAAGAGAAGATGACCTGGTTTAGCAATTTACAGGACCAGACCTAGGAAGAATTGCTTTGATACTCAGGCAAGGGATGACTGGAGTCCCAAGATATAAATAAGGTAGTAAATGAGCTCATTAGGAACCATTGACATGCTTGTGGGATCACATAATATCCTGGTGAGGCTTCAGATTCACATAAGGAGGTCCCAGTGACATGGTGCAACCTCTGTAGAGTTGCAAAAGGGTGGTCCCAAAATGAGGAACTAAAACAGCCTTATGACTGATGCAGTATGTGACGATAACCTAATGTTGACCTGATTCTTCTAGAGTGTGGCCTATATTGTTTTTACATTTGGAGCCTTTTGGATATCATTTTGGATAACTAGGTCACTAAAAGGTTTTTTTTTTAATTTTTAGCAATATCTTAAAAAAAGACTTTTACACTGGTGTTTCTCAAACCCCTAGTATTTTGACAATTAGGTTATTATTTAACATAAATATTCCTTCTAGACTTTCTTGCCAGGGGGGAGAGAGTGAGAGAGAGATCTCCCCCCGTTCCTCCCCGTTCTCCCCCGCCGCTCCCCGCCCCCCGCCGGAACCCGAATCTTTAGAGACGAACGGGCAGGTACTCGCATAAGGCACTACTCGCTCGAGTAGTTTGCCTTAGCAAGTACGTTCGCTCATCTCTTCGCTCAACATATTTCGAAATACATGGCATTGGATTACCAGCTAAAAATAGAAAGCCATGATCTTGCAATACTCTGCCGGGAGATGCCTATGCTGTATGTGTTTATGTTTGACCACTTGGTGATTGGGTTTGCTTTGCAGCCTGTTAAGAGTTTTGCTAGTATGTTGTAATATTGTATTGCATTTATATTGTGAAAATCTGGAGTCATTAATAAAATTCTTGAAAATGTAGGGTAGGTTCCTTTCCGGCACACAGAAGGAAATATTTCAGAGATGATTATGTGAGGAGCAGCCAAGAGAAGAGACGAAAATGATAGACTGGAAGTAATAGAAGACTGGAGAAGAGATTTATGGTAAGGACAAGTCATGGAGTGGAGATGACATGTGGCTCTTACTAGACAACACACGGGTATAGTGGGTTTTTGTCGTGGTGACATAGAAGAAAAAAAATCACATTTTGCGCAGATGACACGCTTATCTTTCTTGCAGATGTTGAGGAATCCTTTCAGAATCGTATGACTATTCTTCAGACTTTCGGACAGTACTCTGGACTATTAGCTGGAGCAAATCAGAATTGATGGAGGTAGAGGACTTGGGAGAGGAAAATCTGTCTTCGGATATTCCGTTGGTACATAAAAATGTTATTCAGTATCTCAGACTCTATAATATATATATATATATATATATATATATATATATATATATATATGACATTTAAAGATTTTGAACGTTTACATTTTACTTTCCTGTTCCAGGAATTTCATCAGAAAAAAGAGGCATGGTCTGAACTTCCACTGTCCGTCGTAGGACGGATCAGTCCTATTAAAATGATGTGGATGCCTAAATTATTGTACATTCTCCTTAATTGCCTGATATGGATACCCCAATGTTTCTTCTATATAAGAACTCTATAAAAAAAACTGGACAGTGACATTTTCTTTTTAACCAGATGCAGGAAGGAACATCTAATTCCCAAGAGACTTTGCCTGAAAAATCCCACTCTGCACACTTACAATACCCGTTATGCATAACGTCTTTGCTACAGGACATCTGAGAGACTGTGGAACCACCTTATCCACTTCTTCTACAGCAACAAGAACAAGGCCCTTTGTGGAGATACAAACTTTGAGGACTACACTTACAGAGGACCTGAACCTGAAAATGCAACAATTTTACACAACACTACGATGCTGCCTTTTTAAGAACAAGGAAAAGGAACTCCAGAGACTTCGGCTCAGAGCAGCCTGTACCCAAACACGGATCAGGAATACTCCTAGTCCAGAACAGGCCTGTACACAAACACCGATCAGGAGCACCCCGAGTCCAGAGCAGCCTGTACCCAAACACTGATCAGGAATACTCTGAGTCCAGAGCAGGCCTGTACCCAACACCCCAAGTCTGGCAGGATGGAACAGAACCCCCAACAAGGCACGGACTAAGGTAAAATCAGCTGTGTTATCAATCTGTCATATCACAACCTAAGTAATAGTTGTCCTATCCAGGGAACTTTCATTCTGTCCCATTAAAACGCTTGATAAAATAGAACTCTGTAGCAACATGGAGGAATATTTCAGGAGACTAAGACTAAAATACATCTTTCATGATAAAGAGGACACAGGATTTTCAAGCACACAGGAGGAACTTAGAGCCAAAAAGAAGTCTGATTGGACATCCCCTCCTGGCTGCAACCCCACTTTGGACAAATATATAGACTGCTTTAGAAATATGGTGCAATCTACTATACTGGACAAGCATGGAAGGGAAACATTTAATATCAAGATGCAAGAAAGAAGGGCCATCTATGCACTTAAGAGCAACAAGGAGATCACTATTAAGACCTTCGGATAAGGGTAGTGCTATAGTCCTCATAAATACATTGGACTACAAGAAAGAAGCAGACAGACAGCTGACAGACACCAGATACTACACCAAACTGGATTAAGACCCGACTCAAAAATATGTGAGGGAATTGAGAAGGGTTATCAGAAGCCTGCCTGGGGGCTCCACAAAACTTCTGGACGTGATACCGGAGAACCCCAGGGTTGGAATATTCTACATGCTTTCAAACCTACACAAAGTTGGCAATCTCTACAGAGAGCTAAGACAGATGGTGGCCTTGCAGTACCAGATCCTGGTACTTACTACTTAGTAGCTCAACTACAGAACTTTAGGAGTTGGGGGATGCAGGACTCTATCTATAGACTTCTATAGGCAGCATGAGTCATCACCCTCCTCCACTGTCTTTTTTATTATGGGAGAAAAAAAAGACTGTTTTACTTTTCTGCACCTTTGGATGCTGCCTTATTTGCTATAAACTGCCTCCTCCACTTTCCGTGATCCATCTTGTTCTCAATGTCACCAAAGAGGAACTTCACTTGACAACAGACAGTGGGCAGAAATTTACATTGAAGACAGATCTCTAGTGACCAGCACTTTAGTGAGATGTGTCAGCATAAAAACATCATTTTAAGTAAGAATACAAGGAGAACAACAGTAAGGATATTATTGTACACATTTACCATGGGCCACCTAGACAATCAGAAGATGTGGATGAACCCTTTCATCACCAGACATAGAGATCATGAGAGATTTTAATTATCCAGACATTTGTTGGGAATCTCTCTCAGGTAAAAGTAATGGATCCAACAAATTCTTATCTGCTCTTGCTGACAACTTTGTCTTCCAAAAAGTAGAAAAGAAATCAAGGGGATCTGCTATCTTGGACCTAATTCTTACCAACAGGGAATAAATGGTTGAGGAAGTAAGGGTGGCTGGGACCTTATGAGGCAGTGATCATGCTATACTTGAATTTTGGATAACAAGGGGAGAAAGACCCGAGAAGACTCAGACCTCAAGGTTGGATTTCAGAGATTTTAATAAACTCGGAACGAAGGTAGGAAGGATCCAATAGCTGGATGTTCGTAAGAAATGTCCAAGAAAGTTTGGAAATATTGCAAAATCAGATTTTCTAAAAGATGGGAGAACAGCAAGCATTTGAAGAGACCAGGATAGATAAACAGATAATTTAAACATATGCTAATAAGGAAGAAAAATACGTTTATCAAATGGAAAGAGGAAGACATAAAAAGAAGAATATAATGCGGTTTGCAGAAACTGTAGGGCAAGTGTCAGAAAAGCTAAATATAATAATGAATTGAGGCTTGCAAAAGAGGCCAAAAGCAATAAAAAAAAGGATTTGGGGTATGTCAAAAGCAAAAGAAAAATCAAAAATGCTATAGGATGTTTACAGGATGAAAAGGATGAATTGGTTAAGAATGATGTTGAGAAGGCCAAACTTTTAATCTACTGTTTTGCATCTTTTTTCTCTCAGAAAGTAGATGTAACATCAACTGATCTTTCCTGAGCTATTGGGGGGAATAAAAGGATGCAGGCCATCTGTAAGCAGAGAGATGGTGAGGGAACATTTAGCTAACTTAAATTAATTCAAGTCTCAAGGTACAGATTAATTACATCCTAGGATACTAAAGGAAGCAGCAGAGGTAATTGCTGAACCACTCACCATAATCTTTGAAAGTTTCTGGAGAACAGGAGGAGTCCCAGAAGATTGGAGAAGGGCAAATGTTCCTATCTTCAAAAAAGGGAAGATGGTGGACCTAGGAAACTACAGACCTGTGAGCCTGACTTCTATACCAGGAAAGATCTTTGAACAAATTATTAAACAGCATGTATGCAATTACTTGGATGAGAATGGAGTAATTAACCAGAGCCAGCATGGGTTTGTAACAAACAAGTTATGTCAGACTAATCTAATTTCCTTCGATGACAGAATCACCGACTGGGTTGATCAGGGAAATGCGATGGATATAGTATATCTTGTCTTTAGTAAAGCATTTGACAAAGTATCTCATGCCATCCTTATTGAAAAAACGACAAAATATGATTCACAACTGGCTGAGTGATCTACTCAAAGCTTGGTCAGAAACGGTTGCACATCCAACTGGAAGAATGTCTCAAATGGGGTATCACAAGGCTCTGTCCTGTGACCAACATTCTTCAACATTTTTATATATGATCTAGAGGAGGGAATTGAGGGGAAACTGATCAAAATTGGTGATGACACAAAGGAGAGCTGGCTAACACTAGAGAAGACAGAGGATTCAAAGAAAGCTATACAAGCTTGAATAGTGGGTGGTGATTAACAGAATTGTATTTAACAAGGAGAAATGCAATGTATCACATCTGGGCAAGAAAAATGAAAAAAGTACATACAGAATGGGAGAATTGACTAAGCAGCACGTGTGAAAAAGACTTGAGTATACTAATAGAACACAGAATGAACATGAATCAACAGTGTGATGCAGAAGCAAAAAAGGCAAACACAATTCTGGGATTTATTAAGAGAAGCATAGAGTCTAGATCACATGAGGTAATTATCCTCCTCTACTCTTCCTTAGTCTGGAAAACTTTGTCTAGTTCTGTGCACAAAAATTTTAAAAAGAAATTGACATATTGGAACAAGTTCAGAGAAGAGTTACCAAGATAGTGAGCGGTCTGCAAGCCATGTCCTATTAGGAACGGTTAAAGGATTTGGGAATGTTTAGCTTGCAAAAAAAGCTGAGAGGAGACTCAATAGCTGTCTACAAATATATGAAGGGCTGTCACAGTGCAGAGGGATCAGCCCTATTCTCATTTGTACAAGGAAAGACTAGAAGTAATGGGAGGAAATGGAAAGGGAGGAAACACAGATTAGATATTAGAAAAAAACTTTCTGACAATGACGGTGATCAATGAGTGGAACAGGTTACTACGGGAGGTGGTGAATTCTCCATCAATGGAAGTGTTCAAACAGAGGCTGGACAGACATCTGCCCAGGATGATTTAGTGAATCCTGCATTGAGCAGGGGTTGGACTCAATGACTCTGGAGGTCCCTTCCAACTCTACCATTCTATGATTCTATGTAAATAACGTGCTTTGCACTTTCGCTAGTTATCACACTGGCTATCATATTAACACAACTTGTCTGTAAGTACAATGACTATTTAAGGATGGATTGGATGGGTACAAGAATTTAAAAGGAAACCGCATAGTATGATGATGCAAATGCTAAAAGCACAACAAATCATAATTACTTTTATTATCTGATAAAAAAAATATTGTTCACATAACAGCTGATTTTTTTTTCATTATTGGTACACTTACTTGATTTGTTATGTCACATGATTTCTTTTGATAGAAGACATTTTAAAGCATACCTGTCATTTCAGAGGACTTTTCAGAATAGACTTATTTCTTCAGAATAGACTTATTTCTGGCCGTTGTATGACTTGTACAATATATGGAACTTTTCCCCAGTTTTCCTCTCTGTTGGCTCAGCTGGTGGGTAAAGACGAACAGCTATGATGGCTTCCATAGACTACACACAGACTAGAGGAGATCCTGCTGATCTATCTCTATCTCTCATGCACACAACAGCAGCAGCATGGAGAACATTATACAGCAGTATAGCTGTGAATCCAGCACTGGAGTGTGATAAAACACTTATAAGAAGCTGCAGCAATTCCTTCCCCCCCACCTCTCTTTAAACTACAGTGGGCAGCATGTTACCTGATCCTTCAGTGGGCTGATCCATCTCAAGACACATTTTATCAGTATTTTGGAGAGAATGATCAGTGTAGGATGCAGGGTTGGAAGAAGGGGCTCAAAAGTGGAGAAAGAGGCATTTTTCTCCAATAAGATCTAATACAATCTTTCTTATATCCGCCTGTACTATCGATTCATGCAAATATTATTTAAAGAACAGTGACTATTTAAGTTTCCTTATCATGGATAGGATCAACTATGTTTTTAATACTTTTATGTCAAGTGGAATGAATTTGAGCTGCACATCTCATAGTTATATTTGTAACATTACTATTTTGAATGTGAGAGACTATTCAATGAATCTATTAGCTGCTCTCGGAAGTCACTCTTGCTCACATTTCCCAAGAGCCTAACATCTTTCAGTTTCTTTGAAATTACGTTCCTGTACTCTACTATACTGATTTGCTTAAAAACACACTGAGACTTGGCTGTTTCAGTTCTTGAATCCCAAAATACTTTAACAGGAGTCACACTAGTAGGTCACCCTCTGTTCATTTGACTGTAGGACCTTTCGACTCTTTATAGTCCCATACCAATAAATAAAGGACACCAAGAACTGTTAGTTTTTGTGGTTAGAGATCGGTCAAAGCTTTATTTTTGTGGTCTACCTACAAACTAAACACTCTCCAATTATTTTAACAAGTTGACCGCCCTCTGAGTTGAAAGATTAAACCATCATAGTTCCACAGATTTAATCAAACAACAGAAGTGTAAGAGGCTACCCTAAACGTCTAAACTGTTGCTATAGTAATTGACTGTAAGAAAAAATTTGCACAAAAATGTGCACCACATTTCGGCACAGTGAAACTGAGCATGCTCTCTGGTATAGAACAAATTGGCTGAGACTTCCAAATAAAAAGGGACAATTTTTCTGCACAAGAGGAGAGTGCAGCGACTGTAACAGAGGGCTGAGGCGTTGCTAGCATTACTGCAGGGAGAGAGGCACAGTAGTCTGCAGAAGAAAGATAGGCCGATGTCTGCTGTTCAGAGGAACGGGGGGCTGCCACTGCTGAGAGCCATAGAAAACCAAAATAGCAACCACATTACGGCTCCAGCTTGGTGGGGCCCAGTGAACTTGGACACTGATCAAGTGGAGCCATTATAGAATCACATGCCTGACCTCATACCAGACTGAGTCAGTGGCAGCTGTGATTCCCATACCACAAGTCATAAGTGAGACTTGCCTCCATGTTAGGTGTGTACACCATTAGAGACACAGTTAGTAGACAACAGGCCTGTTGTAAAGGAAGATAGTACACCATAGGGCTTGGATTGTTTAGGAAAGTTCCATTGCTCAATGCTATGGATTGGGATAAGAGGGATTGGGATTACAGGGGGGTGAACCTCCATAACAGAGAAACTTAAGGGTGAATGCACACGGGCGGAAATTCTGCGGTGAGATTTCCTGCAGAATTTCCACCCATGCACACTGCCATAGGATTGCATTGGTTTATGCAATCCTATGAAGACAGCCACGATTTGACTGTGTGAAAACTCGCGTGGTAAACAAATCGCGGCACGTCACCACTGACGCGCCAGCTCTGAACTGCGCATGCTTTCAGGAAGCCTACATACTTATAATGACCCATGGTGCCAGAATATCCACTTCTGGCCCAATTTCAACACTTGGTCACATGGTATGCCAGTTTTTCTGTGCCTGTCACATTATCAAGGGGGCTGACTGTTCGACTTGTCTTCATAACTTTGCTGGCTTTATTCTCTGTTAAGGCTGATGCAGAGAAGAGCGTTGGCTTAGTAATTAAAATGACAGCCAGCCCCCTTGATGACTTGACAGGTAAAGAGAAAGGGGTCATATTATATTCAAAATGAGCCAAAAGTGGAGGCTCCAACAAAGGGGGTCTGTGCAAGTATTTAGGTTCCCTGTTCAACTCGTTTAACATACCCTCAAGAATCGTAAAAATGGCAACAGACAGGGAAAAAGGAAATGGTGCAGGGGACCAGAAGGGATGCTTAGAGTAAAAGAGAGTAGCCATCAAACGTCCCATTGGCAGTCCCTGGGGGTAAACCATTAAGGATAAACAAAAGTGGAAATCTTTATGCTATCGCAAGTTGTGGTAAGTGGCATATTTAATGAGACTGTACCACTATGCCCACATTAGCTACCATGGCCCAGCAGTTGGGGGCTGTCTCTTTAAACACTGCAATGCTGACTAGTCCTGTGAGAGCCAGTGGCGTAACTATAGGGGCTGCAGAGGATACAGTTGCACCCGGGCCCATGAGCCTTAGGGCGCCCATAAGGCCACTCTTTTCCATATAGGGAGCCCAGTACTATGAATAAAGCATTATAGTTGGGTCCCAGTTACAGGTTTTGCATTGGGGCCCAGAAGCTTCAAGTTACGCCTCTGGTTAAAGTATATAGTTGTGGGGAAGGGGGAGCTTATGAGACTCTTTTCTATAATCTAGCAAGCTGACAGCCACTAGGTAAGAACAGGTCCTACTTTGGAAGTCCTAGCCTATGGTTGGCCATTCATTTTAATGGCCAGGAGGCACAGTTAAACCACATTTTACCCTACAAAGACCCCTGCTGGTAACATGCATGACCAAACACGACTCTTCCCAGCAACGACAGCTAAACCCCCTCCTAGACTTGCTCCCCCAATGATGTCTTGACCCTTTTTAGTCTATCACCAATTGCTTCCTTATGACCATACATTTCTCAGTATGCGGGATCTTACCGGTTTTCTCCATACTATGAAGCTTCTTACACATTTCCTTCACATCGCAGAATACACAAATGCGCAGACGTAGCACTGCACACATTTTGTACGGAAATGCATTGTGTTTACTAATTAATATGGCTATGTTCATCTAATATATATTTCATATGTGGGCCTGTGAATCGTTTGTGCATAATTTTGCATCAAATTGAATAGAAGGCAGCATCCTGTATGGCGCATAACTTATTTACAAGTCAATCTGCAAGTGCAGAAAATACCTTTTGTAGCTGTATCTGATTACTGTGGATTCTCTTTGTTCAGCTTCCTCCGGGTTCAGGACAAAGACAAGTACTTGATCAATGCCCAGGGAGAAAAATAGCTTGGAAACTGCAGGGTCCTAGAGGAGTGAAGCTATACTGCGCATATATATCAATGCTATTAACTGTGCTTGCAAATTTATGAAAACCAGTAGAATCCAATAGTCAATGCTGTTTGGGGTTTTTTATGTCTTTTTTGTTGGAATGTTTTTTTTTACTATTTAGTGTCTTTCCAAAACATATACAATTTTACATGGAGAGCTGAGCAACTTTGTAAATCCATTGCATTGCAACACTTTTTTTTAACTGATCTTGTGTTACAGCCTGTATAATACTCCAGAGCTGCACTCACTATTCTGCTGGTGGAGTCACTGTGTACATACATTACTTATCCTGTACTGATCCTGGGTTACATCCTGTATTATACTCCAGAGCTGCACTCACTATTCTGCTGGTGGAGTCACTGTGTACATACATTACTTATCCTGTACTGATCCTGGGTTACATCCTGTATTATACTCCAGAGCTGTACTCACTATTCTGCTGGTGGAGTCACTGTGTACATACATTACTTATCCTGTACTGATCCTGAGTTACATTCTGTATTATACTCCAGAGCTGCATTCACTATCTGCTTGTTGTAATTATAAAGAGTCCACAACTTGAGCTCCTATATCCCAGTGGGACGTTAGTTTTTTCCCTACATCAGATTAATGTACAGTATCTGGTGTGAAGATGACAATTCCCAAATACAAACACCCATTGAATGCCCTGTGCCCACCTTGCACTAACAAGAAATCCACCGAAATTTTAGCTGCAGAATTATGAATACAGCTCTTGAGTATAACAAAACATGCAACTGAGTCCATGGTCTGAATCATGGTCTGGCTTTGTAGGTTGACCTCATTACAGTAAAAGGCACTGTGTTGCAATACCCCACACAACCTGTGGGCGGGTGTGGTACAGTTTTTGGAAGAAAGCAGTCATGTTTTTCAAATCCAGCATAGAGCAGAAGCAATAACTGAATTGACCACTGGTTGCATATACCAGTTAGTGAGGAGCTCAGATGGCTCTATGGGGTATTGTACATAAGAGGTTACATAAATAAAATTTAGAGGCAGACAATATAGGATACAAGGAAAACCCTCCCAAGTTCGCAGCCATTACAGGTCAATGATGAAGAGCGCGGAATATCTCAGTCTGCCTGTAAATTAATCATCTCGCCCCTATGTCTACTAATGTTTGTATACAGAGACAATGCATCTACCAACAAGAGATGAATAGTAAATCTTTGCCCAGGATGTTTAATGTTTTCATTGATCAATAGATGGCTGGAAGGCTTTTATAAAGCAATTTGGGCCAAAAGAAATAAATAAAGCAAATTATCAGATGATCACCTCACTGAGCTGAGGGAGGAATAAAAGGGTCTCCAGTGGGAGGGTCTTTTATTGCCCCATAGAGGCCACATGTATATCAACATTGGGCTGAAAGTAAGGGTGAAATAGATCGGACTCCGAGAACAGCAGAGAGAACAAATCAGATGCTGTCCATTGAACACTGGAGTTAAAGGGGTAGTCTGGGCTCGTTTCAACTGATGACCTATCCTCTGAATAGGCCACCAGTTACCCGCCGCTCGGGACCTCCATTCATCAGCTGATCATCCGGCCTACTATCCAGTGCAGTGGTCCGGATGTTGTCATCAGCCAACAGTAGAGGAAGTGGAAACACTGACTTTACTCTCATCGAAGCCAATGGGAGCGCAATGCTGCTATTCCACTTCCTGATCCTATTGCTGACATTCTGTTGACGGACGTTCAACTGATGAATGGGGATCCCAAGCATCAACCATCAACTCATCCATCAACCACTGATGGCCTATCCAGAGGATAGGTCATCAGTTGAAACAAGCCCAAACTCCCCCTTTAATATTGTATGTTTTCTTTTATTTTCCTTTGGAAGAATTGAAACATGTGAGTTGGAGGTAAGGTCTCAGGCAGGTTCGAAATCGGCCTTACTGGTGGTCCTTCAAACACAGCTTTAATAAAGAACAGTGCAGTTCAATATCAGTAACAGAAGTAAGGTAAATATCCCCCGGTTTCATCAGCAACTTGGGCAGCTAATGGGAGAATGCTTTCAGGACAAAATACGGGGGGTGGACAAAAATATGGAAACACCAACGTAATGCATGGGGTTTTAATCATTAGCACTGAGCTGCCCTTTTGACTCCAGCTTGAGGCCTCAGTCACACGGGCGTAAATACGCGCGCATATACGCGCATAAAAACCCACGGGCGTTTTTACGCGCGTATATATGTGCGTAAAAACACACCTACAAAAGATAGAACATATTGGAGGCAATGGACATGGTCAGGCGCGTATTTACACCCATGTGACTGAGGCCTGAATGAGATATTTCTTATCCAATTTGTGTTTACCTCACCTCTTGCCCTGCTCAGGGTAGTTTTAGGAGCCAGTGGAAACAACAGCCGAGTGGCTCAAACCCCTGGCCAATGGAACATAGTTGCTCAGGTAGATGTTCATTTCAACCCGGCAGCATCTGTGTCATCTTGCCCCCACTTTAATTACATGGGATTATAAATCACATTTCACTAAGACATGTAGAGAATAATTTTAAGGCATGCATTTCATATGGTGTTTCCATATTTTTGTCCACCCTCTGTAGGTATCCAGATATCTGTCTGTTCAGTAGCAGATAATCTTTGTTCCCCATGCTGTGATATTCGACACGTTGGTCTCAACAGCAGGACTGCTCTTGCCCTAACGCTCACAACTTTCTGCTGCGTCACACACACCGCTCCCATGCGGAGTTCCCTTTTTATACATTGGGGCCTCCGTGCATGCTCCATCCACTGCCCGCTATCATAGAGAAAGACTCAACACATTCCTTTAAAGGAATAATGTACTAAAATTAAAGAAATAAAACTCTTCTGGGGCACAAGGTCAACCGCACCAGAAATCAGTCCCATTAGGGCTCTCACACACTTGCGTTTTTTTGTCAATGGGACTTTCTAATGTTAAATACTAGAGATGAGCGAGTATACTCAGTAAAGGCAATTGCTCGAGCGAGCATTACCTTTATCGAGTACCTGCCCGCTCGAGATTAAACGTTCAAGTGCCGGCGGCGGGCGGGGAGCTGCGGGGGAGAGTGGGGCGGAACGGAGGGGAGATCTCTCTCCCTCTCTCCCCCCTGCTCCCTCCTGCTGACAGACGCTATTCACCGGCTCCCCCGCGCCGGCACCCGAACGTTTCATCTCGAGCGGGCAGGTACTCGCTAAAGGCAATACTCGCAATTGCCTTTACCGAGTATACTCGCTCATCTCTATTAAAAACGCATTGCAAGTTTGTACTTTGCGATTTTTGTGCGATGCGTTTTTAATAGAGATGAGCGAACGTACTCGTTTCGAGTAATTACTCGATCGAGCATCGCTATTTTCGAGTACCTGGCTACTCGGGTGCAAAGATTCGGGGGGCGCCAGGGAGCGGGGGATGGCGTGGTGGAGCAGGGGATAGCCGTGGGGAACAGGGGGGAGCTCTCTCTCTCTAACTCTCCCCCCCCCACTCCCCTCTGCAACCCCCCGCTTACCCTCGGCGCCCCCCGAATCTCTTCGCCCGAGTACGGAAGTACTCGAAAATCGCGGTGCTCGAATGAAAAAGGGGGCGTGGCTGAGTACGTTCGCTCATCTCTAGTTTTTAACATTAGAAAGTCCCATTGACAATCGCTTTAAGAAAAAAGGCAGCTATATCGCAGCGTTAAAAAACGCAAGTGGGTAGGAGCCCTTACAGAGTGACAAAAAACTTGGTCTACTTATAAAAATAAGATATAACTAAAATTATCATAATGATAAAAATTCTGTTATGTAAAAGGATGGCGCCTGGTAATATGAGCGCAGCATTCAATGTTTTAACCCGTAGGCATTGATTGAAAAAGCCAAAAATTGCAATACTGTGCAAAGCAGGCACAGGCGCCATTGGCAGGCACAATCGCCGTAAACCCTAATAGAATGCAGCTAGGTAGACTATGATATGGAGGAGCTACTTGTTCAGTGCAGACTATTCTGCAGTCACCCACTCAACTCAGCCCAGATTGGGGAGGAGCGACTGCAAACAGACATAGCCCGTACATGTGAACGATACCAAAGATGCCAGCCAAGGATGGGTGTGCCCCACCATACAGGATATCAACTCTCACTGACATAGCAGTGGGTTGCCCTGTATCTCCAAAGTGGGCCACACTGGCTGACATCTTGGGGTCCCCAAAATCTCTAGCAAACTGCATGCAAAAAATACTGATACACACTAATAAATGCAGGTGTTAGTTCTGCATTTTGGCCAAAACGCATAGGCTGATGGGCCACGTCGAGGCCACCAGGCGTGTGTCAGAACCTACGCTAACTCACTGTTAACTACATTAAAATCACAAAGGTGAGAGAGAAAAAAACAAAGACATTCACTAAAAAAGCCAAAAAATGCAATACCTGATAGGCTACAGAGCCGGCACAATCGCTGCAGAGCAGGCAAAGTCTACCCAGGCACACTCGCCGTAGGGCAGGCACAATCGCCATAGGGTAGGCACAATCAGCATAGGCACACTCGCCGTAGGGCAGGCACAATCGCCATAAGGTAGGCACAATCAGCATAGGCACACTTGCCGTAGGGCAGGCACAATCACCGTAACCCCTAATAGAATGCAGTCAGCCTACGGTGACTGTGCCTGTGGCGATTGTGCCTTCTCTGCAGCCTATAGGCAGTGCAAAGTGCTGCATATTGAGATAGGGCTTATGCCACATTGGGGTTCAATATTTAACAACATGTTCCTCATAGGGGTTGTCTAGGAAATGTAAGAAACAACCGCCATCTTTGTAGCCTGGGAGAAACCCATCCTAGAATGTAACTAGCTGGGTTGACAAGACCTGAGGGGGGCAGAACTGCAAGCAGGGGCCAAGCTTAACACCACTATTGGTTCCTGTCAGACTGACAAGAATGCAATAATCTGAATGACTTCCAGTGTGGACTGTTGATTGGTGTTAGGCCAGTATCTAACTACCAACCAGGTTTATGTGGGCCCTTGGGCGATAGAGTCTCAGTAGGCCCATTTGCAGTAAAAGTGCGGCAGTGCATTCCATTACTGTTTTTTATACTTCAGTTATTATGGGTAAAACAGTACATTGAATTTAATGTATTGGTTTGGCTATACCATATATGTGCATATCACTGAAACAATGCTTTGATATACTTAGTGTACCAAAGCATTATTGGCAAACCATCATGTGAAACCACAGCTCTTAGTATGACTTGAGTAACGGTAAGGATATGCTGAGTGCGGAGAGTTATTGTTTCACAAACTAGAATGCCGTGGACCTTACATGTGATCACAATATTGATTTTACACCATCATGGCAAGATGATACTGAGTTACAGGTGATGCCCTCTGGATTCCTTTCTTTTATTCTCCATCTGCTCCAGACCTTCATGACTTCTCCAGCTAATATTGCCAAGGCACTTTGGGCTTCTCTAAAATAATAGCACCATACACTGTCCCAACTGAAAATAGTACTACTCGCTGTGCCCCAGTAATAAATCACCATACATTGTGCCTCCTAAAAAAATAATAATCTACACTGTGTCTTTAAAATAATGCTACCAGAAATGCCCTCATTGTGCCCCCTGAAATGCAAAAAAATGCATAAAACACTGCACCCCTAGAAATGAACACTGTGCCCTTTGAAGTTAATTATAATGCAACGCTTCCCCGGCAATTCATTATATTTTCTACTCTACCTGAGTCCCGGCTGCCAGGAAGATGTCTTTCAGCCACAACTCATCTCTGCACACTCTCCCCATCCTACCACTACTTATCTTGGTAAAACGCGAAACAGGCAAGAAGGTAAGAAAGGACACATCAGTACTTCCATCTAACTTGCTTCCTGTCCAGATGGGTCAATAGTCCTGCAGAACAATTTTAACGCCTAGCGGAATCTATGTTATTGCCAGGATGAATTACTGTGGCTCTGAAGGCCAAAGGAGGTCTTATGTACTACTAGATGTGGGTGTCTGATAAAGTGACCATTCACTGTATATACTGATGCCACATACATATAGTACCAAGTAAAGGGGCCAGCGTAAAGCTTTAAAAATAATCTTGGTTCTGGGCTGTCTCTTGGTGCCATGGGTGGGTGCTATTCTTATATGTGGCTTTGATACTGTTTGATTAGATGCAGTTAGCGTTATTATTAGAGATGAGCGAGCACGCTTGGTAAGAGCAGTTACTCAAGCGAGCCTCGCTCATCTCGAGTAACTGCCTTCCCCTTCGAGAGTGCTCAGGGGTGAGCGGTGGGCAGCAGGGGGGAGAGAGAGATCCCTCCCACTCTCCCCCCTGCTCCCCTCTGCTCTCCCCCACCGCCCCCGGAGCACGATCAGAGGAGAAGGCAGTTACTTGAGATGAGCGAGACTCGCTCGAGTAACTGCCCTTACCGAGCGTGCTCGCTTATCTCTAGTTATTATCATTTATAAACACTTTATTTTTTGAATATTTGCATGTGATTAACTAATCAGAGTCTCTGGGACTTGGACTGAGTTATGTATATTAATACTAAGATCTGCTAAACACTTTTATCTCTTATCCATTGGATCCATGGATCCTTGTGTTAATACTATGGCTTGTCATAAACAGAAGTTGTGATTACACACAGCAGTACAGAATTACTGCAGTGTATCTGAGTGATCCTGAGATCACAGGTTCAAATACCCTAAATTTAAAAAATGTAGAAAAAAATAAAAATAGTCTAAAAAAGTAAATAGTAAAAAGCCAAAAGACCTTTTTTTGTGTAATTTTCTTCTTTTCTCTTTAAAAAAATAAAAGGCCACATGTTTTGTATGGTCACATCCGTAACAACATGTACAATGAAATAAACATGCTTTTTATCCCACACAACAAACACTATAAAACAAAAACAAAAAAAAGAGCCAAAATGCTATTTTTCATTATTTTGCCTCACATAAAATGCAGTAAATGTGATAAAAAAAGTCATAAGTATCTAAAAATGGTACCAATAAAAACTACAGTTAGTCATGCAAAAAGCAAGCCCTTAACACAGCTTTCATGGGAAAAAAAAAAATCTGGCCCTTTGAATGATGTTATGCAAAATGAAATATTTAAAAAAAAAAGGGTTTTTATTGTAAAAAAAATGAAGAAAAAATTTGGCATTGTTGTAATTGTGCTGACCTGCAGAAAAAAGTTATCATTTATTTATACCGCATAGTGAACTCCGTAAACAATTGGAAGAAATGATGTTTTTTAGCTTTGCCTTCCAAAAAAATTAAGAAAAGTTATGCAATGCGTTATGTGTACCCCAAAGTGGTACCAATAAAAACTACAGTTCACCGTGCAGAAAACCAAGCCCTCATACGTTCATGTCAATGGAAAAAGAAAATTATAGCTTTTGAAACGTAGAGAGAAAAAAATACCAAAAAATCATTGTGTCCTTAAGTCCAACATAGATAGCGTCACTAAGAGGTAAACAACGCTAAAAAAAAGATGGAGGTTTCATTTTGATGTTCAAATATATAAGTAGTAATTATTAGGAAATTATAGTACTAGTGTTTCTGGTGGCGCAATGTGCGCACCGCTGTGCTACATGGTACATCCATTATGATCCCCACACATCACACACACAGTTCTACTCCATCGATCCTGACCCCGCACATCACACACACAGCACATGACACACAGCTCTGCTACACCCTGATTCACACACACACAGCTCTGCTACACGGTACAATGATCCCCACACCTCACACACACAGATCGACCCCATCCATCTTGATCCCCACACAAGACAAACACAGCTTGGCTCCTCCTACAGCAGTGGCATCACCACAGGTCCCTTAGCCCACCGTATCTCTATGGTGGTGATAGGTCAGTGTGTTTCCTCAGGACTGCTGAGTTGTGTCTGAGATAATAACGGTTTAGTTGTACTCTCATTTTGTTAATTTTATCCTCCACTTTTCAAGAGCCCTAACTGTGTTCTTCTTCTGTCGGTCAAGCTTTGTGTTTTTTTTATGTTGTAGGACCTTCGATGATGTCGCCAGGGTGTGGAGCGATGACCTCACAAGGGGCGGAGCATGGGAAGCACTCACATACTTACTGACAAGTGGTCGTTATTAGTTTGACTTTATGTCTTATGAAAAAATATATTTTTTTGTCTGTAGACTATAAAGTAAAACAAATATATTCATTTTTAGATTACATTATTTCAAAACTCATTAGTCGTCCTGAAAGTATTCAAATTGTTGAATTTTTGAGAGAGATGGGAAACTTAGCATACACATATGGTGATTTTTTTTTTTTTTTTAAATTTAAGGTGAACCTGCTCTGTAATTTCATTTATTGCACTACAGCTGCACCGTTACCGTTTTACTACTCCTACCCTAACATTATGTACAATAGATGACCGAGAGCTAAGTCCATATTAATCAGTCGGCGGACCTCTGAAGTCGGCTTTAAAATCAATCTGTGTCAGCGACAAAAAAGTCTCAGCCATAATAATTACAGTATGTATTCCCTACCTACGCAGACACATTGCTCAACTTTTCCTGAAATCGTAGAGAAAGCTATTACTCGTAGGATTTTCTTTGTGTAATTTACAGTTTCATTGGCACTTTAGTCAGTACAAACAATTCTCAGCACTGGCGCTATTGAATAATGCATTATGTATCTGGTTATGGAAAATGTGTATTCATGAGTCTTGTTTGGCTTTTGTCAAAAGGAACTGTGAAATATTGTGATGGAAATATCTTCATTTCTGCCACATTGTTTTTAAAAACATGTTCTTAAGTGGGATTGTGAGAGTGAAGAACTACTGTTTACGGAACTTAAAGGAAATTTGAGGGGGGAAAAAAAGCCCTCTTTGCTTTCTCCTGGAAGATGTGACAAGACACCTTAAGCTACATGAAATGGCAAAAAAAGCAGAAACACAAAACTTTAGAGAAGTCTTTCAAGTGTAGCTTAAGACTTTAAGACGCTAGGGGGTCTGATTTTCCAGTTTTTTTGTAAAATGCCAATTATGTGAATAGTTGCACAGTCTTAAAATCTGAGTTTGCTTAGTCAAAAAAAAGTACAGTTGTAGAATATTGTATAGGATAAGTACTAACAATAAACACGAATGAAGATAAAGGGTTAAATGGAGACTAAGTAGCAACATTTTTCCATCCATGTCTCCTTCACCTGATTGCCTGTCCCACTCTGGAGGTTTCCTGTGTATTTCAGTCGCTTCCTTGCAGTGCAGCCCCCCTGTCTGATGCTTATCAGCCACTATCTATGAGGTGGTGAGATTTTTACTTTCATTTTCACATCAATCCCATGATCTATTAGCACAGAATTAGCTAGAGGCTGTACTATTTTTGTCTGCTGGGAGGACAGTTTAATTATCATTCCATTGTATATAATTCTACATGAGCTACAGACAGTACGTATACAGTCAGTATGATGAGTCGTGATCTCCTCTATTATAGCTGTGTGATCATCAGCATTAACTGTGATAGGCGTGGTTCTGTTCCCCTCTAAGCCATTTCTGCAGAAGGGTCAATGTAATAGCATCACACAGACTGAAAAACTGAGCACGTTAATCTAAGTAGAACTGAGACCACTTGACCTTCTGCTTCATTCAATCTCCATGTCAGTGCAGGTGTTGCAGTGAGACCATACTGACTAGAAGAAGGAGACACAGGACCCCTCTTCTCAGGATCGGTGGGGGTCTCAATGTTGAGTCCCCCACTGATCAGGCTTTTATCTCATATTCTATGGATAAGTGATGAAAGTTGATTTTGGGATAGCCCTTTAAATTAAAGGAAATACAAACACAACTTTGGGGCATTAGGTCTGCTTCAATATCAGTTCCAAATGTGATTGTCTTTTGTTGGATCTCATGGGTTGTTATATAACCTTGACCCATTAAGAGGTTTTCTGGGTCTACAATATTGATGGGATATCCTAAAGATAGGCTATCAATAACTTATCATTGAGTGCCTAAAATTGGACCCTCACCAATCAGATATTGATGTTTTATCTTAAAGAGCTTGCACCATAAAATGAAGCTGTCCCCTATCCACAGGGAATAATTATCCAATCAGTGGGCTCTGACCTCCAGGATCACTACTCATGACAAAAACGGGAATTCTGAAACGAATAGAGGGGCGGTTTTATATGTGCACTACTGCTACATCCATTGAGATAACATCCAACGATAGACAAATGTTTTAACTCCGCTTTCTTCTCCAGTAAAAGGAATGGAGCAGAAGTGCATATGTGGGACCATCGATCCAGTCATTTGGTAAACTTTGAGACCCCTGCTCTCATAATCAGTGGGGTTCTAGTAGTTGGATCCACACCAATCATAAAATTATGCATTATTCTGTGAATAGGTGTTACAGTTTGCAGCCAACATACCCCTCCTGATGGATGTGGTCTGTATGTAGCTCTTTCCCCCAGCAGATGCCCTACGCTAGCATCTGTTCATCCACTGACAACAATCCCCTCTTGGCTATGCTGTTAAAGGGCCAACGTGCACCCAACAGATTTCTCCTCTGCCAATCATCTGCCATCCCTGACTATATCAGGAATCCTTCCCCTTATGGAAGATACCCCCTAAGCAGAAATTTGTCCTGCTTAAGGTGCCATTTCACATTTTTCCTGATTCTCTAGTACCTGACTTTGGCTATTCCTGACAATGCATCCGTCTTCACTCCTAGCTCATTATACTGACTACACTTCTGTATGCTGCCTGCACTGACTTCTGGCCTACTGTACCATACTGAACTTGTTCTGTGTCACTTTAGTTCTGACATATTAGTCATTCAGAAATTGTGCGGCCTGCCATGACCCAAATTATCTGATTATTCACCTGTTCACACCCTCAGGTACCACACCAGTAGTGTCAGCTACCACACTACTAGGACCACTTCCAGAGTAGCAGCCTGGGGATCCCATAACAAAGCCCATATACATATTGGTGGAGTTAAAGGATGAAGACTGGGGTACCTCAGGTGAAGCCTCTATATTTGGCCATAAGCCAACCCAGTATGTGGCACAGTGAATCTATGACCACTTAATCTGACAATAGAGCATAATTTCATTTCATGGAACAACCCCTTTAAGGACATTCTCTTAATGTATTTTAGAAACCTAAATAAACCAGATAATCCAACCTTGAACTTCATTCCTCATGAAAATACAATATCGTCATCTTTAGTTGTCTCTAGTCAATCAACATTCATCCCCAAGAACCAGTGGTTCAGTGGTCTTCTCGTTTGATGCACTGGTTATTCAATAATCCAATGTTGCTGATTCCTGGCAATTTTTCATTCTTGTGGTCATTCTTGGTGATCTAGTAGCCATCCCAGATGATGTAATGGACATTCGACCACTGGCGTTCTAGTGATGAGTATTGGTGATCTATTAGTTAGTAGCCAGATTTCAGGCTTGACCAAAATTGTTGTAAATTAATCTAGCGCTAGCTCTGGTCCTGCTTACTATGGAAGGACGATAAATACCATCATACTAGCAGCCTTCTTTTTGGGTCAAGGGCAGTCAGTGACCTAACATTTTTTAACTCGTTATCATTTCCATCACTATTGGGTTGGAAGATCCATGGAGTTTTTAGTACTTCCAATGTCCAATATGGAGTATGTAGAAGAGGCAAAGAGTGCCTTGCCTATGGCCAATGGCTAGATTTAGACAGGTTGTTGGGGCCCAAATCTTTGATACATATCCAAAGTTGAAACTCAATATTTTTCAGAGGCTATGAAGACTCTTTTTCCTTTTTAACATTTTTGAAGTTTATTCATAAGACTTCTGATTATTTTCTCTCTTAAGAACACAACATATTTTACATTCTTGTACCTGCTCCGAGTTGACCTTGCTTATGTTAATGCCTATCCAAATAATATATATGAGATTACTGTTATGCATCCTTTTTTTTCAATCAGGAATGTGAATCCGTTTCATCTGCCAAGATTACTTAAGTCTGTTTTGACTTCATCCTTGTAATATCTTACAGTAATACTATCGTCTGGAGGTCTATGTGCCTGATACCATGTTGTCCCAGCTGTGAAAGTCTGATCTTTTGACTTGCTAATCATCTCGCTTTCATTTCTCAAACATGAAATGCACAGTGTCTGCACAATTCCTTCACATAAAAAATAAACTGTACAAGACGCAAGGAAAAAAAAAATGAGTTTTTTCTCAACGGCCACATAAATCATTTGCTGCTTAAGATTCAGAAATGTTTTTCTTAAGACATCTTAAGAAGATTTAATATTAAAGTGTGCTAACCATCTTCACTTGGTAGAGAAAGCCATCTTAGATATTAAAAGGAAGAATCGGTTTTGCTAATTTAAGTAGGGAATATAGAAAGCACTGCGATGGTAGCTGCTTTCTCATAGGTGGCGCTGTAGAGGCATTGGTTCATTTTCTCATTTGCATACATTTCCCAGAAGGGCATGCATGGCCTTAAAAGCCTCCTTCTACTTATTAAGTGCTCTACACTAGGAAATACAACCCCTTCTGACCAACGTCATAGGCCTTCCACCTAGCCTGCCAGCAACCTACTGTACACTGCTGAGGGGCAAAACCCGGAAACAGTCTGTCTGTACATGATTATCCTTTCCTTCTGGAAAAGTCTGGCTTTGGCTTATAATTCCAGTCATTAGTATAAGGTCTGTTAAAAGATCAGACGTGGACTTGTAGGAATGCTGCCTTCTAATAGATGGGGCTGTAGAGGCATTGTTCCATCTTCCCATTTGCAGTATTTGGAAATTATTTGGATTTCCACAGGAATGTCCTATAATATGTGACACTTTAGCTGGTCCTTCTAAGAGATACTTGAAGTGATCTTCAGGTCTTGGGACAAAATATGTCCAGGGACAGGAGGAAGGCTATACTATTTCCTAGAGCCATTCTCTTCTGTATTTGGGTACCAATCTGACTGTTATACAGTGGATAAATATTACATATAGAGATGAGCGAACGTGCTCGGCCACGCCCCTTTTTCGCCCGAATACCGCGATTTTCGAGTACTTCCGTACTCGGGCGAAAAAATTCGGGGGTCGCCGTGGCGCCGCGGGGGGTTGCAGCAGGGAGTGGGGGGGGAGGGAGAGAGAGAGGGCTCCCCCCTGTTCCCCGCTGCTACCCCCCGCGCCGCCACGCCTCCCCCCGCCCCCCGGCGCACCCGAGTACTTTTCGCCCGAGTAGTGAAGTACTCGAAAATCGCGGTGCTCGATTGCAAAATCGCCCTTACCGAGTACGTTCGCTCATCTCTAATTACATAGTACTTTACATCACTATTCTGTTACCATTGGGGCTCACAATCAATATTCATCTATTAGAATGTTTTAGAGTATGGGAGAAAACCCACATAAAACAGGGAAAACATATACACTCTATGCAGATTTTGCCCTTGATCAGATTTGAACCTAGGGCCCCAGAATGCAAAGCAACAGTGCTAACTGCTGAGAGACAGGACAACCATCACTGATCTTATACACCAATTTTAGGGGTATTGATGAAGCTCCAGTTTGGTTCTAACTAATTTAGACCAAACTGAATTATTTGCCAAAATTTGCCGAATCGGCAAAAGTGATCCTTTCCAAAGTTCTCTTAACACTAGTGTACTTCATAGATGCCTTTGAAGAGTTATTGTTTTGATTGTGTCATTGCTCTTGATCTACACAATAGTAGTCGTATATTTTTACTCACAGACTTGTAAAGTGCAGGTGGATGGTGACTGATAAACTTAGACTCAGGAATACGATTACACTCAATTTACTGAAGAAGCTTTGGGATAAAACTCAAACTGCAGCAACCATAACAGGCTCGGATGGTGAATCCATTCTATTCTGACACTCCATTGCCTATATTCTGCATCATGAACACAAGGCCGTAATCATTCCCCCATACTTCTAGTTCTGCACCCTGACTAGTCCTTTAACACTGCTTTGATTCTAACTGTCCTGCTCATGCTGTCTGAGGTGTAAGACGCTACCGGTCCCACCTCTGTAAGCACGTTAGATCAAAAAAGTAAAATGTCTATTTCACCCACTTTGGCTTCACCTGGGGCATTAGCTCTCCCTCTTTTTGTAGCTGTGGAGCTCCCTGCAGGTTGGCCCTGAGTTAGACCATACTGGATCAGGAGTGGGTTGAGACAAAATGAATGCAGGGCAATAGGGGTAACATTGGAGTATGCTGACAACAGATAACGGTTTATTGGAAAGTCCAACTAAAATCTTCACCAATTTGACTTACCCCTATCCCATAGCAGACTGGTGAGAACAGGATATAGAACATCTAATTATGGTCAGGAGCATCTGGTACTAAATTCATTTTTCCAGTGGCCAACAGATGCAGACAGGGTTCTTTTACTTTCTCTTCTATGCTCATTCTACAAGGAAGACCAATGCAAATGCTACACTCCACTGCTACTGAGAGGAACTCCCCCAAGGTCCGTACACAACATACTCGGTCACACTCTCTGAGTGCGCCAACTCCACCTTGCTCCTTCCATTTCCTGGGTCTCCTGCACCAAACACTTGCATATATAATGCATTACCCTTCTCTCCCCTTACAACTACCAGCACTTCCTCTTGTTGCCCGGCTATACCACCTTTATCAACCATCCTGGCCAGGACTCTGACACCCTTTGCTCTAAATGACTGCAGTAGGGTCTCCGTGTGTCACAGCCTGTTTTTGTTTTTCTGATGAGGTTCTCCATGGACCTTGATACCCTAGGTCTAGGCATGTTATAGCCCTTTTGTCATCTTTTCATTAATTAGTGCTGTGCGTTCTGTTTTAGAACATTCACATAATTGACAATCCATGATGAACGTTTCCACCAGCTTTGAGTAATGTTGTATAAAGAATGATATCATTGCACCACCTAGGTATCAGGCATTTTGGCACAGGAGACTGGTTATAATATAATGTGTGATACAAATGACTCTGTGACCTCCAGCCAATGTTATTTATCTTTATCTCCTCCACGCTGTTTTCATTTCCTTGTAGCCCTTCACATTTTTGTTACAATCTTTTCATTTCCATCTGGCATCTTTTAAAGAGGCTGCATAGTGCTGAGCCCCATCTGGTGAGTGCGGGGATTTTCATATACAAATACAGATATACAGTTATACTTATTCTTCATATTTTTGGGTTTCAGAAGTAGTAGAGAAGTCAAGGGTCTGGATCTACGGGAAGGAAGGAAGGAAGGAAGGAAGGAAGGAAGGAAAGAAGGAAGGAGGGAAAGAAGGAGGAAGCTAGGTAGGAAGGGAGGAAGGAAGCAAGGAAAAAAGGATGAAGTTATGCAGGAAGGGAGGAAGGAAGGAAAAAGGGGAAGAAGGAAAAATAGGAGGAAAAAGGAAGGAAAAAGGGGAGAAATTATTGCAATTATTGCAACTCGTTGCTGATCGGCCTCCCCCGCACCAGACTTTACCCTCTCCAATCCATCCTAATTGCGACAGCCAGGCTCATCTTCCTGCCCAGTTGCTACTCGGATGCCTCTGTCCTGTGCCGGTCACTGCACTGGCTGCCCATTAAATACAGAATTCAATTTAAACTCACTACCTTCATCCACAAAGCTCTTCAGAAACACCGCGCCACCCTACATTGCTTCCTTCATCTCTATCCACCACCCAGCCTGCGCCCTCCGATAACAAAATTAGACTAAGCGTCCTTTAATTTGAACCTCTCCTTCTTGCCTCCAAGACTTTTCCAGAGCATCACCAGTCCCCTGGAATGCACTACCAAAGGCTATCCGGGCAATCATTGACTCATTAAACTTCAGGTGCACTCTAAAAACGCACCTCTTCAGGAGGCATACCATATCTCTTAAACCAAACCCCTCTTTACTCTGCCTGATAACATGCTCCCTGTCCTACTGACTGCAATACCTGCTGACCGTGATCAACCGCCCCCTGCAGTCATACCGATTTGGCCACTATTCAGCACAATTTGACTATTGCCTATGTTTATAGCATCCCACACTCTCCACCTCACCATACCATGTGCATCTCCAGCCCCTTTACCTTCTTTATCACCCCACTATTTGTAGTATGTAAGCTTGGTGGAGCAGGACCCTCAACCCTACTGTCTCCATCAATTGATTACTTCCTGTAACTGTGGTTTTGTCTGTTTCACCCTGTTTTGTAAGTGCTGCAGAATATTTTGGCACTATATTAATAATGATTATTATTAGATAGATAGATAGATAGATAGATAAATAGATAGATATGAGATAGAAGATAGATAGATAGATAGATAGATAGATAGATAGATAGATAGATAGATAGATAGATAGATAGGAGATAGATAGATAGAGAGATATGAGATAGATAAATAGATAGGTATGAGATAGATAGATAGATAGATAGATAAATAGATAGATAGATAGATAGATAGATTGATAGATAGATAGATATGAGATAGAAGATAGATAGATAGATAGATAGATAGATAGATAGATAGATAGATAGATAGATAGATAGATAGATAGATAGATATGAGATAGAAGATAGATAGATAGATAGATAGATATGAGATAGAAGATAGATAGATAGATAGATAGATAGATAGATAGATAGATAGATAGATAGATATGAGATAGAAGATAGATAGATATGAGATAGACAGACAGATAGAGAGATAGATCATAGATAGATAAATATGAGATAGATAGATAGATGGATAGATAGAGAGATAGACAGAGAGATAGATATGAGATAGATAGATAGATAGATAGATATGAGATAGATAGATAGATAGATAGATAGATAGATAGATAGATAGATAGATAGATAGATAGATAGATAGATATTAGATAGATAGATAGATAGATAGATATGAGATAGATAGATAGAATACCTAGTATGGGCTACTAGTGTCTTCTTCAGCAACTAGAGGCAAAGTACAACTGTTACTTCTGCCTTCCCTATAGCTACGTGGGAGAAATAGAAAAAAAAAGGAAAAAGAAAATGGACGATTAGATGGGCTGAAGATAAAAAGCTTAATAGTGAAAAAGATGGATTTAGATGTGAAATACTGATAGATTTTCTGTAGACATAGTTCAATGCAGACATTTATTGTGCACACCTGAATTGCTTCAACAATTCTCCACAACTAGACTATCATAGTATTCAGCAATATAACAGAAGAATAATTGCCGGAGGCTAAATAATAGCCACTATGATGTCTGCAGATCGCAAACATGACACAAAGCAGACCCCTAAGTTCACCAAGTTAAAGAGAAAATCAGCATAGCAATCAGTCCCCAGATACAGAATAAACTTATTGCTTTGGGATAGAGGGCCCCTATAAAAAAAAGCAGAACGCACTTTTGATTTTTTTTTTATCATCGCTTTGTGGCGATGTTATTGCCAGTGACATCTGTGAGACGGTTTCAAAAATTCCCCATCTGCCTTTTCAGATAGATGACTTTTTGCTGCTGGTTGCCATTAAAAACAGAAATTTGAATATACATAGACAAATGTCACTTTCTGGGATAATTGTTCCATAAATCTAACGATATTCTTTCTGGAACTTACGAAAGCTAAGAAGAATGAGAGTTGTTCATGATGTTTGAGTCTCCTCATCCTAACAGCACAAGGAGCAGGGGGAATAATTACGTCAATGGGAAAGGTACATAGAGGAGAAAACAATTACTGAAATAGGAACCCTCTTGTTTAGGCTGACACATCTCTTCATATATGGAGAGAAGAGAACCCAGCTATTGTTGACCCATCCCCTGTAGGAGAGATGAGCATTGTGATCCATAAGTCAAGGGCATTGGCAAAGTCTCACCAGCTTGGAAAATGAATACAGTTTGGTCTTACTACCGTGTTTCCCTGAAAATAAGACCCTGTCTTATATTACCTGTTGCCCCAAAAGAGGCACTAGGTCTTATTTTCAGGGATCTCTAACTATACTTACCCAGCAGGCTCAGTCCAGGTCCTTCCCACTGCTTTCTGGAACTCCGACACACTGAGCCATGGCATTGTTTTGACAATTCATAAATCCCGCCTCCCCAAAGCAATGGCTGTGATTGGTTCTTTGACCGCTGCTCAGCCAATCAATGCAGCGCTCAATGAACCAAACACAGCCATCGCATTGGTTCATTGAGCGCTGCATTGATTGGCCGAGCAGTGCTCAAGAACCAATCAGAGCCATCACTTCCTGGAGGTGGGATTTTTGAATCTCATAACCAGGAAGTGATCCTCTGTGGGTGAACAAGGACTGCAGGACGCATGGCGGAGCTCTGGACGGCAGCAGGAGGACCTAGACTAAGTTTGCTTGGTAAGTATTCTTTTTTTTATGTAATACAGGTTGAGCTTATTTTGGGGGTAGGGCTTATATTTTGAAGCCTCCCTGAAAATTCCAAAAAATCAAGGCAGGGCTTGTTTTTGAGGTATGTCTTATTTTGGGGAAACAGGGTATTAATCAATCTAGATAGGCTAGATTGTATGACTATGTGTAATTCCCCTTTTAAAAGGGTTCTGCACTTAATTTTTTACTAAAATTTGTCGAGTAATTCATTAGAAAGAAACAAGAATGAGTTGAATATGACCAATCCTTCTTCTGAAGAAGTCAGCTTGCCTAGAGATGCTTTACCTTACAGCAAAAACAGACTGACAGCTGACGGACACCAGATACTACACCAGACTGGATCAAGACCTGACTCAAAAATATGTGATGGAGTTTAGAAGGGTCACCAGAAGCTTGTCTGGGAGCTCCACAAAACTTTTGGACCTCTTCCATTATGCCTGAGGAATAACCCTAAGTACAATTGAAAGCTCGCTGTAACATCATGTATTTTTGTTAGCCATTAAAGTGTTTCATATCTACAAGATTACTTGGTTTCTCTTACTGAGAACAATCACACTTTTACCTAACAGCTTCATATAAAGTCTGCTAGGCAATATATCTCTAGCAACCATTGTCTCAAATAAGTTTAGTATAAAAAAAAGTTTTCCCATCTGTGATTTATTCGTTTTTCAAAATATAAATGTTTTCAGAGAACCCCTTTAAAAAGAGGCAATACTCATACCGAGGATGAAATGGGTCATCACATCATACCTTTACGATCCCTAGGCTGACAGCTTGCAACACTCTGGAGATATAAGCTTTCAAAATCTTTTCTTTCAAGGCTGGAGTCAAATACTTTTTTCTTATGTTTTATTCTTTTTTTTTCAGAGGGAAAAGGTATCGACCAACTCTAAAAATACAAGGAACTGAGAAGAAGGATAGAAGGAGTTACACTAAATCTAAGCTGAGAGTTTACTTTTTAATCCACGCTGTCTATTACAGGCTGGTTAACGTAAAGTCCGATAGTGCAAGCATCGAATCATGACTGACTCTTCGGGTGATGCCATATCGTGATGTTTTCTTGGCAGATTGCACCACATGAGACTCATACTACAGGTCGACACTCTGCTAAAGACTAGCTCTCTACTTCAGCCTAACCATCTACTCCATGGTAGCCCTCTACAGAAGACTGTTCCACTAAAGACTTATCCTGTTCTTCAATTTGACCTTCTGTTCTAAAATAACCTTCTACTCAAGACTTATCCTTTACTCCAAACCAACCTTTTACTTTAGACTTATCCTCTACTTGAAGCTGCCCTTCTATTTCAAACTGCTCTTCTATCCATGTATCCTCTATTCCAAGCTGACCCTCTACTCCAAGTTGGTCTTTTACTTGAGGCTTTTCCTCTACTCCATTGTTATCCTCTATTCTAGGCTGACCTTCTTCATCAATTTGATGCTCTACTCTAGACTTATCCTCTGCTCAAGGTTGACCTTGTAGTTCAAACTTATCCTCTACTCTGAGATGACTGACTATTTTAAACTGATCATCTATTCTAGGCTTATTATCTTCTACTCCAAATTAGCCTTCTATTCCAGCCTTATCCTCTAGTTGAGGTAAACCTTCTAGTCCAGTCTTTTCCTGTACCCCAGCTGACCTTCTACGCCAAGCTGACCCTCTACTCCAAAGTTAACCTCTACCTCAAACTTACCCTCTACTCCAGACTAAGGATCCTTTTACATGAAACAATTGTGGTTCAAACTCTCGTTCAGTAATTGTTCAGTGTAAATGCTGCCAGCGAAATAATAATGAATGATAATTTGTTTGCTTATCATTTATCATTCAATTTAGGCAGGCATAAAAACTGAAAAATGATAGTCCCATGTAAACAGGCAGTTATCTATGAATGACTGTTTACTGTGAATGGAGGTTAGTGGCCAGAGTGATCTCTGTAAAAACATTGGAGCGATTGTTGCTGGGATGACTGTTGAGCGCTTTAAAACCAGACAATCATCTCATGTAAAAGAGCCCTTAATATCAAGTCCAGGTTGACCAAATGTATCCTCTACTCTAGGCTGACCTTCTACTCCAAGCTAACCCTCTACTCCAGACGTATTCTCTGCTCCAGGTTGGCACTCTACTCTAGGCTGACCCTCTACTCCAGACTTATTCTCTGCTCCAGATTGACTGTCTACTCAAGACTTATCCTTAACTCTAAAGTAGCCCTCTACTCTTCCAGAACCAGACCATAATGGGATTCAACAACCGATGAATAAACTGTGGTGAATATGACAGATGTCACCATGTGCTAAGTGCTTAACGGAGCAATTCAACTTATCAGAAAAATAAATTACAAAACTATTTCCTTTTCTAGTTTTCAAATTCCCCTTAAAGGTCACTCTCTCGCTGAACATAGCAAAATTAATCTGAAAAGCAATAACTAAATTGAATTTGTGCTCTAAGGAAAACAAATGTTTAGAAGTCCAGCTCCTAATTGTTAGCTCTTAACTCTTTTGTATAAGACGTTATCAGAATGGTCACTGTTATTGTTACAACACACAGATCCCCAGTGGTTCTACTAAGCAGAACATACATCCCCATAACACCCAATGTGTGGGGTACATTTGGTTTCAAAGAACTTGGTAGAATTTTTTGCTGTCTGTCTTCTAATCCTTTTAGGAATTTTTGAATGCATTACAATTTCTGTTGTTAATGGGAGTAAAGATGAGTGAACTGAACAAGTAGAGTTCAAGTGCAAGTCAAACTTTGCTAAAAATATGGTCCAGAGGGAACCCAAACCTAAAACATCATTAAAACCCCTAAAATTTGTTTTGAACACTGTCTAAGAGCATGGTGGTGGTTGAATGGATGTAGCTCAGTGGTTAGCACTGTTGCCTAGCAGTGCTGGGATCCTAGGTTCAAATTTGACCAAGGATAACATCTATATGGAATTGTAAAACTTCATTAAGATGTTGTATTTGGTTGGATTGGAACCTAGGATGCCATCACTGCAAGGCAACAGTGTAACCACTGAGCCACCATGCATCTTCCTTCTCTGGAAGAGGAGAAAGATGAGACGAAGAATAAGCATAAAGAGATCATAGAAACTCCTCGCAGATGTTGTCCTTGGTCAGATTAAAACATAGGACTCCATCACTGTAAAACAACAGTGGTAACCACTGAGCCAAAATGCTTCTTCCTTCTCTGGAGGAGGAGAAAAAGGAGAAGAAAAAAAACCATACAAACTCCATGCAAATGTCTTTGGTTAGACTTAAGCCTAGGTCTCCAGCATTGCAAGTTGACAATGTTAACTACTAAATAGAGATGAGCGAACGCGTTCGTCCGAGCTTGATATTCGTGCGAATATTAGGGTGTTCGGGATGTTCGTTATTCGTAACGAACACCATGCGGTGTTCTGGTTACTTTCACTTCCTTCCCTGAGACGTTAGCGCGCTTTTCTGGCCAATTGAAAGACAGGGAAGGCATTACAACTTCCCCCTGCAACGTTTAAGCCCTATACCACCCCCCTGCTGTGAGTGGCTGGCGAGATCAGGTGTTCGCCTAATATAAAAGTCGGCCCCTCCCGCGGCTCGCCTCAGATGCCTGGTGAGTTAGATGAGGGACAGTGCTGTTTATACCGGAGCTGCTGTAGGGAAAGAATTGGTAGTTAGTGTAGGCTTCAAGACCCCCCAAAGGTCCTTATTAGGGCCACTGATAGCTGTGTGTTGGCTGCTGTTAGCAGTGGCATTTTTTTTTTCTCAAAATCGGCTCTGCAGAGCGTTGCACCTGGCATTAGGGACAGAAGTGCTGCATAGGCAGGGAGAGTGTTAGGAGTGAGTGTAGCCTTCAAGAACCTCAACGGTCCTTTCTAGGGCCATATTTATCCGTGTGCAGTACTGTCCAGGCTGCTGTTAGCAGTGCTGCATTTTTTTGGGGTTTCTCAAAATCGCCTCTGCAGAGCATTCCACCCTCCATTGATACTGCAGGGAAAGAATTGTATAGGCAGGGCCACAACACAGTTATTATTCATAGAATATACGCAGTGCTGCCTTTTGGTGGAAAAACAAGTGAAAACAAATCTATTTGTCCAGCCTCTGTCCGTCCTTACGGGCGGTGGACACGTGTGAGCTGCGTGAAAAACATTGCTAAATCATACGCACCCAGCTACGCTTTACTGCTGGCTTCGCCATTTGCTTTCCTTAATTGGGAAAAAAAATACCTGCTCTGCCAGAGTTATAATAACTCTGCTACCCTCACGTTCTGTGACACATTAGCAGGGACACAGCACAGTTATTAAACTTCTCATGTTCATTGAATATACGCAGTGCTGCCTTTTGGTGGAAAAACAAGTGGAAACAAATCTATTTGTCCAGCCTCTGTCCGTCCTTACGGGCGGTGGACACGTGTGAGCTGCGTGAAAAACATTGCTAAATCATACGCACCCAGCTACGCTTTACTGCTGGCTTCGCCATTTGCTTTCCTTAATTGGGAAAAAAAATACCTGCTCTGCCAGAGTTATAATAACTCTGCTACCCTCACGTTCTGTGACACATTAGCAGGGACACAGCACAGTTATTAAACTTCTCATGTTCATTGAATATACGCAGTGCTGCCTTTTGGTGGAAAAACAAGTGGAAACAAATCTATTTGTCCAGCCTCTGTCCGTCCTTACGGGCGGTGGACACGTGTGAGCTGCGTGAAAAACATTGCTAAATCATACGCACCCAGCTACGCTTTACTGCTGGCTTCGCCATTTGCTTTCCTTAATTGGGAAAAAAAATACCTGCTCTGCCAGAGTTATAATAACTCTGCTACCCTCACGTTCTGTGACACATTAGCAGGGACACAGCACAGTTATTAAACTTAGATAATTCATTCACTAGAGGCAGTGGGGCCTTTCGTTTTCCAAAAAGGGAAAAAATTATATTTGGCCTGCAGTCTTGCGCCAATTTATTTCCTGCCTGTGAAATCAAATCACTGGTAATACAGCATGCTGAGGGGTAGGGGTAGGCCTAGAGGACGTGGACGCGGCCGAGGACGCGGAGGGCCAAGTCAGGGTGTGGGCACAGGCCGAGCTCCTGATCCCGGTGTGTCGCAGCCGACTGCTGCGCGATTAGGAGAGAGGCACGTTTCTGGCGTCCCCACATTCATCGCCCAATTAATGGGTCCACGCGGGAGACGGTTATTAGAAAATGAGCAGTGTGAGCAGGTCCTGTACTGGATGGCAGAAAGTGCTTCGAGCAACCTATCGTCAACACGCAGTTCTGCGCCGTCCACTGCTGCAAATCCGAATCCTCTGTCTGCTGCTCCTCCTTCCTCCCAGCCTCCTCACTCCACTACAATGACACCTGCTCAGGAGCCGGAACACTCCCAGGAACTGTTCTCGGGCCCCTGCTTAGATTGGGCAGCAGCGGTTCCTCTCCCACCAGAGGAGTTTATCGTCACTGATGCCCAACCATTCGAAAGTTCCCGGGGTCCGAGGGAAGAGGCTGGGGACTTCCGCCAACTGTCTCAACAACTTTCTGTGGGTGAGGAGGACGATGACGATCAGACACAGTTGTCTTGCAGTGAGGTAGTAGTAAGGGCAGTAAGTCCAAGGGAGCAGCGCACAGAGGATTCGGAGGAAGAGCAGCAGGACGATGAGGTGACTGACCCCACCTGGTGTGCAACGCTTACTCAGGAGGACAGGTCTTCAGAGGGGGAGTCAAGGGCATCAGCAGGGCAGGTTGCAAGAGGCAGTGCGGTGGCCAGGGCCAGGGGTAGAGGCAGGGCCAGACCGAATAATCCACCAAGTGTTTCCCAAAGCGCCCCCTCGCGCCATGCCACCCTGCAGAGGCCGAGGTGCTCTAAGGTCTGGCAGTTTTTCACAGAGACGCCTGACGACCGACGAACAGTGGTGTGCAACCTTTGTTGCGCAAAGCTCAGCCGGGGAGCCAACACCAACAGCCTCACCACCACCACCATGCGCAGACATATGATGGCCAAGCACCCCACAAGGTGGGACGAAGGCCGTTCACCGCCTCCGGTTTGCACCCCTGCCTCTCCCCCTGTGCCCCAACCTGCCACTGAGATGCAACCCCCCTCTCAGGACACAGGCACTACCGCCTCATGGCCTGCACCCACACCCTCATCTCCGCTGTCCTCGGCCCCATCCAGCAGTGTAGTTCAGCGCACCGTTCAGCCGTCGCTTGCGCAAGTGTTCGAGCGCAAGCGCAAGTACGCCGCCACGCACCCGCACGCTCAAACGTTAACCGTCCGCATAGCAAAATTCATCAGCCTTGAGATGCTGCCGTATAGGGTTGTGGAAACTGAGTCCTTCAAAAGTATCATGGAGGCGGCGGCCCCGCGCTACTCAGTTCCCAGTCGCCACTACTTTTCCCGATGTGCCGTCCCAGCCCTGCACGACCACGTCTCCCGCAACATTGTGCGCGCCCTCACCAACGCGGTTACTGCCACGGTCCACTTAACTACGGACACGTGGACAAGCACAGGCGGGCAGGGCCACTACATCTCCCTGACGGCACATTGGGTGAATTTAGTGGAGGCTGGGACAGAGTCAGAGCCTGGGACCGCTCACGTCCTACCCACCCCCAGAATTGCGGGCCCCAGCTCGGTGCTGGTATCTGCGGAGGTGTATGCTTCCTCCACTAAAGCACCCTCCTCCTCCTCCTCCTCCTCTGTCTCGCAATCAAGATGTGTTAGCAGCAGCATGTCGCCAGCAGTCGGTGTCGCGCGGCGTGGCAGCACAGCGGTGGGCAAGCGTCAGCAGGCCGTGCTGAAACTACTCAGCTTAGGCGATAAGAGGCACACGGCCCACGAACTGCTGCAGGGTCTGACAGAGCAGACCGACCGCTGGCTTGCGCCGCTGAGCCTCCAACCGGGCATGGTCGTGTGTGACAACGGGCGTAACCTGGTGGCGGCTCTGCAGCTTGGCAGCCTCACGCACGTGCCATGCCTGGCCCACGTCTTTAATTTGGTGGTTCAGCGCTTTCTGAAAAGCTACCCACGCTTGTCAGACCTGCTCGTAAAGGCGCGCCGGCTCTGCGCACATTTTCGCAAGTCCCACACGGACGCTGCCACCCTGCGCACCCTGCAACATCACTTTAAGCTGCCAGTGCACCGACTGCTGTGCGACGTGCCCACACGGTGGAACTCTACGCTCCACATGTTGGCCAGGCTCTATGAACAACGTAGAGCTATAGTCGAATACCAACTCCAACATGGGCGGCGCAGTGGGAGTCAGCCTCCTCAATTCCTTTCAGAAGAGTGGGCCTGGTTGGCAGACATCTGCCATGTCCTTGGTAATTTTGAGGAGTCTACCCAGGTGGTGAGCGGCGATGCTACAATCATTAGCGTCACCATTCCTCTGCTATGCATCTTGAGAAATTCCCTGCAAACCATAAAGGCAGCTGCTTTGCGCTCGGAAACGGGGGCGGGGGAAGACAGTATGCCGCTGGATAGTCAGGGCACCCTCCTGTCTATTTCTCAGCGCGTACAGGAGGAGGAGGAGGAGCATGAGGAGGATGAGGAGGAGGGGGAAGAGACAGCTTGGGCCGCTGCTGACGGTACACCGGCTGATTGCCTGTCATCCTTTCAGCGTGTATGGCCTGAGGAGGAGGAGGAGGAGGAGGAGGAGGATCCTGAAAGTGATCTTCCTAGTGAAGACAGCCATGTGTTGCGTACAGGTACCCTGGCACACATGGCTGACTTCATGTTAGGATGCCTTTCTCGTGACCCTCGCGTTGCACGCATTCTGGCCACGACGGATTACTGGGTGTACACACTGCTCGATCCACGGTATAAGGAGAACCTGCCCACTCTGATTCCCGAAGAGGAAATGGGTTTGAGAGTGTTGCTATACCACAGGACCCTTGCGGACAAGCTGATGGTAAAATTCCCAGCCGACAGCGCTAGTGGCAGAAGGCGCAGTACCGAGGGCAAGGTAGCAGGGGATGTGCGTAGATCGAGCAGCATGTACATCCCAGGCAGTGCAACAGTCTTTAAGGGCCTGGCCAGATTCATGGCTCCCCACCAAGACTGTGTCACCGCTCCCCAGTCACGGCTGAGTCGGCGGGAGCACTGTAAAAGGATGGTGAGGGAGTACGTAGCGGATCGCACGACCATCCTTGGTGACGCCTCTGCCCCCTACAACTACTGGGTGTCGAAGCTGGACATGTGGCCTGAACTAGCGCTGTATGCCCTGGAGGTGCTTGCTTGTCCTGCGGCTAGCGTGTTGTCGGAGAGGGTGTTTAGTGCGGCTGGGGGAATCATCACAGATAAGCGTAGCCGCTTGTCAAACGACAGTGCCGACAGGCTAACACTCATCAAGATGAACAAAGGCTGGATTTCCCCAGACTTCTGTTCTCCACCAGCGGACAGCAGCGATACGTAAGCAATACGTAGGCTGCACCCGCGGATGGAAGCTACGTTCTCTCTCACCATCCAAAACGGGGACATTTCTGCTTCATCAATCTGTGTCTAATATTCCTCCTCCTCCTCCTCCTGCTCCTCCTCCTGAAACCTCACGTAATCACGCTGAACGGGCAATTTTTCTTAGGGCCACAAGGCTCACTCAAATAATTTTTCAGAACAATTTTTATAAGTTTCAATGCGCTTAAAAGCATTGGAACTTTAACTTGAACCAATTTTTCGTTACACTGGGCTGCCTCCAGGCCTAGTTACCACTTAAGCCACATTAACCAAAGCGATTAATGGGTTTCACCTGCCCTCTTGGCTGGCCATGGCCAATTTTTGGGATGTACATTAGTACTGTTGATACAGCAATTTTTGTGGGCCCTCGCCTACAGTGTAATCAAATTAATTTTTAGCCCACCTGCATTACAGCTGACGTTACCTCAGCTGTGTTGGGCAATGCAATGGGATATTTTTATGTACCGCCGGTGGGTTCCAGGGAGCCACCCATGCTGTAGGTGCACACTGAGTTTTTAATACATCTGTACACTTCTAAAGAACCCGTCTGACTGGGGCATGCAGTGTGGGCCGAAGCCCACCTGTATTACGCACGACATTACTACCTCAGCTGTGTTGGGCAATGCAATGGGATATTTCTATGTACCGCCGGTGGCTTCCTGGCACCCACCCAGGCAGTGGGTCCACAGGGAGTTTAACCTACATGTGTCCACTTGTAAAGAACCCCAGTCTGACTGGGGCATGCAGTGTGGGCCGAAGCCCACCTGCATTAACCCTTTCCAGTCCACTGTGTGACCTGTGAAGACATTAGGGTTTAAGGCTGTACAGCTCCGTTGTTGGTAGACGTCCGTCGGGGTTCTCTTACTGTATATTGCCAGCCTCTCTGCTGTCGGAGCCTATCCTACGTGTCAGCTCATGCAGTACTGGCTTTAGCCAGCATATAGCGCCGTTGTATAACAGCAGAAAAAGAGTAAGCCCCCTAGGAAAACCATATACAAATTGGATTGGAAAGGGTTAAGCACAACATTACTACCTCAGCTGTGTTGGGCAATGCAATGGGATATTTCTATGTACCGCCGGTGGCTTCCTGGCACCCACCCATGCTGTAGGTGCACACGGAGTTTTTACTACATCTGTACACTTATAAAGAACCCCAGTCAGACTGGGGCATGCAGTGTGGGCCGAAGCCCACCTGCATTAAGCACGACATTACTACCTCAGCTGTGTTGGGCAATGCAATGGGATATTTCTGTGTACCGCCGGTGGGTTCCAGGGAGCCACCCATGCTGTGGGTCGACAGGGACTTCACAATAGGGAGTTGTACCTGCCTGTGTCTATGAATTAAAAAGCCCGGTCTGACTGGGGCATGCAGACACCTTGACAGAATGAATAGTGTGTGGCACATAGGTTCCCCATTGCTATGCCCACGTGTGCAGCTCCTGATGGCGGTGGCACAGGATTCTATTTCTCATTGCTTCTGTACAGCATTGTGGGCTATCGCTCCGCCACTTTTAAAGAGGGTCGCTGCCTAGCCGTGCCAACCTCTGTAGTGTGTGCCTGCGGTCCCTCGTCATGGCAGACGCAATTCTAAATAGACATGAGCGTGGTGTGGCATGAGGGCAGCTGAAGGCTGCCCAGGGACACTTTGGTGTGCGCTGTGGGGGGGGAGGGGGGGCGGTTGGGCAGCATGTAACCCAGGAGAAGTGTCAGTGGAGTGTCATGCAGGCAGTGATTGTGCTTTGTTGGAGGTAGTGTGGTGCTTAGCAAAGGTATGCCATGCTAATGAGGGCTTTTCAGAAGTAAAAGTTGTTGGGAGGGGGGGGGCCCACTCTTGCCGGTATTGTGGCTTAAAGGAGATGTCCCGCGCCGAAACGGGTTTTTTTTTTTTTTAAACCCCCCCCCCGTTCGGCGCGAGACAACCCCGATGCAGGGGTTAAAAAAACCACCCGCACAGCGCTTACCTGAATCCCGGCGGTCCGGCGTCTTCATACTCACCTGCTGAAGATGGCCGCCGGGATCCTCTGTCTTCATGGACCGCAGGGCTTCTGTGCGGTCCATTGCCGATTCCAGCCTCCTGATTGGCTGGAATCGGCACGTGACGGGGCGGAGCTACACGGAGCTACACGGAGCCCCATAGAGAAGAGGAGAAGACCCGGACTGCGCAAGCGCGGCTAATTTGGCCATCGGAGGGCGAAAATTAGTCGGCACCATGGAGACGAGGACGCCAGCAACGGAGCAGGTAAGTAAAAAACTTTTTATAACTTCTGTATGGCTCATAATTAATGCACAATGTATATTACAAAGTGCATTATTATGGCCATGCAGAAGTGTATAGACCCACTTGCTGCCTCGGGACAACCCCTTTAATAGTGGGACCTGTGAACTTGAGATGCAGCCCACCATGTAGCCCCTCGCCTGCCCTATCCGTCACTGTGTCATTCCCATCACTTTGTTGAATTGCCCAGATTTTCACACATGAAAACCTTAGCGAGCATCGGCGAAATACAAAAATGTTCTGGTCGCCCATTGACTTCAATGGGGTTCGTTGTTCGAAACGAACCCTCGAGCATCACGGGAAGTTCGTTCCGAATAACGAACACCCGAACATTTTGGTGTTCGCTCATCTCTACTACTAAACGTTTCCATTTGAAAAGTTTGCTAATTTCTTAACAGGGAAGAAGAGACATTGGTGTCGTTGCTCATTTACTCACCTGTTTTGCAAGCACCCAAGGAATCTTTTAAAACATTAACCCTTTCCAATCCACTGTCTGACACCTGAAGACATTAGGATTCAAGGCTGTACAGCTCTGATGCTGGAAGACGTCCGTCGGGGTTCTCTTATTGTATATGGCCAGCCTCTCTTCTGTGAGAGCCTATCCAACGTGTCACCTCATGCAGTACTGGCTTCAGCCAGCATATAGCGCTGTTGTATAATGGCTGAAAAAGAGTAAGCCCCCTAGGAAAACCAGGATACAAATTGGATTGGAAAGGGTTAAATGTAGTTCACAGAGAATTGATTAAATTGATATATTGTAACAAACTGCAGAGTGAGGGTGCGGGCAGACGAGCACATAAACGGCGCGTTTTTGCGACCAAACGTATATACGTGACCATCTGAGGCAATGGTTTCGAATGTATTCGTTCACATGGGCGATTTTACGGCGCGTAAAAACGGCAATTCGAAAAAAACCGGAACATATGCGACCGAAATATGCGCCAACGCATATTCGATCGCCGAAAAGACCGTTTGCAAAGTAGGAACAAATGAAAATACGCTTTCTAGCTCTGGTCGTGATCGGTGAAAAACGATCGCTCGGGCGATTATACGTTGCGCTCGTGCGAACGTAAATACGCCTACGCTCGTCTGCCCGCACCCTGAGGGTGTATTCACACGAACGTATATCGGCTCGGGTTTCACGCCGAGCCGATATACGTTGTCCTTGTGTGCAGGGGGGGGAGGATGGAAGAGCCAGGGCCAGGAACTGTGCTCCCGCCCCCTCTCTGCCTCCTCTCCGCCCCTCTGCACTATTTGCAATGAGAGGAGGCGGGACGGGGGCGGGGCTAAAGGGCAGGAATTAGCCCCGCCCCCGTCCCGCCTCTCCCCATTGCAAATAGTGCAGAGGGGCGGAGAGGAGGCAGAGAGGGGGCGGGAGCACAGTTCCTGGCCCTGGCTCTTCCATCCTCCCCCCCCCCTGCACACAAGGACAACGTATATCGGCTCGGCGTGAAACCCGAGCCGATATACGTTTGTGTGAATGCACCCTTAGGCCTCCTTCCCACGAACGGATTTCCGCCGCGTAATTCGCGGCGAAAATCCGCTGCGTTGCCCGCAGCTATTAGGTTCTATTGAACCTAATAGCACCATGCTCACGATGCGTAATTCCAGCGCGGAATTACGCACCGCGATTTCTCCCGTCCTCACCCGCAGCATGCTCTATTTTCTGCGGGTGAGGACGGGCTGTACGCACTGACGGCTTCCATTGCAGTCAATGGAAGCCGTCCGTTCACGCTATCTCCCACTGTAACCAGCGGGAGATAGCGTGAAAAAACGCTTTCCCGCCCACCGCCGCGCGTCATCTGACGCCAAATTACGCGGCCGGCCGCGTCACGTGACACGCTCGGTGACGCGGCGGTGGTGGGCGGTGACGGGCGGTGACGCGGCGGTGGTGGGCGGGGAAGCGATTTCACGCTATCTCCCGCAGGTAAGTATAGGGGCTCTGGGGGGCGCCGTGACGGGCTTCACTGCGTAATATTACGCAGCGGACCCCGTCACGCTCGTGGGAAGGAGGCCTTAAAGCTAGAAGAGAAGACTGCTTTTCAGTCTTGAAAATTGTAAGAATATTATGAAGTGACACAAGTTTGTTTACATACTGATCAAACTTTATTTACATGAAACTGTTACTTTCGAGGAACCACAGTCGGAATTTTGCTGTTGAGGCTCTTGAACACTTGGTATACGAATGATCTTCTCTATACCATTCTATCTCTGTCTCCAGCTTCATTTGCAGAGATGTGAGTATCATGGGTAGATGCATTAAATGATATGCAAACTTCCCAACTTGAGAATATGCAGTTGTACTAAATTTCTGTCCCAGTGTGAAAGCACAAACCTATGCTGATGCTGTGTATAGGTCTGTGACTGCTGCTGGGAAGGAGCTGCTTCTTGGCGCATGCCTCTGTCATATGTATGGAATCTCTTAGCCAAAGCTCTATGAACTGAGGAAACTGTAGTAAGACTGATAATAACACATTCAACGTTTTCCAATATTTGGTCGCCAGCAGTTTCTGACTGCCTGACACCTGACTTATGTTTCCCAATTGGTCCGAACAAAGCAATAGATCAATAAATATATGATGGAGGATGCAAAATATGAAATATTATACACGGGTTATTTAAGGCAGCCGAGTTGGGCATGTAAGCTTACAGGTGAATGGAAGTTGATGATCAGAAACTTGTCAACAGACCAAAAAAGTCTCAAGAAGACAGCGAATGCAGCCCTTTCCCTTAGGACAAGGAAATGACTTTAGGCTTCAGAAGAAGCCTTATCTGTGTATATGGTATTGGTATTCTTCCTTAGGGCTCATTGACATCAGCACTCAGGGATTCAGTTTTCCTGCTTCAGTTCTTGACTAACCTCCCTTGTTCTGATTAAAATCAACAGCGCCAAATATAAAGCCATTGATTATAATAGGGTCCGCTCAGCTTCCGTCTTTTTTACGGGACGAAATAATGCAATATGCAGCACTATATCATCCTATTTTAAAAGGAATTCATTGGCGGAGGTTCAAAATGCAACCTCCGATGCGCATGTGAATCGAGCCCTATTTAGGCGCCGTCCGATGATAATGAGATGGCTCTGCTGATACTGCTCCAGCTACACAGCTAAGGCAAAAAGTGAGCTACAGAAAAGAGGAAGTGTCTGCCTGTGTTAGGTAAAGTAAAATGCAGTCTGTTTGCCACAATTTATTAAAAAGCAGCTTGGAATAGAACATAAGTCATTTCAAGCCACCGGGCTTTTATTTAAAGGGAACCCTGTTAACAAGACAGGCCTCTTGTAATCTACTTAATGCAAAAATGTGAACAAGCGAGAGCAACTAAACCAAATGGCCTTCTAAAGTGCCGTTTAGGGGATAGAAAGTGGACGGAAAACTTTCTCTCAGGTCTTCATCTGATGCTGAGGTTAGCACTTCAGAGGGGCAGTTAGTAGGTTCAATGGAAACAAAACCAAAAAATGTACTGGCTCTTGCGACGCAACCCGGGTAAGTAGTGATTCCTTGTTCCTTAAGGGATATGCCTAGAAAGGTTTGGAGCAGGCATCATGCTCTGAGTTTTTAGATCCAGAATGCCAAAAGAGTCCTCTTGTCTGTACTTCAGAAAGAAGTCTCAATCACAGGGTCGGCTTACAGTCATCATGGCGCTAGAAGAACATTGTCCATAGCACCACATTTATGCTTCAAACTGATTATTAAAGGAAATCTGACATCAACTATATAGTTGTTATGATGCTTATAGTCTAGGTGACAGGTAATCCAGGAAGCTGTGTCTCATACTCACCTGCTCTCCCATTCCTGCGGTGTCCCCTGGCAAAGCTTATTTTTTTCAGAAGGCTGCACGCATTCCCCCCTATTCATCTCTATGGGAGTGCATGCCCAGCCTTCCGAAAAAAGTCAAGCTGCTGTGTGAATGCTGACTTTGTCATGGAACATCACAGGAATGGGGAACCGGGTGAGTACCTACACTATAAGCACCATAATTTAGTTTATTGTGCTTATAGTTGGTGATAGACACCCTTTAATAGCTGAACAATTCTTAAGGTGGCTTCACACTGGCGAGGGAATCTCACGATTTCTCAGCGCTGCAAGAAATCGCAAAATTTTGAAGCCAATGGCTTCAAATGGCTCCATGCACTTGTGTGATGTTTTAACACCAATAAGAGGCAGCACACAGCTGTCATTCATTAAATGAGAGCTGCCTCTGATTGGTCGCAGCGCTCAGCCAACCAAATGCAGCTCTTTCAGAGGGCGGGGATTTTTAGATCCCCGTCCGGAAGACAAGGAGAAGAAGTGTGACGGCACCTGCAAGAAGACGCGCCAGAGATGACAGCGCTTCCCAGGACTGTTTTTTTTTTCAACAGTCCTATATTATTTTCAGGAGGGGGTGGGCTTATATTTAAGGCCCCCCACCCCACCAAAAATCCTCGCCACGGGGAGTCCACTGCCACTGCTGTCACAGCAGTAGCAGAGGACCATGAGCATCTACATTTATTTCAATGGGGCTGGCGCTGCTGCCGCCGGCCCCATGGACATGAATGAGCGAGATTGCAAAAACAATGGACATGCAGCGATTTTGTTTTAAAGCTGTATCGCAAGCTTTAAAACATTGCACATGTGCATGGAGCCATTGGCTTCATAATTTTGCGATTTCTCGCAGTGCTGGGAAATCGTACCATTCCTTCACCAGTGTGAAGCCACCCTCAGAAAGATTGCGAGAGCGATATCGGGGCATCAATCAGATCCTGATATCGCTCTCGCCAGTGTGCAGGAGCACTTAGACTCTGTAAAGTCATACAGGCATAAGGGGTCTTTCTTAAGTTCTTCTTTTCTATCTCCGCCTCTCACTCTCTCTTTAGTTGTGCTTTGTTTGGAGCAATCAGAATTGCCCTCCCGATGTACACAGGAGCTTTTTCTCGTGGTCTGTACATGTCTTACTCTACTCTCAACTGAATCAGCAAGATGGCACCTAGCCGCCTTCCGATTCAACCACACCAGCTTCTTCAGCATCCCTTACAAACAATCATTGAAGGGACATACAACCCAAATTATTACACAATAAGCTTAAGAACAATTTTAGCCCTTGTACTTGGATTTCTTCGCATGAGAATACATTAGTCGAAAACCTTCAGGCAACTCATCTAGAAGCCAGGATGGTGCCATAATGAATCCAGGTTATCTGAAGATCACTACAAAAATATAAGGGGAGGCAACGCCATTTTGTTGTAGAACATATGGCACATAAACATCAACGGACGAGGGGGATGAAGTTATTACACATTACATTAGATATTATAATAATGGTATTTTCTCACCTGAGACATGAAGGTCTTATTGTGCATGTTACACTTCATCAACTACATAAATATTCCCTTAAGGCCACTATTGACCGGCCCTCAACTACCCATGAAATCAAGCATGTAATTTCTATAGCATTTAATCCACTCCGTCTGTTGTGTCTAGGTCTGCAATCACTTTAAAAGGAGGTAAGTCCAATGGCATATTGATCCATGACAATATTGTATTGTTTCCTAATGTTGAGCCTGTAGACACCTGGTCACAAAGGTTGAAAAGGTTGTATGCGGTAAGGACAAAAAGGCAAAAAGAACGAAGTCTTGCAGGAACCTAAAATATTAGATGCATCACACATACTCTACATGACCACATTATGTTGGCAACCAAACATATCATCCATCCATATTTGTTTGTTCAAAAACCAGGCAGTTGGTTTCCTCCATTGCTTCTTCACCCATCTAGAAATAGTTTTCATCAGATTTTAGAATATTGCTCAGTGGACTTCCTTCAGTTAAAAGAGCATTGGTGAGATCACCCTCCCAAAGTTGGGTGGTAAGGCTGGTTTCATAGGCAATATTCCAATTTATTTCAGGAGAGGTCAGGCCTCTCTGCAGGATAATCAAGTTCTTTTATACCAAAACCAACTTCATGGACCTTATTTTATGTCCAGCATTCCATTTTTAGATCATATTCCCATTGGCACTATTGTATTTTGCTGTTGTGACAGATTGTTGGGTTCTTAGGGTTCCCGCTGGCCCACTTCATAATCGGGACATCTTACAGGGATTGAACAGTTTAGAAAATTCATTTTCGTACACAATATTAGGGAATTCTGAGTAAGTGGTCGGAAGTCGTCTATTCAAGACCCCATCTCTTGACTGGAGTGAACAGCAGTCACAAAAATGGTATCTTTATATGGAGGACTGGACCAGTCTTGCATTACACAGACAGCCCATTGAATTGAATGGATAATGTGTTAAAGGGGTTGTCCCCAAATCAAGTTTTATTACCTATTCATAGGAAAGGTGATAAAATTCTGATTGGGGGCGGGGGGCTCATCATTGAGACTCACACCAATCCCAAGAAAAAGGTCCTGTGTCCCTACCCCTCCTCACTGCACCCCGGCAGCTTTAAGGGAATGGTGACTGATAAAGCATAGTGTTGCTCCATTCATTTCAATGGGGCTGATGGAAGTAGCCAAACGCTTCAACTCATCTATCTTCATCAGCCTTACGGAAATGAATGGAATGGCACTGTGCATACTCTGCCATTGCTTCTTTTAAGCACCCCTATCTTGCGACAGCACAATACCAGCTCTAGAACACATGAACATCAACCTTTTCTACCCCACCTAGGCAACACCTGATGGAGCATGGCATGTCCTATGATTAGCTCACAGAGGCACAAACTCTACCCACCATGGTTACTGGTTGTAGAGCACTCACCAATTGGCACAATGACCTGGTATCAGATCTTCACACCCTCACCTGCTCGGGCCATGACAGCTACTGTTACAATCTCCATGCTATGTTGTTAGGCATGATCACCATACACTGAGATTACGCCATCATCCTACATAGATCAGTCATACATGTATACAGTGTTACACATACAATAGGTGCCCAGGTACAAATTCTAGCAACAACATCATTGACCTGCTAATTAACAGTACTTTTAACTTTGGTTTTTGACGTTCTGTCTCACTATCTATCACTATCACATGTATGCAAGAAAGGCTATTTATTAGTTACATTGTTATAAAAACTCCCTGCAGTTACCCATTAATCTTCTCTCATTGTACTGTCTAATAACATGACTTCTGCATATTGTAGGAAGGAACTATGTTTTAGATAGGCATAGTTACGTAGCATCAGGCGCAAAGTACACCAGCAGACTTCAGAGAAAGAAGGAGGCACTGCCGGAGGGGATTCTGTATCAGGCCATTTGGCATGGCCTTACATGCTTAAAGGAGTTTTCCAAGCTAAATACTACTGATGACAGGTCCTCGGGACAGGTCATCAATGGTTGATCAGCTGGGGTCCGCAGCTCCAACCTCTGTGTAGTAGCTGATGCTTGTAACTGCAGGCTGGGGTTCCATTGATTTCAATGAAAAATGCGCCTGCAGTCAGAGGCGTAACTTGAAGCTTCTGGGCCCCAATGCAAAACATGTAACGGGGCCCCCAACTAAAATGCTTTACTCATAGTACTGGGCTCCCTACATGGAGAAGAGAGGCCTTATGGGCCCCTAAGGATCCTGGGCCTGGGTGCAACCGCATCCCCTGCACCCTCTATAGTTACGCCCCTGCCTGCAGTAACAAGTGCCAGCCACTATACAGAAGTTAGAGTAGTGGCTTCTGTTCCAACCCTTCTGTGTAGTAGTGCTGACAGCAGTGCCCATTCAGCCCATTGGAGAAACAACACTGGTAGCCCGGCGCTGCTTTCCAATGAATTTCAACAGGCAGTGGGATAAAATGTATCCAACTTCTCTTTTTATTGTGTCAATTAAAACCAGCAGATACACGTTTTGTGGTAGGCCTCTTCATCTGTCAAGCTTAGTTAGACATAACTCTTGGGGCTGGAAAATAAACCCAAAAGTGCTGGTGTTCCCTGGTAGGCTCGCAGCGCTTCAGCTCCTTGAGGCTTCTGGTCCCCGGACATCCTACCAGGCTCCAGACCCTAATACACACCGGGTTTGCTCTACCCCTTTTCTATCTCTTTATCATTCAGCTAATTGGCCGGGATGCCAAACACTGAGCCCCGCCCAATCAACTATTGCTGACCTATCCTCAGCATAGGTCATCAGTATTAATTTGGCTTGAAAACCCCTTTAAGCCCGTATCCAACCTTTGTACTCTGGGGAAGGGGCAACTGTTTAACGGGGAACCCCTGTGAAGACAAAGCTAGATGTCTGCCATCTCTTTGTAACCCACCACTGCCAGACATAGGAAAAAGAGCAGCCCTTCATATACCGGAGGGCTAGTACACAGGCTCAGACACAGCATGCGCAAAACGTACAGTACGCAAATACGTAACGCTCAGTGTGCAAGTATGCGGTGCAAATGCTCTTATGCCCATGTGACACCGGCCTTAGAATATCAATGCATACTAATTCACAGTGTCCATCAGGTAGGCAGAGAAGATGTTCGGCCATCTTTGTTTCCCCCGGCTCGGCGGGCCGCTTTAAGTTATCATAACATGTTAAATGTCAAGTTAACATTTGCTGCATCTGTAGGATGACTCAAAGTCCCATATTTACTGGTGATTTTTTGATTAAAGAGGGAAGTGTCGCAGCGCTTTAGTAGTAAATACCGAGATGTGCTGCACAATACAGTTGACTGAAGGCTTAGTGCAATCAGTGAATGTTGTCATACTTGGTCGCTGCCTCAGTCACTCAGTCCTTATTATATAGACAGTAGCAATATGTCAAAGCAAGAGTGCGCAGCTTCATCAATATCATTTCGCCTCCTGAATTTCAGACAGCCGCGGGCATGTTATTAGTGAAATAACTTGTAAGGAGAAATATGAAGATGCCATTACGTGATTTGGTGGAGGGATACGGGTAACATTACAGCACGCCCATTGCAAGGATTCTCCCCTGATGACCTCCCCAATTATTATAGTCTATGGGAGGAAGGAAGTGTCATATCTCGCTTCTATTCACAATTTCTAAAGCCGCTTGTCACTTGTAGGGCAATCATATTGTAATGCACAAGAAGAAAAATCTAGACAACCCAAACTGTGAATTCATTGATTGAACCTAAAGAGAGGCCCACATGGCCCCACCGCATGAAACGTGAAGGAGCACAAGGGCTGTCAGCCAGCTTTCCTAGATGCCCGAATAGCAAATCTATCTAGCAATACAAGGAACAATCCTTCTCTTCTGTGTAAGGCTGGATTCACATGAGCATATGCATATTGGCACGTGCATGTGCGCAGTGTTTTTACAGAAGGAATGCTGCTTTGTTGCGTGCGTTTCTGCGTATTTTACTGTACTTTTTGCACACACAAGTTATGCGCATATAACTGTGCACCAAGGCTCCCAGCTAGAATTAGCCTATTGAGTTCAAGATTAGAGATGAGCGAACGTACTCGTCCGAGCTTGATACTCGTTCGAGTATTAGCGTGTTCGAGATGCTCGTTACTAGAGGCGAGCACCACGCGATGTTTGAGTTACTTTCACTTTCATCTCTGAGACGTTAGCGCGCTTTTCTGGCCAATAGAAAGACAGGGAAGGCATTACAACTTCCCCCTGCGACGTTCAAGCCCTATACCACACCCCTGCAGTGAGTGGCTGGGGCGATCAGGTGTCACCCGAGTATAAAAATCGGCCCCTCCCGCGGCTCGCCACAGATGCATTCTGACAGAGATTAGGGAAAGTGCTGCTGGTGCCGGAGCTGCTATAGGGAGAGCGTTAGGAGTTATTTTAGGCTTCAAGAACCCCAACGGTCCTTCTTAGGGCCACATCTGACCGTGTGCAGTACGATTGAGGCTGCTTTTTGCAGTGTTGCACATTTTTTTTTTTTGTATATCGGCCGTGCAGAGCATTGTGTCCTGCAGTAATTTTACATAGTCCAGGGCCAGTAGTGGTGGTGAGGCAGGGACAGTAAAAGACATATACAGGTATGCATTGCTAATGAGGGTTTTTCAGAAGTAAAAATTGTTGGGAGGGGGGGGGGGGGGCACTCTTGCCGCTATTGTGGCTTAATAGTGGGACCTGGGAACTTGAGATGCAGCCCAACATGTAGCCCCTCGCCTGCCCTATCCGTTGCTGTGTCGTTCCCATCACTTTCTTGAATTGCCCAGATTTTCACAAATGGAAACCTTAGCGAGCATCGGCGATATACAAAAATGCTCGAGTCGCCCATTGACTTCACTGGGGTTCGTTACTCGAAACGAACCCTCGAGCATCGCGAAAATTTCGTCCCGAATAACGAGCACCCGAGCATTTTGGTGCTCGCTCATCTCTATTCAAGATGTATTCTTTTCCCCGCACTATTGAGCAGTGTATCAGGCATATCTAAGCATATTGCGCATTGACTTCTATGGGGACTTCTTTTGGTGTGCACACAAGCAGGAAAATAGAGCTAGCTGCATTTTCTTTTTTGCGCAACCGAAATGCCCAGGAAAATATGTGCATGTGAACTAAATCAATGGGTTCTATATACTGCAGACAGTGCGCACAAATACACGCGCAAACACACACGTGTGAATCTGGCCTAACTGGGCAGAACTGCAGTTCAGACGTCTAAAGGTTACTAGTTACTAGTGTCCTTATAACAACACTGTCCTGGTGCAGTTTTATCCTTTCCTACTGATTTTTGCATAAAGAACTTCTGATCAATGTTCTAACATGCCGGATAAATGAAGGTTGGGTTCCATCTGGCTACTATGAGGCAGCTTGATCCTATTATAGCAGATATCTTAAGGCTCATTTACAGGCAAATACAATCTTTCAAACGATTAAAAGATTGACAGTTTCAGCAATGATTTTGCATAAAGTGTTAATGACAACTGATTCCCATTAGCACTTTATCAGCTTCATTTGCATGTAAATGAGCCTCCAGCAACTGTATGCAGAACACTGCAGGTGGTCAGAGCTCTGCAATTAGCTTCAATGTTCTCGCATGGGGCTGTTAGCTGAATACAATGTAATCAGCACTCTTGTTGAGAACACGGCTTGAGGTTCTGTTATCGTCTCTCTGGCTGAATGATGGATTTTATGCTCACCTAAAAATCATCGCTCAGCCGAAGAGTGAAAGATGGAAGCATTTACACGCAATGATTATCGCTCAAAAGCCATCATTTGAGCGATAAACGTTGCGTGTAAATGGGGCTTTAGAGTAGGTTACCTGGAAGTGTTGTAGTAGGGACACAGATATGTTGTAAAGAGGAAGTTTCATTGACATCTCAACACGAACACAATGCAGCCTTTCTAAAATACCACTTCTTTGAGTTGACCACTCCCTTATCCAGACTAGATTCCCTGTGATAGATTTTCAGTTCCACCATATATCATACATAGTGGGTAACTTCACTCCTTAGAAGATCATTTTTTCAAGCTGTTTTTGGAACTAGTCTCAAAGAGAAGTACACTTTTTAAACATCAAGCCCATCAAATTGTGTAGTAACACTACATAAACGTAAAATGCAATTTCAGAACATCAGTAGCTCAGCTTTAAATGGCCGCCATACTGCCAATCTGCACCAACATAGCAGTCGTGATAACTAGCAAAAGTGTAAATCACTTTTCTAATTTAAAGTTACGTCTTTGCATTGAAACAATCCTGAACAGTGCTGACATTAGGGGTCTTCTTTATCATTTTCTGTCCACTGCCCGTTGTCAATTGAAGTCTGTCTATAGTATCAGAAAGAATAAAACAGACAACAGGAAATGGACAAAGGGATGTCTCATTCTATCCATAAAAATCTATGGAGAGAAAGGAATAGGGGGAGAAGGAAGGAGAGATGTTTACCAATGTAGCTACAGCTGCTAACTAGTAAGTCATTTACAGCTACTGAAATCACATCTACACTGCTCAGTCAGTACTGCAGTATAATGCCATACATGATAATTTAATTCCTCTGTGTGTGCTGCAGACAGTTGTAAGGCATCTCTGGCGGGAGAAGCCTCGGACAGGTTCGACCATTAACCTACCACTGGACCCTCTGGGATGACAGGAAGATGTATCACTTGTACAGGAACTTGCAGTGTAAATGCCGGATCATAGGCCTTACTGGGTACCTTACAGCGCAGGTGCATTGCAGGATGGAAGAATAACTTTGTTCTTGCTTGTTGCGAAAAAAAATTGAAACTCCATCGGAATGTACTAAACGCAGTCTCTTAACTAAACAGGCAGAATTCAAAATTAACTCCCTTCCAGGTGTCGATTCTCTGGCATGGAAATGCAAAGAACCTTTTGTTTAAACAGTTATGCTTTCTAAGCTCTTTCAGGTCCCTCCCGGTTACCTCACCGAGGGCCAACGCTCTCCTTTCCGTAAGCTAAAGCACAGAAAAGGGAAATATGAAAAGACAAAAAAATTACTGAAAGCGGCCATATACTCACTGATATACTGATACAAGATGGCAGGTAGAAACACCACATCCCTCAACATGTAGAGAGCCAAACAACTAAATGGAGGAGCAATTGCACAAGTGGAAGGTACTGATGAACAACCACTCACACACCTTCCTTATATTGAGTAGGGCGGCTGCTTAGTACTATTCCTGCACAAAAAAAGGCATATACAGGGCGTCAGGCCACATGGTACGTGTAGTGCACCATAACCTATTAATGATGCCATATTTCAATCCAGTGGGCAACCCTGCACCTCACAGGTGAACCACACTGGCACCCTGGGCTCCTCCAGCGTTCAAAGCTGCACTGCATATTACTGATAAAGACCGATAGATACGAGATATTGGTTGATATTTTGGCCAAAATACACAAGCTCACAACCCGTGTTTAATCGTGAGTCCCTATCCCAACATAAGCTGACTCAGCAATCGCAGGCCTCTGGAGGGAAACACACACCTAGCTCTGCCTGACATGCCCTTGTAGTGTTCCAGAATTAAATTCTGGACCCCTCCATAATTGTCATACATGTTCTGTCTCATGTGGATGCACCGTGCAAAGCTGTTGTGTCTATTTTCTGTATGTGTGTTGCACAGCTGTGGCGTCTGAAGGGTTAACTCTCATAAAATCATTGCCTGTCAGCTCTTCTGCTGAATCTATCTATCTTGCTGTGTCATGTGGTACAAATGAAGTTATAAAAGTGAGTGTCTGAGAGCAGGAAGAGGCTAACACAGAGCCGCATAGAAGCACCTTTAGCTTCCATGTTGGTGAAGATGGAAGAGGAAGAACGACTTCCATAGCACATGGAGAGTGACCGTGTGCAGTACTGTTGAGGCTGCTTTTAGCAGTTTAGCACATTTTTTTTTTTTTTTGTATATCGGGCATGCAGACCATAGCGTCCTCAGTCTGCAGTCATTTTACTGAGTATAGGGGCAGTACTGCTGAGGCAGGGACAGTGGTACAGGGAAAGAGATATACTGGCTATATAGGCAGTAGGCTTTTTCAAAAAAATTGGGAAAAAAAATCTTTGGGCTGCCTGTGACCATGTTCAGTTTACTGCATGTCTGCTGGGGGTAGTAGTCGCTCAGTATTACCCAGATAGGTGTTACTGCAGCCTTGCGCATAATTTTTTCTGGCTGCACTGTGCTTTCAATAACCACAATCATCCTCCAACAGGGAAATCCATATACAGGCTATATAGGCAGTGGGCTTTTTCCCAAAAATTGGAAAAAAATACTATATTTGGGCTGCCTGTGACCGTCTTCAGTTTACTGCGTGTCTGCTGGGGGTAGTAGTCGCTCATTATTACCCAGCTAAGCCTGTGACCGTCTACAGTTTACTGCGTCTGCGGGGGGTAGTAGTCGCTCATTAATACCCAGCTAAGCGTTACAGCAGGCTTGCGCATAATTGTTTCCTGGCTCTGCCGTGTCCGTTACATGATCGCCATCATCCCGCCAGAGGGAAAGAGTATACATATATACGCTGCATACGGTGTCTGTCTGGTTTTTCACCTCACCATTTTAAAGAATTGAAGCAAAATACTTAAGGCCTACCACTGGCCTTTGGCCACTTGACTGGTTCTTCGCTGTGAATTCCAGTAGCTCAGTCATACGCACCTCGGTCTGACTACAGGCTTGCGCATAATTGTTTCCTGGCTCTGCTGTGTCCTTTACATGATCGCCGTCATCCCGCCAGAGGGAAAGAGTATACATATATACACTGCATACGGTGTCTGTCTGGTTTTTCACCTCACCATTTTAAAAAATTGAAGCAAAATAGTGTGGTGCTTAGCTAAGGTATGCATTGCTAATGAGGGTTTTTTAGAAGTAAAAATTGTTGGGGGGGGGCACTCTTGCCGCTATTGTGGCTTAATAGTGGGACCTGGGAACTTGAGATGCAGCCCCACATGTAGCCCCTCGCCTGCCCTATCCGTTTCTGTGTCGTTCCCATCACTTTCTTGAATTTCCCAGATTTTCACAAATGAAAATCTTAGCGGAGCATCGGCGAAATACAAAAATGCTCGGGTCGCCCATTGACTTCAATGGGGTTCGTTACTCGAAACGAACCCTCGAGTATCGCAGGAAGTTCGACTCGAGTAACGAGCACCCGAGCATTTTGGTGCTCGCTCATCTCTAGTAACTATCTGTTTTGCACAGTTTATCCATAAGTAAGGTTTTACAGGGCCTCAACCGTTCTTGAGGTACGATACACAAGCCTCTGTGTTTATTACTCCGTCACATAGATTAACGATGTGTAGGAATGGTGGCGTCACTCACGATGTGATATATATATTTCCCTATAATAATTCTCTGTGACAAGGACTAGGCCTCCGGCCATACGAACAGTTAGTGTATGGGGGGGTGTTACAGTACCCGTATCAACTTTGGTGTCCCAGACATACATCACATCTACTTTTTCCCCCTCTCCCAGCCCGTTGCACCCTTATGTATTCTTTCTCTGATATGTCATAACAGAGCAATAGTACATCCTTGCATTTCCATATCTCCCATCCAACAGTCTGAGGCACAATAGAATTCAAAGGTAATGTAATTTTATATATAAAATTACAAACTCATTGGCACATACTACAAATTGGATCAGCTTCTACGAGGAGGTAAGTTCTAGATTGGAGCCGGGGGTCATTGGATTGCAAATGGATCTGGATAAGTTGGGGGTTTGGGCAGAAAAGTTGCAAATGAGGTGTAAGGGTGGCTTCACACGAGCTTGTGCGTACATATGTGCGCACCCCTGTACGCGCAAAAACACGCGTGTATGAAGGTCCGTGCATTGCCTTCAATGGAGTTGCAGCTGCCGCCGGTGGCTCCATTGAAGGCTATGGTCTGCCGGAACCCCTGAATTGATTTTCAGGGAAGAGCTTTAAGTAGAAGCTCTTCCCTGAAAAATCGTCCCTTTTAGTGTAAAAAAAATAAATAAATTGGTGTTTTTTGCCTTTCTCTAATTCAACATTGGGGAGAAGGAAGTAGGGGTGGGGGTTGGGGGGTAATAGGCTGAATTGAACAGACAAATACAATTTTTCAGCCTTCCACACTATATTATACTTCCAAAACCCATTAAACAGGGAGCAAAATCTGCTGTTTATCTGTATGTGTAGTGGCCAGAAGACTATGTTGCTGGCCCCTCCATAAATGTCATACATGTCATGTCTTTTGTAGATGCGCCATGCAAAGTTGTCTAGTCATTTTGTTATGTGTATTGCACAGCTGCAGCAAATGAGAGGTTAATGTCTGCATGAGACTGGGAGATATATGCGATCAATATTTCTCTAGTCAAGTGCTCTATGTTGTCTATAAGTATGAGTGTTTTGGGTGTGGTAGAGGGTTAGATTCCATCATCTTCAACAATCAGGAGTAAGTGAAATGCCGGCCACAAGGGGGTACCCTCAACCCTCCTGTGGTAGAGTGATGAAAAAGGAGGAGCAGTTCCTGAGAGTCCCTATACCAGGAACCGTGGAGTAGAGAGCAAGAAAAGTGAGAGAGAGAGAGCTTGTCCAGAAAAGGCCGAGATCACCGTGTTGAGGTACTGTACTACGTGAGTGTCTGTGGAGTGACTCTACCCCTATCCTCTCCTGGAGACTTCCCCTGCCAGGAGCAGTTCCTGTCAGAGAATAGAGACTCCAGGACTGGTGTCATCCTGTATTTCCTGACCTCAAATCTTCTGTTTTGCCTGCACGGCCGTCCTTTGCATTTGTGCCTTGTACCAAGTTTCTGCAAGTAAAGTTTTGCAAGGCCCTGACCATTCCCAGGGACCTGAGGTACTTCCATACTGTCTGCAGCTCCTTCATTTATTTACCGCCGAGGGTCATTCCGGTGGGTAACGGAATGGTGGCATCACGTGTGACAACCTTGTATCCTGTTTCCATGTTTATTTTCAATCGCTCCCCTAGGGGTGTCTGGAAGAGGCCCAGCGCTGCTCTGGACGAGGCAACGTGTGTCCCTATGGGAGGAAGCCTGGTAAGTGCCACCGTGACAAATGTCCACTCTTCCCTCCCAGCTCCTCAATGCAGAGGCGTAACTATAGAGGGTGCAGGGGATGCGGTTGCACCCGAGCCCAGGAGCCTTAGGGGGCCCATAAGTCCTCTCTTCTCCATATAGGGAACCCAGTACTATGAGTAAAGCATTATACTTGGGGGTCCTGTTACAAGTTTTGCATCGGGGTCCGGGAGCTTCAAGTTACGCCTCTGCCTCAATGTATGCCCTGTGTCCGGAGTTACCCTACGGGATACTGCATATGCAGTGCATGGGAGTCGTCACAGCAGTTAATCTCCACCCACCAGCTCAGAGAGAACTGAAAATTATAAGGGGAAAACTAGTGGAAAATAGAGGATACAAGTCATAGAATTGCCAGATACAGTGTTATTCTTATTCCTTATGAACACATAGTACGGCTTATTCCGAAAAGTCATCTGGAAGTGCAGGTGCCATTTCAGTGATGTCATCAGTCATCACCTAAGTTGTAATGAGTTCATTACTCCCATTCCAAGGGCCCATGGTAGTCTTTAAAACTCCTCTACGTTACACAGTAGTAATGCAGAAAGTTCTTAAAGTTCATTTACATGAGATATATAATGATCACCATCCTCGAGTTCTTGCTACAAGTTCAATATCTAACTTTTATGAAACAATGTGCAAATCGTTACTGTATCTTGATATTTGCCCACTGAGCGAAGGAAAGTCCCTTAAGAAATCAACGACTTCATCTTGTAAATGAAACAGGATTTTAAAACTGCATACATTTATTGTAGTCTGGGATTTCAGTCAGACCACAGCCGGTGATTTCCCCGAGAAAATCTGAACTTTGTGTGTAGTAACCACCGCTAACAATTTAATTTCAATAGTTCTTAGGAAAATTGGTATATTACCATCAAAACTCATCTTCAGTGTTAATTATCTCAATATTTATCTCATTCAGTATGTAAATGACGGCATTGCAGCCTCATTAGTGTCAGCTGTGTGTTTTTTAAACTACGCTCAATTTCTGTTCCTCGCTGCTGAAACCGGAGATAATTATTTGATCCTAATATTACGAATTTGAATATTTCCATTGGAGTTATTGATGATGAGTAACAGGCTGCGATTCCCATGCACTTGATAGACATGTAAATATGCAGGCGGCACACAACACCGGAGACACTTTAGAAAAAAAGTAATATCTATGGCAGCTGAGCGCAGCCAGCTTGATATTGATGAATGTCTTAAAGGGGATGTCCATAATTGTTTATAATTAGAGATGAGCGAGTATACTCGCTAAGGCACATTACTCGAGCGAGTAGTGCCTTAGCCGAGTATCTCCCCGCTCGTCTCTAAAGATTCGGGGAGCGGCAGGGGAGAGCGGGGAGGAACGGAGGGGAGATCTCTCTCTCCCTCTCTCCCCCCCACTCCCCGCCGCAACTCACCTGTCACCCGCGCCGGCTCCCGAATCTTTAGAGATACTCGGCTAAGGCACTACTTGCTCGAGTAATGTGCCTTAGCGAGTATACTCGCTCATCTCTATTTATAATAGTAAAGAATAATCCTTATTTTTATAGTGCCGACATATTTCAGAGGGCAAATGTAAATATAAGATCAGACATTAAATGGATAGTAAACTAATAAACAATTTGGACAATAGGAGTGAGGGTCCTGTTTAAAAGCGCGTACAATCTATGAGGAAATAGGGTTGATACAAGAGGTACCATGTTTCCCCGAAAATAAGACCCTGTCTTATATTATGTTTTGCCCCCAAAGAAGCACAGGGGCTTATTTTCAGAGGGTCGCAGAGGTTTATCAGCAGCAGAAGAGTAAATGGCCTCTTGGTGTTGTAGCCCCCTAGCTTGAGGAGGAAAAAATACTGCAAATGCCGCAGTAGGATCAGGACCTAGATCCAGACAATAAGACCTTGTCTTATAATAATTTTTGCTGCAAAAGAGGCAGAGGGTCTTATTTTCAGGGGGTGCCTTATATTCACCTAGCAGGTGTCCTCCGGGTCCCTCCTGCCTGCCTGCAGTGCTCCGGCAGGCTTCCGTGTAGCCCTTAGCGCTGACAGGGCATCTCTTGCTAGTAATGGGCTAAAATACCCCGCCTCCAGCAAGAGATTGCTCTGATTGGTTCACAAGCCCCGCCTCAGTCAATCAGAGCCGGCGCTCGATAAACCAATCACAGCCATTGAATGAGCGATGGAACAGCCAATCAACAGCCGCTGCATTGTAGAGGCTGGATTTATGAATTGGCTGAGCCACGGCCAATCACAGCCATTGCATTGGTTCATTCAGCGATGCATTGATTGGCTGAGCAGCAGTCTTTTTTATGTAGTGTAACTAGGGCTTATATTTCCAGCCTCCCTGAAAATTAGGCTAAGGCTTGCTTTTAGGTAGGTCTTATTTTTGAGGAAACAGGATAGCAGTGCTTGCCCTGTACAATGGTCCAGGCAGCTTTTATATTAATAGGGGTTTATACATAAAGCTGTATGAGCTGGTCACTAGCCGGTGTCTATGTACTGTGTATGTACAGATAAAAAGTACATTAGGGTGTATGAAGTGTGAACAATGCAGTACTGTGGAAAGAAGCGGTCAAGCTCTGAGGGTGGATGTGAAAGAGGGGTAAATGGAGAAGAGTTAGGTTATGAGATGTGGTAGGCCTCCCTAAAGAAATGTCTAACAACAGCAACAATAGTGTAAGCAGCACTATATCCATGATGGGGAGCAGCACAGAAGAACTGAAAGAGCCCTGATCACCTGAGGCTGAAGTCAGAGGACAAAAAGGGCCCTGATGACCAGGGGCTGAAGGTGAAGGACTGGAAGGATGGAGTCAATGAAAAACAGCTCTATTAGGACTGTGACATAGAGCAGCGCATGTGGTTGAGGTTGTACCTGCCAACGAGATGTAAGTGCAACCCTCAACATTAGGTGTGCACAGCAAATGGGGTTGTGTTTAGTTGTTCGCAGGCCAGAGGAGAAGAGTCAGATTAGAGGATGTGGTAGGTCTTTTTAAAGATATGTGTTATTGTCACAATTGTCTAGAGTAGCATATTCCAGAGAACAGATGCAGCTAGAGAAAAGTTTTGGAGATGGGAGTGAATAGTTCAAATTATGGAAGAGCTTAGTATAAGATCATTAGCAGAATGGAGAGCACATGTAGGGTGATATGAGGAGATACAGGGAGGAGCAGCACTGTGGAGAGCTTTATGGATGAGAGCGATGAATATAAATTGTATTCCATACTGGATGGGTAATAAGTGCTGTGGTACAGTGTGTAGGCATAGGTGTAGCTGCTGAACAGAAAGATGAGCCTGGCTGCTGCATTCAGGATAGTGAATTACAATAATCTAGATGAGAATGTGTCAGGGCAACAATAATTTTTGCTGTTTCCACAGTCTATCAAAGAGAATTATAGAACCATCTACCAGTTTCCTTTTTTCGGGCACTAGATAAGGTAATAGAGGTTAGGGCCTGTGCTGTTGGAAGTAAGAAACAGATACTCAGTGAAATCTGGTTTGACGTTTGGGAAAAGCAACCTGAGATAGATAGTTACATAGTAACATAGTATATAAGACTAAAAAAGACATATATCCATTCAGTTCAGCCTGTTGTCCAGCAATGTTGATCCAGAAGAAGGTGAAACTCCTATGAGGTAGAAGCCAATTTTTCACATTAGGGAAAACATTTCCTTCCTGATTCCAAATTCTGCCACAGCACCACCTTGTGTGTGAATGAAACCAATACAATTCTGTGCCTCTGTTGAGTGTGGAAACCATTAAGTGTATTGTTTTTCTTAAAGTCTTCACAATCACTAAGCCTTTGTGCCACTGTATCTGCAGTTGTGTTCAGCAAAATTAAAATCACACTACTAGTTCACTCCTGACTGCTCGAGCCCAACTTATAACAGCTGTTGAATTACTGCAGATTTGACTGTTAATTAAACTATTCAGTCCCTAGTGGTGTGCACACCTATTTGTTGGAGGCCCTCCTCACTTACGGCTGCATTACATGGGAGTTTTCCCTAGCATAGACCCAGACATGTTTAGGGTCAGGAGTGCTACCCTACTGCTCCGGATCTTTGTTGAAGTCCACATGTCGTCTTGGGTTGAAGTCATGGTACGGACGCCACCAGGACATAGTCCAACCAGGTCTCTCAGTGCAGCAGTTAGAACACCTTCCATGCAACCCATCTCACTGGCAGGCTCTTTTTAGCATTACTTCTGCACCTTTTGTGTCCTTCTCAGATGCTGCTGAACTCAGTCTCTCTGCAGATCGTTGCACCAGTTCCTAGGAGCACTTCCTGCCTAGTCTGACTTGGCAGTAGTCTCAATAGCACCTGAGCTCATTACAGCAATCCCTGCACTTACCTCTGCCTGTGTCACAGTTTAAGCTCTTTTTATGGAGTACCTGGGCATCTAGAAAGTTTGGACTTATTCTTGGCTTTTTGGGGCTAAGTGCCATGACACCATGTAGGGTGGAGCTTAGCAGCAATGCTTGGGGTGCCATGTCAGTTCTCCTCCTGTGGTATCCCTGGGGTACTTGTGTATCTTGTCTCCACCAGAAGAATGGGTGGAGACATGGTTTGGGAGTTCAGAGTTAGAGGGTAGGGCTAGGTGATGGCCAGAGCTGGAAATTGGCTGGCGCACACACACCTTCCCAAGCTGCTCATAGCCGGACTCCCCACTCTGAGAATCCATATCCCCCTGCTGTCAAACAGCAGCAGGCAGCCTCACTGTAACTGTGATCACTGGGGTCCCTGCTGCTGCTGAGACACTGACAGGGGAGGACAGAGTATTCAGCTGCTGCCAAGAGGATGGAAAACACACACAGGGCATCTCCCTGTGACACGGCCCTGGCAGCTCACACATGGGACCTCTGTCTTCCAGCCGCTGGGGACAAGCTGCCGAGCAGCAGGGAGAGGCTGCGGTGAGCATTGCTACAGCAGGGAGCACAGTGTCGGGAGCAGAGTGTGCACCATGTGCTCTCTCTTCCATTTGCCAGAGACAAGCTCCTGAGCCGGCAGGGAGAAGCTGCGGCAAGCGCCGCTACAGCGGAGAGGAGAGTGTCGGCAGTGGGGTGTGCACCATGGAGGGACACACCAGCATCATGGTGGATCACAGCAGGAATCAAAAGTGTCAGCAGTAGTAGAGCAGAGCTGTTAGTGTGTTACCACAGTGGGGAGGACAGAAGCGCAGCACAGAAGTGGAGTGGAGCACAGACAAAGCTGGAAGCCGAGGCAGGCATTAACAGGGTGATAAGAAGGAGTTACCTGTCACTGTACAGGTCTCCACCCATATTTCTGGTGGAGACAAGATACACCATTACTGTCTCTGGAAGGGCTCGGAGCCTAGTGCAGTTGGGAGTTGCTCCTGTAAAAAGGGGAAAGCAAAGCCTTTCATTCGCATATGTATAGTAGCTGGGGAAGACACATGTGCCTGGGTGCTAAGGCCAGGGTATTTAGCTACAGGACAAGAGCAGCAAATTGAATCATTGCCCCAGTAAAGAAAAGCCTTGTTACAAGAAAAACTTTACAGTGTTTTGCACAGTTTAGCATTGCTATCTCCCATAAGGTCATCTTGAAACATTTGCAGAATAAGCATCAATTACAGCTGGTCCGAGAAATTATAATTTTTTTTTGTTTACTGTAATGTATCCAAACAACTTACTTCTATCTCCCAACAAATGTGGAAATATCACAAACGGAAAAAATAATGAGGCCAGCGTAAAAACAATGCTCACAATAGTTACACAGTCACCTAGTCTGCAGTAAATAGATTTTCTAAAAAAAAAAAAAAATTCTGTTCAGACCCAATCTGCTTCTTCTGCAAAAAAAAATCTAAGGCAGAATGCAAATAAATATGACATTATCATCCAGAAGTAGAAATAGAGAAAACATATGAGGCAGCAGAATTGTTACCAAATCCTTTGAATTTAAAAGGAGAAATTTAAGCAAGTATTAAGCTCTTAAGAAGCTTTGTCAGGATTTAATGCCAAACGGATCCAGATCTGTATTAAAACAATGATTATCTTACATGGAAATATGCAGATTTATTTCATTTTAATAACTGTCGTTATTAGGAAAGTTCATCGTTTTGGTCCTTTGTTAATGCGATGTGATTGTAATTGTAATCACTCTTTCCTTAGGAATAAATTTGTATCTTTTGATTTGATTTGATTGCGCTGAAATTAATCTAGTTGTCGGTGCAGAAACCAGGGGGTCAACTACCCAGCTTTCCTGGACTCCTATGTAGAAAATGTAAAAAAGAAGGAAGGAAGGAAGAGAAGAATAAAGTAAGGAAGGATGGAAAGAAGGAAGAGAAGAATTAAGTAAGGAAGGATGAAAAGAAAGAAGGAAAAAAGGAGAAAGCAAGAAAGGCAGGAAGGAAGATAGAAATGAATGGAGTAAGAAAGGACAGAAGGAAAAGGGAAAGGCAAGAAGGAAGAGATGAATGAAGTAAGGACAGATGGAGGGAAAAGGGAAAGGAAGGAAGGAAGGAAAGAAGAGATGAATGAAGTAAGGAAGGAGGGAAGGAAAAGGGAAAGGAAGGAAGGGAGGAAGAAAAGTATGAAGAGATGAATGAAGTAAGGAAGGATGGAAGGAAAGAAGGAAAAAAGAGAAAGCAAGTGGGAAGGGAGGGAGGAAGGAAGAAAGGAAAAAAGGAAGGAAGGAAGAGATGAATGGAGTAAGGAAGGATGGAAGGAAAAGGGAAAGGAAGGAAGGAAGGAAGGAAGGAAAAGGGAGAAAGGAAGGGAAAGGGGGAAAGGAAGGAAAAGGGAGAGGAAGTAAGTGAAGATAAGCATATTGATTACAATTCTGACGAAAAGGAAAGAAAGGAGGAAAATGTTAAAGATAGATAGATAGAAAAGCATTTTGTAGTAATTTTGATAAGTAAGAACGAAGTAAGGAAGTAGATAGATGAATAGATAGATACATTCTATATAGCCATTTTGATAGGAGAGCAGGAAGTAAGGAAGTAGATGGCTAGATAGATATGAAAGATATCAAAGATATATAGATAGATATTAGAGATACGAGATAGATAATATATATAGATATGAGATAGATAGATAGATGTGAGATAGATAGATAGATAGATAGATAGATGTGAGATAGATAGATAGATAGATATGAGATAGATGGATAAGAGATAGATAGATAGATAGATAGATAGATAGATAGATAGATAGATAGATAGATATGTGATAGATAGATAGATACGAGATAGATGTGAGATAGATAGATAGATAAGAGATAGATAGATAGATATGACATAGATAGATAGATATGAGATAGATAGATAGATAGATATGAGATAGATAGATATGTGATAGATAGATAGATATGAGATAGATAGATAGATAGATAGATAGATAGATATGAGATAGATGTGAGATAGATAGATAGATAGATAGATAGATAGATATGAGATAGATAGATAAGAGATAGATAGATAGATAGATAGATAGATAGATAGATAGATATGAGATAGATAGATAGATAGATAGATAGATAGATAGATAGATAGATAGATAGATAGATAGATAGATAGGAGATAGGGGTTACATTTTATTTTAATTGCATTTGGAGTTACATCTTTACATCAATCATGTCTGGAAGATCCATATATGAAGCCGGTAATCCATTTTCTTTTACCTTAAGCTTTAAATGACTGATCCCTGGGTTTGTGATAATCACTGTTTGATTTCCATGTATATCCGCAGTGTCACAGTAAGCAGCTATCAGAAGAACAGACATTATCTAATCTAATAACTCACTGTCGAGCTCTTTCATATATTATCTTACAATTTGACAGTACAGTCACATTGATTATATCTGCTTGCCATACAGTTACTTGTGTGTATGCGGCTTAACTCTTCAGGAAGGTAGTACAACTGTCTTTGAAAGCCAAAATCCATGATTTACAAGAACCTCCGACACCTCATATTAATTGCTGGGACCATTTTAATGTTTGCTTATTTCTGCTTGTGACATTTGGCCGTTTAAAGAGAATTTCCTCATTAAATTAAGTTTAAATACAAGTTAAAGTTGTAGGAAGGTGTGAGGCAGTGTCAGAATCTGGGTTTACCTGCCTAACTGGCTCTGAAGTTACATGCAAATAGAGATGAGCGAGCAAATGACTACTCGGATGAAAAGATTCGGGGGGCGGTGTGGTGGAGCGGGGGGTAGCAGTGGGGAACAGGGGGGAGCTCTCTCTCTCTCCCCCCCCCCCCCCACCCCCACTCCCCTCTGCAACCTCCCCTCTCCCCCGGAGCCCCCCGAATCTTTTCGTCCGAGTAGTCAGTACGCTCGCTCATCTCTACATGCAAACATTACCTGTTCATTGTTAGACCTTCACGATGCAGCAATTTTTTTCTTCATTGCGGCATTTTGAGACCCATACCGTAGTATTTTTTATTTTGCCATTGCCACAGCCATGTGAGGACTGGCTTTTTTCCAACAGCCGCATATGGGGTACATATTTATAGACTGGGAAAAGAAAATAGTAGCCCCGCTATTGTTTTATGACTTTTTTTTAACAGCCTGTACCGTGAAGTATAAATTACATAGCTGTATTCTATGGGGTCATTATGGTTGCAGCGATCCAAAACATCTATCTCATATTTTATTACTTTTGCACTATAAAAATACAGCTTTTTCAATGTCTTTCCTGCATCCCAAACACTCCAAGATAAAACTAATGTGAGAATAAGCAGAGAATTGTGCCAGAATAGTATATAGAAACTTGGAATTCTACCATGAATGATCCTTAATTGATCTTCTTTTTCTCACACATTAAAAATAAATCTCTTAAGAAATAAGTCCCTGGCATTAATGAAGCAACCGCAGAAGAATTTAATATGTAATGCTTCTGCAGGACAAGGACAAAACATTTTGGTGCCCTAGGCAAATTAGGCATATTGTGTCTCGGCCCTGCTAAAATCAATTTAGCACCACCTTGCTTGCTAATATAAGAGATTTAAACAATTTGCAAAGATTCAAACGAGGGTCGGAGAAATCCTTGTGACTCACAGATAATGTCTTTCTTTATGTGAGCCAGACCGCCATGATGATTTCTCCCATAGATTGCAGAATTTGCTGGCAGAGACATTAGGGGGTGCAGAAAAAGCAGTCACATTGGGGCTCTGGAACCTGAGGATTTATAAGCCCTTTAGATCTAATACACATAACCCAATGCACTCTACAAAACAGAACCACTGACAAGACAGTTACATGAGACAGACATAGAACATTCTGGAGGGGACCCCCAGTAACCATGGGCCACTACACAGTGAGCACTAGTATAAACTCCGCTGGAAGACCTGGAAGACATCATTTAAAGTTAAGCAATGTAGATTTTTTTTCCACAAATGAAATACCTCCTCTCCCAACCCGTGGCAAGGTCTTGCCCTAGGTGGTCACCCATGTACGCCAACTCCTTGTCCTAGCCCTCTGTTTCTACAATAGCATAGAGGATCCCCCATCTTGAGTGGAGTGGTACTGCAGTTCCTACACTGCTCTCTACAGAAGTTATTAGTGGTACTGCAGAAGGAGAAAAGCTCTGGCTCCGTCAATACACAGGACGATGATTCTGTTAGCACATCAACCGCCAATAGAATTGTGTACTCTTCCTCTCCCGTCAGAGCATAGTAGGAAGGAGAAGCAGGTAGTGCGTCACCCGCTAAGACAAAGTAGGTAGGACCATACTGTATATAAGCACCTGGTACTGCTCCTTTAGCTGCAATGTGACATACGACATATGGAAAGATGGTATATATTCCCATGCTGGTATCATACCCCTGTTGGGTGTATGGGTCAGGTCACCTGCACATGGGAAAGCAGGGGGACTTTCATAGAGCAGATGGTGGCACAGCAGACACCAATTGGAGCCAGTAGATTGGAAAGGGCCAGGGTGGTTATTGTGATGCTAGGGAACTATGGTAATCGCCAGGGCCCTACAAAACTATTGTATTGCACAGTTACTATAAATCATGGTCTGCTCTGGCTTTATTCTCCAATGACCCCCATTTCGGTGTCTTTCCTGCATCCACAACAGCAATAATCCAAGATGAAACGAAAACGAGTATAAGGAGAGAATTTTGCCAGAATACTATTAAAAAATTGGAATTCAATCTTTCTACATAAGAGGCTCCAGCGTGAATGATCATTAATTGATTCTCTTTTTCTCACTTATTAAAAATAAATCTCTCTTTAAAAATAAGTGCCTGGCATTGATGAAGCAACCGCAGAAGAGTTCAGCGCTACAGCACTACCACTTCCGTCAATGTTAATGAGATCTATTTTCAAAAATTACTAATTTCCCCAGCAAACGAAATAGGAAATCATTAAGTGTTCCAGTGATAGGCGAATCGTAAAAGCATTACATATGTATAAAGTCACAGCTTGGTTCCCTCGAAGGATTTGCACAAATGCTATGTACAATTTGGTATATTCTTTGAGGTTTAACAAAACAAATGATGTGTGCAGTGTATAGTCATATTTCATCTCCAGCTGGGCCTGCCATTAAATATGCACCTGTAATAGGGTAATGAGAAAAATGTCCCTTCAGATTTTTCAGCAAGTGACTTAAAGAAGCTCCCTACTGAACTTGCAAAGAGCAGATGATCTCCAGAGACAAGTGGATTTTGAGCAGTTTCATTAAAAATTTAACAGGAAAAGTATCTTTGATGAAATCGTTTGGAAACCTGCTCCTGGTGTACGGCCCATACAAATGCCATCTTACTTAAAGTAAAAAAAGATGGGTGGCGAAGATGGAAATGCGGTTTATGCCTGATATGATATGGTGAAGCCAAGAAAAAAGTGGGAAAAATGAAAAGAATAATTAAGACTTCCTTAATATAAAAATAAGAAATAACTTAAGTTCCAAAAGACATTGAGTCTGGACGGTGTGATGTATCTCTGTATGGCTAGCACCACTGGAAAGAGCACCATGGCTGGCCTTAGGTATGTATGACCAATGGTGTCACAAAGGGCTTGTAAGAGGGGCACCAGGAGGAGGCAAGCCTTGGGTGGGGACGATCATCCCCCTTAGGTCCGCATGGCCAAATGATGTTTTTTCTCTATGCAGCAGAGTCTTGTGGAGTTACATGAATCATCCTCCTCCCGGCTCTGTCTCTTTCCATCTGATGTTCTGAGGTGTTGTCTCAGAACATTGGTGCCCCTGCAACATAATTGCTTAGTTCTGCCACTAAATAGGTTATCAGGACAGCGCCTCTGCCAGCGGTGTGGGATGTTGATAGCAGACGAGAATGTACAGGAAAACGACTTATCTGGCATTAGCGGCCCAACCTGGAAGGGTTAGCCATTATGCCTGTGGTCTGAGTTCGCTAGAAGGAAAGGGGTAGCCATTGGTGAAGGCGGCACCTTGCCTTGGGGACATCCAAAAGGAGAGCAGGACAGAGACTGCATCCTGAGAGCGGGAGACTTCTTAAACCACTACCTTTCTTAGTTCTGCTACTGTACTTATGTTATGAGCTTGGCTCTAGTGCTGTATTTACATAGTAAGCTTGGTTCTGGTATTGTATTTATGTACTGAGCTTGGTTCTGGTGCTGTACTTATGTTTTAAGCTTGGTTCTATATTTATATTATGAGTTCGGTTCTGGTGCTATATTTGTGCTATGAGCTTGGTTCTGGGGCTGTATCTATGTACTGAGCATAGTTCTGGTGCTATATTTACATTATGAGCTTGGTTCTGGTGCCGTATATATTCACTGAGTTGTTCTGGTGTGGGTATGCTGCTTTCTTAGTGCTTTCTGCACATACAGGCAGATGTCTTATCAGTGTAATATATAGTTTTTTTCTTAAACGGATGCCCAAGAAAATTCTGTATAGAGCGCCATCTAACCTAAGGCCCACACCAGAGAATACTACAAGAGCGTATGAAGTCTAATGTAGGCCATGTGGTGCGCCCTTGGAAAACGTTATGCAAATGAGTGGCAAAATAATTCTCCACAGGGCCAGTGATTGGAATGGTAGCTGCTCTTTGAGTCAATATCCAAACTTTTAAAAGGCCTTGCAGTATGACAAAGGATATGCACCAAACTCCCTACACCCTTGTGGTGCTCTCCCTTGTTGTACTTTTCACAAGGGTATACATTAATCCCCCCACCACAACCACTCTTCCTGACTTACATTGATGGCTTCTCACCTAGCCAACCGGAATTCTACTACTGTACACTGATTAGGGGCAATAACCCTGAAACATCTGGATATTCTGGTTTTGCCTATATCCCTAGTCATATTGCAAAGCCTGATAAAAAGGTTTGATATTAGTTTGCAGGTTAACATTCCAATAGGTGGCGCTATGAAGGATTATCCCATTAATAATCTTTACTTAGTAGCCAGTAGTAAAACATTGTATACAATAGTAAACTAGCAACTTACTGTATGATTGTCAGAGGCAGACTGACTATTTGGGCAAAGGATGAGGGGCATATAGTGGGAGTTGGCCTTTTTCACCTAATTTGCATTCATACATTGCATTAAAAGACTTGCAACAATAGGCAATTTGTTAACCCGACCCAAGTATATCAAGGATATAGTGGTAGCTTAATGGCCACACCACATGCATTGGCCAACCCCCTACATGTTAATACTAGAGAGGAGTAGAGAAAGTCAGCACTGATATTCTCATCAAATGCTCTTGAAACAGACAAGATTCATTGGTGTTCCCACTTGTGGCAGACTCTGTAATATAACTAATAATGAGTGACCTTTAGAAAAGTTAAATTCAGCCAGTTCACCAAATTTCGGGTAAAAGTTTGGTTTGGTCCAGATCAGGGGCGTAACTATAGAGGATGCAGGGGATGCGGTTGCACCCAGGTCCAGGAGCCTTAGGGGCCCCATAAGGCCTCTCTTCTCCATATAGGGAGCCCAGTACTATGAATAAAGCATTATAGTTGGGGGCCCTGTTACAGGTTTTGCATTGGGGCCCAGAAGCTTCAAGTTACGCCTCTGGACTCCAGATTACTTCAAAACTGAAACTAATCTATAAACACTGTCTAAGAGCCATAAAAGCCCTGTATAGCACTATTAGGCCACATAGGAGTGTAACTGATTATTTTTGAGCTGTTTTTAAGGCAAAGTTAATGAAGACAGACAAAAAAAAAAGAAAGAAAAACAGACAGATGGGAGGGGGAGGAGAAATAAGTAAAACGAAGGGGAAAAGGAGGCAGAAGAAAAAAGGGAAGAAGAAGATGAAGAATAAGGAGAAGGAGAAAAAAGGAAGGAAAAAGAAGAAGAAGAAAAAGGAAGTAGAAGAAATAAAATGAAGGAAAAAGAAGAAGAATTTTAGTTGGTTTTGCCAAGACAAATTGTCAGAGGTTCATTCATGTTGAACCAATCCGAATTTAGGAAAGTTAAACCCAAAACAGGGTACAACTGTTTTCGTTCACTCAACACTAGGCATAAGCCATAATCATGTTATAGGCATGACACTGAAAAGAAGGAAGACGTTAAAGATTTCTCAGAGATCAAACTGCAGAGACTGGGCAGAATTTTCAAAATTTCCCTAATATTTCCACTTATTGTTATTATTCCAAATGTCCATCTAAGTAATCAATCTGAACTCCGGTACCTTTTTTTGCCCACCTGCGCCACTACCGGCTTCCAACGGGCTTCAGGTTTACACATTATTATGTAATATGCTTGCCAGGGATTGCAAAAACTACATATCCCACAATGCCCCAGTTACTGATGAGGTGGCATTCACAATTATAGAAAATGTATCATCATTATAGAATTTGAAGGCACTGAGCATGCCTGACCGGTGAAACAGTGCAGAATACTGGTCATAACCACTGGATACCAATGGAGTACTGAGGGGAGGGAGGACACAGGTAAAGCAATGTCTGTGCAGCTTTGTAAAGCAAATTATAACATTAAATTGCATACTTACATGTTATCACATTATGGAGCATATAATAACTTTCACTTTTATACCCCTTTACTATAAAATGATACTCTCTTATCTTGTAGCATTCCCCACAGGATCACCTTGCTCCTTCTCCCACTTGGTATTCCCCTCTGGGGCGCTTTGCTGCTCCACCCGCTCACTACCGCTGCTCTCTTGCTGGATCTTATTGCTCGCCGGCGATTACAGAATGCGATTTATTTTTCCACGCAGGTGCATTGCGGCTCATCTGTGCAAAAAAAAAATCTGCAACCCTACCCCCAAGCCTTTTCCCCACTTCCCTAATTGATTTTAACCTTTAAATCCGCAGTGCATCTGCAATTGTATTTGCAGATGCACTGCAGGTCGTCCGCACCCATTGACTTCTATTGAGCCCATCCGCACTGAAATGGAGCGTGCTGCGATTTGTTTTCCACACCAAACAGTCCACAAATCAAATCCGCATTCTTAAATTCAGTTGCAGATGCCATGGCTTCTTATGGGCACTTTGAATTGCGCATCTTTCGCGTGAGTGACCCGTGCAGATTCTGCAAATTAAATCCTCACATGGACATTGGGCCAGACCTTATTTTCTACCTCTTAAATTGATACTCCAAATTTTTGGATACGGTCCATCCAAACTACAGCTGTTGCCAACAAAGACTAGCCTGGGGGTATTAATGTAGCGATTCTCTATGGGACAGTCCACAGCAGCCTGTGGAGGTTAACTGTGAAAAACTCACAATCTCTTACACTCTGCTCTCCAGTTTAGCTCCACGTCGTCCATTGGCAAACTAGATGGTCCACATTTTCTCCAGCTGGCCTTGTGTCACTTGAAGCTCCTGGTCCCAATGGGAAAGTGTGTAAAAGGACTACCTTACATGTGTAATTTATACCATAATTGTCCTTGTATATGGTAGAGGGCCTTTAGAGCCCCCTAAAGCACCAATCCCTAAGTACAACTGCTGCCTCTGGACCCTTCACAACTTTTCAGAGACTTTCAGTCTGTGAATAGACAGAAAATCCAAAATACCAACGTTTGATTAAGATGATTGAACTCGAAGACATCTACTCTGAAGTGTAGAATGACCATATGGGTCCCTAGTTATAAATTAAGCTGTAACGGTTGAAAAATTACCAGTGTAGAACAAGTATGATGGGCTAAACGATAGCTCTCCAATGAAACCTGTAAATGCATGACTCATAACGATAATTTATGAGTCATTAAGCTTTATAAGGTTGAAGGTCTTTTTGGTCTTTATTGAAAGGTCCAGAACTAGAGCATTCCACATTAACATAATTGTAAATCAAGCATCCATAACATCTTTCTTAGTAGCATTGAAACCAATGCATTTTGTGACGGATTGACTTAATACCTTTATGACCGAGGAGGAGGGAAAATTACTATATATGAACATTTTCATTTGTTCATTCACCCCCACAATATTTTACCAAAATTTCAGTTTAGTTCAGTTATTACTTTTCGAATTGTATCCTTTCAAATGGAATGATGAAGAAGCCTGTTTTTATAACAGGACTAAGATCCTGTGGGACTTCCAGATACAGATGGACAAACAGGTACTGGCCAACCAACCAGACATTATGGTAGTTGACAAGGACCAGAGGACAGAAGCTGGAGAAGTACTAGGACTTGGAAAAAGAACTAGGGAGGATGTTTTCCCTTTCAAGGCCAAAGTAGCCTACTAGTGGAAGGAACCCTTGGGGATATAACGTCTAAGCTGAGGAATGGCTCTAACAAGTCTTAGGAACAACATCCGAGAACACTACCCAGTGGAGTGCAATACCAAAAAGAGCAAAGATTCTGTGAAGTGAATAAAATGTTCTCTCTAAAACAAAAAATTGCTTTCCGTCTTCATATCCTGAGGCCCGTAACTGCTTTAATTTTTCATTGATTGGGCCGTATGAGGGCTTGTTTTTTATGAGATGAGTTATAGTTTTTATCAGTACCATGTTGGGAAACATACATCTCTTTGATTATTCTAAACAACTTCTTTGGGAGCCTGGATGAAAATAAAAAAACACAATAGTTCGGGCTTTTACATACATGGCGATAGCAAATATGTTTTATTTATAGTTTAGATTTTTTATGGGCAAAACAGGAAAATGGGGACTTTTATTATATATTTTTTTTTACTGTTAAAAAAACTACATAAAATCTTTTTTTTTACATTTTTATTTAGTCTTGAACTCGCGATCATTTGATTGCTTATTAGAGATGAGCGAGTATACTCGCTAAGGCACATTACTCGAGCCTCTAAAGATTCGGGGGCCAGCAGGGGGTGGGGAGCGGCGGGGGAGAGCGGGGAGGAACGGAGGGGAGATTTCTCTCTCCCCCCCGTTCCCTCCAGCTCCCCGCCGCAACTCACCTGTCACCCGCGCCAGCCCCCGAATCTTTAGAGGCGAGCAGGGAGATACTCAGCTAAGGCACTACCCGCTTGAGTAGTTAGCCTTAGAGAGTATACTCGCTCATCTCTATTGCTTATACTATATAATGTGATAGTTCGGTATTGCAGTATATAATGATTTTTGCCATTGCCTGGCTGGGCTTGATAGGAATCTATGCATTTCCGCCCTGAAAGCCTGAGTAAGCTCTGGACCGCCATTCTAGCCCTTTGGCATCCTTGATCACATTACAGGGGTTGCCAGTTGGGCACTGACTGTTTAGACCCATGGTCAGCTATTGACTGCAGCATCTGAAGAATTAAGTTCCACTATCAGAGCTAACTGAAACAGCTAATATGGGTATGGAGAGGATTCGGCTCCTGAGCCTGCTCCATGCACACTTCACGAAAGCCTGATATACTGTAAATTTACATTAGGCGGTCGTAAAGTGGATAAAGAACTATATCTACATTTAATAAGTTTTCAAAAGTCATACACTATATAGGGGTTGAACAAAGATTGACTTTTGTAACCCTTCCACAGGATGATAAAAATCTGATCAGTTGGGATTTCACCCCCACCCATCCCAAGAATGGAGGTCCCGTGTCCCTCTCTTCTTCTAACTGCCGGCTTACTGCACCCCCAGCAGTAAAGAAGAGATTTAATGGAGCGATGAGCGCAATGCCTCTCCATTCATCTTCAATGGGTTGCTGGGGATAGCTGAGTGCTCGTATTGCTCAATGTCCATGGGGACGCAACTTTTATATTTTCCACCATCTACTCTTGTGGTGGTTTTGTTTTCCAGTTGACTTTGCTAACATCACCTTCAGACAGTTGTGTATATTTTCTTTAACAGCTATTATTAATAAATTTAGCTACTCAAAAAACCCAAAAAAACACACAACTGTCTCCAGGTGACGTTTTCATGTTGTTGTTAATAAAGTCAACCGAAAAAGAAATCCCCCACATAGAGGAGACAGGGAGAAGAATATAAGAGCTGCTCCTGCGCAGACACCCATAGACATGATTGCACTGCTGGTAGTAGTACTGTGTGAGTTCTGCTGCTCAGTAATCTACTGTTCACTAGAGATGAGCGAGTATACTCGCTAAGGCACATTACTCGAGCGAGTAGTGCCTTAGCCGAGTATCTCCCTGCTCGTCTCTAAAGATTCGGGGGCTGGCGCGGGTGACAGGTGAGTTGCGGCGGGGAGCGGGGGAGAGAGAGGGAGAGAGAGATCTCCCCTCCGTTCCTCCCCGCCCCCCGGCCGCTCCCCACCCCCCCGCCGGCCACCGAATCTTCAGAGACGAGCGGGGAGATACTCAGCTAAGGCACTACTCGCTCGAGTAATGTGCCTTAGCGAGTATACTCGCTCATCTCTACTGTTCACCTATAACATAGCTGACCATTGTAACTAGAACACCAGGTAGTCACATGATGGATGGACATTACTATGGGCAGTCAAGTCCATGGAATGTATTGGGAGATATGAGCAGAATTTTTAATACATGTATATTAGAAAAATGTATGATTTTCTATTATTTAACTAAATTAGTAAAAAGCAGTAAAGAGTAGACAACCCCTTTAATTAAAAACCCAGCTCTGCTTCAACCAAATCCATTGGTGTTCATCTTGTATAAAGTCTTTTAATCCTCTCTGCAGCCAACTCAAAGAGACTCTGCTACCTATCTAATGCTGCTTTGCTTGGATGTCAATGCTCACATTTGTTTTAACATCAGATGGGTTTTGTATCAGATATTGAAGTGCTATAGACCATGGAATTATAGGAGGATTCAATTAAATGGGATGTTGTATCTGTGGCGAGTATCTATGATGGCCTCCTGGAATGCTTCTTAAGTCTGTTCTATCCCAAGACTTTTCTGAGAAAACTGTATTGCCACTGGGTCTTCTGGGTTTATAGCTTCTGCTCAAATTCTGGATATGTCTGGTATCTTCACTTTCTACTACAATTTGACCAACTTTTTGTATTAAAGGGGTCGTCCTCTTTTGATAATTCTTTATTTAATCAAAGGGTCTTCCAAAAAATAAGCTAATCACAGGATATCCTACTTTAGGGTTCCACCGTAATCTGTGGTGAAACCACATGCAGATCAATTTCCAAACCTCATCCCCCCCCCCCCCCACAGAGTAAATGAAGCATTGCATTGTGGCCAATTAAATCAATTGGCCATCTATGTAACACACAACTCTTGGAAGGGCTAAAGTGGTATTCCCATTTCAGACTTTCATGGCCTATCTTGTGAATATGCCACCTCTGGGATCCCCACCTATCCCTAGCTCTGGCTTCCACTGCTCCTGGCACAGCTAACTGCAGTGACTGGGAAAGATTTGCTATACTGTTTCTGTAAGTTCCATTTACTTGCATAGTATATACAGTTGCAACATTGCCCAGCCATGCGGTTTCCATTCTTCTTGGTCACATTGTAGATAGAGTTGCTCCATGTTTGGTCGATATGGGAACACCCCTTTAAATTTGAATAGTTTTGGCCCTACATATAGTGATATTCATAGAAGAGAGGGGGTCCATAACAAAGATGAAACTGGGCACCTCATTATGGTACCATGCTTAGCTCAGGAAAGATGGGCCTGATGTTTGTTTCGATGCCCCCTGGAGCAATTTCCCACGTCCTTTTTCCCAGCAAATGCTGTTCTAGAAAGGGGAATCCAATAAAGATTCTTGACACTATGTTAAACTGGGATCGGATCAACTAGATAGGCTCCCTTTTTCCATGGGCTACATAATGTCTGTTTCTATGGTGCAAATAGGCCCTTGCCTACATACACTGAAAGGGGTTGTCTGGTTGTAAACTATTGATTGTCTATCCTCAGGATACATCATCAATAACTGATTGGCGGAGGTCCATTGCCTGGCACCCCCTGCGAATCAACTGTCTGCCAACCTGTTATGCTTGTGCACCAAGCTAAATTTTAAGGAAGCAAACAGCTCCATTCTTACTGTAGTGGCCAGGCTTGGTATTGCAGGCAAATTTCCTATTCAAGCCTGACTATTAGGGCTTATTCCAACATGCATATATCGCCAGGGTTTTCACTTCCTGTCCCTCTCTGCAGGGGGAGGAGGTGTGCAGGGTCAGACCAGGAGCAGTGCACTGAGCTCCCACCCCCTCTCCGCCCCTCGCCACTGTTTGCAATGGGGGGTGGGACAGGGGCAGAGCTACGTTCCACCCCTCTCATTGCAAATAGTGGTGAGGGGCGGAGAGGGGCGGGAGCTCAGTGCACTGCTCCCGGCCCGGTCCGCCTCTCCCATTGCAAATACTGGTGAGGGTAGGAGAGGGGGCAGGAGCTCAGTACACTGCTCCCGGCCCGGTCCGCCTCCTCCCCCTGCAGAGAGAGACAGCGTATATCAGCCGGACGTGAAAACCCGGCCAATGAACGCACGTCGGAATAAGCCCTTACAGTAAGAACGGTGCTCTCTGGCTCCTGCAAAATTCAGTTCAGCACATGAGTGCACTGGCCTGGCAAATAGCTGATTGCCTAGGGACCCGGGCAGCAATCACCCACCACTCTACTATTGATGACTTATTTTGAGGACAGACCATAAATGGTTTACATTCTGACAATTATCACCGAAAGACAACAGTATGGGCCATATTTGGTCCAGAACATTCTGCATCAGTACAAGACTCCAACAGCAGCACATCCATTTTTGCCAGTGCTTTAAGTAATACCAGCCCAGATTTCCCACCGGGTATGTCAGGAACCTTCCGTCAAGCCTGGGAAATGAATGGTAAATTACTGCTATTCCATTTACTTTCAACACAAAGTCTAAAATCATTTTCACAGTTGAAAAAAGATATAAGTTGTTCTGACTGACATCTGGGGATTCAGACACATTTGCCACATTGTCTCCACAATACAAGTTAAACAAAATGTCTACAGGGAACATGAAGACTTTGAAAAATTCCAACATAAATACATTGTGAAATCATTTCAAGGATTTGTTCTTCCAGTCAGAGACAGGGATTCTTAACTATTTAACAGTCATGCATGTATGGATTAGCAGACTACACCACCATATTATTGATGCGCTTCTATTGTTTTTGGAAAATACTTTGTAAATGTTCAGTTAAAGGGGTATTCCCATCTGGGATTTGCCATAAAACTCTGACAGATGCTGATCCTTGAGAGGGTCATTATCTATCTCCAAAACCAAGAACAAGGACCCCCAGAGCAGCTGCGTGCGACACATAGGGGTGGTCAAGAGTTACTTAAAGGGAAACTGTCAGCAGTTTTTACCAATAGCAACCAATAACAGCACTACAATGCTGACGTGGATGACATAGAAGGCGTTATCCATGCACTGCTGCGAAGTCTTGCGGAAGCAATGAGGTCAGTGACTAGCGCATACCCAGTGCAATTTTACACTCTGTTCATTATTTGCGCTGGTAGCCATCCTTGCAGCTATTTCTCTTCTTTTTTTGTTCACAATTGCGCACAAATAAAGACACACTAGCACCACGTCATACTATCATTATTGACCCAGCCCACTGTAATTTCCCATAAATATTCAACATGTGCAGTGCAAAGGTATCCTGTGGGGTTCCTAGTACGTTTTGGGTTTGGGAGAGACTAGCTGAGGTTTGAGACGTCTTCTGATGGCGAGGATGTTCTTTAGCCTTGGTTGCTGTCACGCAGATTCGGACAGTGATGGAAAAATATGTGCAAATATGCCCGTGTGAAGGAGTCCTGAAACTAGTATGGGGAACTGTCTAGGAGCCTTGAAATGATGGTAGTGGTCCTTCTTCAATGGCTATGGCTCCTTCATAAGCCAAAGGTATGGCTCCATCATAGTGGTTGGCACTGCTGCCTTGAAGCACTGGGATCTTTGGTTCAAATCTCATTGCACTTCATGCAGATGCTGTCCTCAATCAGGTTTGGACTTAAGACTTCAGCACTGCAAGGCAACAGTGCTAGTCTTTGAACCACCATGCTTCCTTCCTTTACTTTCTTCCTCCTACTCCAGAGCAGGTAGGAGTTGTTGCGAGTGGCTATGGCTCCATCATAGGCTTTATTCACATCTGCGCCGGAGACTTCATGCATGAAATGCCGGACAAAAAGTCCTGTGTGCAGGACTTTTTAATCGATAAAAATAACAGACAGGTGCAGGGACCAAACTGACCCCATTATAGTCAGTGGGGTCCGTTCAACACACTTTGGCTCTGTTATGAGACTGATCTGTTCATCCAGGACGGATTAGGAAACTGGAATCCCTAGCGCTGATGTGAATAGAGCCTTACAGGTGACTCTGATTGCTAGGCTCTTCCTCTGGTCCTAACGTTAGCTATAGCCTTGCTGGATCCAGCCACAGATCTCCTCCTCATCCCTTTTGTCGATGATATTGGGCCAGCTGGCCTATTTACAAGGCAATCAACCTCCTATGCATTGCCCTTAGATTGAAGTTTATACCAATTGCTTTAATCCTGGCTCCAACACCTGGCAGTCTCTTAACCATGCCCTCATCTTATCCTCCGGTCTGTTGCTTTGTGACCCCTTCTTGGTGACACTTGGCTCTGTTCCTGAATATGTTACTGCTCCATCAATTCTAATGCCACCAATTGGTGACTGTTCCCCCCAACTGCTACCCCCCAAAAAAAATGTGCACCTCCTTGAACAGGTTAAGGGCGCCCACCCACTGGCGTTTGCGATTTTCGTGCGTAAAAAACGCCGCGTTTTCGCGGCTTTTCCATTAATTTCCATTGACTTTCATGGGTGCATTAGGAGAAAAATAAGGACACATATGCAACTGACAGTTCCTATGTTAAAAAACGCAACGCAACGCAAAAAAAACGCCAGTGGACAGGAGTACATTCAATTCTAATTGCTCTTGAGAAAAAACGCAAAACGCAAAGAAAAAAAAATCGCCAGTGGGTGGGCGCCCTAAGAGTGAAGAATGGGAAAATTCCTTCTACTCAGCACCCTATTCTAGCCAGTGTCAAACCGATTGTGCTTAAAGGGGTTGTCTCACGCCGAAACGGGTTTTTTTTTTTATTCAATAGGCCCCCCGTTCGGCGCGAGACAAACCCAATTGATGGGTTAAAAAAAAAAAAAAGTTTATTACTTACCCGAATCCCCGCGCTGCGGCGACTTCTTTTTTCCTTTACTAAGATGGCCACCGGGATCTTCACCCACGATGCACCGCGGGTCTTCTCCCATGGTGCACCGTGGGCTCTGTGCGGTCCATTGCCGATTCCAGCCTCCTGATTGGCTATAATCGGCACACGTGACGGGGTGGAGCTACGAGGACCAGCTCTCCAGCACGAGCGGCCCCATTCACCAGGGAGAAGACCGGACTGCGCAAGCGCGTCTAAAAACGCCAGAAGACAGCGAATTTAGACGGATCCATGGCGACGGGAACGCTAGCAACGGAGCAGGTAAGTGAATAACTTCTGTATGGCTCATAATTAATGCACGATGTATATTACAAAGTACATTAATATGGCCATACAGAAGTGCTGAACCCCACTTGATTTCACGAGACAACCCCTTTAAGAGAATCCCCATCCCCAATGAGAAACCTAAGTAAAATTGATTGCTTTATTGGTATTGGAAAGGATTCTTCACAGTAAGAGTAGTCAAACTTTTGCTAGTTGAATTTAACATATAAAATTTCTGAAGACAAGTTTGTATCAACTACTTTTTTCTTAGAAATATGCTTCCACGTCTTTGACATAGATTACTGCTAAATCCAGGATTTCTGCTCTTATTTTTCACTTGAGTTGGTAGGAGTCTTCCACCCAACTTTATCTGCATGGGACATTTGTCATTGCCTTCAACTATTAGCATAGTAATACTAAATATCAGGGCCTTAATGCCATTTTCCCTCTTGACTGTGAAGCTGAACTAATACACTTAAGCGATAAGTACATCAAAGACAGCATAGCGAAAGCAAAAAATGCCTCCCGTGGTGGTAAACGCTATATGCAATGGACTACAAGTTTTTGCTTTGCTGAGTTTTCACTTTCCTTTGAAGTAGTTGATGATAACAATGAGAAGGCTTATGCTTCAATGTGACAACTTTTCTTTTAATATTTGCTAGAACTCTTCTGGTCACCTGGTGTGTTGTCTTTAGGTTTCTCCCTATAATACATGTCTGTAATATATATTAGAGAAGTCATTTCATTTTTTTCTAACTAAAGATTAAGCTTTCTTTGTATGTTTAAAGTGGTTGTCAATTTAGTAAACCTATTCACGCTTTTAATAGAGTTAATAAAAAGGAGGGGCGGAGGGTTCTCTGTTCAGAATCCCTATGTATTGGATAGAATGGAAAGCAGTTGCAAAGAGGCTCATATATTCTGGAGGACCCATTCTGTCCTGCATTACACAGACGACTCATTGATTGGAATGTAAATTGTGTAATGCTTAATTTGCCCTGTGGTGGCACTGCAGGGAAATCAAACACTTAACTCCCTACAAATGATCGCTGGGGATCTCAGTAATGGGACATTTTTTATCAGTTTTTTTCTTGTAAAGGGACCATTCTAGTAAGTAAAGGCCCATTTAGACACAACGATTATCACTCAAAAATTGCTCAAAGCTACCTTTTGAGCGATAATTGTAGTGTCTAACTGCACTGGCATCGTGCAGTTTTCATTAAACCATCGCTCATCGTTGTCTTTCAGCGTGCTGAAAGACAAAAATGAGTCTTATCAGTTTCAGCTGTATCCTGCTCCCTAATGACAGGCGGGGTATGAAGAACGCAGCTGTCTAGCTGCGTTCGCTATACCCCACACGGAGCGCTCGGCTGTGCAGAAAACAGCTGGATGCAGAAGACAAGCGGGGACACCCCGCTTGTCTTCTGCATCCTCCGCTTAGAGCACTCAGCTGTATAACAGCTGGGTGCTCAGAACGGGGAACAGCTGGATGCAGAAGGCAAGCGGGGATTCCGCCCTTGTCTTCTGCATCGTCCGCTGGATGTGCTCGGCTGCATGACAGCCGGGTGCTCCCAGCGGGGAACAGCTGGATGCAGAGAACAAGCGGCCACCCGCTTGTCTTCTGCATCCTCCGGAGCGCAAGGTGATTGCTCAACGTTTGAGCGATCATCTTGCGATGTAAATGACACATTGATTATTGCTCAAAAGTCACTCAAGAGGCATCTTTTGAGCGATAATCGTTGTGCCTAAATGGGCCTTAGGGTGCCTACCCACTGGCGGGTTTTTTTCCTGCGATGCTAAATTGCGTTTTGCGTTTTTTCTGAAGAGCAATTAGTATAGAATGTGTTCTTGTCCATTTGGGGTTTTTTTTTCGTTTCGTTGCAATTTTTCACATAGGAACTGTCAGTTGCATATGTCTCCTCATTTTTCTCTTAATGCACCCATGATTGTCAATGGAAATTAACGAAAAAGGCGCGAAAACATGCGGAAAACGCGAGAAATACTGGCAACGCCAGTGGGTAGGCGCCCTAAAGATATATTTGAAAAACTCTTTTAAATTCATTATCACCCTCGGACTGTGCAAAGCATGTAGAGAAAAAGATTTGAGAATTATCTGTCCCCATGACTATCCACACGTGAACGTTACAGCTAATTTGTGTCCTCAGCAGTCATGTATCCACCATGCTACCATTGTGGAGCACATTCATTGGTTATTGCAATCAGGTGTGATTAATAGGAACCTCACCACTCCAGGATTGTGTCAAGGACTGGAGGAGGCACCAGACTGGAGCTGCTTAAACAGGGTAGCGGAGGATTTACCAGAAGAGTAATACTTTTTTATCACATCCCCTGCTTTCATCGAGTTCTTAAATGTCATACTGTATCTACGGTTTGAAGATTCCTGCACCTAAATAGGAGTTAATGGAATTATATATAATTCTACAACATACAGTCAAAATGTATGATTTATATATATCTTATAATGATTCATTTAATTGGGAACAGGAATGATCATTGCCTGCTGAGCTATTGCCAATTATATCATATCTATATATATCCTGCAGCACATACACATTGTACCTTTTAGGTACATTTCTATTATATGTGTTCGCATATGTTTTAATATTTTGAGTAAAGTACGATTATAAATGAGACACTTTCATTTGCAGTGATATTTTGTGTTATTGACCTCTTATATGTTACCATTCTTGTAGTGATAGAGCCGTGATACTGTCCCTAATACCAGTCACCACTGTCCCTGCACCCTCAGTTATCCATAATGGCAACCCCTATCTGACACACAGGAGTTTGTCCATTGACATCAGAACATAAGCCTCCTCCTAGAGCTGACATGGTGATGAGATTGGCATCTAGTGAGTAGATGATATAGTATATATGTGCGGTTTTCAATATGTGATTGTATTGCTTGATAACGGCGTTAGCCGAAACGCGTTGCAATAAAAGACGGTATATTATATACCAATCCTTTTTGGACTATTGAATTGTCTGTCCCGGATCCTCTGAACACTGAATGTTCTTTCTCTACTTTTAATTCTCTGGTTATGTAAAGGCTAGATGCTGTTGAAGCCTTTCTTGATTCCTAGCTGGCTCTCCGGTTACCCATTGGATTGTGGAACGGGATTATGTCTATATACCTACTTGGATCTTAGGTGCCGGTGAGTCTCCTTGGCTAAGGTGTTTCTCACCAGGCACTAGGTGGGTCTTTATATCACCTTCTTTATAAACTGGATATATAGGAAATAACGGAGCGCTGTTTCACCACCTGATACATTGGCTATCCTATTAGGAAAGGTTTCCTCAAAGTACAGTGACCATTTAGGCTAGTGAATGAGGAACTTTCCCCCAAATGAGGTTGGGTTGAGCAGCATGGTCAACTGACCCACTAATGGTTGAGCTCTTGAATAGTTGCATAGCAGATGCCCCAACAATAAGCTTGAAGGTCAGAAGAATTCCTGCTGATCATAACAATATTTAACCATTTCTCCAAGTGGTGGCGGCTTTCCCGAGGCTTGTCTGTTGTGCCAGAATGAATTAAAGTATATTTCCTGTATAATTGATGGCCTTCAACCATTTTATTTGGTTGACCCACTTTCTCCCAGTGCAGCAGAATATGTAAGAAAGACAGAGTAGATACAATTAATACAAATGCTACGTTTCAGATGTAGCCTGTGCTCCATACTACAGATACCAGTGATGCGTCTGGAGATAGCAAGTCAGCACCATTTTTTCTTGGTATAAAGTTGTAGACTCATCCAAAGAGTCATCTCTCAGTCCGATCACCGCACCTAAAATATATGATCCTATTATCCCGTATGTGTCACACTCCGCCAACATTGTAAGCTCTTTGAGGGATTTAGCTAACATCTAATGTGCCTGTGTGACTGCAATAGTTATGCCTTTCCTGCTAGATCCCACTACACGTGTGATTCATAGCCCTGCATGGCTGCCATTTCTATGCAAATAAACTGGAGACAAATGCTGCTTACAGGGATTTGCTAGGAATATAAGAATTGCCTAGAAGCGCTTTTTGCAAATGATGTTATGAAACAAAGCAAGGACTAAAGTAAGTCTCAAGATGAGTTTATTAATATTGTCACTGGTTGCTACTTGCAGATACAGCAGTACAACTTAATATTTGGTGGTTGAGGGTTTTATTGTAGTCAGTAGGGATTCAAAGGGGTTATAAATGATTCAGTGCCAGAATAAAGGAGAGCGCTCTCCTATAAGCTTGTATAGGACTTGTAGGGGAATGACAGGTTCCCTTTCATGGGATTTTCCAATCAAGTCAATGACAGGATAAGGAGAAAGTGTTTGATCAGTAGGGGTACAACTACTGGCCGCACAGTAATCCTAAAAATTAGTGATTTGAGTTCCCCGCCCCTCAGTATGGAGAGTTCAGTGGCCACATGTATGCGCATCCACTTCATTCATCTCTATGGAACTGTGGAGATAGCCAAGCATTATACTGTACTCAGACAATCCCACAGAGAAGAATGGAGTGACAGCACACATTCATGACTGACACTCCATTCATACTGAGAGACTCAGACCGCCCCCACATTTTCATGATCAGTGGGGGTCCCACTGGTAGACACCCACCAATCAAACACTTATCACTATTGAGTGGACTTTACAAAAGTTTGGTTTACCCGGTTCACCAAATTCCACCAAAAAGTTTGGTTTGGACTAAATTAGTTTGAACCAAACTAGAACTTCACCAAATACCCCTAAAAAGGAAAGGGAAGAGTTAGAGGAAAAAGAAAAGAAGAAGAAAAGGAATACGAAGAGTAAGAAAAGAAAAAAGAAATAGGAAGAGGAAGAAGAAAAAGAAGAGGAAAAGAAAGACTCAGCTTAGAGGAAACACCTGGGGTTTGGGTTTACACCGAACCAAATTTTTAGTAGAGTTCGACCCAAAACAGGGTATTACTTTTTTGGTTCAACACCACCCATTTATCCTATGAAAAGGTGATACTTTTTTTTTTTAGTGGGGCAATGTCTTTAAAGGGGGTTTCTGGAATTCCAGTATTGATGACCTATCCTTAGGATAAGTCACCAATATCTGCTCAGTGGAAATCCACGTCTTGGGACCCCTATTGATCTTCTGTTTGAAGAGGCTGAGGTGCTTCACAACCTCTCACACTGATTACCAGGCTCAACATTACATATTTTGTAGTGGCAGTGCCTGGTATAGCAGCTCAAACCCATTCACTTGAAGGGGACTGAGGTGCTCTCAGGCCACATGACAAATGAATTACATCACTGGCCTAAGAAAAGGTCAATGAAAGTGATGTCACTGAGAAGAGGCTGTGGAATTCACACTCTGATTCAGCAGCTGATCAGCGGGGGTGCCAGGAGTCAGAACCCACCAATCAGAGATTGATTACCTATAGTAGAATGTCATCAATATTGGAGCGCTGGAAACCCCTTTAAATATCATATTGATATTGCTTTAGTGAAGCGTTAAAACAGATACTTACATGGTGTTCAAAGTGTATAGCAATGTGCATGTCCACCTAATGAGCTGAGCGCTGGAGGACACACACAACCAGTCACTGTCCCCATAGCCAGGTCTCCGCATAGTAATCTTCTGTTCACTGCAGCCAAGAGAAATAGCTTGCTGCCTGCTTGCTTGTCAGGAAGCAGTAGAGCCTCTGTCGTACACGGCAGCGTAGCTGAGAAGACTTCTTCTGCAGGCTAAGAATGGATTATATACTATGTTAGGAAAAGTATTGGAGCCCCACCAATCTTCTGCTGTCAGGCGAAGCAGATATGCAAATCGGATGTGCGAGCATTATCTATAAAGGAGAGGATCACACAGGCATATTTCAGGACAGAAATCATCAGAATACCACCAGGTAGAGAGTTGTCGGACTTTCAATGTGGTCTGGCGGGGGGATGTCACCTGAGCAAGCAATCAATACGGGAGATCGCAGCACTTTTGGACCTTTTAAAGTGTGTGCAGTGCAGCCACATTCAGGGAGACCTCATAAACTGCCCGAACGTGGATAACAAAGCTTTGAACAAGCTGTGAAGACATCACGCACATCGTCTGCTGAAACACTCGCTCAGGAGGTCTCACAGGCCATTGGAACATCCAATAGCACCAGAACCATCCACAGGGAAGTGCATATGAAGGGTTACCATGGACGGCGGCTGCACACAAGGCCAACATCACAGCAGTGAATGCACAGAGGTGTCGGCAATGGTGCTTGGAGTGTCGTTCTTGGATTGCAAATGAGTGGAAGCAAGTGAATGACAGCTGAATCACAGTACACCATCTTCTGATAGGATCGCCGCACTTAGATGTGGCAGTTACCTGAAGATTGGTTTCTATTTCTGCTTTGTCCCAACAGTGAAGTTTGGAGGAGGTTCTGTTATGGTAGCGAGGTGTTTCTGCTGGAAAGGACTAAGGTAATTGGTTATTTAAAGGCCCCAAAGAACTTACTCTAACACGTATGGCCGGAAGATCTAGTTTTGTCACGGTGACGCCAACACTCCAACTGGACCCTTGGGATGGTATGTCGAAGAAATAACAGAGTCGAGTTCAGCCATAGTTTAGAAATCTGGGAGTGTACAGATTTACTAACTTCGATATTTGAAATACAAATTGAATTCACAGTTCTCCGGAAAGGTATTTGTAACAGGTACATGAGGATGCAGCGCTAAGCAGGCAATTGAACATGATGAGAAATACAGTGGCATTGATTTGATTAAGACCTGACTTCAACACTCTCTTTTTTCTGCTTTCCTGTGGATATATTTGTAAGACAATTTCCCCACTAGCTGCTTTAGATGAAGGATTGATTTAGATTTTATTGAAGTGCATATGAAGCGGAGGGACAAGTGACTGGAAGGCTAATCCTGGCTTTAAATTCACTGGGTAGCTATGACTCATTATTTGTAGAAGGCCGACCTCGGAAAGGTTCTTCTCTCCTACTCCTGTAGGGAGCCAAGGGAACGGGTTTACACAATGCTCTACCTTGGAAGAAAACATGCTGTGCTGCTGGCTTGCTCTTGTACGGGTACTTTCTCCTCTCCAACATGACTGAACTGCTCCTATTGCCACCTACTCTGACTACTCTCCCCTAACTGTTCACTGCCTCTTGCTTATATAACCTCTCCCAGTTCTCGCACTTTTTGGACTCCTCCTCTACCTGCATAGGAACTAGTGAAGCTAATTCCCCTGCCCTTAGGCTATGAACCAGTGAAATTGAACCTGACTGTCAGCCAATGAGAGACCAGCTGACATCAGTGTTAAGCTCTAAGCTTAGAGAAGAAGGGGAGACACAGGGTCTCTCCTACGGACGTCACCTTCTACATCCATGGACGGCATATAGACAGGTGTGACAGGACAAGTGTGCTGGGAGTGTTCTGTAAGACCCGCTGGGCCACTCCAGCTATACCTCAATGCCAATGGGTACAGAGACATTCTGGATAATGTGGCATTACCTACCCTATGGCAATACTTTGGTACAGCTCCATATCTCTACCAACATGACCGAGCACCATGTCATATGGCACGCAGTGTTGAGGCTTGGTTTGAGGAGCAGAACATCTGCAGACTTCATTGACAAGCCCAAAGTCCAGATCTCAATCCTATCAAGAATCTTTGGGACGAATTAGCATGCCCTATCTGTGAGCGCCCAACATGCCCGTCATCCCCTGAATCACTATCTAAAGCACTTCTCAAGGAACGTACACAAATCTGTCCACAAATCTATCTATTGTTACTGCAGTCATTGAGGCTAAGGTGTCCCAACACCACATTGAAAAATGTGAATAAAATAGAATTTCATCACCTACTATGTATGTCCCAAGGTATTGGCAACATAGTATATTTTCAGCTGCCAGAGGGGGAAGGAGACCAATTATGTCTTGAGCCCACTTCCGGCAGCACAGATTAGCAGCAGCAGCCCAACAGGGGACCCATGGAATCAAAAATTGATTCAAAAGAGTATTTGTATGTTAGAAAGACTAAATTACAGTCATTAACAGCCTTTCAGGACTTTTGGTATAAAATGAGCCATGGAATAATCCTTTTAAAATTGAAATGTTCTACTAGTAAAGTTATAACGGCACAGTAAAATAAAAGCATCTCCTAAAGCAAATAGCAAGTAACGTAAAACTAATGAATCTTTAAGGAATTTGAGCATCTGTGTTGAAAAAGTAAAAACACAACATATAACCCAATGATGTATTAAAACACATAACATTCCCATTTATGCATCCCAGTGTTATACGGCCAAACATGAAAAGACGGGCTGCGCGCATATTAAAATAAGGAACGGAGGATATTATTTAGAAAGCAAAGTGACAGATCGGCCTCCCTTGAGATCAAGACTGGAAAAGGGGAGATAATTCTGGACCGTATTATTCAGTGTCGGATGACTATAGACAGCTAAGTGCAGGCTATTACCTTACTCTTTAGGTACAGATGTAGCAGGGCTGAATGTGTCATTGATATGTGTCTTCCCTGCATGGTGATAACTCTCCTACAGAATCTACAACATTTATTGCAGTCCCGTTGCATTTACACTGTTGCAATGACATGTCTAATCCAGATGTATTGGCGCCCCCAGTTGGCCACTCCAATGGCCCCTTTATTGGAGACCCCGACCCTTTCACTATTGGAGCTCCCTTGTATGGGAATTATCCACGTGACCCCGGAGTGCAGCCTAAGATCATTGGACAAGTGTTCTTTGAATCAGTTTCAGGCCTTAGTCAGACGGGCGTTTTTTCGCGCGCTGAGCCAATCAGGGGGCAGGTCTGACTCACACCCCCTTCACACCCACTGCAGGCCGGCCGCACGGAACTCCGGCTGCCGGGAGCAGGTGAGTATATATGTATTTTTTATTTTAACACATTTCTGGATGAATTGCAGGGAAGGGCTTATATATTTAAGCCCTTCCTGACAATTCATCCCGCGCACGCCGGCAGCCCATTGCTTTCAATGGAGTCGGCTGTATTGCCGGCTCCATTGAATTCAATGGGCAAACATCGTTCTTCTCTGCCACAGCTGTGGCAGAGAAGAATGATTTGTCTTCTATATGTTCTCAATGGGGTCGGCGCTGCTGCCGCCGGCCCCATTGAGCGCATATACAGAAGAGAACAGGAATCGCAGATCGCAGATAGGTGCGATCTGCGATTTCTGTTCTATAATTTATCGGACGAGCGCATAAAAAGCGCTCATGTTTCCGATACCATTGCAAAGCAATGGCTTTATAAAATCGCCGGACGCATGCGCATGCGCAAATCGCGGCAAAAAACGCCCGTCTGACTAAGGCCACAGTGTGAATCCACATTAGATTGGGAAAATCTAGTGGCGATCTGAGCCACTTCCAACGAGGATGGGTCATCGGTGCTAGACTAGCCAGGACCTCACTGCCAACTGCATTGGGTTTTCTCGTGCAGCACAGAGTGTGACTGGGGAAATACATCCTGGTAAAGAGAATATTGTGGATGTAAACAACTCATTGAGAAAAGGGGTCAGAGGAGGATGTCAGGAACCATTTTGACATAAAAGCACTACATGGTCAAGCAAATCGGAGCCAATACAATGCTGGTAATGGTGTCCAACTGATTTGTCTAAATGCACAATTCGTTGTTCCTTAGCACAGATGGGCTCAGGGACATAGTTAACAGCTTAGAGGCCCGGGTGCAAATGTTAAGCTCGGGGTCCCCCACCCCTGACCTATACCTATACTCATACCTTGCTGCGTACAGCTGCAAGACTAATTTACATACATACTGTACAAGATACCCACGGTATGCCATCTTCTATATATAATTATATACAGGGGAGTAACTAAAGGTTCAGGGGCCCTGATGCAAAACGTGAGCTGGGCCCCCCTCTACCTGTATCTGTACCCGTACCCATACCTAAACCATGCTGCACAGAGACATACCTTGAAGTTTCTGGGCCCCAATGCAAAACCTTTAACAGGGCCCCCAACTATAATGCTTTATTCATAGTACTGGGCTCCCTATATGGAGGAGAGCGGCCTTATGGGCCCCCTAAGGCTCCTGGGCCCGGGTGCAACCGCATCCCCTGCACTCTCTATAGTTACGCCCCTGATTATATAGATGATGCTGGTATAACCTGGGTATCTCCTATACATAATTATATATGTAGAGCTGGTATAAGTTAAATATGTCCTTTATATAGTGATATGGACCATTCTGGTGTAACATGGGTATCGCCTGTATATAGTTATATATAGACAGCTGGTATAAGTTATACAGTATACATATATAATTGGATACAGAAACATACCTGGGTTGCAGCGGCATGCTCCATATGACATCCTGTGCAGTGCTGCCTGTGTTGGCCTCACTCCTTCCACAATTAGACGCTGCCTGCCAGACCAATCACACAGCCGGCAGTGTACTATAGAGGAAAACCCAGGAAACGGTCCCTGCCCTCCTTGTGCACCACGCACAGCTGCAGCGTGCATCAGTATATGGTGGGGGGCCTGTGGGTCACAATTGCGACCCCTGTGTCCCCTCACAGCGCGCCAGTCAAGGGGCTATAACAGCAAACAATCAAATCCAGAGGCAGAAAGTACAGACTCCAGTTGGCAGAAAACTGCAAAAATGGGATCACTGAGCAGTGGAAAAACATCACCTGGTTTGATACATCCCAATTTCTGTAGCACCCTGCTAATGGGAGGTCAGGATTTGGCAAAAGCAGCATGAATCGATGACCCCTTCCTGTCAGCTGGTCAGAGCATGCCAGTGCATGCATCCAACTACAAGAAGCTTCCTGTCCACATGGGCCAATATGATTCCTGTTGAGCAATTTCAACATCTAGAGCAATGTACGCCATGTTGAATTGTTGACGTTCGGAGGATCTCAGAAGGTCCAACATGCTACTAAGAGTGGGTCTCAAATAAAGTGACCATTCAGTGTATATATAAACTCCTTTCATAGAGATGATGCCTTGAGGTCACCGGAAACCTTCGTAGCTGACTCCTTGGCATGTTCCAGACGATGCCTATTTCTTGTACATCATTTGATAGAGTAGAGTATGTTTATGACCTGATTTATCATCATTACTTATTCTCCATTGCTTCTATGCATTGGGGATGTAGAGTGCATGCTCAGGTGCAGACATGAAACATCAATGGAAATCGCCTTCCACTGATCTTTTGTGACTCTCCTTTCTATGTTGTTCTTTCATCAGCCTTCAAAGCTTCCTAACATTTGTGTAGCTTCCCGATGTATGATGCTGTTGGCGAGACGTACCCTGTAATCAATGTGTACAATAAATGCCAATTACATACAAACGCATGCTATAGAAGTTGTACGGGGAACATAGAGACATTTCCTTGCATGGGGACACAGGTTGTAATTAATTTTCAAAGGAAGATGTGCAATACTTCATTCTCCCTGTGGTGGCGCTGCAGAAAAATGAAGGTCTTGCTGCCCGATTCCTGTATTGATGGTTGGTGATCTCTGAATGATCCAGCAACGGGACACCCCTATGATCAATTCTAGCAAAAGTGAATTGTCCAATGCAAACAGCCCTGTTAACCCTTTAGTGACGCATCTAATTTGGACCCAAGGACACAATTTTAGGGGGGAGATTTTAATCTCCGCTTTTGAAAAACCATAATTTTTTTCCCGATTGACATGGCCATATGAGGGCTTGTTTTTTTGTGTGGCGAGTTGTAGTTTTTATTGGTACCATAGTTTTGGTATTGTGTAACTTTTTTTAAAAAAAAATTGGGAGGGCTGGGAGGAAAAAAAAACTAAATAGTTCTGACATTTTTTTTTACATGCCTATTCATGCAACATTTGAGTGAAATCTTGCATGAGCTTTCTTCAGCACCGGGCGACGAATACTGGCGTAATTAAAAATCGAAAACTCGGGGCGTGGCCAAGCAATGGGAGAGTGAGGAAGCACGGCTCTCAGCTCCGCGGCCGCCAACAAACAGATTGCCGACAACCAGGCACCGCTCACCGGCAGAATGACGAAGAGAGGAGGAAAGCGGAGGGGAGACCCCCCTCCACCCAGCGAGACCCCGCTGCGCCGCTATCTTCACGGCGCGGGCGCCGCAACAGCTGCTGCAGGACGGAGTCCCCCGGCCAGTATGGCGCCGGGAAGCCACGTGGAGCCGACACTGCAGAGCGGAGGAGAAGCAGGAAGCCCGCGCTCACACGGAACCCCGCGCTCCTCTGGGAGGGGTAGTGCGGGAGAAAAGGCACAGGCTCCGGAGGCTGCAGCAGGTTCCAATACGGCACCAGCCCCAAGCACAGCTGGACAGAGCCCCGACACCACCCCAGGCCGGATGAACAGCAAAGGGGAAGGAGGGAGCACATTGGAAGGTAGGATGGAGCAGCTCACATGGGCCCCCACAGACACTCCAGATACACCTAACGGAGACACAGAGACCCATGCACATCACAAGACAGCTCTCCCAGGGGACAACCTGGCCAACGAACCCACTCTCACATGCGCAGGGACCCCATTACCACTTGAAAAGGGCCCAACACAGAGACCCCCAGAGCCGCCATCAGACGTCTCCCAAACCTTGCAAGCCCTGTGGACCATGGTCTGTGCCCTACCGACAAAGACAGACCTAGAACTGCAACTTCAACGCATAGAAGATAAACATGAGAGAGCCATATCTGCAGTTAACCATTCCATACAGACCCTGGCGGAGCGAGTTACCACGCTAGAGCAGGCCCCGACTGTGTCATCGATGGACTTTCAACAACTATCCCTCACAATAGAAAAGCAACAGAAGCAGCTTAGAGATCTTACTTTTCACCTGGATGACATAGAGAACAGGGGCCGCCGCAACAACCTAAAATTAAGAGGTATCCCGGAGGACGTACCCCCAGACGCCCTATACGAATGTGTAACGTCCATCTTTAACAAATTACTGCAACGCCCGGAAAACAGAGTAATAGAAATGGACAGAGTGCACCGTCTGATGGGCGGGAAGCCGCGGAACCCCAATGTCCCCAGAGATGTCATTTGTCGCATACACTTCTACAGACAGAAAGAGGAGATCCAGCGACTTGCATGGGAACAGGGACCAGTCAGATTCAACGGGGCAGAGATTACAATCCTACCGGACGTCTCAAGACTAACACTTAACAGCCGGAGAATAATTCGCCCACTACTAGATGCGGCTCGTAGAACAGATGCGACATACAGATGGGGACACCCGTTCCACCTGATTTTACGCAGACGTGGCCGTACCTTTACGGTCAGATCACCCTCAGACCTGGAGGGGGCATTCAACTTCCTGGAGGTACCGGCGGTCCCGATCCCAGACTGGACTGCCCCAATGGACCCAATCCCCCCCAATGCGTAGGGGACCTGAACATGGGTGGTCTCAAACCCACGGTCTTCAATGCCAGATTAGGCCACGATCTCTCCGATACCGATCATGGACACAGGACACCACCTAACAACGCTACTGGACCCGACAAGCCTACACCTTCGAACTCTCAAGAAAGTAAACGGAGCGGCCGGGTCGCCGCTATAACCACAAACATTTATTTCTCCTTTTTTCTCTTCTGCCTTAATATTCTTGGTTTCCTTACAGGACAGACATCGCAATATGCGGCTAAGCGGACAAGCCGAATGTTTATGCAGTTCGCGGTTGGACAACTAATAGAATAGGAAAAGTTATTCGGTAAACCGTTTAAACGCGCTTTGAGTCCAAGTGCGCCCTTGCAGACCCTACGCAGTCTCACGTACCCCAAGTAGGGCTTCAGAGGCTCTGATTAAACCCCCAAGTTTGGGGGAACAGACCCTCTGACTAGTTTATAGATACTAGCATATAGCTAGCACGGACCCCAAGGGCATTTAAACAGCGACTTTCGGTGTCTGTCTACACCCCTGTGAGTCCATCCCTCCCCTCCTGTGCCCCCCCCCCCACTTTCCTCCCTACCTACTCCCCCTTTCCAATACGCGCTCTTACGCCCCAGGAGTACCACAACTCTATTCCATCCGAGCAAACATGGTCTCCCGCCCCGCTAACTTTACGGTTGTTTCTCTTAATGTACAGGGACTGAACACCCCGGAGAAAAGGTCCTCCATCCTCCATCTTCTGTGGAAAAGAAGAGCACAGGTGGCCTTCGTCCAGGAGATGCACTTCCGGACAGACGCACTCCCGAAGTTCTCAGATGCCAGGTTCCCGAACACTTACCATGGCACGAATCACGAGTCCAAATCAAAGGGAGTCTCTATCCTCATCGCCAACTCGGTGCCATGGGAGCATGTGGAGACGCGCTGTGATCCAGGAGGCAGATACATCTTTCTTAAGGGTAAGCTAGCCAATGCACCGGTCACACTAGCAACAGTGTATCTCCCTAACTCCAACCAGGTGACCTTTTTGGAAAGGACCCTGGAGGACTTAGAGGAGTTCAAGGAGGGCACCCTGATACTAGGGTGAGATTTCAATATCACCTTAGACCCACACATAGATACATCTAGAAGCAGTAGCAGCCTACCATTAGCGACGCACCGCAGGATCCGGAAAACACTCCACAAGCACCAACTAGTAGATGCATGGAGGATAGTACACCCCACTACCAGAGACTACACTTGCTTCTCAGCACCACATAACTCTTACTCCAGAATAGATTATTTTCTCATACACCATTCAACCTTGTCCACCCTGGTCTCGGCAGACATAGATAATATAACAGTCTCGGACCACGCCATGATTACCTTATCCCTAGCACTCCCATCCATACACAACAGAATATGGCACTGGAGATTAAATGAGTCCCTAGTCAGTGATCCAAATACCTCTGAAGAGATCAGCAAGGCACTACAGGAGTACTTTGACCATAACAATACCCCAGATGTAGACCCGTTAACGACATGGGAGGCACACAAGTGTGTCATCCGAGGTGTTTGCGTTAGTCTTGGCTCTCGTCTCAAAAAGGAGCGCAGTGCTCAGCTCAGGGGATTGCTCTCCCAAATCAAAACCCTAGAACTCATTCATAAAACTCCTCAGGGAGACGATAGGGGAGCAGAACTGACGCAACTCAGGGAGAAGGTACGCTCACTCTGCCTAAGTCATGCAAAGGCGAACTTAGTAAAATGTAGACGTAACTTTTTTGAGTTCGGAGACAAACCCAGTCGTACACTCGCCCGCGCTCTCCGTGACACCAGATCCAAGACATATGTACCGCACATTACAAATACTAATGGCCAAGTACGAAACATCCCCCAACAGATAGCAGAAGCATTCAGAGACTACTACCATGCCCTATACAATCTGGCCCCCTCAAGGTCGGACCAAGAAAAGATAGCTAGAAAGGCGAAGATGGTAGACTACCTCCAACGCTCAAACCTAGCCAAATTCTCACAGGAGGCCATTAGCGCAATGGAATCTCCAATCACGCCAGAAGAACTAGCAGGGGCCCTGTCGGACTCCAAAACAGGGAAGGCGCCGGGACCCGACGGGCTCACTCTCACTTATTATAAAAAATATGCGTCAATCCTATCTCCCCACTTCATCCAGGCCTTCAACGCCATTACAACGGGAAATAAACTGCAGAGAGACACCCTAAAAGCCCACATAACAGTAATCCCAAAAGAAGGGAAGGATCCATCGCAATGCCAGAGCTACCGTCCTATCTCATTACTAAACGCAGATTTGAAATTGTTCTCTAAAATATTAGCCAGCAGAATCTCCCCATTCTTACAAGCCCTGATTCACAAAGATCAGGTAGGCTTTGTCCCACTAAGAGAGGCTAGGGACAATACAACGAAAACAATAAACTTGGTCAACTTAGCAAAAAAAAGCTCACTCCCCATCTGTCTGTTATCTACAGACGCGGACAAAGCCTTTGACAGAGTAGACTGGGACTTCATATTTGCTACGTTGTCCCACACGGGAGTCGGGCCAAATATGATCTCATGGCTGAAGAGCCTATATTCCAACCCAACAGCCTCTGTCAGAGTGAATGACCAGCTCTCCTCGCCATTTACGATTGGCAACGGTACTAGACAGGGTTGCCCACTGTCACCCCTGATTTTTGTCCTCTGTTTGGAGCCGCTGTTGGGACATATCCGCGCTAACCCCGACGTAAAGGGAATCAAGCTGTCTAACACAGAGCACAAGATTGCAGCATATGCGGATGATCTTCTATTTTATGTCGCGAACCCAAGAATATCCCTACCTAACTTGCTAGCAGAAATTAACCAATATTCTGCCATATCGAACTTTAAAATCAACTATAACAAGTCAGCGGCGCTCAACATATCACTACCACAGACCTTAGTATCTGAGCTCCGAGATTCTTTCCCTTTCGTATGGGCGCGAGACCACATACAATATCTTGGCATCAAGTTGACGCCCGAAACTGAGGGGTTATACGCGGCGAACTTTCCGACACTTCTAAGTAGAATAAGGCAAGACCTCAGCTCCTGGTCAAAGGGCCTTTTCTCATGGTTTGGTAGGGGGGCAATAATTAAAATGAATATCCTCCCAAGGGTGCTATACCTGCTTCAGGCCCTCCCCATACGAATCCCAAAACAGTTCTTCCAAAACCTGGACTCTCTGATGACCAAGTTTGTCTGGGCAGATAAACCTACCCGGATAGCAAGGAACACGCTCTCCAGACCAAAGAATGAGGGGGGGATAGGCCTCCCCAACTTTAAAAGATACTACCAAGCAGCACACTTAGCACGTATTATTGACTGGCACAGACACTCAACAATTAAACAATGGGTAAACATAGAGCAACATCACACCCCCACACCACTTGTAGTGCTACCTTGGACGCTAGAGAAGGCCCCCACAGAAATAACCCAACACCCCACAATCGGCCCCACGCTATCAGTAGCAGCGCAAATGTACCCCAGGGCGAACATATCACCTAAGCCATCCCCAATGTTCCCAATCCTGGGTAATCCCTCCTTCTCCCCAGGGATAGAAGAGCGGGCTTTCAAAAGTTGGTTTTCGGAGGGCGTATACCGAGCAGAACACTTCTTACAAGATGGCCAATGGCTATCGACGGGCGCCTTACTAGAAATGGCAGACAAAGCACAATTGACATTGTGGCAAACTCTCCAATTAAGACACTTCCTTTTATCTCTCCCCCGACCCAACACATTCACGCATCCGAAAACACAATACGAATTCATCTGTAATGAAGAAGGTCCCTCCAGACACACGCTATCGAGGATATACAACATACTCAACACACAGTCAGAGGCGCCACCACCAGGTTACATACAGAAGTGGGAGACGGAACTCGGGATTACATTCTCCCCGGAAGAAAGGGAGAGAATATTCACAATAGCACACTCCTCATCAATCTCTAGCAAGATACAGGAATCAGGATTTAAGATTCTCTCGCGATGGTATAGGGTGCCCTCCTTCCTAAACGCAATATTTCCCACGGTCTCACATCTATGTTGGAGATGTGGCACTGGACGAGGTACACTGCTGCACGTGTTCTGGGAGTGTCCGGACCTGGCAGGCTTCTGGTCAGAGGTTTGGCGGATTACGTCAAAATTTACAGACCGGTTGCTTCCAAGGGCTCCCGCTTTCTTTCTCCTGCACCATAGCGATATACCACCAGCAATATACAAAAACTCGTTGACGTGCTACCTGGTGAGTGCAGCGAGATCTTGCATCCCCAGACTTTGGAGGCAGACAGCCCCGCCCACACTGGGCCTATGGCTTAGCACAGTGAACCGGATTATGGAGATGGAGGACCTTACGACGTCCCTCAAAGGGCGACAGGAGAAATTCAGGAAGACTTGGTCCCACTGGATAATGTTTCAGAGCTCAGAGGAATACCGGCAATTGCTACGCACGTAAGATACCGCACCCCCCACCACCACCACTACTCTCCCTCCCCTTCTTTCCTCCCCCCCCCCTCCTTAAATGTCAGGTTGTTCTCCTACTATGTCCAAGTTTAAATGACAGTTCTTGGACCATATGATACTCTACACATAACAGTGAAGTGGGAAGTATCAATGGTTCAAGCACACAACGTAGAAAAGGTTCATCCTAGTTAATAGACCACAGATAAAGTAACAAGAGGAGGATGAGGTGTCCCCAGGTTACCAGAACTTGGTTAGTTTAAAGGTTGTTGTAAAATGTTTAAAGAAAACGTTTTTCGTTGTATGAAACTGTGATAAACATTGAAATGGAAATTGAAAATGAGAAAATAAAGAATTAAAAAAAAAAAAAAATCGAAAACTCATCGACTACCCCTGTAATTTTTGTTGCCCATAGCAACCAATCACAGCTCAGCTTTCATTTCTTATATTGCTGAGGTAAAATAAAAGCTGTGCTGTGATTGGTTGTTATGGGCAACACAGATTTTCTTTGGCCAGCTTTCATAAGAGTGCAGCGCGGGGCTCATTTTTTGTGGCCCAATTTGTATATTCCAGGACTGATACTCATAAAAATCGCCGCGCAACGCGCCGATATATCACCTGATATATATATATATATATATATATATATATATATATACACATAGCGCACCAGTGTATCTCCTAGTTATACATATTTTTTTCTTTTATTTTTTTGCATTGCTGCACTCAAAGTCCCATTACTTTTTTATTTTTCCATGGACGGAGCTTTTTTTTAGAGTGACGAGCTATGGTTTTTATTGGTACCATTTTTAGTTTTTTTAATCACTTTTATTGCTTTTTTTTGGAAGATGAAATAAAAAAAAAAAAGCGTTTTGGCTCCATTTTTAATTAATTTTTTAGTTACGTTTGCTGTGCAGGATAAAAAGTGTGTTTAATTTATTGTACCGGTTGCTATGGATACAACGACACCAAGCTTGCGTGTTTTACATTTTTTCTCATAACAGAGGAAAAATGTGCAAATTTTTTTTTACTATATATATATATATATATTTTTTTTATTTTTTATTTTTTTACATTTTTATGACCCTAAAGGGGGCTTGAAGCTGTGAACCTGCGATCACACTGATAATACATGGCAATGTTTCTGTACTGCAAAGTATTATCACTATGGGCCATAGCAGACCAGGTCGCCAGAGTCTGCAAAAAATTGCAACCAATCAACCCTCCGTGATTGCATGGCAAAGAGCCGATGACGTCCCCTATGGAAACCCTTTACATGCTATTGATTCCGTCATGTAAGGAGTTAACAACTGGGATCGTCGAGAACACTGATCCCCGCTGTTGCAGTGTGAGGCTAGCTTTCAGTCACAGTCTGCTCCCGCTGTGGATGGCGCTAAAGTTCATAGAATGGGAGGTATTATTGCAGTGTGGCTCTCCACTTTGGCTCATACAGGGTAGTCCCGAATGAGGGACCCCACTCTACGAGGTTCATATGCCTTAGGCCAGGCTCACATCAGAGGACCGGATTCCACATGAGAGAGGCCCAAATTGATTTTTGCCTGTGGTGAGCCCGGCCAGCGACCATGTGAACCTGTTTTTTCTGTAATCCAGATGCCCGTGGCGGCTCACCATCCGCCATTTTAAAAAAATATTTGTATTTCCTACACTGTCGCGTAACGATGACACTGGTACCCACAGCCCATACACAATGTTAATCGTGTATGGCTGCGAATCGAATGGCATCCATTGACTTCAATGGAGGCTATCCGCGAGGAGACCGCGGCAAAATAGAACATGCTATTTGTATCCACGAGTATGAGCAAAAAAGCAAAAGTACATGCTTTTCAATGCTTGCATTTTGCTGCAGATCCTCCACACAGGAGCCGATTGCAGATTTCGCAATTGGAATCCGCCTGTTTGACCCCGGCCTTATTTATTTAACTTAGAGAATAAATATCACACACAAACTTTGAGGGACTCTCTATACCCCCCCATATCGCAAGATGAAATGTGTTGGAGTTCATAGCAGCATGAGATTCTGTCTGTTCTGGAGCTTCGTCGTTGAGAAAATGACTAGAGAGACCCAATCACCTGAACTTAGTATCTAATTTTAAAACTCAGAACCCCCATCTAAAAAAATAAATAAAAAAGAGTAACTACTGGGGTTCCACTAAAGAAGACTACATACCCCCTTTATCTTCGTTGACTTTTCCATAAAGTCTGACAGGCACTTTTGGTTTGTGGCCATTGACATGGCTCCATACAGCCTTCAGAATCCAAGATCTTGTGTTCTGACTGAGGGTGACTACCCACTAGTGTTTGCGACATAACCCATTCAGTGCTGCAAAGGCGCAATACATATCATATTCATACACATAGAAGATAGTGGAAAAACACAGAAACACAAGCCTACATAGACCATCCAGAAACTTCCAGAACACATGTGCACATTAGCTTCTGTACACTACAGTCACAATTACTATGAGGCGACTGTGGAGGTCAATATTACTACTGAGGCGACTGTGGGGGTCACTATTACCACTGAGGCCAATATAGGGCCGCTATTACTACTGAGGCCTCTGTGGGGGTCACTATTACTACTGGGGCCAGTATAAGGGACATTATTACTACTAAGGTCACTGTGGGGGTTACTATTATTTCTGAGACCACTGTGGGGAACACTATTACTACTGAGGCAATGTGGGGGTCACTATTACTACTGAGGCCACTGTGGGGTTCACTATTACTACTGGGGCTGCTCTGGGGGTCCCTATTACTATTGAGGCCACTGTAGGGGATCAGTATTACTACTGGGGCCAATATAGGGGACACTATTACTACTGAGGCCACTGTGGGGTTCACTATTACTACTGGGGCCGCTGTGGGGATCACTATCACTATTGAGGCCACTGTGGGGAACTCTTTTATTACTGAGGCCACTGTAGGGCTTACTGTTACTATGGAGGCCACTGTGGGGGTCACTATTACTACTGATGCAACTGTGGGGGTCACTATTACTACTGGGGTCAATATAGGGGACACTATTACTACTGAGGCCACTGTAGGGGGTCAGTATTACTACTGGGGCCAATATAGGGGACACTATTACTACTGAGGCCACTGTGGGGTTCACTATTACTACTGGGGCTGCTGTGGGGCTCACTATAACTATTGAGGCCACTGTGGGGAACTCTTTTATTACTGAGGCCACTGTAGGGCTTACTGTTACTATGGAGGCCACTGTGGGGGTCACTATTACTACTGATGCAACTGTGGGGGTCACTATTACTACTGGGGTTAATATAGGGGACACTATTACTACTGAGGCCACTGTTGGGGCACTATTACTAATAAGGCCTATATAGGGGACACTATTATTACTGAGGCCACTGTGGGGGTCACTATCAGTTCTGTGGCCAATTTAAAGGACACTATTACCACTGGGGCTTATATAGGGAGCACTGTCGCTACTGAGGCCACTCTGCGCGTGGCAGTATTGCAGCTGACTTGTGGCATGTTTACACATGGTGGAAATGCTGCAAAATGTCCATGGCGAATTCTGCAGCATTTCTGGTGCAGATTTTAACTGGAAATCATACTATAGTATGAAATTTGACTGGAATTTCATACTATGCGGCACTCCCCCTCACCTTCTCAGAAGGCTTTTTGCAGTCAGCAATCCCCGACTTCTGGTTCCCAATGGTATGTATTTTTACTGGTTTTTCCATGCGGAAATGCCGCGGAATTTGCTCCCTGCCTTTTTTTTAAATTAAATGTCCCTGTACTATTTATAACGATGAAGGTAAAATCATGCGCTGTGATAAGCCCCGCCCCCTGACTTCTCTGTCCTGCTTTGACCCTGGGAAAATCTGGTCACCTTAAGAAACAGGGTAGCATACTATACTACATTGTTTCTATAGATTCCATTCATTTCAATCAGAGCTATGCAAATAACACTGCACTGAGTGCTCGGCTGTTTCCCTGTCGCCCGGTCAGGTGGTCGGTAGACATGGCAGCCGTTTCTCATTTGGTTATGAAAGGCCGAGGTGGGGATACCTCTTTAAATTCTCTACCCAAGCTGGCTCACTTTTTGTGGCCTACATACATACATCTGGACCTTATTAGGCTATGTAGCTTTTTTAATCAGGTCAGAAGGGTGTCCACTGCATGCGTACAAAAGGACAGTAAAATATGCGAATGCGCCTTTTACACTGCGCAAATGCATTGCACTGAAATATGCGTATTTGCGTATATGCTGGTCTAAAACCGACCTAAGGGTACATGCCCACTAGTGTTAAAAAAGTTGCACCCGAGATTCTCGGGCTCAACTCGAAGTGGACAGCACTTAGTCATCCCAGATGTGCGCTGTCCAATGTGTGCGTGACCGCACATTGATATGCGCTATTGTAGTCTGAAAATCAGAGAAAGAACCGGACATGCTGCGATCTCTTATAACTCGAAATATCAGTCCGAGTAAAAAAAAAAATCACCCGTGGGCATGTACCCCTAGGCTGGTTTCACACGGCCGAGACAATCACACAACATTTTTGCATTGTGAGATGCACTAATCTGGCACGAATATGGACCCCAATATGAGATCATACACATAAGCAATTTTTTTCCCGCGGAGTGAGAAAAAATCGCGGCATGTCCTATCTTTGGGCGTTCCCTTGGAATGCCTTGCATCACATCACCCATTGTTTTCAATATGGTTGGCACAGCCTTGCATGCGATGCAATAAGAGGTTTACCCATTGACAACAATAGTAAACACTCCGTGATTCCCTGCCGCTTCCTCCCTGAAGTGATGCGAGGCGGTTCTAACAAAAAAATGCCTCGCACCCATGGGAACATCACATGTTGGTGACCGTAATATCGGGCCTAGTTTCATGGCCTGACATCACATTCGCCCGTGTGAAATTAGCCTTAGGGCTGTTTTACACGAGCGTAATTTCCGTGAAGAATAGGCGTGTGTAAAAGTCACGGCTAACTGCACAAAAAATAGCGAGAACGGGCGATTTTCAGCCTTGAGCTTAAATAGCGGTGAAATTGGCCGTTCACACGATCGGGAGCTGCATGGTGCAGGAGTAGCAGAGGTCTGAAACAGCGGAGCTCCGTGTCACAGCAGCGCATGTTCGGCAGGAGGAAGGGAAGAAGCCGATTGGTGGAGGCGGGGAAGCAGCAGCCATTCCCGCCAGTCAGGGGCGTAACTAAAGGCTCAGGGGCCTTGATGCAAAAGGTGAGCTGGGGCCCCCCATCTATCTGTATCTGTACCCGTACCCATACCTAAACCATGCTGCACAGAGGCATAACTTGAAGCTTCTGGGCCCCAATGCAAAACCTGTAACAGGGCCCCCAACTATAATGCTTTATTCATAGTACTGGGCTCCCTATATGGAGAAGAGAGGCCTTATGGGCCCCCTAAGGCTCCTGGGCCCGGGTGCAACCGCATCCCCTGCATCCTCTTTAGTTACGCCCCTGCCGCCAGTGCTTACCACTACTCAGCAGCATGTATGGGCCGCAGTGGGAAGATAGAAAACTGGTAAGTGAACGCAAATTTGTTTGCGCGTGTGTTTAAATTTGCGATCGTGCGAGCAAATGCCGATTCAAAAAATTTGGTCACATTTGCTTTACAAGACACAACGACTTTTACCCCCCCCGCTTTGGGAGGAAGCAAAGTGCGTCTTATAAAGCGAAAAATACGCTAATTACGGTGAGTTGTCTTCTTTTCCCTCTGTTGTACACAGGGGAACTCCCTCCCCCTCCCTTTTCTGGAACAGCCATAATAAAAGATACATGCCTGATAATAAATTTGGCGCATTTTTCGCCTGTCCGAGTGAAATCTATGACCTTCCGTATATTTGCACTATAATGTATGTGGATAGGAGATAATTGTCTTTACTGAGATGAAATGACATCCGTTACTACAAATGCACTAACGAACCCAAAGCGCTGAATGACAGCTTCGGCTCTGCTACATCGTCACAAAGCCGCTTGATCACAAATACGTATTTGATGCTCCTGCATTTTCTAAACGTCTTAAGTCCATCCAGGAGTAACATCTGTTGTGAGACGGCTCCTTCTTCAGACAAAGGCTAAAATTATACAGAATCCTCCTTAATTCTGCGCAATATACACACAAAATAAGTTTGACTCAAACAAAAAATGGAGCGGCCCCCCCCCCGATGGCTTCTCCATACATCTGCAGGATGGGGACGTTCTGCCTTAATGTCAGCAGTAAAAGCTCAACAATTATATCTTCTAATTCCCTGCATTTATTTGCAATAAGAATTAGCAGCCATCTTCAGCTGCCAGGCTTGTGCCTCTGCATGAGAATGATGCCATTATCCTGCCAGGCTGTGACTAAAATATAAAGATCACGGATCATATAATAAAGCAAAGCCATATACAAAAGACAAAAAAAAGACACAAAAGAAACGTCTTGTAAAGGAATGTGAGAGACGGCTGCAAAGGAGAGCTGCCAGGAGAGCCGTGCTGAGAGGGATGTATCTCAGGGGTCTGGTTCTCATTGAGGAGACCCAGTGAGTATATGAGACCCCAAGGTCCACAGGATGCAGCCACATCCGTGGCTGTGGAATTGCACACCAAGATCGTGGGCGACCTTACATGGACGGATTTGTATGTACATTTGCATCCGCAAAATCTGCACGCCAAATATGCAGCGAATAGAACCCATTCAATGAAATGGGTATCTTTACATGTGGGTGTTTTTTCGCACGCATTGCGAGCGTGGGGAAAGAAATGCGGCATGTATTATTTTGGTGCGCAATGGCCCACGGAAGGTCTCCAACCGCCTGAAATTTCATGGGCTTAAACAAGAACACCTGGGCCTACCGAGTCAGTTGAGCCGCCTACAGAGTCAGTTAACCCCTCTACCGAGTCAGCTGAGCCGCCTACCGAGTCACTTGACCCCCCTACCGAGTCAGCTGACCCCCCTACCGAGTCCGCTGAGCCACCTACAGAGTCAGTTAACCCCCCCATCGAGTCAGCTGAGCCGCCTATTGAGTCACTTAACCCTCTACCGAGTCAGCTGAGCCGCCTACCGAGTCAGTTTACCCCCCTACCGAGTTAGCTGAGCCTCCTACTGAGTCAGTTGACACCCCTACCGAGTCAGCTGAGCCGCCTACCGAGTCAGTTAACCCTCCCTACCGAGTCAGCTGAGCCGCCTACTAAGTCAATTAACCCCCCTACCAAGTCAGCTGAGCCTCCTACCGAGTCAGTTTACCCCCCTACCGAGTTAGCTGAGCCTCCTACTGAGTCAGTTGACACCCCTACGGAGTCAGCTGAGCCGTCTACCGAGTCAGTTAACCCCCCCTACCGAGTCAGCTGAGCCGCCTACTAAGTCAATTAACCCCCCTACTGAGTCAGCTGAGCCGCCTACCGAGTCACTTAACCCTCTACCAAGTCAGCTGAGCCGCCTACCGAGTCAGCTGAGCCGCCTACTAAGTCAATTAACCCCCCTACTGAATCAGCTGAGCCGCCTACTGAGTCAGTTGACCTGCTCACTAAGTAGCTGACCCACCTACTCTAACATGGCACTGCCCGGCAGCGCAATAAAGTACAGTAAAAAGCGCCAATACAGGCACAATAGCCCACAATTGTGTGCCCTGCATAGCACATATATGTCTTGCGATAATGTGCGTATATGCACTCACATCCATGTGAGGCTGTCCTAAGGGCTCCTTTAATCGGGTCTATGTATGTTTGCGCTTGACTCATGCAACGTATTTGAACGAATCTCTTTTGCTTGCGTATCGGCGTATTTTACTGTACTTTTTACGCATGCAGGGTATGGTCAATGGCGCGTGGCAGACAAACACGAATCGATCTTTAATGGCTCTTTAGCCTAATGAGTTCCAGATGTGTTCTTTTTTTTAACCAAATTGCGCAGTGTTTCGTGCATCCCCTCGTGTATCGCTCGCGCAATTGCACCCCCCTCCACTAAACGTTTTTGGGGCCCTTTTTTATGCGCAAATGAGCAGATGGAGCACATTCATTTCCTGGAACGCATGTGAAAAATTGGGAGATGTGTACAAACCCACTGACATCAATGGATTCTACAATCTGTGTATTGCACGCGCAAATTTAACATGCGCAGATACGCCGTTGTGAAGGAGCCATAACTGTGGATATTGATGTGTAATTACGGGCAGGTTTTGGGCCATCTTGATATTAAAATCTACTGGTAATCTACGGTTTTTGGTGCAGAATTTACCGCAGCTCGCAGCCTATTCCGTCCCGGG